>NC_044038.1:150992954-151592954 GCF_901765095.1 Microcaecilia unicolor | reverse complement strand
AAAAATAAAAGATGCACACACTCAACGCATGGAAACAAATACAAAGAAAATACAAATATGCAGTAAGACAGACTAAAGGGTCCTACTATAAAACTAAAATAGGACCGGATTACAAAGACACGAAGAAATTATACCAACTTGTGAACAAACTACTAGACATCACCCCGGTCACATCAACCAATACAGACATCCCACCTGCAGACAATCTTGCTAAATACTTCAATGAAAAAATTGCAAACCTACGTAAAACTCTACCTCAGGACACCACCGATATCGAAAACTTCATCAACGTCCTGGACCCAACCCCTGGCGAATACCCTACTGACCGAATTTGGTCAAACTTCGCTCTCCTCACTGCCGAAACAGTCACCCAGGCGATTAATAGGTTCTCAAATACTCGCTGTCATTTGGATATCTGCCCCAGCTACCTAATAAAATCCGCCCCCCCCACCGCTTCACAGCTGACCTCACATCCCACTTATATTGCTTGCTTCAACAAGGTCTCTTCCCTAAGGAAAACGGAAACATCCTACTCACCCTAATACCAAAAGACACCAAGAAAAAAGCAAATGAAATCACTAATTACCACCCAGTAGCATCCATCCCACTGGTAGTCAAATTGATGGAAAGCATAGTAAACAAACAACTCAATGATTATATAAACAATTTCACAATACTACATGAATCACAATCAGGATTTCGCCCTCTACATAGCACCGAAACAGTACTAATTACTCTCCTAGCCAAATTCAAGCAGGAAATAGCAACAGGCAAAAGCATACTTCTCCTCCAATTCGACATGTCCAGTGCGTTTGACATGGTAAACCATAAAATACTACTAAGACTCCTAGATTACTTTGGGGTTAGTGGAAACATACTTAAATGGATCAAGGGCTTCCTAACAACCAGAACGTACCAAGTGAAATCGAGCTCAAACATATCATCACTGTGGAAAGCAGACTGTGGAGTACCTCAAGGATCACTACTATCACCGACCCTTTTCAACCTAATGATAACCCCACTAGCCAAGACCTTATCTAGCCAAGGCCTCAACTCTTTCATCTATGCAGACAATGTCACAATATATATCCCTTACAAACACGACCTATCAGAAATCACCAACGAAATCAAGCTCAGCTTGAACCTCATGGACTCATGGGCAAACGCATTCCAACTAAAACTCAACACAGATAAAACACTGTCTCAACATCTCATCCCAATACAATACATGCACACCCAAAAACATAAACATCCCAGGCTGCAGCCTTCCAATCTCAGATAACCTGAAAATTCTCGGCGTTACAATCGACCGTAACCTCTCACTGGAGAACCAAGTGAAATCTACAACAAAGAAAATGTTCCACTCAATGTGGAAACTTAAATGCTTGAAACCATTCTTCCCGAGGGAAACATTTCGCAATATGATACAATCAATGGTACTAAGCCACGTAGATTACTGCAATGGAATTTATGAGGAATGCAAAGAACAAATCATAAAGAAACTTCAGACCGCTCAAAACACGGCAGCCAGACTTATTTTTGGAAAAACGCGATTTGAAAGCGCCAAACCCCTCCGAGAAAACCTGCACTGGCTCCCAATCAAAGAACGTATTACTTTCAAAATCTGCACCCTAGTTCATAAAATCATCTACGGTGATGCCCCGGGATACATGACAGACCTCATAGATCTACCAACCAGGAACACAACAGGATCATCACAAACTTACCTAAATCTCCATTACCCAAGCTGCAAAGGACTCAAATATAAATCAACCTATGCATCCAGCTTTTTCTACATAAGCGCACA
This sequence comes from Microcaecilia unicolor, assembly GCF_901765095.1. NCBI lineage: Eukaryota > Metazoa > Chordata > Amphibia > Gymnophiona > Siphonopidae > Microcaecilia > Microcaecilia unicolor. Next base: position 151,591,147 of record NC_044038.1, on the reverse strand, counting down.
ACTATGGAACGCATTACCAATAGCTGTGAAAACAACGTATGACCACCTAAAAGTCCGGAAATCACTCAAAACTAACCTGTTCAAAAAGGCATACTCTACCGACCCAACATAAATTACTACACCCTGCAACACAACGAAACTAAGGCCCGGAACAAACACAAAATAACTCTTCCTCTCTACGTAACCATAGCTTGTGATGGACATAAAATAACTCTTCCTGTCTACGATTCCCTAACGCGTCTGTCACATTCAAACTTTATTCTACCTCGACATTACTTTGTATTTGTTCATACCGGAATTGGTGAATGCCTTTACGGTTCTATGTAAGCCACATTGAGCCTGCAAATGGGTGGGAAAATGTGGGATACAAATGTAACAAGTAAAAATAAATAAATAAACATCTATTGTAGAAGTCTGCCACCTACTGGTTGTTGGAGAGACTGCAATTTTAGCTTATTTGTGACTGAAGCTCCTGTCTGATTAGATTTGTTACTTTAGAGATGACCATTATGATTATATTTCATTGTGTACACATTTTTTTTAATATATAGGTGTTATCATACAGTTCATTAGTTTTCTAGGCCGCTTGAGTGTGCTTCAGGCATCTCTGCCAATTGTGGAAAAGGTAGATTTCCAGGGATTATGTTTATAGAAACAGAACTCCCTCTTCCAGCCTTCAGAACAGGATCCATTGTCTTCGCCCTCCCCCTCAATGCCTCCATTCCTTTTGCAAGGATGGTTGCTACTCTGTGTGTGTTTCTGCCACAATGATTGAAAGCAGGTCCTGCCAAATTGTAAGTATTATAGTAACTGACAACACACAAAGCTGTAAGGCACTCCACTCCTCTTCCCTCATTCCTTTGCCCCCTCTTAAATTAGAATTAATACTTTAACTGGTAAGGATCCGTGCGTGTTGCCCCAGTCCGCCGCTTGAATCAAGCTTTTAAACAGAGCTCTTTGGAGCATGAGTCACACTCCAACGTGTATGCACGAGTGCAGGACCAACAGTACAACACTATATAGTATAGGAGAAAAAAGGAGACCATTCCAAAGGGAGTTGGGAGGGTATGTGTGAGAATGTATAGCCTGCTGTCCCTGGAGAATACCTGCTACAGGTAAGTATCGTTGCTTTCTCCGAGGACAAGCAGGCTAGTATTCTCACATATGTGGAATCCCTATCTACCAGGCTCACTGGAAACAACCACCAATGACGAATTGCGCCTCGCAATGACGAGGTCAGAACATAGAGAAATCTGAAACCACATGCAGTTCATTGGAAGGGTAGCCTGGGACAGAATAAAAAATGGGCCTAGGCAGGTGGAGTTGGATTCTAGAACCCAAACTAATTCTGCATTACTATCTGTCCAAACCAACTGTTACGTCAGGCAAGCTGCCAAAGGCATGCTACTTGAATCAAAAATGAGATGCGACTCAATTAAATTAAGACTACGTAGTAGCCCAGCAAATTTTCCAAATGGAGGCTAATGACAGAACCAGGGCTCTGGCTTTGCGAACCATAAGAAGATCCGGACAGCCCAGCTTGGGCGTAAGGAAAAGAAAATGAGCTGGTAGCCAGTAGAAATTGTGAATTTCACGATGGCAACCTACTCTAAGTGGGAGGAAAGAAAGCAAAAAGTTGGCCAGTGATCGCCTGCAGTCCAAGACGTGGCGCATACGCTCGCCAGGAGCAGATGACCATGGGAAGAATGCAAGCAAGAGTCGACTAATATAGATAGAAGTCTGAGGCAGGAACTCAGGGTACGTGAAGAGAACCACTGCAGTGCGATGAAGGATCCTCAATCCCCACCAGCTGAAGAAATCTGGAGCCCACCCTGATCGCTGCATCTGTCAGTGGCTCAAAGTGCCGCCACCAAACCAGCACTGCAGACAAGCTCAGTTCTTGCACATGAACTGAGCATCCATAAGAAGTCAGCAGTTTAGATGATCAGGCATCAAAAAGAGTTCCCTATGAGCCGTTCTGGCTTTGATCTAAAGGTACAGAATCCAGTTAGAGGGGGTATGTTCAGATCCCAAACACGGAAAAGAGTGTCTGTGCTGAAAGCAGTCCAATGGCAACCAGAGACACTGGGAACTACCAAAAGAAAGATTCTATGGTGCCTCAAAAAGGAGAAAAAAACCAGGGAAAATACCCGACCGGAGCTTAGGCCTAAGCACGACCTACTAAGCGCAGTAAATAAAGGTAAAAAGAAAAGAAAAATGAAAGAAAGTCGAACAGGAAGAAATAAACCCGGACGCACAGACTAAAGAAAACAAAAAAGGCATTAGAAAGAAACTTTGTTAAAAAAACAAACAAACTGAAGCTGTGAGGAGAAGGAAAAAAACGCATCCTTTCCTCACTGAAGAAAAAAGAGACAGTTGATCCTGCACTCACGCATGCGCAGTGGAGCATGACTCATGCTCCAAAGAGCTCTGCTTAAAAGCTTGATACAAGCTCCGAACCGGGACAACACGGACCGCGTTACCCACATGTGAGAATATTATCCTGCTTGTCCTTGGAGAAGGTGTTTCCACCTGCTGAGTGGACTAAGGTAGAAAAGGATGGGTCAGGGCCAGTGCTGGATTAGGGGAAGGGGAGTAGTTGTTGAAGGTGCAATTATCAACAGGCTTCATATATTTTGGAGAGGTGGAGCTGGCTCTCACTGCACCTTTGTACATGTAGTTGCAGTTTCTACACTCTAGATTGGAGCAGGGTTATATTGCATTAATTATTTTGTTAGATCTATCAGCTGCATTTGATCTCATAGATCATAATTTGTTACTTAATCATTTGAAGGAAATTGGTATTACAGGTACGATCTATGACTGGTTTACCTCTTTTCTTACTAATCGGTCATTTAAAGTAGTACAAAATTGTTCTACCTCAAAAGAATATCCAATTTCTTGTGGGGTACCACAAGGATCGGTTTTATCACCAATTTTATTCAACATGTATGTTAGCCCTCTTGCTCTACTCATTCAGTCTTTTGATATTAGTTTTTATTCGTATGCTGATGACTTTCTTCTGATTCACTATGTAAAACCATTAAATATTGAATTAACACAAATTCAAAACTGTCTTGCTGAGGTGGCTAGCTGGCTTAAAAGGTATCATTTAGTACTGAATCCAGATAAAACTGTTACTTCTTGGATCACAGGTTGTGAAACAATCCCTTCTGTAATACCTATATTATTTGATAAGCAGATACCAACGGTGCAATCTTTTAGGTACTTAGGAGTCATTATTGACTCAGCATTATCATTTAATGAACAAATATCTGAGATAGTCAAGAAATCATTCTATCACTTGCGAAAACTGCGGTCAATTAGAAATTCAGTTGATAAAGCTTCATTATGTACTTTAACACGTGCATATATTACAACACGCTTGGATTACTGCAACACCATCTACGCAGGACTTACCAAGACAAATTTAAAATGCTTACAGATGATACAGAATACCGCAGCTCGTATTGATCTGTAGGGCCTCAAAATATGATAGGATTACACCACTTTTATATCATCTTCAGTGGCTTCCAGCTGAAGCCAGAATAAAATTTAAAATTGTTACCCTGACACATAAAGCTTTACATTTATTGATTCCATCATACTTAGCAAACCTTACCTAGCCATACTCACCTATACGAACACTTCGATCGCTTACAGACAATAGATTAGTTATCCCACCACCACAAAAGGCTAGTTGGGGAATCAGCTAGAAACTCAGCTTTCTTCTTTCTAGCCCCCTCTCATTGGAACTGTCTCCCTAAGATCATAAGATTAGAAGAGTCCTATGTTCGGTTTCGTAAACTTCTGAAAACATATTTGTTTCAGAATACGCTTGAAAATAATCTGAGTTAAAAGTGAGAAAATATGCAGAATGAATACACAGTAACATAATATGTTTGCTTATGTAGGCTGTTATGAATGGTTGTCCTTGCTCAATGATGTTATTTTTAGAATGTTCTTTTAGTTTTGCTGTGCTTTTCTATTAATTGATGAATTTCTTATATGTGTTTTTTTTAATATGAGATTTTTATATTATGATGTAAACCGTTCTGTTTTGTGAATGCAATTTGAAACAGTATAGTAAAATAAATGATAAATTAGCTCGTGCAGTTGAAGGGAATGAACAGCTCAAGCTATACAGAGAACACTGAATCAGTCGATTTCCTAATTAAAGGGAATAAAGCATGACAGGAAGTGGTCAGGGTGGGGTCATTCTTTAAAGTTCACTCTGTATCACGTGACGCCTAGAGCAGTAGCGGAGGCTGCTTGCTTGGCTCCTTCAGCTCCCCATCAAATTGGCAATATATCCTATCTGTTTTTGCAAGAAATGGGTCTGAAAGTTTTCCTGCCTTTTGCTGTGTGTGTTGGCTGTGAGTGACACTGAGTTTGGAGTCCTTATTTTTGGTTAATGCATCAAGACTGACCCATAGGGCCTTGGAGAAACCAAGGGGAGCGGAATGGCGGCTTGAGCTGCCCAGCCAAGTCCTTCAGTTTGTTCCGAATGAACTAAGGAAATTGTAACAGAAGTGCGCACTGTAGTAGAAGCTGCCTTGGATGCTAAATTACAGCAACTGCAAGATTATATCAAGGCCGCTCATGACCAATTCGATAATTTGGAGCTCAAGAATGATGCTCGGCAACATTGAGTAGCTTCTTTGGAGACTGGGGCTTAGCATATGGTGGGTGCAATGGATCAACTTCGCCTTGCTTTTAAGCAGATGGAACGCAAAGTGGAAACTTTGGAGGGCAGAGCACGTCGCAGTAAGTTCCATTTGGTTGGTATTTCTGAGTCCCTGAAGGACGTAGACTTGGTGAAGACTCTCGAGACTTGGCTTCCACAATCCTGAAATTTGACTTTTGATGAGAATTCTTTTAAAATTAAGTGGGCCTGTAGGATTTGTTTCAGGACTGGTGATTCCACTCGTCCTAGAGTGATTATTTTTCATGTTTACCATTTGGAGCACATGAGAGTTATCTTACAAGCCTTGCATGCTGGATGTTGCCTGGCATATAATAACCAGAGAGTTCTGTATTTTCAAGGTTATACTTCTAAAGTACGTACTCAACAGAAAGCTTTTGCTCCTTTGTGTTCTGAGCGTTATGTCCAGCAAATTTCATGTGCTCTACTCTATCCTGCACGTCTTTGGATTGTGTCATCTGGTAAAACCCCTTTTTTTATTTTATTTTTTTTACCCTCTGCGGAAACAGTGCAAACTTTTATTAAATCTCTCCCAGCCAAAGAAGGACCTTAGATGATTGCTCTTCAAATTTTTTAAAATTTTGTCTCAGTTGTGGTGAGTTTTAAAAGTTTATTATCTGTGACTTAGTTTGTCATATTTGCCTGAATATGGTGGGACATTTATATTGGACTCTACACCTGTTCCTTGTTGAAGAGTGCTCTAGTTGAATCATGATATATTGCTTTCATTTGCATCTTTGGTTATTTGGGATTTTGGTAGGGAGGTGGGAGTGGTTGGGGGTATTCATGTGTTCTTTCCCCTGAAAATGGGAGGGTACTAAGTGGTTGAAGAAAAACTTTAAACTCTGAGAGAACTGTATTCTGTGTGCCTATTGCTTGTTAATTTGTTTGCTGAAATTAGTTGTCAATAAAACAGATTTGAAATAAAGGCAAAAAAAAAGTTCACTCTGTTAAACTGCTATGTATGTACACTGGAGGTCACGATACAATTGAGTCAGGTTTCATCTTAAAATTCTGTACTCTTCTATGGCAGGATCATTCTCAAATGGTATTGTGGAAGGGGAAGTCGATCCTGCGTTTGGGCCACTGGAAGCAATACGTCTGTCCATACAAACAGATTCCCCTGTGTGGGTCATTCTGAGTGAGGTAAGCACTTCTCATCTCTAGGGGCCTTAATAGCAGATTAAGACCCTCAAGGGCCTTTATTGATAGAGCTGGGTGGATGATGTGGCTGTTTGACGATATATGATGTGCATGTAAATAAGTAGAGCCAGTTAATTTTGCTTAAAAAAATATTTTCTGTAGAACAGCCAACCTATATTGGGAGCCTACAAGTACATGCCTACTCTGCCTATTAGGTAATCCTGCATGGGAGCTCCTTCAGGGAAATACGGGTAGCTGAAGTATATATCAGGGCTGTAACAAGGGAAGGACAAGCAGGGCAGCTGCTCAGGGCATAAAGCCTTCAGGGATATTGCTGGTGGTTCTAGGGTCTGCTCACAGCTGGGGAGTCTATGCCCTATGCTGTCCAGAAGTGAAGGAGGTGGGGAGTAAGAGTGGAGTAGAGCAGCAGCCTGTGTTTCATACAGCACTTTCATCCCCTTCCTACCAGAGAACAGGCAGGCAGCAGACACAGCCAGTCCCTGCAGGGGAGGGCTTTGGCAGTAGTTGACTCATCCCACCCCCTCCCCTCCTGCTGTCAAACAGTGCAGCAGTAGGCTAATTCAGGGTAGGCGCCACAGGAGAACAGCTGAGGCATGGGTTAATTTGCTTCTATTCACCCTTCCTTCCTAAAGGAGCACAAACATGCAGTTCAGGCCCTGCAAGAGAAGGGCAGTGGGAATAAGCAAGGTGCCAATAAGGAAGGATGGATTAGGGCTCTCCCTCAATAAAGTGCAAGCAGATCAATCCAGGTCCCCAGAAGGAGAACCACTGACTGTGAGGGATGAGTCTGTCACCCCCACTTCCATTGGAAGCCAGGACCAAGGAGAAGAGGAAAAAGTGTAAAAGATGGTTTCTAATTATCCATTGGGAAGAGAAAGTGGAATTGGTGACCACTAGGTTTTAGGGGAGCAGGGAAGTTTGAGGGCTATTTGGGAAATAAGGAAGGAGTGGGTGTATAGACTGTATTCTAGTGGAGCTCTCAAGGACTAGTGAGGGTAGAGTACCGCTTGGAGGAGGGAAAAAAGGGGGTCCTGGCGATTGGACAGTGTATGTGAGTGGCTTTCAAGGACTACTGAAGGCCTGTTGTGGGGAAGGAAAAACACAGGGGAAGATGACAAAAAAAGTGGAAAGGGAAACTGGAACCAACAAGATTAGAAAAATACAAATGCCAAGACAACAAAGGTAGAAAAGAAAAAAATATATATATTTTACATCATTAAGGATTGGAATGTGTCAGCTTTGGGATTGCATCTTTTCTGTTTTTGTATTTTGCAGAGTACAGAAAGAAATGCATTTCTATTTCTCTTTCCAGTACTATACAGTTTATAGTCTGTCTTTCTAGAGGCTTTCCATTTCAGTTTTGGTCTGCATGTTTGTTTATTTGTGGTCTTTTATTCTGTATTAGGTGAGAGTCAATAAGTGTTCTGCATGTGTGACTGAGGTGAAGGATTCTGCTAATGTACAGTATCTGTGTAGGAATTTCTAACAGTCCAGCTTGTTCTAGGCATATTGGTTGTCTGAGGCTGAGGCTTAATATAATATTTACAGTGCTGTCTTTTCACAAGTAGCATTGCTGCAGTTTGAGTCCAGATAATAGGGGCAGTTATAGTTTTGTAAGATTGCTATGTAGGTCTTCAGTGTCTTTTGCGAGGTTTTCTGTCTGGCAGTATAAGGGAGTTTGTGTTGTTTCTGAGATGGCATCACAATTTGAATACCTTTTGTATGGAGTTGTAAAGGGGCATTCTCCGTGTTGGGCTTGTATGATTTGTAAATCATTTGTACATGCATATACAGTTATGTTAAAGATGCACATTTACAAAGACTGTGTGAAGCATGTGCAGAAAGATCAGGGAAATTTACAAATCATCTAAACTTTTTTTTTTTTTGCTGTGCAGATGCCTATTCTTAAGGAATATGGAGTATGTGTTACAAAACTGGAGGTTTAGGGTTTTAGTGAGATTGGAATTCTGTACAGTATTGAACAAACATCACTCCCACATAAAATAATTTGTTGAATAAAGCTAATATTGGGTGCTAAAACCGATTGGAAGGGGTTATCCATAGAAGTCATGGAACAAGAAAGGGACCTGGGAATCGTCATTGATGATACGTTGAAATCTTCTGCTCAGTGTGCTGCTGTGGCTAAGAAAGCAAATAGAATGTTAGGTATTATTAGGAAAGGGATGGAAAACAAAAATGAGGATATTATAATGCCACTGTATCGGTCCATGGTGCGACCACACCTAGAGTATTGTGTTCAATTCTGGTCGCTGCACCTCAAAAAAGATATAGTGGAATTAGAAAAGGTGCAGAGAAGGGCGATGAAGATGATTAAGGGGATGGAACGACTTTCCTATGAGGAAAGGCTAAAGCGGCTGGGGCTCTTCAGCTTGGAGAAAAGGTGGCTGAGGGGTGATATGGTAGAGGTATATAAAATAATGAGTGGAGTGGAACAGATAGGTGTGGAGCATCTGTTTACTATTCCAAAAATACTAGGACAAGGGGGCATGCGATGAAGCTAGAGTGCAGTAAATTTAAAACAAATAAGAGAAAATATTTCTTTACTCAGCACGTAATTCGACTCTGGAATTTGTTGCCAGAGAATGTAGTTAAGGCGGTTAGCTTAGCAGAGTTTAAGAAAGGGTTGGATGGCTTCCTGAAGAAAAAGGCCATAGAATGTTATTAAATGGACATAGGGAAAAATCCACTATTCCTGGGACAAGCAGTACAAAATGCTTTGCTCCATGGATCTTGTGGGGTGATTGTGACCTGGATGGGCCACTGTCAGAGACAGGGTGCTGGGCTGGATGGACCTTTGGTATGTCCCAGTGTGGCGATGCTTATGTCTAAGGCGCTGGAGACCTTTTCTGATAGTGTCTAATATACCATCCTTTTAAAGGCAGGTGGAGGAGTGATGTGCAGAAATGTCATTCTGGCTTGCTCCCCCCCATCCCTTGCTTGATCCCTTGTCACCGCAAATATTTCTGTCTAGAGACGCCACTGTACAAGGAGCATCAGTGGGATTTGAACTTGGATTCTCTAACAAATAAATCAGTGGTTCACAACCCAGTCTGGGACTCACCCAGCCAGTTGGGTTTTCAGGATGAAATGAATAGGCATGAGACAGTTTTCACACACTGCATTATATGCAAATCTGTCTCATGCCTATTCATTGTGGATATCCTGAAAACCCAGCTGGCTGGCTGTGTCCTGAGGCGTGCACTAGACCCTTGATCTTCACTCCCAGTAGGTCAGGTTTTCAGGATATCCTTGATGTATGAGAGAGATTTGCATGCCAACTAGTTCTAATTTATGCAAAGCTCTCTCATAAAGATGACCAGCAGGAAAAAAAAAAAAGAGACAATAGGTCCCTTATATAAGTCTCTGCTGAGGCCCCATTTACAGTACTGTGAGCAGTTCTGGAGAAGGATCCTACAAAAGGATATAAACAGGATGGAGTTGGTCCAGAGGGCAGGTACAAATTGGTAAGTGGTCTTGGTCATAAAACATCTAGGGACAGGCTTGGGAACCTCAACATGTATACGCTGTCTGAAAGAGAGGGGATATGATAGAGACGTTAAATACCTCAGTGGTGTTAATGTACAGGAGGTGAGCCTTTTTCAATTGAAGAAAACCTCTGGAATGAGAGGTCATAAGATGAAGATAAGAGGAATATAAGAAAATACTCTTTCACAGAAAGGGTGGTGGATGCATCGAATGGCCTCCCTGTGGAGACAAGGACTGTGTCGTATACTAGACCAGGGGTTCTCAACCCAGTCCTCAGGTCACACCCAACTACTTTGATTTTCAAGATACCCACAATGAATATGCATGAAAGAAATGTCTATGCACTGCCTCCATTGTTTGAAAATCTCTCTCATTTATGTGTGAGTACCCCGAAAACCTGACTGGCTAGGTATGTCATAAGTATTGCCATACTGGGACAGACTGAATGTCCATCAAGTCCAGCATCCTGTTTCCAACAATGGCAAATCCAGGTCACAAGTACCTGGTAAGATCCCAAAACAGTGGATTTTCCCCAAGTCCATTTTAATAATGGTCTATGGACTTTCCAAACATTATTTTAAACCCCGCTAACCTAACTGCTTTTACTACATTCTCTGGCAATGAAATATTTTCTCCAATTCGTTTTAAATTTACTACGTTGTAGCTTCATTGCATGCCCCCTAGTCCTAGTATTTTTGGAAAGAGTAAACAAATGATGCATGTGGGAAAGAGGAACCCACATTATAGCTACGTCATGCAAGGTTCCACGTTAGGAGTCACAGACCAAGAAAGGGATCTAGGTGTCATCGTCAATGATACGTTGAAACCTTCTGCGGCTAAGAAAGCAAATAGAATGTTAGGTATTATTAGGAAAAGGAATGGAAAACAAAAATGAGGATATTATAATGCCACTGTATCGGTCCACGGTGCGACCGCACATCGAATATTGTGTTCAATTCTGGTCGCCGTTATCTCAAAAAAGATATAGTGGAATTAGAAAAGGTACAGAGAAGGGTGACAAAAATGATAAAGGGGATGGGACACCTTCCCTATGAGGAAAGGCTAAAGTGGCTAGGGCTCTTCAGCATGGAGAAAAGGCGGCTGAGGGGAGATATGATAGAGGTCTATAAAATAATGAGTGGAGTTGAATGGGTAGATGTGAAGCGTCTGTTCACGCTTTCCAAAAATACTAGGACTAGGGGGTATGCGATGAAGCTACAATGTTAAATTTAAAACGAATCGGAGAAAGATTTTCTTCACTCAATGTGTAATTAAACTCTGGAATTCGTTGCCAGGGTAAAGGCGGTTAGCTTAGCGGAGTTTAAAAAAGGTTTGGACGGCTTCCTAAAGGAAACATCCATAGACTGTTATTAAAGGGACTTAGGGAAAATCCACTATTTCTGGGATAAGCAGTATAAAATGTTTTGTACTTTTTGGGGAACTTGCCAGGTATTTGTGATCTGGATTGGCCACTGTTGGAAACAGGATGCTGGGTTTGATGGACCTTTGGTCTTTCCCAGTATGGCAATACTTATTACTACTACTACTTATCATTTCTATAGCACTACTAGACGTACGCAGCGCTGTACACTTGAATATGGAGAGACAGTCCCTGCTCGACAGAGCTTACAATCTAATGAGGACAGACAAACAACAGATAAGGGAATATTAATGTACTTATGATTCACGTCTACCTGTTCCACTCCACTCATTATTTTATAGACGTCTATCATAGCTCCCCTGGGTTTTCAGGATATCCACAATGAGTATGCATGCAATAGATTTGCATACCAAAGGGTGCATGCAAATCTCTCTCATACGTAAACCTGACTGGCTGGTTGCTCCCTGAGGACTGGGTTGAAAAGCCCTGTGCTACACTGTTCCAGAATATCAACCAATCTATGTTTTTAGTGTGTAGTGACCAATATGTTTCCTCGTCACAATTTAAGGGGGAGGGGGGGGGGTCTTTTACTAAGGTGCGCTAGCGTTTTTAGCACATGCTAAAAATAGGCACGCGCGCTAGAGACACCAATATATTCCTATGGGCATCTCTAGCGTTTAGTATGTGCTAAATAAACTAGCGCACCTTTGTAAAAGACCCCCCCCCCTAAGTCTTTTTAGTGCAAAGGATTGTGAACTCTCTTCCCAGCACTATCTTTATTACTCTGTCTGTATTTTCTTTTCAGATCTTCATTAAAAAAGCAGAATGAGTAACTCCACAAACTGGAAGAGAAGTACACAGAATGGATAACAGGTTCCCCTCCCCTTTTATGTCCCCTACCACCACCTCAATGCTGCTTCCTCTTCTCCCCTTTCTCCGCTCTGGGGCTCACACAGCAGGACCCTCTTGTGACTGCGGATCCAGAGGAAGCAGGTTGGGAAGCAATATGTGAAATCCCAAGCAGACGGGTGGAGGGACACAGTTGCACTGGACAGGAGTGGAGGTCATACCCACACCTGCAATGGACAACCCCCAATGCCTGGAATGCTGTATCACAATTTGGGGATTATCTAAGCTGTATACCAAAGGAGAGGGACAAAAAGCTTCAATATATTGTGCTTGAGTAAAGAGGATTTTGCGTTTGACACAATGAATAATCACATTTGTTAATTCTGTTCCAGAGTGGGGAAATTATTTAAAATAAAATAAAACCCTCTCCCTTCCAGGTGCTTGCATTGTAGAACCACTGATAATGACTGAACTTCTAACCCCAGGAGCTTCTCTGGGTTGTGATAGGGAAGCTCAAGTTGGGGCAGACTGCGAATCTCATAACTGAAATGAGCATAAAGACTGAATCCCCACCTATGGCACAGAGAAAGGCTGTTCTCTCTCTAGTGCTTGAAGTAGTGTTTGGGTTTACCTAACCATGAAAGCTTAGATCCTGCATTCCTCTCATGCCTACAGCTTGGGGTCAGACGTGTGCTGAGTTCCAGGCTTGAATGCTGCCTGTGGGACAGGGTTACACTGCTGAAGAAAGGCAGGGAAGCTACAAACCGTACTGTGCCTGACAGCCTTGTTACTAGAAATGAATGCCTAGGTCCCTGCTCATCTGGAACACTTTTAGATTTTATGGATGCAAGACCCATCTTTGAAAAGTTAGTTGGATATAAATCTGCAGAAAGTAGCACACTGTTTTAAATCCATTTAATTTGTAACCATTTTTTTGGAAGTTCCCTGAAGCATCTCTTCATGTCTGAGCTATACACTGGAATGCATTACACTACTTTAATGTGCTGTATTTTTTATTATTGGATACATTTTTTATTTTTCTCAAGTACATCTATATAAAAAGAGATTGTGCACTGTAATAAAGATTAATCCAGTTTAAAGCAGTACCATTGTATTTTCTGAAATATGAAACAGACAATATATATAAACAGGATCAAATTACTTTACAATATTAAAGCAATACCCAAAAGGCAAGACTTTAGCAATCAGCTCACAATTTTTTCCTAGGTCAAAGGTTATGTCAAGCAAACAAGATGGTTAATATGCAGAACCACCAGATAAGAGGGCTGAAAAGCATTCCAAAGGTGGGCTTAAAATTGATCAGATGGCACCAAAACTCTGCTGTGAGGGAAGTGTGTAGAACAGCATTTCCCCCAACTATGCGCCACAGCGAATTTGCTGGGGTGCTGTGGCAAATCCCGACCTCCCTCCTGCCCGAACCACTACTGCAGACAGCAGCGGCAGAAAAAAATAAAATAATGCAGGACTACAGCAGCCTTCAAGCAGGTACAGTCACTTCTACTGGTCCTCTGCCCCGGGGGGGGGGGGGGGGGGGGGGGCAGCAGAGCTGATGGCGCATGCCTGAAAGCTGCTACAGCCCTGCGCTTTTTTTTTTTTGCGGCCACTGGGGACAGGGAGCAGCTGGTGTTCGGGACTCTGGCAAGGAGGTTGGATGAAAACAGGCGACGGGAAGAAGTCAAAATGTTGAAGCCAATAGGTCAGTCTCGGTTTCCCCTTCCCATTCAAAACAAAGCAAGCAAACCTATGGGCTGCAGCATCCGCGTTGTCATTCTTTATTATTGGCAGCATTTTAAAAATGTAATCTCACTTACATTTTTAAACATGCTGGCTTGTTGCAGCATACAGATGTACAAAGAGGAAGTATAATAACAGAATAACTTTTCATAGGTAGAACAGTAATCCTATATAATAAAACGCACCTCCAACGTTCTGAAGCTGACTGCATGGACATAAGCCTTGAGGCATTCGTGCTTCTGTATCCATCTCCTGAAATGATTAAGTCTCCCACTTCCGGCTGCGTCAGCAGCGACAGTGCCCAATCACAACATAGCAGCGCGAGCCAACTCCATCGCGTACCTGTGCTGACGGGGGACCCCAACCCCCAACAGCCGAAATCCTCTTCTCGGCTGCCGTGGTGTTGCTTGCTGAATGATCTGATCAAGTTTCTGTGCTTGCGTCTGATGTCAGAGAGGGTCGCGGCAGGGGGGTCAAGGGGTCAGTAATGCGGAGGGAGAGGTGCTGAAATCGGAGGGAGGGAGGAGTCTAACTCGGTGGGAGGGATGTGAGGGGGCCTTGAACTGGAAGGGAGGGGGGGTCTGGAACTCTGAAGGGAGGGAGGGAGGTGTGGGTCATAGAGGGGACAGAGCGAGACAGGGAGGGTGGGGGATTACCTTGCTATAGTGCCCGTTTCATTGCCTACCGAAATGGGCCTTTTTTACTAGTTTGTTATAAAATCAGTGTGACATTTGGAGGGGCTGGTTATAGGGACACCATAGCACTGTTATATTTGTACAGATAAAAAGAGGGATACCTGTGTGGGCAGGGGGTTGGGGGGTTAGTGCTACAAAAACTTTCTTGGACACGAATGGTGCTGTGAACTGAACAAGTTTGAGACCAACTGGTGTAGAAGGACCCTAACCCTCCTTAAACACCTTCTTCCACCTAGCCATCTTAAATAGAGGGTTGGGAACTCAGCCAGGAAAGCATGGTCCAGCCAGTGAAGATAACCCAGTGAGGCAGCTCTGAAAGACCCAGTACAAGAAGCAGCAGCCCTTCAGATTATACTGCCACATTACTGCTATAGGGAACTTTTTGTTGCTCAGTTGCGGTTTGCCTACAAGCTAGGACTGGCTCCCAGTTAATGCCCTAAATAAAGAGGTTGTGTTGTTTTTTTTTTATTATTTTAAAGCTGCTTCGGGTTGCTTTTTACAGCCTTCACACAGGCCCTGGCCTCAAATGTTCATCTACACTTTTATTAAACCTCTTGATATACCACCTTTCCAAAAGGAAAATCAAAGTGGTTCGTATTTCTCAAAATAACACAGAAAAAAACTACACTATCAATAGGACAGAAAAAGATGAAAAGACCACAGGACTCAAAGATAAAGTTAGTTAAAAAAAAAAAAAAAACCCACACAAGTGCTATTGCTGCTAGGTCTTAAAATACCTTGGTGGTGTTAATGTACAGAAGGTGAGCCTTTTTCAAATGAAGGAAACCTCTGGAATGAGAGGGCATAAGATGGCGCTAAGAGGAAATGGGCTTAGGAGAAATCTGAGGAAATGCTCTTTCACAGAAAGGGTGGTGGATGCTTGGAATGGTCTCTCAGTGGAGGTCACTGAGATGAAGACTGTGTCAGAATTTAAGAAGGCATGGGACAGACGTGGGATCTCATAGGAAAAGGAGGAGTTAGTGGTTACTGAGGATGGGCAGACTGGATGGGCCATAAGGCCCTTATCTGCTGTCATGTCTCCGATACCAATACCATAGAAATCCACAGATTCACAAATCAGCCAAAATCCAAGACAACCAAAGCTTGACTAAAAAGACAGGTCTTCAATAGGGCGAAAGAATTAGCGGAAAAGGCTGCCCAGCTAGTATATTTTAATAAGATAACGTCCAAGATTAAAATTAGAAGCATATTCATACCAGTGAATGCACTTGTAATTTTAATCTCTGATGTTACATAACTGGAAGACATGAAATGAAGTTGAAGGGGGGGGGGGGGGGTGGCAGATGAAAACAGTAACTAAATTAAAAAATACATGGGATAAACACAAAGGAATCCTGTTCAGAAGGAATGGATCCTCAGAAGCTTAACGGAGATTGGGTGGCAACAGCCGTAATTGGGAAGCAAAGCTAGTGCTGGGCAGACTTGTATGGTCTGTGCCCTGAAAATGGCAAGGACATATTAAGGTATAAAGTAGTGTTGCAGGAATTGAGATAGGAATTTGTGATACTTCAGGAGTCAGACAGCACACACCAGTATGAGAGAGAAATCTTCTTTATTTGCCAGCAAACAAAGCAGGACATCAGTTCTAGCTCTCTTCTCTTTCTCTCAGCTCTCTGGGTCTTTCTCTCAGCTCTCTGTGTCTTTGTCTCAGCTGCTTCTCTTCTTATGCTGTCTTCTCCTTCTTCTGTCTGTTCCTTCTGTCCTTCTCTTTCTTCTGAGCTCCTTCTGACGTAAACTGCTTCTGCTCCTACTTAAATAGGGTCCTAAGCCCTCCTCCTAGCCTAGCCCCCTTTACTCCCAATTGGTTAAGAAATTGATTGGCTACCTTGCCTCAACCAATCATTACTTTTGAAATATCAGTTACATAGGTTCCAGACATCCTAAACTGACCTCTGACCTGGGGCCCCTTAAGCCAGACATTTGGTCTCCAGTCTCTTACATGTTATTATGATTGATTTCTCATATTCCTAGTACTAACTGCTAACTAAACTCTGGCATTCATTAAAGGGGTCAAAAGCCAATCTTAATTAATAGCATACATATCAGGTTATTACTTCCAAGACCATTCCTGCATTTTACCTATAATTAATCAAGGAGAAGAGAGCTGACTAGCCCTGACCTCTTTCACCTATCAGCTTCATACACAGAACCAGCCAGAACTATGGCTAAGTCAAACCACATGTGGATCTCCTCACTGCAGTCTTAAACAGCAGACAAAGGATCATTTAAAAAGTAACACAGAGTTGAACAAACATCCTACATAGAAATTATAGAGAATAAAACATATTCTAAAATACACAGAATCAGTATTCCTTATAAGCAAGAACTTCTAAATTCTAAACATCAGGAATATCTAGAATTATTTAGAATCTAACTAGCATTAAACTAATTCTTTTTTTTAAAACTACGGCATGTCTGGCTCATGCTTTGTTCATTCATAATAGTTTACAGCTGTGCCAGCTAGCATTAGCAATTCACAAGGGTGAAAGAAATTCCTTTCTCTGACCTTTCCTAACCTTAGCTCGGCCAAGACTTTCAAATAATATGAACCATCTGGCATACCTTCACTTTAGTTGCAAAGTAAAAAGTTGAAATTTGAAATAAGAATTCAATTCAAATACCAAGCTTTTAACAGAATTAACCCTTCATATGATTTCTTATATATGATTATGCCCATGGCTGCCTCATTCCCCCCTTTGAGACTAAAATCAGCTTATGCAGAGATAAGTCTCACAACTCAAACTCTGGAGATTATAGTGATCCTAACTAGGAATAGACTTGTGAATCACCATTACCCTACTTGTTAAGGTTCGACGGCATACTGCCGAAGCACATGAGGCCAAGAAACAAAACAAAAACCCTGCTAAAACTAAAACTATTAGGGAAATGAACAAGGGACGTATCCAGGAGGTCAATGACCACCACCAGGAGGTAAGATCTAACCCTCCTCGGTAATCCTCCACATTAAGGCTAGCCAACTGTAGGACTTTATCCATGGCATGCCTAACTACATGCGTCCTATTTATGACAATAGTACAGCACTCTGAAGAATTTAGCACTGTGCAGAGGCCACCCTGAGCTGCAAAGAGATAGTCAAGGCCCATACGATTATACCGAGAAACTATAATTTGATCCTGCAATGCATTGACTACCACGTTCAGCTCATGAACTAGAACATGGAGTAGAGACTGAAGTCTCCGGGTAGCCATACCTAGTTCAGTAATACCCGCTACCGGGCCTCCAATTGGAATCCAGGCCGTGGCAGAAAGGGCTACAAGTCTCTTTTTAGTCAGAGGATAAGTAGAATTAATATACTGGAGGGCTAATTCAATCGCCTCATCCTCTGTGGCAACGGAGGAGGGTAAGGACAAAGCCTCTCGCTTAGAGCGGTGCGGGGATAGTGGCTTAAGAGGAATAACTTTAGGAAAATAATTCAAGGTTACCAATACACAAAAATTATATGTGGCGGGAAGAATAAAATCGAGAACACACAATACAAGGGGAAGTAATCTTTGCCTGGCTAATTAGTTCCTGGACAGAGTGTAACCAAAGGTTGGAGCGAGTTGGGGTATTAGGAACAAGGAGGCAAGGAGTAGAAAACAACAAAAGCATCCAAACTACTAACATTTTCTTTCTTCCTAATCTAAAACTAATTAAGCAATAATATTTCAACAGTCTGTGCTAATCACAGATTACTCTCATATAGTGTTCTCAGTCTTTGAGTTCTTATACCAGTTGGGATAGACCCTCAACTGACAAGGATCAAGCTTTCAAATTCCAAGAAAGCCAGAATCAGAGCAAGAAAGAGTCTCAGTGTGAAGCCGAAGTTCAGCCGCTCCTGCAGTATGCAGTTGACCCTTCTTTTCAGCTAGTAGATTCTTTGGTTCGGGTCAGGCGCAACTTCAATGGCTCCGCTGGATCACTTTCTGCTCTCCACTGTCTAGGCTCCGTCTGATCCGTGCTGGGCTCAGTCTGGTCAGCAGACTTA
Source organism: Microcaecilia unicolor (assembly GCF_901765095.1). Taxonomy (NCBI): domain Eukaryota; kingdom Metazoa; phylum Chordata; class Amphibia; order Gymnophiona; family Siphonopidae; genus Microcaecilia; species Microcaecilia unicolor. The sequence continues at coordinate 151,573,082 of NC_044038.1, read as the reverse complement.
ATTCGAGACCAATGGACCCATGGAGTAATCCCTGCGACCTTCACAGCTGCAGGGGTAGAAAGCAAAACAGTAAAAGGTCCTTTCCATCGGGGCCCCAAAGGCTGAAGCCTCCAATCTTTCACCCAAACTCTATCCCCTGGCAGGAAGGAATGTACCTGAGCCTGGAAGGGGACAGGGTTTATTTCTCTCACATAAGACTGAAGCTCAGAAATTATCTTACCCAGGAGGGCTACCTGCTCCTGCACCTGGGCAGACCCTAAAATCCCTATGTCTCCCTTAATTCCCTGTAAAATGGCTGGGGGCTTCCCATACACAATTTCAAAGGGAGAAAGGGCTGTTCCTTTAGTTGGAGTGCATCGGAGGCGGAAGAGGGCTAGTGGCAGTGCCTGTGGCCATTTCAATTGGGTTTCCTGACAAATCTTTGCTAGGCTATTTTTCAAGGTTCTGTTTGCCCGCTCAACCTGCCCTGAACTCTGGGGACGATAGGCACAATGCAATTTCCAGGTAATGCGCAATGCGCGGGACAGGGCCTGAAGTGTAGCTTCAACAAAGGCGGGACCATTATCTGAACCTATGGCAAGGGGCAGTCCATACCTGGGGATGACATCCCTAAGGAGGGCTCGAGCTACTTCTGTGGCTTTCTCAGTGACTGTAGGATATGCTTCCACCCACCCAGAAAAGGTACAGACCATGACTAAGAGATATCGGAGCCTACCGCTCCTGGGCATTTCTGTGAAGTCTATAACTAGGGACTCAAAGGGTGTTAGTCCTCTAGACTGAACTCCTGGTGGAATACGGGGTCCCTGACGAGCATTATTCTGGGCACAGAGAGTACATCGGGCAGAGGCAGTGGCAACCAGACTATCCAATCCTTCCAGCACCACTACTCGATTGAGTAGGCGGGCTAGTGCTGTTTTCCCTAAGTGTGATAGGTCATGAGCTTGAGACACTACAGGCCAAGCTAGGTGGCGTGGCACCAGAACTCTGGTATCAGGGAGATGTAACCAGCCATCAGGTCTCCTTACTGCACCTTCTTCTTGAGCCCATTTCTCTTCCACTTGGGTATATATAGGTGTCCATTCTTGCAGTCGGATTTGGAACAGGGGAGTCACAGTACTTGCTAGGGGTCCTCGAGCAGCTTCCTTGGCCACCCGATCAGCATGGCGATTCCCTCGGGCCACTGGAGTATCTATCCTTTGGTGTCCCCTGCAATGAATGACAGCTACCTTCTTAGGGGCCCACACAGCCTCTAGCAGCTGAAGTATTTCGGGTCCATACTTAACAGGTTGGCCTGCAGCATTTATGAGTCCCTTTTCCTTATACAAAGCTCCATGAGCATGTAGAGTTGTGAAGGCATATTTGGAATCAGTATAAATGTTGGTTACCAGTCCTGCTGCTAACTCCAGAGCTCGTATGAGGGCCACAAGTTCTGCTTTCTGGGCTGAAGTTCCTTGGGGCAGGGCTCTTGCTTCTATCACCTTGTCTTCTGTCACCACAGCATAGCCTGCCAGTCGCTTAGAGTTCTCCACATAACTGCTTCCATCTGTAAAATAAATTACATCTGGGTCCCTCCACGGAACATCTTTAAGATCTGGTCGACTGGAATACACTTCATCCATAGTTTGGATACAGTCATGATCCGGTGGTCCCTCAGATGCTGGCAAAAGAGTGGCAGGATTGAATGTAGCCACTGTTTCCAGGTGTATCCGTGGATTCTCACACAAGCTGGCTTGGTACTTAACCATGCGGTTATTTGTAAACCAGTGGTTGCCCTTATACTCCATGAGGGTGAGAACTGCATGGGGGACTTTAACAACCAGTTCTTGCCCCAAGGTCAACTTATCAGCTTCCTGGACCAGTAAGGCTGTTGCTGCAATGGCCCTCATGCAGGCTGGCCATCCTTTAGCCACTCCATCCAGCTGTTTAGACAGGTATGCAACAGGCCTCTGCCAGGATCCCATCATCTGGGTCAGCACACCCAGAGCAACCCCCTGTCGCTCGTGGACATACAGTGAGAAAGGTTTCTCCACATCAGGAAGGCCTAACGCAGGGGCTTGGAGTAGGGCTTTCTTTATGGCAATGAAGGATTGTTGAGCAGTAGGTCCCCATTCAAATGGTTCCTTTTCACCCCCCTTTGTGGCTTGGTAAAGGGGTTTCGCCATCAATGCAAAATTTGGAATCCAAATTCTGCAAAATCCGGCTGCTCCCAGAAATTCCCTAACTTCTCTTCTGGACTTGGGTTGGGGAATTGCAGCAACTGCTTGCTTCCTACTAGCATCCAGTCTCCGACTTCCCTGGGAAATACAGAAGCCCAGATACTTCACTTCTGACTGACAAAGTTGGGCCTTTGAGCGTGAGACCTTATAGCCTGCATCCAAGAGTAGCTCCAGCAATTCTCTGGTAGCCTCAAAACACTCTTCCTGAGTCACTGCTGCAATCAGGAGGTCATCTACATACTGGAGTAAAACTCGCCTGGAAGGCTCAGATTTAAAAGTCTTAAGGTCTTGCCCTAGGGCTGTCCCAAAAATAGTGGGGGAGTTCTTGAACCCCTGTGGCAGGCGGGTCCATGTATACTGAAGCTTCCTTCCTGTTACTGGGTTTTCCCATTGAAAGGCAAAAAGCAGTTGACTGGCGGGGGCCACCCGAATACAAAAGAAGGCATCTTTTAGGTCTAGTGTCGTGAAATGGGTAGCTCCAGAAGGTATCAATCCTAGCAGGACATATGGATTAGGCACTACAGGGTGTAATGAAATAGTGGATTTGTTGACCACTCGTAAGTCTTGGACTGGCCGGTAGTCCTCAGTCCCTGGCTTCTGAACTGGCAATAGTGGTGTATTCCATGGAGACTGGCAAGGACGAATAATTCCATGGGATAACAGACGATTCAAATGTGCTTGAATCCCTTCCAGAGCCTTTCTGGGAATTGGGTATTGACGAAGATGGATTGGCCGGGCATTTGGAAGTAAATCTACATGTACAGGAGGAATATTTCGGGCCAACCCTGGGGGATTATCTTCTGCCCATACCCCTCTGACCTGAAAGCTGTCTGCCAGGGGTAGGTCAACTTGGCCATGTGACTGATGCAGCCGCCATTCTTCTTCAAGAGGGCAACAGAAACTCAATATACCCTTAGGGCTGGATGTTGGGGGCCGAAAGGAGACTGAAGTCTGGCCATCAGAGTCAAAAGAAATTTGGGCCCTAAGCTTGGACAGCAGGTCTCGACCTAACAAAGGGATTGGACAGTCTGGCATATACAAGAATTCATGAGTGACTATGTGTGAGCCTAATTGGCATCTACGGGTTGTCAGGAAGGGCCTCCGGTTCTGCACCCCCGTGGCACCCACCACTCGGACAGTTTTTCCAGACACAGGCGCTAATCGCTCCGTCACAACAGAATGTTCAGCTCCTGTATCAATCATAAATGGAATTGAGCGGCTCCCTATAGTTAGCTTGACCATAGGTTCCTGGGAGCCCAGTTTGTAGGAACCCGGTCTGTCCTATTCGTCCCATTCTGCCATCTCGGCTATCCCGATGATGTCAGATTCAGCAGGCTCATATCTTCCCTCTCGAACTCGGCCTCGGCTTCCTCGATCTCCTGGTCCCCTTCTCAGTCCCTGGCGCCTCTGGGGGCATTCATCTTTCCAGTGCCCTCTTTCCTTACAATAGGCACACTGGTCCCTCTCCAATCTTGGTCTGGGATTCTCCCCCCTTGGCCGGGATTGATTGAAGGAATCTCGGGGCCTGGCTGGTGGTCCGGGGTCCCACTTTGGCTTCCCATTAGCTAGAGGTCGACCTCGGTTAAGGGTGGAATTAGTAATGGCTGCCGCTAAAAGGTCGGCCTTCTTCTGCATCTTCCGGTCAGCCTCTCGGCGCACCTCCTGATCTCTATTAATGAAAACCTTGGTTGCGATCTCAATTAGCTGGGTGGTATTCATCCCTGCGAATCCCTCCTGACGCTGCAACTTCTTCCGGATATCTGGCATACTCTGGGCCACCAATGCGCTATTCACCATTCTCTGGTTTTCTTGGGCTTCAGGGTCAAATGGGGTGTATGTTCTGTAGGCTTCAATTAGTCGCTCTAAAAAGGCCCCAGGGGATTCAGTTGCCCCTTGGAGAATTTCAGAGACCTTTGCCAGATTAATGGGCCTCTTTATGCCTTTCCTCATACCTTCCAATAAGTCCCGGCAATAGCCAGACAACAGTTCATAGTGCTGCCCATCATTTGGATCCCAAGCTGGAGCTGCGCGAGGAAACCGAGCTCTAACCCATCCCTCTGGATCCTGTGTCCCGTCGGGAACACGCTCTCGCGTGATGGCCTCAGCATTTTGCAAAATCTTCCGCCTCTCCTCAGTTGTGAAGAGGGTCAGGAGAAGTTGTTGACAATCAGTCCAGGTTGGGTTATGGGTGGCCATAATGCTAGTCACTAGGTCCACCACTGCCTGAGGCTTTTCAGTATAAGAGGGGTAATGCGTCTTCCAATTCAGGAGATCAGTGGTTGTGAAGGGTACATACTGATAGGCCTGTGCCTGTATAACCTGACCCTGATTATTAGGATCCGGTCGAGTGGTAGTTACCTGACGGAGGGGCAGAACTCTCGAGGAGGTGGGAATAGAACCTGAGGTAGAGCTAGGAGCTACCCTCCTATCATGCTCAAAGGTGATTGCAGCGGGTCTAACCCATTCAGTGGAGGTATGTTGAACCCCTGAGGGATGGGGAGGGGTACTCATAGACTGAGAGGTGGTCACAGGTGAGTCAGTCCATTGAAAGGGATGCCGGGCCCCTGATGAGTGGGTAGGGGTATTAGAGGGAGAGGCTGGGCTGTCGGGAGTTGAGGAGTCAGGGAGTGGAACCCAAAACGGGTCTTCAGAGGTTAACAGGAGAGGATTTGGCACAGAAGGGTAGAGGCCAGGTGAAAAGTCCAACCTAGGATGTGGTGGGGTTCGCACAGGAGGGGAAGAACTATCCGGAGAAGCCTGTACTGGAGAGGCTTGAGCTGGGCGGCGTGGATCTCTAGGGGCGGCACGGAACCCCAACAATGGGCCATAAGGTGGTGGCTCAAGGTCTGAGGGGTCATCAGAGAGTATGGGTTTCTCGGACAGGGTAGGGGCGGAAGCCACCGATTGGGTGGTAAGCTTCCTAGGGCTCTTTCCCTCTTCTAGTTTAGATTTTCTAATCTTTCTTTGAACACGGCCTAACATGAATTTTACTGGGGATCCCATATAAGTTTTCAACCAGGAGGGAGGGTCAGTCACAAGGCTGTCCCAGGAATCTATATAAGGGAGTTGTTCAGAATATTCTGGTTCTCCTACAACTATGCTGTAGACCTTCCGGATTACTTCAATATCTAAGCTGCCACTAGGGGGCCACCCCACTCCCATAGATGGCCACTCAACTTCACACAAGGTTCTTAAAGTACCTGAGCTTAAAGTCTGTCCATAGTCATTAATTAAAAAACCTTTTTTAAAATTTCTAAGCATACAATCTAGGGGGGTAGCAATTTGTCTAGATGATGTCCCACCCATAATGCTTACAGTTACAACACACAAAGAGGGGGGGAATTTTTGAGAATGCAGTAAGGGGTCTGCACTCTCGAGACACTAGGTAGACAGACAGCAATCGCTTCCTTCCGTTGCTGACCAATTGAACTCGCGTTAATTGGAAATGCAGCTATAAGAAGTCCGCACTCAATAATCATTCACGCATCACACATTCCATACAGAAAATCCCACCCAACAATTTCAGATTTCTCAGATACAGATAAGCTCAAGCGTTTTCGCTTCTAGTCCCCGCGACTAGAAGGTACTAGGGCCTTCGCTGAGAATTGATCAGATTCTCCTTCCCTCTTTCTTGAGGGGCTGGTTTACAACTTCCTAGCTAGGATTACAATACAAAATACAGAATACATACCCGGCGAATGTTCTCCAGTCAGTTAGGTGCTGGGATTAATGCAGGATTCAGAATCCCACCGCTGCCACCAAGAATTGTTGCAGGAATTGAGATAGGAATTTGTGATACTTCAGGAGTCAGACAGCACACACCAGTATGAGAGAGAAATCTTCTTTATTTGCCAGCAAACAAAGCAGGACATCAGTTCTAGCTCTCTTCTCTTTCTCTCAGCTCTCTGGGTCTTTCTCTCAGCTCTCTGTGTCTTTGTCTCAGCTGCTTCTCTTCTTATGCTGTCTTCTCCTTCTTCTGTCTGTTCCTTCTGTCCTTCTCTTTCTTCTGAGCTCCTTCTGACGTAAACTGCTTCTGCTCCTACTTAAATAGGGTCCTAAGCCCTCCTCCTAGCCTAGCCCCCTTTACTCCCAATTGGTTAAGAAATTGATTGGCTACCTTGCCTCAACCAATCATTACTTTTGAAATATCAGTTACATAGGTTCCAGACATCCTAAACTGACCTCTGACCTGGGGCCCCTTAAGCCAGACATTTGGTCTCCAGTCTCTTACATGTTATTATGATTGATTTCTCATATTCCTAGTACTAACTGCTAACTAAACTCTGGCATTCATTAAAGGGGTCAAAAGCCAATCTTAATTAATAGCATACATATCAGGTTATTACTTCCAAGACCATTCCTGCATTTTACCTATAATTAATCAAGGAGAAGAGAGCTGACTAGCCCTGACCTCTTTCACCTATCAGCTTCATACACAGAACCAGCCAGAACTATGGCTAAGTCAAACCACATGTGGATCTCCTCACTGCAGTCTTAAACAGCAGACAAAGGATCATTTAAAAAGTAACACAGAGTTGAACAAACATCCTACATAGAAATTATAGAGAATAAAACATATTCTAAAATACACAGAATCAGTATTCCTTATAAGCAAGAACTTCTAAATTCTAAACATCAGGAATATCTAGAATTATTTAGAATCTAACTAGCATTAAACTAATTCTTTTTTTAAAACTACGGCATGTCTGGCTCATGCTTGTTCATTCATAATAGTTTACAGCTGTGCCAGCTAGCATTAGCAATTCACAAGGGTGAAAGAAATTCCTTTCTCTGACCTTTCCTAACCTTAGCTCGGCCAAGACTTTCAAATAATATGAACCATCTGGCATACCTTCACTTTAGTTGCAAAGTAAAAAGTTGAAATTTGAAATAAGAATTCAATTCAAATACCAAGCTTTTAACAGAATTAACCCTTCATATGATTTCTTATATATGATTATGCCCATGGCTGCCTCAGTAGCACATATGAGTTTATTTTGTTGGGCAGACAGGATGGACTGTACAGGTCTTTTATCTGCTGTCATATACTATGTTACTATGATTGAACTGTACAAGGAAGCAACTATTTTATGACCCCTGGCACAGGTATTTAGTCTAAACATGGTCCTCTAATAAAGCTTGTTTCCTCTGGTTTGAGGTGCCACCAATTTCTTTGGCTCCCATCTGAGCCCACTACACTTTTTTCTTTCTCTGCTGCTTGGCTTATGTTGCTATTTCTCTCTGGCTTGTTTACTTATTTCCAATCATAAAATAAGAACATAAGAATTGCCGGGAGAGACCATGTTTATGCTACCTATCAAAGTTTTTGGTAGGTAACCAAATGGTCACCAGGCTTCAGCTCTGCTGACTTTGCTTTTAAGTTACCAAACATTAGGTACGGCTAATAGAGTTAATATGAATTAGCAATACCTAATGTTTAGAGCAGCAGGATGAGAACCAAGAAAACCAGGGTTTGGATCCCACTGCTGCTTATGATCTTTGACAAGTCACTTAATCCTCAGGTACAAAACTTAAATTCTAAGCCCTCCGGGGGATAGGAAAATACCTACTGTACCTGAATGTATGTTGCCTTGAGCTACTTCTGAGCAAGGTGTAAGCTAAATCCAAGGTATAATGTAAAATAATACAAAATACTACAAATGTCACTCAGGACCTACAGAGCAAATCTATCATACTAGAAGAGCAGTAACTTCCTGAATCGCACACGGACCTTCCTAGGAAAAGACAGCACCAAAAACAGTACAGTGAGCATTAGAATATCAATAAACCTTATGTAACCTATTGGAAAACTAAACAAGACAGATTAATATAGATCAGTCCTGCACAGTCAAAATTAACAGAAAACCATGTCTCTTTCATACACACAGAACATAGATACTCTTATTCTGTGTTGAGTCTAAGTAACCACAAACTACAAATAGAAATATATGAACAAAAATTAAACTGAACTCCCAGGAAGTCAGACTCTGCATACAGTGTAACACCAGATCGAGAGATGCCAGTCCCCCTGTGCTGTGCAAAATATAAAGACAGCAGTTGTACATTTCAAAAGCTGACATAACCAGTACATTACAAATGAACAAATAAAACAGCAAATGGAAACTATGATACCTTTTTATTGGACTAAACACATTTTTCAACTAGCTTTCAGAAGCCAAAAACAGCTTCCTTAAGTCAGGACAGTATACTATTGTTATGGTATCTTGTCCTGACCTGAGAAAGGTGGTTTCAGGCTCAAAGGGTTAGTCAAATAGGTATTAAAATTAATTCAATAAAAAGACATCACCTTATTTCCATTTTCTATTTATTAACCTCTATTAGCTCTGCTACCACACTACTTGTACTTTTGGTTTAGGATAATTCTTTTTTCTACATTTCTTGTCTGGCCATTTATTTTTCCTAATTGTGCTGGTCTCAGTCTCTGCTTTCCTCATCTCCTCTTAACTCCCTTAGAAGGATTTTACTGTCATTTTTCATTCCTCCTCTTCAATTTATTTTTCTGTTTCTGTACAGATTTAAGTCTTACTATTCAGTCTTCAATTTCCTTCTTTTTTTCTACTGTGTCTGCATATATATTGCCATCTCTTTACCGCATCCTGGCTCTCCTATTTCCCTTTCCTCTTATTCCCAGGATCTCACTAACTCTATCCTCTTTCTTCTCTCTGCCCCCCTCTTTTATCTAGCATCTGCTATATTTTTCTCCCCCCACACCTTTTTCAGCTCAAGGTGAGTTGCATTCAGCTACAGTAGGTATTTTCCTGTTGCCAAAGGCTTACAGTCTAAGGGGTCTAAAATTCAGCCTGCAGTGTTAAGCATGCACAATGCCCCGCATTGAATATCCAGGTATCTCTGCTGAGCTGCAAGTGAACAGGGCACCGGCCAACATTCAGACCAGCCTTCTTGCTGTCCTAACTTTATGTGCTTACTTAGCTGGTTAGCAGACCAAATATCACCACCAACTGGATAAGTTGTGACTAGAGAGCTGCACGGTTTCCGTCCCCGCGGGAATCCCGCGGAACCCGCGGGATTCCCGCGGGGACGGAGGCAGTTCCTGCGGGGTTCCCGCGGGGATGGAACCAGTTCTGCGGGGTTCCCGCGGGGATGGAGGCAGTTCCTGCGGGGTTCCCGCGGGGATGGAGGCAGTTCTGTGGGCTTCCCGTGGAAGTGTAAGCTGCACCTGCACCAGCCTCTCATCTACCAAATGCCAATTTATTTGAGTGCTGTCTCCTCCTCCTCCTCTTCCTTGCTTTAACAGCATAAATGTGGAAAGTCTTCCATTAAGGAGGTGGTAGAGTCACAAATGATGACGGAATTCAAAAAGGCGTGGGATGAACACAGAGGATCTCTAATTAGAAAATGGAAGTTATAAAAAACCTAACCTTAAATGGCTGCATGTGTGTGGATGTGTCAAGTGACACTTAGATGGTGACTCTGGCTGTGATGGACTAGAGCTGATACCTGGCAGACTTGTATGGTCTGTGTCTCATACATGGCAATCTGGTGTAGGATGGGCTGGAAAGGGCTTAGACAGAAACTTCAGTGGCTGGAACATGAGGACAGTGCTGGACAGACTTTTATGGTCTGTGTCCCACAAATGAGAACATGAATAGGCTGGAGTGGGCTTCGATGGCAACTCCAGTAGTTGGAACATAAGGATGGGGCCAGATAGACTTCTGTGGTCTTTGTTCCAGAAACACGAAAGAAAAACCATAATCAAGTATATAATATCACACTCGTTGATTTAATGATGAATTGATCATGAGTGTGACTATTGGGCAGAATGGATGGACCGTTCAGGTCTATTTGCTGTCACTTACTATGTTACTATTAATCCTCTTTGCTCCCAGGCTGGTGCACAGACCTCAGCTCTGACACAGGCACGAGAATCAGATGTCAACTGACCTACTGGCGCGTGCATGTGGCGGCCTCTCAGCACACACTGCCAGTGAATCAGAGACAAATCTTACATGTGCGCACCAGAGTTCCAAGTTCCGTTCCTTCCTTGCCTACAGTGCTGTGGCTCAAATCCAGAAAGAGACTGAGGGAGCTGACTGGAACTTTCTTTTATGTACTATTAAATTCTTACGAGGATGGGTGGGGATGGGTTAAATTCTTACGGGGATGGGTGGGGACGGGTTGGGATGGTTTAAATTTTAGCGGGGATGGGTGGGGATGGGTAAGATTCCAGTGGGGATGGGTGGGGACGGGTAAGATTCCAGCAGGGACGGGCGGGGATGGGTAAGATTTCTGTCCCCGTGCAACTCTCTAGTTGTGACTCTACCCCTAAACCACCTCGAACCTAGTCAGTTCTGGAATGGCTGGTTAGCAGAAGTATTCAGTGACACTGCCCAGCTCATCAGGATTTAACAAGGCAGGAACCTCTCCTGCCTGGTTCAAGCCCTTTGAATATCAAGCTCTAAATTTGTACCTGAGGCAATGGAGGGGTTAAGAGACCTACCTGAGATCACATGAAGCCACAATTAGATTTATTCCCTGGTTCTCAGCCTGATGCTCTAAACCATTAGGCTACTCTTCATCATTGGAGTTGCTGGACACTAATGCGTGTTAAATTCCCCCCCTGTTCCCCCCCCCCCTCCATTTTAGGTAAGGAGATTTTCAGCTTGGTTTACTAAAGTGCAGTAAAAAAAAAACAACAACATCATAATAGCAAAACAGTAAACACACTTTAGAAAATGTACTAGCCATACAAGATCAATGAAGATAACTGACAATGGACAGTAAGAGGCATTTAAAATGTCATTTTTTTAAATAGCTCATCATAAAGTAAAGGTTTTGGATAGAGGCAAACATGTTAAAATGGACTAAATGGTGCATAACACTTTTCCAACATAGCAAAAAGGCAATATATGATATCCTTTATCTTTTATAATTAATGACCATTAAGCAGTTTAAATCAGTGGTTCACAAAGCTGGTCCTGGAGGCACCTCAGCCAGTCAGGTTTTCAGGATACCCACACTGAATATTCATAAGAGAAATCTGCATGCAAATCTCTCTCATGGACCAGGTTTGGGAACCACTGGTTTACATGGTCTTAGCTTCCCTTCTTCTACTTTGATTTGGATAGTAAAAGCATAACCTGGCCAGGAACAGGCATTTTGAAAAGGTTTCAGCTAGGCCAACCAGGAGCGCATAGGGAAGGGGATAGGAGATGCTTTATGGGGGTGAGGGTGGGAGGATAGGGCTTTGAGCCACCCTTGGGAGGAGGTGCACAATTGAAGATTTGTCTAGGGAATCCAATACTCCTGAGGCAGCCCAGGTGCTGTAGAGGCAGGAGTACATGAGGCATAAAACAGATGATTGTGGTCAATGGCCCAAAAGTGGAGGAGGAGATGATTGTGCTAGTTAAGTGAGAGATACATTGCACTAAGGAGTGGGAGGGTAGGGACAGCAGAACCGAGGGGCCAAACTAGTCTCTCTCTAGTTTTGCTGCCAGGCTCCAAGCTCTGCAGTTGCTGCTGCTATGTTGGTCAAAATATTGATGGGGCCATGTCACCTCTGGCCCATTCTGCTATCTATGGGAGGGGGCAAAGCAGGGCCCTAAAAATACATTCAAAGGAAAGCTAAATTGACATTTCACCAAGAATTCATAATTCTCAAACTGTCACCTGCATGTTTTTCTCTCTGCACTTTTGCTGGTTTCATGAATCAGCTTTCTTTTCAAAGCATGGCAGCTGTGGCAGGACAGATGGACCAGAGTATAAATCACATGTATGGAAATGCATCTTGGGGGGGGGGGGGGATTCCATATTACAAGCCTGTGTGGTGTTTCAGCAGATAGGCAACATCAACTGGCAGCCAGTGAGCAAGAAGTCCAAGTGAAGACAAACCGATCAGAATCCACAAAATACAGCTGCTGAAATACAGGGGAGCCAGTCTGAGGAAAAGAAGAAAACAGCACTTACAAATACAGTAGAAACTGGGACCCACAGAATAATGTAGAAACACTAACTAACTACTAAGTAACTACTAACATTTCTAAAGCGCTACTAGGGTTACGCAGCGCTGTACAATTTAAACATAGAAGGCCAGTCCCTGCTCAAAGAGCTTACAATCTAAAAGACAAGAGAACAATCTAAAGACAAGTGTACAATCTAGAGGACAAGTGAACAGTTAATCTGATAAGGTGGATAGATTGGGGCATGCTATATTTCTCAAGCGGTTAGGCGCCGAAGGCAGCATTGAAGAGGTGAGTTTTAAGCAGAGATTTGAAGATGGGTAGGGAGGGGGCATGGCGTATGGGTAAAGGAAGATTGTTCCAGGCATAGGGTGAGGCAAGGCAGAATGAGCAGAGCCTGGAGTTGGCAATGGTGGAGAAGGGTACTGAGAGAAGGGCTTTGTCCTGTGAGCAGAGGTTACGGGCGGGAACATAGGGGGAGATGAGGGTGGAGAGGTAGTGAGGAGCCGCAGACTGAGTGCATTTGTAGGTAAGGAGGAGGAGCTTGAATTGTATGCGATATCTGATCGGAAGCCAATGAAGTGATTTGAGGAGAGGGGTGATATGAGTATATCGGTTCTGGCGGAATATAAGACGTGCGGCAGCGTTCAGAACGGATTGAAGGGGGGATAGATGGCTGAGTGGGAGGCCGGTGAGGAGTAAGTTGCAGTAATCAAGGCGAGAGGTAATGAGAGCGTGGACGAGAGTTCTGGTGGTGTGCTCAGAGAGGAAAGGGCGAATTTTGCTGATGTTGAAGAGGAAGAAGCGACAGATCTTGGCAAGAGGGAGGAGTCGAAGATGACTCCGAGGTTGCGGGCAGATGGGACGGGGAGGATGAGGGTGTTATCAACTGAGATATAGAGGAAGAGGAGAAGTGGGTTTAGGAGGAAAGACGAGGAGCTCAGTCTTGGACATGTTCAGTTTAAGGTGACGGTTGGACATCCATGCCGCAATGTCGGATAAACAGGCCGATACCTTGGCCTGGGTCTCCGCGGTGATGTCAGGTGTGGAGAGGTATAGCTGGGTGTCATCAGCATAAAGATGATACTGAAAACCATGAGACGAGATCAGCGAGCCCAGGGAAGAGGTGTAGATTGAGAAAAGAAGGGGTCCAAGGACAGATCCCTGGGGAACTCCAACAGATAGTGGGATGGGAGTGGAGGAAGATCCATGGGAGTGTACCCTGAAGGTGCGGTGGGAGAGATAAGAGGAGAACCAGGAGAGGACAGAGCCTTGGAACCCAAAAGAGGACAGCATGGCAAGAAGTAAATCATGATTGACAGTGTCAAAAGCGGCGGAAAGATCGAGGAGGATGAGGATGGAGTAGTGACCTCTGGATTTGGCCAGGAGCAGGTCATTGCAAACTTTAGAGAGTGCCGTTTCTGTCAAGTGCAGAGGGCGAAAACTGGATTGAAGTGGATCGAGGATGGCATGAGAGGAGAGAAAATCAAGGCAGCGGCTGTGAACGGCGCGCTCAAGTATTTTGGAGAGGAAGGGTAAAAGAGAGATGGGGCGGTAGTTGGAGGGGCAGGTAGGGTCAAGTGAAGGTTTTTTGAGGAGAGGTGTGACAACGGCGTGCTTGAAGGTGTCAGGGACAGTTGCAGTGGAGAGAGAGAGGTTAAGGATGCGACAGATGGAGGGAGTGACAGTATGGGAGATGGTGTTGAGTAGGTTGGTGGGGATGGGATCAGAGGAACAGGTGGTGCATTTCGAGGAGGAAAGAAGGCGGGAAGTTTCATCCTTAGTGATCTCAGGAAAGGAGGAGAAAGAGGCCTGGGTAGGTTGATTGAGGGAGAGGGTTAAAGGGTGAAGAGGAGGTGGTGGCTTGGTCGTGAAAAGGTTGATCTTTTGCACTGTGTCGCGGAAGTAGTCGGCCAGTGATTGAGGAGAGAGAGAAGGGGGAGTAGGAGCGGGGGGGCACTTTTAGGAGGGAGTTAAGGGTGGTGAAGAGACGACGAGGGTTGGAGCTGAGAGAATTGGTCAATTGGGTGTAATAGTCCTGTTTTGCATGGAATAGGGAGGAGTGGAAGAAGGATAGCATGAATTTGTAGTGGAGGACGTCTGAAAGGGTACGAGATTTCCTCCAGAGGCGCTCAGCGGATCGGGTGCAGGAGCGAAGGTAACGGATGCAAGGAGTCAGCCAGGGCTGGGGATTGGTGCGCTTTGTGGGACGGGAGATGGATGGTGCGAGGGTGTCCAAAGCAGAGGAGAGAGCGGTATTGTAAGCGGAGACCGCTTTGTCGACAGTTTCAGAGGACATGATGGAGGGGAGGAGATTAGAGATAGTAGATGATAAGGTGGAGGGGTCAATAGCCTGGAGGTTCCTGGAGGTGGTGGTTAAAGTTGGACGGGGTGGAGGGGGGGGGGGGGTGAAGAAGTGTGAATGTGATCAGGTGATGATCGGAGAGAGGAAGAGCTGAGGCATGGAAATTGGAGGGTGAGCCGGAGGAGGAGAGGACGAGGTCAAGACAATGGCCGTCACGGTGAGTAGGGGTGGTGGAGCACAGCTGGAGGTTGAAGGAGGATGTTAGGGTGAGGAACTTAGAAGCGTGGGGGTCGGATAGGTCATCAGCGTGTACGTTAAAGTCTCCGAGAATGAGGGACGGAGATGAAGGGTCAAGAAAGACGGAGAGCCAAGCATCAAAGTCGGTGAGGAAGGAAACAACACCCCAGGGACTTGTGCTCCAGACATTTTAAACTTATACACAGAAAAGAACCAATTATCCAAAAAAGACCACTTTTTCCCACACAACACATAATATTTTCTTACAAATAGATGCAGATATTTTTACAATTATAAAAATACATATTCCTGAAACAAATACTTCCCCATTCACCACAGATGTGCTCAATTCAATTTGCCATCATACATATAAACACAGTTCAACAACCAATGAACAGCAAAATAAACAACAGCTGCATTAAATAACCAAATTTTAAAAAATATTTACAAAGCATTACATAAATGACAGTCCTGCATAGACTACAACAAGTTGGAAAAGTATGTGGTCATGCTAAAAGTATGACACAAAGGCACATTTCTTTAAAGATCAATATGAACACAGTTTTGGCAGTGAGTGACCAAGAGATGCATGTCTGGATGGGGGTGAACATTAGGAGTGCCAATATATGTGTATGAGAAACGGTGAGAAATGCACAGGGAATGTGATTGTCTAAATCTGCATATATAGAAAGAACTGAGTACAGTGTGTTTGTGAGTATGTGACTGGATGGATAATAAATGACTGCAGTGAGGACATCGGGGGGAGTTTTAAGATGGCGGACGTAGCTTGAGAGCGTCCGTCGAGTCTCCGTGGACCTTTTTCTGATTTAAATTAAGATTTCCGCACTCAAAATGCCCCATACTAAAAGGAAAGGGGTGGTCAAGAGCTTACCACCCGCAGCGATGACAACTCGATCGGTCCAGCTGACCCTTGACGGCTTCGCTACAAGCACGCCACGGGCGACAGAGGTGAGGAGTCCCGCTGTGGAAAGGATCGGAGGAGCGACAACTTCCCTGGGACAAGATACCATCATTCTCTCCTCACCGGATATTTCCCCACCTCCGTGTCCCGCAAGCCACCGAGACGTGGCGGAATATTCAACAACGTCCGAGGTTGACGCTGAGGAATTTTCGGCGGTTGGTGCTGCGGAGGGAGCGAGCGGGAGAGATACTCAACAACAAGAGCAGGAAGCTCGCACGGAGGTAACCCTAGAGGCCATATGGGCAATGTTAAAAACTTTGAATCAAACAGTTTTAAAGGCTGCAGCTGATACTGCCTCTCTAGTAACCAAGGTAGATTCCCTACAAGACTCTATTGAAAAAATAAAACAAGATACTAATAAACAGAATGTTCTTTTTCAACAAGAGAGTTCCTCTTTAAAAAAAACACAACCGTTTCCTTGATTAAGGATAAAACTGTTATCCATAGTAAAATAAATCAGTTGGAGAATTATAACAGGAGACTGAATCTGTGAGTATTAAATTTCCCAAAAATGGTTGAATTGAGTGGTTTGGAATTATTCAAGAAGTATCTTACTGAGGTTCTTAATTGTTCCCCCGAGATGATTCCTCCTATAAATAAAATATATTACCTTCCAATTCCACAGAAGAAAATGGAGGAACAAAGGAGAAAATCAGAAGTGCAGAAGTGCAAGAATATGGATTACAAAATTTGACAACTTTTCTTGAAAATTCATTGCCTGAAATTCACACTCGCTCAACCTTGTTAGTTTCTTTGGTTTTTGAGCAGGACCTTAACTCAATTATGAAACTATACTTTAAAAATGCTCAAAAACCTTTTTTGGGATTTCGTCTGTGGATCTACCTGTATGTTTCTAGATACACTCAGGAAAAAAGGAGAGAGTTTCTATTATTGAGAGATGAAGTTAAAGCTTTGAGAGCTAGTTTTTTGCTAGCTTATCCATGTAAATGCCTAATCAAATATTTGGACAACAAGTATATTTTCTATGAACCTGAACAATTGAAAAGCTTTGTTGAATTAAAGAAGATTGCCAAATGACCTCTTGGATTAAGGGAAATAGTGTAGTTATTAATTACCCGTGGGGCGGTCTAGGTCCTATTGCCTAAAAAAAGATAAATAATTTGTTTTTGTTCTCCTCAATTTATCTGACTCCCCCTTAATATGATGGTGGTCTAAGATAGGGAAATATTATTATTTTTGATACGAGAAATACAATTGTAATTCCTTTTGTGAATCCTGTTATTTCTGAGTTTTCTGTAACAAGAGTATCTTGTAATTATTTTGTGAAATTATAAATAAAAATAAATACATAAATAAAATAAATGACTGCAGTGTGTTTTAGTCCACCGTGTGTCTACTAAATGTGATGTATTTTAAGTGTGTAGAGTGAGTGGAAGGAGTATATTTGTGAATATAAGCAACTGGATTAAGTTTGGGGAAATAGGGTTACTATAGGGAACTGGGTACACCACAGGCATAGCCAGACCTCGGCGGGAGGTGGGGGTCCAGAGCCCAAGTTGGGGGGCACATTTTAGCCCATCTCCCCCAGCCACTGACCCCCCCCCCCCGCCACTTTCGACCCACGCCGCCAGGTACCTTTGCTGGTGGCTGTCCCCAACCCCCGCCAGCCTTAGTCTTCTTCAGCGCCGGTCTCTGGCATGTTCGCTCACTTCGTTGATCTGTGCTGTGAGTCCTGACGTCATGCACGGGGGCAGGGGAGGGTCGGCGGGGGGGAGGGGGGATCGAAAGTAGAGGGGAACAGGACTAAATCTGTGGGAAGCCCATGTCCCCATGGCCCCACCTAGCTATGCCCCTGGGGTACACTCGTCCATAACTGAGTGGGAAGGGGGTGGAGGATAATTTTGCAGGTATGTAGCTTGAACCTGTGTGTGAACTGCCACTACATGTAGTGTTAATTTTTTTTTGTAGCCATCTTCCCTCCTCCCCCCTCCCCACCCTGTTGCCTCTAACCACTAGTATGTATGTAAAAGGAAAAAGGGCCATGGATTTGATATATGGCTTTGTCCCTCTTTCTTTTCTTCCTTCCACTACCTAGGATACCTCTGCCAGCCTGAGACTGTGATATCTTGCTGCCCGCTAGACCATTATCTGGCATCCAGGCCAGACAGCTGCTGCCACGCCGCTCACTGCCCCACCCCCGAGGCAAGGAATGAGCTGGCACTGTACCCCAATGCACCCTCCTCAGAACTCTAGTTAGGACACAAAAAGGGTCCACTCTCTTACCACTGGCCAAGCAATTAGCCCAAGAAACAAAATGCAACTTCCATTCCCAGATTATATAACAGATATAAATTAAATCTTTGCAATCACTGCTTCTATTCAGAAAAAAAACTGAAGTAGCTACATTATGTAGCTTTAGATTATTATATAAAAAATACTAACCCCCCATCTCTGCACAGTGAACTACTAGTGTTAACTGTAAATATATATTCTGGATCCACAGAAGTCCCCATGCCCAACAACACTAAGAAGCTCATTTTATACCTATGGGCTTCTTAGCATTTAGCGAACGCTAATTCTGTTAGTACGCACTAACGTTTAGTACACGGGCCCCAGAACTAGGACACTGCCCCATAGAACTCACAAAAAAAAAAAAGGCTGATTCTGTTTTTACCTCAGTAACAGTTATACCAGGGTAGGTAGGAAAAAAGGGAGGGGGAGTACATCCACATTCACTCCCATTCAAATAAAAAAAAAAAAATACAGATAAAAATGCAAATAGTTACCCCAACCTTCAAATAGTTACTCCCAAAACTGACATACTTCAATTTTCCTTTCTTTGTTGCCTTTGCATTTATTTCTCTAATTGTCTTGCTCTCAGCCTCTGGATCCTGCTTTCCTCTTGTCTGTTTTGCCATAACTCTGTGTCAGACCCTGCTATTTTGTTTCTTCTTTCCTCCCCTGCATCTGTCTTTGACATCCATCTTTTCCTTTTAGTTTTCTTCCATTTATTTTTCTGCTTTTCTATGCACTTAGATTTCAGCCCTCCTTCTATCAAGTTCTCAGTCTCCCTTTTTATTTTTTACTGCATCTACAGTTTTTCATCTCCCTCACTCCAGCCTTTCATTCCCCATTCTGTCTCTTTACCCAACCTCCCACTAACTTGTATCCATCCCCCCCCCCCCATCACAATGTCCCTGTCCAGTATCTCCTCTCTTTTCCCTTCCACTTGTTCCATGTATCCAGTAGCTTTCCTTCCCCCCCCCCCCCCCGATCTGTCTTTAGTATTTCCCCTTCTTTGCCTCACCTCCCTTTCTCTTCCCTTCTCTCTGCTCCATGTCCAGCATGTCCTGTTCTCTTCCTCACCTCCCCCAATAGTCCAGTGTCTTCCCTACACAAACACATCCCCTCTGTTTGTTTCTTTACCTCTACCCAGGCCTGCAGCATTAAAAAGCAGCCAGCATGTATGATGAAGAGTGGGTTTCTGAGCCTGAAAACTATTATTATTTCATGAAGTGTATTTCTCTCAATTGGCCAGAAGATGATGCTTTAAAATTTTAAAGCTGTTGCAGAAAAAGACTATCTTCTCCAGTTTAAGCTTATGGAAAGGCAATCTGCATTACCATTGGGCAGTTACTTTCAAAACTGATGTCCTGGACTCTGATTGGCCCTGGATTTCGAATCGAGCCTGAACATACTGGATTTTCCCCAGTCTCAGCCAGGGAGCAGAGAAAGATCTTTTTACTGAGACCCTGTAAGCAGTTATATTATAATCTCTGAGCAGCTATATTTCCTGACCTCCCCAGGTACTACCCGGGTGGTAAAGAAGTGTTTAGTTTTATAAATTGATCCATATTCGGTTTCTGTTCACTGTTTGAGTTCTGTGACAATAAAGCTCATTAAGTTTATTGACTCTACTGTCCTGGACTGACTCCTGGTTTGTGTTTTTGGGTCTGTAGGTGCTTTTTGGAAACTGGAGGATTGTGGAGTGTGGCCCCAGTGTCCTAGAAATCACCATGGAATAACCTGAGAGTGGTCCAGAGGCAAGCGGGACCCAGTCAGTGGGTGGAAGGTGCTAGAATAGAGCAGACCCTTCAGGTGGTCATAGGGTAACCCCAGGCAGGTGCTAGGCGTTTCGTGATAGTATGGAATGGAGTCTTTCAACACATGTGCACTCAAGGTCTGCCTTATACCACTCCCTCTAATATAAGTTTTAGAGGGGGCAAGACAATTGGCCTTGAGTATGCACATGAGTTCAAAGGTCCCACACTGCACTGATTGCTTTATAATGCCACAGATCTGCCTTCAGAATTGTACCACCCTAGGCAGACATCTACTCCTCCTAGTAGTAGGGCTAGCTGTGTCAGGCACTGTTTCCCTCTTCCTATCAGGACCTCTCCTTTCCATCAGGGAACTCCATTCTATCCATCTTCTACCCCTTCAAGACTCTGCTCTTGCCCCCTTTCCCATCACAACTCCTCCCATTATGCCCTCTTTCCCTGTCAGGCATCTCTACTTTTTCCCTTTCCCCATCAAATCCTTCCTCCTCTCCAAATAAGGCCCTCCCATCTTCACTACCTCCTTTCCCATCAAGCACCCCCTTCCCACAACAGGATCCCTCTCTTCAAGCAAGACATCTCCTAATAATTTCTCACCCATGGTGATTAGATTCCCCATCCTCAGATACCCATTCTTCCATCTGTTCTGCCCTATTTTCTTGCTCCAAAGGTATCCATTGCAGGCCAGGAGAATGCAGCAATTGGCGCAATTCTTCCTTCTCTGAGTTAATCCACGAGGGCATGCTCAAATGGCAACCTCAACCAGGCTCTGCAGCTGCCTTTTCTCTCTGCTCTCTCTCCTCTGTTGCTTTGCCAATCTCAGCAGGAGCATGTGCCAGATTGATTGGCTCTAAATGTCTAAAAATCACCTGTGCCCATTCCCCTTATGTAACCTAGCCTCCAAGAGGCTCAGACCAATTTCCTTTTGTCAGGCCTTGCTTATCTTCTTCCCTATTATGTAAATTCAAGCAGTTATATGCATGCTAATTAATTGTGTGTGAATTTATATACTAAAACCAAGTTTCTAATTATGACTAACCTTCACCATATTATGAATCTTAGTAACTTTACTATTAAGAACAAAACCTAGACCCTCGAGTCATCAATGAAAATCTTGAGAGTCACAATAGATCGTTTCCTCACCCTTGACCACCAAGTCTCTAAGTTGACCTTGAGTGTCTTTTACTCACTTTGGAAGCTGAAGAGATTGAGACCATTTTTCTCTAAATCTGTCTTTTGTAATTTGGTTCAATCCCTTGTCCTCACCAAATTGGACTATTGCAATTCCATCTATGCTGGATTTAAAGGTGGTCTCAAAAAATTACAAACAGCTCAAAATGCTGCTGCTCATCTTATATGTAGATCTCCTCACTTCACCAAAGCCACTCCTATTTTATATGAGCTACACTGGTTACCAATGCAGACTATCTTTCAAATTATGCATTTTCATTCACCAAAACCTGTTTGGTCAAGCCCCATCATATATGAATAATGTTATTGAATTACCTCCTCGTAATGCTGTTTCATCTAGAGAATATCTTGTCTTACATTTCCCTATCTGTAAGAATGTGATATATAAAACAATTCACTCTGCTAATTTCTCCTATCAAGGCACCAAAATGTGGAATTATCTTCCTAAATCAATCAAGTTTACAGATGATTACCTAACTTTTAGAAGTCTTCTAAAAACACATTTCTTCAGTCTGGCCTTTCTGAATACAAAGAACTCTATTTGAATTTTACTCACACCCTTTTCTTAATCTCGTTTCCCATCTAGTCCTGCCTAATTATGCTTTCAGTTATCCACTCTTATTTGTTAGTCCTTGAGATAGTCTAAATCCCTGGTTACTTACTGCACATGTATTAATTTGCTTTGTGAAGTTATTGTAATTTGTGTTATATTCTGTACATTATTATATTTTATTCACTTTATTATTTGTAAGCCACATTGAACTTGAGTCTATTTCGGGCTAATATGGGGTATAAGTGTCATAAATAAATAAATAATTGCATAGTTCTCTAGGGTGTAAGAAGCGCAAATAATGACATGACATTCAGGAAGAGAATGTGGCATTTACTCCTGCAATTTTATGTAAAATGATTGCTTTAATTATATACTCTTGTAAAATAGAGCAATGTACAGCAAACTCCTAAAATTAAAAAAACCCACAAGATCCATAATAAAGTAAAAAAAATAAAATATAAAAATTCAACTCCTATGCTAAAACCTATATTAAAAAAACAAGATCCATAATAAGAGTCAAAAAATAATATATAAGAAGTCAACTCCTATGCTAAAAACTATTAAAAAACAAACTCTACAGCAGTTACTTTCCTATTGACAAACAGGATGGCAGATAAGAGTCCTAAGACCTATCTAATCTGCTTAATTTCCTTCCTGCTGCAGTTATCATGAACTCCCTCCTCTTGATCTTCATAAAGTCCTCTAAAAAAATCTTCTGTCCTTATCTCATGCTTCCTTAAACTCAGTTAATGTTTGTCGTGTCCCTTGATAGACCATTTCATGATGCTATCATATTTATTATTATTATTATTATTAGCATTTGTATAGCGCTACCAGACACACGCAGCGCTGAACACCTGACACAGAGAGACAGTCCCTGCTCAATAGAGCTTACAATCTAAAATAATACAGACAGACAAGACAATTAAGGGCGAGGGAAGTACTGGGTGAGAAGGAACAAGGGGGGAAGCAAATGAGTAGTGGCAAGGAGCCAAAAGCAGCAGTGAAAAGGTGGGTTTTCAGCATAGATTTGAAAACAGGTAGAGATGGAGCTAGACGTACAGGCTCAGGAAGTTTATTCCAGGCATAAGGTGCCGCGAGAGAAAAGGATCGAAGCCTGGAGTTAGCAGTGGAGGAGAAGGGGGGACTATTTTCCACTAAGAAATATTTTCTAATGTTACTCCTACTTATTTATAGCCTCATATGATAACATCATGTTATAGAATGTGCTGAAGAGATAGCAGCACGGTTATGGATCAAGGGATGTTAAAGGTGAAGGCTGACCAAACTAGCAGACAAAGACTGTAGCTAGAATGGTATGTGCACACGAGTTCAGAAAACAGAACATGAGGTAATAGATAAAATAGCAGGGAGTTTTTGACTGAAGAACATAAGAGAGAAAGATGATGCGTGAAAGAATGAAGTAATGTATTTTATGAAAAGGCTTTGTGTAGAAACAGTATATAAGCAGCAGCCTGATCAGTAAATGTTTGAGACAGTCTCAGCCTATGTTACGTGGCCTGGTCTTTTATCATTCCAATCTTTTACTGGGATATTTATGATTATTGAGATGGTGGTAAAAAGACTTAAATCTTTATTACAGTGCACAAAGCTTAAATGTATTCACTGCACTGCAATGGAATAGGACTTGATATACCGCCTTTCTGTGTGTTTTTTGCAACTACATTCAAAGCGGTTTACAGTAAGTAGCAGGTACGACGATTCAAACTGCGGGCTGAACCAAACCTGGATATTCAGTGCAAGGGAATGCGCAGCTCCCGACATTGAATACCCCCGTACACCTGCCAACCCAGAAGTTAACTGGATACAGTACAGACCAATAATCAGACTGGTGCCAGTTAACTTGGTGCATAAAGAACAGCCTTTTTGCTGCCCTAACTTGATGCAGTTAATTAACCGGTTAACAGACTGAAAATCGCCACCATCCGGCCAAGCTAACTCGTCCTCGACCTGCCCCTAACAGCGGGTGTCAGCTCACTCAGCGGGGTTTAACCCCATCCGGCCAAGCTGACACTTCGCCCTAACTCGTCCTGGACCTGCCCCTAACAGCGGGTGTCAGCTCACTCACCGGGGTTTAACCAGGCAGGAGCCTCTCCTGACTTAACCCCATCCCTGGGAACAGACATACTCAGAACAATTTGAACTTTACACACACAGGATTGGCAATTTTCAAAAAGCTAATTTTTGCAGATAAAATGCTGTTTTACCCAAAGAAACAACTGAATATGGCTCTAATTAGGGTCGATTTAACCATTAAGCCAGTGGTACCCAAACTGTGGGTAGAGATCCCAAATGGGGCAGAAACAGGGTTCCTCTTCCCTCTGGACCTCCTGTGACTTATACTCAATATTGGCAATCAGCATGGAGGTTGGAAGTCAATGAATGTTCATAGGCCTTGTCCCTTCCTCTTGTATGGACTTCCTATTAGCCTGGAAACCCTTACAAAATACAAGGATCTTTGAGTGCACCAGGGCTGGCTCAAGGGTATCTAATGTTCTAGATGAACCTTCAGCCATGCAACCTTCCACCCCCCCTGGGAGCAACACAAGGCCCTTCCCTCTTGTGTCCAACCTCACCCCTTTCCAGTGACCAGCCCAGTAGTGTAGCCAGATGTGTTATTTTGGGTGGGCCCACAGTTAAGTTGGGTGGACCTTCCCAAACTACCCCTCCTTTATCCTGCATCTTGCTCCCTCTCCTCTGCCCCCGAATCTGCCACTGTGGCCCAGCAACTCCCCCCCCTCAAGTACCTTCACGGACAGCAGCAGCAACGTGCATCCACTGTCTGCACCGGCCCCACAGGCTTCCCTCTGCTATGTCCCGCCCTCATTGATGTCACTTCCTGTTTCCTCTCGGGCAGGACGCAGCAGAGGGAAACCTGCAGGGCTGGCGCAGGCAGAAGATATGCATCACTGCCCTCACCTGTGAAGGTGATGAGGTACACTGGGAAGGGGGAGGTTTAGAGAGAGGGAAGAGTTGTCAGGCCGTGGGTGGGTAAGTAGGTGTAAATGCCGGATCTGGATGTGGAAGAGAGGAGAGCAAGGCGGCCCACTGCTGAATTGTCTTGGGTGGGCCTGAACCAAGAATGGGCGAGTCTGTGCCCACCCAGGCCAACCTGCAGCTACGCCACTGGTCCAGACCCTTCCATTCCCTACCCCCTCCAGGGCAGCACAATTTCGTTGGTGGCACCATCACTGCAGTCAGCATATCTAAACAAGACTCAGTACAGCCAGTGTGGGGTCTTGAGCACCCGTGCATGCTCAAGACCTGTTATATACTACCCTCTCTGACCAGGACCTCCTCCGGGACGGGGGGGGGGGGGGGGGGGGAGCTAGTTCAATATGGAAAGTCAAAGCATGCACATATCGACTCACACTTAGAGGGGGGGAGGGGTAGAGATAATAATGTTAAAGTTTGATAACGAGCTGTATCATACGGTTTAAACAGAGCTTGTTTAAATACTCTGAATTTCTGTATATGCACCAGATTAACAATGTTATCTTTGAATTGTCATTAACAAACTGTTGAACCTTATACTAAAAGGAAGGGAGGGCGGGGGGAGGGAGTGTCAAGGGATAAAAGAAGGAAATGACTTGATGTATGTGGACGGATTACAAGTTGTTTGTTGTATTAGTAAGGTTATTTGTTAGGCATGATGTCTATATGTTTTATATAATACGTCAATAAACAGATTTAAACATACTACCCTCTCTGAACTTCCTGTTTTGGAGGGGGCAGAACGCAGCCATGCATGTGATCAAGTCCCTATGCTGGATGCACAAGTCTTGTTTAAGTATTGACTCCAGGGCCAGCGCCACCCTAGTAGTTGGCCCAGCATTGGACTGCACACCAACACTTAGAGCCCTGTGCTGATGGCTGCAACTGATGAGGGGGAAGAGGAGATCTGCTATTTATTTTCATCACCACCTAGGGTCACATAAATTTTTAAGTGGGGGTCACACCTGACAAAACTTTGGGAAGCACTACATTACTAAGAAGTCACCTGGAGGGGCAGGTTCTGGCACCTAAACAAACAAACTTGTGAATCATTAGCACAAATCATGACCTGCAGGAGGGGTTGGGCAATGTCTAAATAGTCTATTATGCAACAAAGTTTAATATTTAAAAGTATGATGTCCAAGTATGTGTTTCTATAGAAGGGTGATGGTGGGATGGATTGTTGTTGACTAATTATCAAAGTCCTGAAAGGGGGGAGTGGTGCGGAGGGTCTTGAAATGTAATTGAGAGGGGGACACAAGACTGAAGGTTCATCTAGAGTGCCTAATACCTTTTCAGTAGCCCTAGTTGATGCAAAATTCATGTGCTGAGTTGTGGATACCACAGAAAGATGAGAGCTGGCATTTACCAATGAATTAAACCATCACCTTAAACTGCACAGTGGGAAAAACTCAAAAGTTATTCTGCACATACCTTCCTTGAGCCGAAGCTGCATATCCATGGAAATACTGGTACCGGCCAAAGAGATACAATATTCCAGTGCAGGCAGCTACACCTAGAAATGAGACAAACGCTAGAACATAAAATAGGCAGCCGAGACCTCACGTGCCTGCCAAACACTTCATTAATGACATAAATAAAAACAGGACTCAAAGATATTTTCTGCACGTGGCAAAAACTTGGCCGCAGCTTTATTCAAATACAACAAAACTTTCACTGAGTATACCCAAGCCAACTAAAACTTTCTAGCTTTAAAATGCCAACACAGTCCGTTGCTATTAGCAAGACGGACACAAACAGTAACTACAGCTCCCCGCCACGCAGCAAGGGTGCTCGACCGTAAGCGCAGCCGTCTCAGCTGCCTAGCATCTCCATCAGGCTTGGGTACACCCGCCCAAACTGCGACATAATACTTGCATGCTCTATCCAACAATTAGGGAGGGAGGGTTGCAGGCTAGTGCCCAAACACCGTGCTAATATGGCGTTTGAGCTCTTCTCGAAGGTTATAAACCTCGGCTTCACTCCCCCCTCACTGAGGGGTACCGCTGAGAGGCAGGAAAATATTTCTCCGCCCAGCACCCACCCCACTGCATCCTTTGCGCAGACTTGTCGGGCCACGGCACCATGTTATTGGCGCCTCCGTGCACCCGAGGGGCACTACGCCTTGTTTTATTCTGCACAAAGCATTCAGGGAAAGCATTCTGCCTGGGGGTATATGCAGGGTGCAGAAAAGTCACAATTTGGACCTAAGCAGTCTACATTCAATTTGTTGGCACATGGAGCTGCTCCAGACAAAGGCAATGGGATATTTGTAGTTGGGGTCCTGAAAGCCCCTTAATCTCTTGTATAATAGAAGCCAGTCTGTGGTTCTTCTTGCTCACCCTCTTCGATGAAGCAGGCAAGGAAGAAGTGGACCCCAATACATGTATAGCAGCTGAGTGAACCACCCCTCCCCCACCCCAATATATCAAAACAGGGGATTCAGCAACACCCCTCGGTCCAGAACCTATTGCAAAAAGTCTGTTTACCAGCCCGAATAGAGTAGCCCAGCAGACATCCAGGCTGAGCATAAAAGTAGACCATCTCTGTTTTATTAAACCTGCTGAGTGATGGTGTTTACTGGGCACCAGAAACAGAGTTCCACAGATACGTATGTTCTCTGAAAATGTGGTTAAGATGGTTACCAGTAGTCACACACTCCTTTCTTTGAAATACTTTACATAGATTTATTTAAACTTTTTTTACATTACATTTCAGCTCTCATTGTACTGAGCCCTGCGTGTATCCTCTGTGAATTTCAGAGGTGTTTTTTTTTTTTATTTTCCATATAATGCACACTAGTTATCACTAGGTACACTATTGATGATAGTGCCTGAAAACAAAATAAAGGTTTTAAAATCCCGAATAAAACTAAAATTCTGTAAACAACACGGGAAACTAAGTAAAATGAACATTGCCAGCCTGCACACCCTACTTTTCTATCAGCTAAAGTTCAGAGCGTGGTTTCCGTATGTAAAGTAAACATTTTGCATCCCGATGCAGTAACCAAGTAGTAAGCAAATAAGCTGTAGGCAAAAATTGTGCACAAGCATGAGAGAGCACCCTGGAAGCTTGCACACCTGGGTCCATGCTAGAAGCATCTCTGTCTTCCTCATAACAATATTGTAGCCAAGTTTATTTACTATTGATATACAGGAATTATGCACCGGAATGTAATTCTGTGCAGAATTATTATTGGTTGACATTTGAAAAGATTGTATTGGCACTTGAGTTGCTTGAACATACAAGGTTCAAGTTTGACATAACACAAAATCTTATTAAAATCTAACCAGTTTACATGTGCACAGGTGCTGGAATGCTATTCTGCGCGTGAATGTGTAGTCCGGTGTCTTACTGTTCAGAGATGTGGCACCTCCTGCTAGTTATCTATGGGGCCGATATTCAAAGCAATTTAAGTTGGCAGAAGCCTCCCCTGCCTGTCTCCACCTAACCAAAGATATTCAGCGGCACTAAAGCGGGAAGTGCTGCTGAATATCACTTCAAACCAGCCCAAAAAAGCGGTCTGGTCAGGGGCAGGCTGGGGGTGGTGCCGGCAATATTCAGCCGAGGCCCGTATAAGTAAAGCGGCAGCCATTTTGAGGAAGCTGTCGCTAAAAGCAGGAGCAAAGGAGGTTCACTCCTGCCCTCAACACCCCACTGAACTACCAGGGAGATCAGGTAGGCCTCAAGAGTGGGGATGGGAAGCGGAAAATACTTTTTTAAATGTGGGTCCCGGCCCGATATTCAGCCGGGTCCGCATAACTTTAATACGTGGGCCCCAGCTGAATATCAGCCGGGACCACATAAGCTCCAGCAGCCAGCCCGCTTTCATTTAGCCCCCAGTATTCAGTGCCTGGACATAACCTGGCATTGAATATTAGCTGGCAATGGTAAATGTTTAAAAAACCCTGACCGCTGCTGGCTGAATATCAGGGAGTATGTATATTTATCCCTCCATGCACTTCAGTAAGAACATCTTCGTGCTCTCAGAAGGAAGAAACAAGAGACATGAAATCTGCATTAACATAAACTACAGGAGAACGAGTTAACTTTTTATTCCTCCTCAGATCTGGAGTTAAAGTTCCAGCTAGAAAACCCTGTACTCAGCCTTCCGTTCTGTTGCGCATTTCTTTGCATCTGGGTTTTACAGCTAAGACTATCAATTACCATAGGATTTAAATGAGCTGTGCACTGGGCAGCCAGAGTAGCCCAGAAACTGCACTAAGGTGCGTACCAGCTTCCAGCACTTTGTTACACCATTGCTTTAGTGCTGTGTACCCACTGAGGGATCTTCAGAACATGAATTACTGCTGCATTCACTAATTCTACCCACCATTTGTCATATCCACATAATGGAGGCGGAGGCAGAGAGAAGTTGCAGAGGTAGCATTTACATCGTTACATCTGCTCCCTTGATTTGTGCTTGTGTGATATCGCCACTGCGACTGGCTCGCACACATTTCTCACCCACACCAATATCACCAGACAGACATACACACACCAGCATGCCTACAAAATATTTTACAACAGCAGTTAAGGCATCCCAGAGTGTATATGGTGGGAGACTGGTGTTTTTTGGGTAGTTGAAGGCATGCTGTCCAATGACATATGTGATTGTTGATTATTTATTTTTCCTTAATTTATAGCCTGCCTATTAACTAGGCGGGATTTAAGAAACAATAAAAATACATTAAAACAGTATCAGTCAAAACAAACTTTATGCTAAAGTCCCAGAAATCTGTTTCAGAGCAGTGAACATGTTCACATTGTTGGGAACCAGCCTTACAGAATGAAATAAATTCACTTGTAACACAGTACGTTAGAGTTGCAATATACTGCTTTAAAGTGGAAAACAATTTTGTTACCTTGGTGAAAATAGATTCCAGACACCCATAAGACAGAAAGGAAGAGTGGGAAGTATTCTGAGCAGTTTACTCTGTGGGAGACAAAAAGCCCAAAGATGCATAAGAAAAATACAGTAACTTTGCAAATAGCAATATTTTTAGAAAAAGTGTTGTCCTTGGCTAGCCCTATTCTGAGACATGGATCCTGTTTGATCCTGACCTGTGACAGATTCCACCTTTTGCATCTTGCAACAGTTACCATTGCAAAGGTCAGGAACTAGAGCTATAGGGAGGGGGAGGGGGTAAGACCACTATCAGAGGTTTGCTTTGCACAGTTGCAGTTCCTGTCCTTATCAGCCCTAGCTTATCCCAAGCAACATCAGCAATTATATTATCAGCTTCACTTGCAACTCATGTCAGAGACCTGGCACCCAGGATTCACATTCAAGAGCATCTATCCTGGGAAGAGCCTGCAATGTTCTTCAGAGTGAATGATAGGTTATATTTCAGTGGTGTAGCCAGACATGACATTTTGGGGGTGGGCCCAGTTAATATGTGTAGGCACTGTGTTTATAGGTGTAAGTAGTGTTTCTTGGGATACTACTAAATAATGCCAGAGTGCACCTGATGAGGGATTTCTAATTAAACAGTCTGCCCAACAGCTGCCCTGCATCAACATAAACCATGTACATGCTTAATGGAAATGCAGACACTTTTAAATATATTATCCCATAACTCAAACTTGACCAGATATGTCTACTGTTAGGCAAACATCTCAACACACAACACAGTATAATGAAAAATAATAACAGCAATGGAACTTATCCTTCAAGCTTTGCTTTGTAACAAATGCAAATGACTGATCAAGTGTATTCACAAAGCAGGTAAATAGCTTTGAAGTCTCTTTCTTTCCTCTGGCTCTACTGCTTTCTCTCCCTTCTGACATTCCCATTGGAAAAGCCACAAGTGAGACTCATATAGACCCCCACACGAACTACATGAACACAGAATCTCTCACCTTGGTCACATGCAGAAAACAGACCACCTGTTACCATATGGCTCTAGAAAAAGGAGGACAGATGGAGCCAGTCCAGGTTTTACTTCCATTGCTTTTAGAAAAGTGTTGTCCTTGGCTAGCCCTATCCTAAGACATGGAATCTGTTTGATCCTGACCTGTGACAGATTCCACCTTTTGCATCTTGCAACAGTTACCTTTGCAAACTCCAGGAACTATAGCTGTAGGAAGGGGTAAGACCACTATCAGAGGTTTGCTATGCACGATTGCAGTTCCTTGCCTTACCAGCCCCAGCAATTATATTATCAGCTTCACCTGCAACTCACGTCAGAGACCTCTCACTCAGAATATAACTGAAAACAATTTTTACCTTGGTATTGCAGAGCCCACCAGCATGAAACAGAACCCACCCTCACCCTGAAGCCCACCAGGATAATATAAAACTTTTTTTTTTACCCGGAGTCTGTGTCCCCTGGGCACTGCAAAAAAAGTTTCTTGCAGAAGTCTACTGCCCTGGATGAGGCCCTGATCAATGTGCATGTGGTGCAGGGCTGGAGAGGTGGCCCAAGCTGGCTCCTACCTGTGTGTGTTGGCCATGGGGGAGAAGGCTCAACTCCCAATGCTGCTGTTGCTGCATGAGCTGGATGAGTGCCCAGAATTCCCCTAGCGGCACTTATTTAAAGGCAGCACCAGGGCTCTAGACTTGGTTGCAGGTTTCTCTGGGTCCTGTAGGGCCACTAATAGTAGAGACCCAAGATGTACCAGACTCATTTGCGGGGCAGGCAGTGAGAGCAGAGTTGCTGCTGCAGGGAGCAAAGGCAGAGCATAGGAAAAATAGCCTAGCCCAGCCCAGCCCAGCCTCCCAGCAGCAGTACATGAGGCAGGCAGCAAAGGAGGGCTGCCTGCTTACTTACTAGGTAGGTAAAACAAAAACAAAAATCATTGGAGCTGCACCCAGATGAGGCACTTCCTGTTGCACTTGGCTGAAGCTGAGCTACTGAGCACTACAGCTGTGCAGGATAAGTGATGCCTAGAAATCTGATTGGTGATCGGACTGAGAATGCGTGGTCCTGAAGCAAGAATGGGTGGGCCTGGACCAGGGCTTTCGTACCGGTACCTTTTTTTCCCCCGGCGATTCCTGTACCCTTCCTCTCACTCCCCTACTTACTGTTTTTTTTTTACAGACTCAGCAGCGCGAATGGTGCAGCGATTGAGAGAGGCTGGCAGCGTCGGAGCTTCCCTCTGCAAGTCCCGCCTACTTTGTTTTAACTTCCTGTTTCCACATAGGTGGGACTCGCAGAGGGAAGCTCCAACGCTGCCAGCCTCTCTTGATCGCTGCACCATTCACGCTGCCGAGTCCGACGCTGGCAGCCTTTAGCGCTTCACTGTTTGGCAGGCAGGCAGTGGAGAAAGAGGATGGGCTGGGGGAAGAAGAATCGCTGGACATGGATGGGAGGGGAGGGGAGAGAGGAGAATCGCTGGACATGGATGGGAGGGCAGGGGAGAGAGGAGAATCGCTGGACATGGCAGGGGAGCACAGGGGGCAGAGAAGAATCGCTGGACATGGATGGGAGGGGAGGGCATGGGAGAGCAGAGACATACTGGACATGGATGGGAGGGGAGGTCAGGGAAGAGATTCGCTGGACATGGATGGAAGGGGAGGGGAGGGCAGGGGAGAGAGGAGAATCATTGGACATGGATGAGAGTGGATGGAAAGGGAGAGAGGAGAATCACTGGACATGGATGGGAGGGGAGGGCAGGGGAGAAAGGAGAATTCCTGGACATGGATGGGAAGGAAGGGCAGAGAAGAGAGAATCGCTGGACATGGATGGGAGAGGAGGGCAGGGAAGAGAGTATTGCTGGACATGGAGGGGAGGGCAGGGGAGAGAGGAGACATAAGTACATAAGTAATGCCACACTGGGAAAAGACCAAGGGTCCATCGAGCCCAGCATCCTATCCACGACAGCGGCCAATCCAGGCCAAGGGCACCTGGCAAGCTTCCCAAATGTACAAACATTCTAAACATGTTATTCCTGGAATTGTGGATTTTTCCCAAGTGCATTTAGTAGCGGTTTATGGACTTGTCCTTTAGGAAACCGTCTAACCCCTTTTTAAACTCTGCCAAGCTAACTGCCTTCACCACATTCTCTGGCAACGAATTCCAGAGACATTCTGGACATGGATGGGAGGGGAGGTCACGGAAGAGATTTGCTAGATATGGATGGAAGGAAAGGGCAGGAGAGAGAGGAGAATTGTTGGACATGGATGAGAGGGGAGGGAAGGGGAGAGAGGATAATCGCTGGACGTGGGAGGGGAGGGCAGGGGAGAGAGGAGGCATGCTGGACATGGATGGAGGGGAGGGAAGAGGAAGGAGATGCACACGGATGGGAGGGGAGGGCAAGGAAGAGAGGAGAAATGCTAGAAATGGATGGAGAGGAGAGCAGGAGATAGAGGAGAATTGCTAGAAATGGATGGAGAGGAGAGCAGGAGATAGAGGAGAATTGCTGGACATGGATGGATGGAGGGGTTGGCGGGGAGAGAGGAGAAATGCTGGGCTTGGATGGAGGATAGGGGAGAGAGAATTATTGCTTTATATGGATACAGGGGAGGGGAGGGAAGAGAGAGGAGAAATGCTGGACATGGATGGAGGAGAGGAGAAGTTCTGGACATGGATGGAGAGGAGGAAAGAAAAAAGAAGAAGATGCACATGGATGGAGATGAGGGAAACGGAAGAGAGGAGAAAAACTGCACATGGATGGAGAAAATAGGCAAAAGCTGGATCCACGTTATACCTCCTCCAGTCAACTCCACGTAGGAGGACCCAGCTTTTACTTATGGATGTAGGGCAAGAAATGAAGAGGGAAGTAAAGAAATAAATTATTTATTATTTAGATTTTGCTCACACCTTTTTCAGTAGTAGCTCAAGGTGAGTTACATTCAGGTACACTGGATAAATGGAAAGGAAGCCCTGGAAATGGAGTTAAGGGAACAGATAGAGAGCAGCAGAATCAGAGACTGGGACCAATATGGATAGAAAAACAAAGTACCAGACAACAAAGGTAGAAAAAATCATTTTATTTTCATTTTAGTGTTTGGAATACGTCCAATTTGAGAATTTACATCTGCTGTCTTATTTTGCACTGGGTATACTGGAGCTGTAACAGCTTACAGAAATTATTTATAATGAAAAAAATCACGTTATTTTTTTCTCCTATACTAGTATAATATTTTCAATGATGTCTGTTTATATGCGCCATGGCTGGTATAAGGGGTGTGGCTATCATAGGTGTGGAGCCATATGTGGTGATCCTGCCCATAATGAGTACCAACACCTTTTTTTCTACAAAAAAAGCAATGGCCTGGACCCATCCGTACCTACGCTCCTGTTATATTTGGTGGGCACAGATACAGTTTACATATTCAGAAGCTTCTAATGTCTTCAGAAGAAACTGATTATGTCAGAAACCATTGCTGAGGAAACATCATCGGAAATGCAACAGGAGGCTAGAACTCTTGCAGCAGTTGCTAAAATGACAACCAGTCTGATGGCATCCTATAAAGTAACCGGCATGAGCTTTCAAGGCAAGAAGAACTCCTGTCCTCAAACACTCATGCTCCTGGTCTACAGAGTGCCACCATGCTCTTTGCTGTTTTTGCAGCACCCCCTATCCCCAAAGTTTAGGTCAGCCAGTGTTACAACTGTTGAAGGAGACTTTTTAGAAGGGCACTGTACTCAGGGTTGCCAATGATTCATATGGGCAACATGATCTCCTATCACATCTGCAGAAAGCAAACACACTTCAAACTACATTAGTTAGAGGAAAGGGCAAGCAAGTGTAACCCAGTCCTGCTATCTCGGGTTAGAAGGAGCTCGAGAGGCACAGCATGTTATTGTCACTCACTCTAGTCCCGTCAGCTCATCCACTCAGGAACCACACGACACTCAGAGGATTTAAAAGAACTGGAACATTTATTAACTGATGGTTTCTGCTGCACTGGTCTTCTTACAGTCAACTGTAACTCATATTGTCTCCAGATGATCATAAGCAATAATACATATCTGGGTTAATACACATGCTTAACCCTCATGCCTCTCCTGCAGCTCAGTCAGAACCCAGAGCAGATTTCACACTCCCAATGTACTTCAATACCATCTGGGTTGGACTTCCAGTAACTGCATAGTCCCTTCGGGCTGCCACCCTGAAGGTCTTGCTATCAGCCAGGGGTAGACTACAATTCCACCCAAGCCCCAGTTACTGCCGGACTCCCCAATCCGCTGAGTTTCTGGCTCCTATGATGGCTGATACAATATAAGAGCTTACTGCCCAGATAATCAATCCATTGGTTACAATGCTACTGGACTTCCCCTTCTCTTGCAATGGGTCATCTGGCAAGGGAACTGACAGTAACACCCACATCCAGAACTGGTTACTTTATCAAGAGGCAGAACCAGAGACAAAATCCTTCCCACAAGGTTTCCCTCATATATCCTCCCAGGTCCTCCAGTCACTCCCCTAATGACCTGTTACCCGGGGGTCCACTCTATCATGTTCTTAAACAAACCATGGGTTACACAAGGAAGCGTGGAGAGGGGAGTAGGGGAAAAGTGTCACAGGGAGGGGAAGGGATGGGAAAGGAAGGGCAAGGCAAATGTAACCAACCCCATGGGAGAACCTTGGATGAATGAAAGGCTTGGATAAAAAGCCAAGCCTTTAGTCTGGATTTTAAAACCTTGAAAGAAAGTTCTGCACGGATATATAAGGGAGTGAATTCCAGCTGTGCATATGCAGAGAAAATGTTAACGCATGTGCCCAGCTCTAAGAGGCATAGGTATTCCCCCACTTAGAAATTCTGAAGGGGGCTCTGGACCAGCAATCTCAAGCAGATTTACCAATCTTTTATTTACACACTACCAACAGTTTGAAGTGAATGGAAACAAATTGGTTTTCAACATAGGCATTGAGGAAACCCCAAAGAGTTCAAATAAGCTGTACTTACTGAGCTCTGTAGATCCTCTCGAATTCTGGATTCCCCGTTATGTTGGGAGGGGAGACTTTGTACTTGCGCCGTGCATAGATCACCTGCATAGCAAAGTAAGCTACAGAGAAAAGCAGGAGGAGAGAGAGTCAACTTGCTGTAATCACCGTAGCACGACCTATCACTAGATCAGGAGCCAATTTTAAAATGAAAAAAGTACCCCCATGAAGACATTGCATGAACATAATACACAAGTGCCTGGATTATCAGTCTGTGCAGTCAGCGCATTAATTGAAGCACTGAAAGTTCACTTAACCTGTATCTTCAGCGCCGCTCTCTGTATAGGTAGTGGTACTGAACATATGGATTGACCGGTGATCATACTGGCACTCTGGGGGTCATTTTCTATAGATTGCCTAAAGTTAGGTGCCAGGATGATGCATACTAAACACAAATTTTAATAAGGCAATTTCACATGCAGTTGCCATTCGGGCTTTCAGGATATCCCTAACGAATATGCTTGAGAGATTTGCATATAATGGAGATGACAGGCACGCAAATCTGTCTCAGGCATATTCATTATCAATATCAATATATACACAGTTATCCTTAACATATATTTTTTTATTTTTTATATGCTTTATGCAATCAATCACAATATTACAAATGCTTACATTCATACCACCCATCCACATTCATACCAACTCCTATGTAGGGACTGCTAACTAATACAACTTATAGCTATCTACCACACCACAAACCTCGTAATATTAATAGTCCAAATGTTTCTTCCCAGAGGATACCAGCTCCACCAGTCAATTATCTCAACATAGTCATTAACATACAGCTGTGCAGTATTTCTGTTGTTTCTTATGAGCAATCAACTCCAATCCCAGATCTGATAGTCAGTTCACAATGAGTTCTTAACCAGCCATGGTTTAAATCCACAAACTAGTACTCCTTATGTTGATTGCACCTGTCCGTTGATATCATTCCACTATGTTTGTGGCCCAAAGCTTAGTGGTAGAATCACAACGCCCACTTTAACCAGTCTCCACGTGATCCATGAGCCAGAATCCATCCGCTGTAAATCACCCCAAACTCTACACAGACTGTGTTTCGCTACTAGAGCGTCTTCAGGAGTCGGGTTCCTAAATGGATCAATACAAGGGCATAAAATATCAGAGATACTTCAAGTCTCTCCTCCCTTCATTATGGAACTCACTCCCCATTGCCATCAGAACAGACAACATGTATCTCAGCTTCAGGAGAAAACTGAAAACTTTGTTCTTCCCGAAACCTATCATGCATCCCTGACACTGCTGGTTCACACAGCCAAGATCTCAGTGTCTATGTCAACACCTAAGCCCCTCCCCATGATTTCCACTGTAGATTCAGTAAACACTAACTCTTTTCTGAATTTCCTGTAAACCGCACTGAACCCTAACAAGGGGATATTAACGATATATAAGCCCTAATTTGATTTGATAAACTTGAACAGTTAACAATTTAGGTATGAATGGTTTTTATTCAGGATCAAACATATCCAACATCTGACAGCTATGTATCAAGTCTAGACAAGAACATCAATCAGACATAACAGAATAATAATGAAAAACATCAAACAACAAAAAAATTGATAACATATGATCTCATTTTTGTTTTGTGAGAAAACTCCCCCACCCTCTCCCCTCATTACCCTTGTCCCTATCAATGTAACAACTGCATACAAGATCACCCCATCCCCCGTCCAACCCTGCTGTACCCTGAATGATGACCCCAGGCCATCTTTGAAAGAAGTACATCTAAAATTCCCAAGCCATCTTCCCTTAACTAGAGAACCTCAAAAATAGCTCCCAATATAACAGTACCAACTTAGGAAACATTCTGAAATCTATTCAATACTGCACGTCTTGCTTTATGGGAGATATTTTGCAAGTAACAATTTGAACAGTTAACAATTTAATACTCAACTGTGAACTCTGAGGCATAGCTAACCAGACTGGCTGACACATTTTCCTGTATTTTTGCCATCTAAGCAGATGAGACCACCCCACCCTATAATGTTCCAGTATCTTCAGCTCATACGAAAGATTCCTCCAATGCACAATCAAGAGTAGATGACCATTAGGCCAATATAATAACTTTCTTTGCCAAAAGAAACATATAATTTTTTGTTTTTCACAGCAAAGGCCTGTTCTAGTTCTGACCATTCCGCAAACAGAAAAAGCTGTGGAAGGGAGGGAAGACTCCCTACAAAACACACAAAAAACATAAGTCTTGATCCTCTCCCAGAATCTCTTAATATGTGGACACTCCCAAAATTGATGACCTAATGTTGCTTACTCATCCCTGCATTTTATACATTTACTGTACTGTGCTATTCCTATCTTAAACACTCTGGAAGGGGAAGTAAAAAAGCTGCATTATAAATTCCTCTGCCAAGCTTATATGTCCCACATTAATTAATTTTGCTGGTAGTTTTCGAAATAAGTCACAGCAGGAGTAGAGGATGACAAATCCATCAGGGAGATGTAGTTCAAAGCGGTTCTATTAAAACACCAAAACAAATGGTTATGGTAAGGTGGGAATGGGGTGTGACCTAGTAAGTCAGGATCACAAAAGGTTTTTTGAGTGTTTATTGTTCTATATTAGTTTGACACTTTTGCTTAAAATAGTTGTTTATAAGCTTGGCAATTTAATCCTGTCTAGATTCCTTATAAAATCTTGGAATCAGATGGACATACAAACTGGGTGGGAGGTGAGGAGTTTGGGTAGGCATGAATCTTGTAAAAATATTGAACAACACATGTTTCTGTTTGAATTAGTGTATTTTAATGTATTTGTTCAATAAAAATTGTTTACAGTTAAAACACCAAAACAAGACGACCCGACAAGGGCTGTGTTTCGGCGGACACAGCCGCCTTCCTTAGGGGTCACTATGCACAACTTAGGACATTGAGACAACTAAGAGCAATGCCTGGTGCAGAGACAAAGCCCTGAGGCAGGCGGCTGCTTCCGTTGAAACACGGCCTATGTAGGGTCCTCTTGCTTTGGTGCTTTAATAAATCTGCTTGGAGCTATATCTCCCTGGTGGATTTGGTCATTGTGTCATCCTCTACTCCTGCTTTGGCTTCTGTGTTTGGATTTACATAGAGTGTCTTCCAGCTTCTGCTTTGGACAGTTTTCAAAAGAAACCATTTAACATTTCTACCGTAATAGTCACTCTCCCAAACCTCTGGTCCATCCTTCTGCCCATGTCCCTAAGTTTAGTATGGGGGGGTTGTAAATCCGCTCGGAAGATCTTGTATACAAGGGAGACTGTACAACTCCGATCTTCCCCCGTCAATAGAAAAGTCTTCTCTACCCATTCTATAGCAACTTCTGTAAAAAGTTGCCCAGGAAGGGAGGGATCTAATATAGTGCATTACTTTTAAATAAACAAAGTAATCTTCACAATCGAATTGATCATTTCCTTTTAACTGATTAACCATCACAGGTTTCCCATCTTTATCTATAAGCTATTTTGAGTAACCAAAGGCCTGTTCATGTGATATGGGTGTATATGTTGCCTCACAGAGCCAATCATAAATATGGAACATATGACAAGTCTTCACATATAAGACTAAGTCTGGCAACACCAACC
This sequence comes from Microcaecilia unicolor, assembly GCF_901765095.1. Classification (NCBI taxonomy): domain Eukaryota; kingdom Metazoa; phylum Chordata; class Amphibia; order Gymnophiona; family Siphonopidae; genus Microcaecilia; species Microcaecilia unicolor. The sequence goes on along the minus strand of NC_044038.1, from coordinate 151,534,143 downwards.
CACCTTACAGACTGTATTAATAATATGTGATAGGAAAATCTGTCTCGACCACCCTTCCATAAAAAATATTGCACCATCCGCTCTAATTGCGACCAGTCTTTGCACTGCAAGATAATCGGAACTGTTTGTAGGATATAAAGTCATTTTATATAGGGCTATATGCCCCATTAATGATAAGAGTAATCTGAAATAATTCTGAAACAATGTCCTAGTGGTGCTCATTAAATACTGGCAACTTTAACGCATAACTGGAATGTGAAAATGCAGGGAATGCCCCCTCTTGCTACTGGGCATGCCGTGCATTCAAAATCCTGCATTGCAGTGTGTTAAGCCAAAAATGTAGTCAACTTTAGTAAAAGAGCCCTTGGACCATTGGTCTGACCCAGGGTGGCTATTCTTATGTTCTAAATCTAAAGAAGATTAGTAGGCAAGCTTAAAAATATTTGGAGGACACGATGGAGACAATGGCCTTCCGACCCTGGCTGAATTTCATCCCTTTGTGTTTATGTATGTGGCATTTGAATTTTTAGATTCGACTACTCACCTTTCCAAATCTGAGCTCAAGGTAAATCAAGTCAGGTACTGTAGCTGTGAGTTTGTTTGGGTACGGATATAATCTAAGCTGTACCAGAGGCAATGGAGGGTGAAGTGACTTGTCCAAGATCAAAAACAGCATCAGAATTAAAACTAACCAAGGAGACATTTTCAGGCAGTTTATCCTCTCCAGCAGTGAGTGCTGTGTCTCCTGAAGTCTCTCTCTGTACTTATGCCCCAACCTGGTAAAAATATTTTGGAAAGGATGGATTCTTCCAATCAGATGATTTGTACCTCTCCTGTTCTATCTAATGTAGGAATCAGTAGCCTGTCAAGGGCACCTATCCTATTCCAGTTCAAATATAATCTATTATTGCCTAATCTGTCTCTGCCTTGCAAGAAAAACAAGTTACCATAAAGGACATATAGTAAGCTATTTCTCATATAGAAAAAGCATTAAAAAGTAATACTAGTTCATTATGTAAATTTTCTCAGGATACTGCTGTCAAACTGTTGGAACAGGAGGAAAGATTAATGAAACTTGACACACATACTGGGACAGACCGAAGGTACATCAAGACCAGTATCCTGTTTCCAACAGTGGCCAATCCAGGTCATAAGCACCTGGCAAGATCCCAAGAGTAAAACAGATTTTATGCTGTTTATCCTAGAAATAAACAGTGGATTTTCCTAAGTCCGTCTTAATCATAGCTAAACTAACTGCTTGCACCACATTTTCTGATAATGCATTCCACAGTTTAATTACACATTGAATAAGACATATTTTCTCCAGTTTAAATTTACTACTAGGTAGTTTCATTGTGTGCCCCCTAGTCCTGGTATTTTTGGAAAGAGTAAACAAGCATAGTAACATAGTAAATGACGGCAGATAAAGACCTGTACGATCCATCCAGTCTGCCCAACAAGGTAAACTCATTTTACATGGTATGTGATACTTTATATGTATACCCGAGTTTGATTTGTCCTTGCCTTTCTCAGGGCACAGACCGTAGAAGTCTGCCCAGTACTGTTCTTGTACTAAGTTCTGAAGCTAACGTCGAAGCCCCTTAAAATTTACACACCAGACCATCCCTATCTATTCAGTCATGATCAGGGCATAGATCGTAGAAGTCTGCCCAGCTCCCGTTTTGTTTCCCAATTACCAGCGTCACCACCCAATCTCTTCTAAGATTCCACAGAACCATTCCTACTAAACAGGATTTCTTTGTGTTTATCCCACACGTTTGAATTCCATTACTGTTTTCATCTCCACCGCCTCCCGCGGGAGGGCATTCCACATATCCACCGCCCTCTCCGTGAAAAAATACTTCCTGACATTAGTCCTGAGTCTACCCCCCCTTCAACCTTAATTCATGCCCTCTAGTTCTACCGCCTTCCCGTCTCCGGAAAAGGTTCATTTGCGGATTAACACCTTTCAAATATTTGAACGTCTATCATATCACCCCTGTTTCCCTTTCCTCCAAGGTATACATGTTCAGGTCAGCAAGTCTCTCCTCGTACGGTTTGCAAAGCAAATCCCATACCATTTTTGTAGCTTTTCTTTGCACCGCTTCTAGTCCTTTTACATCTTTAGCAAGATACGGCCTCCAAAACTGAACACAATAGAGGGGCATCTGCTGGTTATGCCCTTCTCTACGCAGCCTAGCATCCTTCTGGCCACGGCAGTCACCTTGTCGCATTGTTTATTCATCTTCAGATCCTCTGACATCAACACCCAGAGGTCTCTCTCCTGAGTCAAGCTTACTAATCTCTCCCCTGCTATCTGGTATCTCTATTTTGGGTTTCTGCACCCCAAGTGCATCTCTCAGCACTTCTTTGCATTAAATTTTAACTGCCAGACTCTCAACCATTCTTCTAACATTCAGAGATCCCGTCTCATCATTTCTACTCCCTCCAGGGTATCCACTCTATTGGCTATTTTCGTATCATCCGCAAAAAGGCACACCTTTCCTTCCAACCAGTGGTGTGCTGGTAAATTTTTAACAACAGGCTCTCTCCCTGGTCCACCTCTGCGCCCCCCCCCCCGTCCACCTCTGCGCCGCCGCCAAAAAAAAAAAAAAAAATTTGCAGAGCTGGCTATACCCGGGGAGGGAGCGTGCTTTCAAACAATCCTTACATCCAAATTTACCTTCTTTTAAGGTAAAAAAAAAATCCTTTATCCTCCATCTTTTAAGCCTACCTGCTGGATAGTGATGGCACAAGGAAAGCAAGTGAAGACTAACTCAAAATAACCTGGCTGTTCCTTAGATGGGCACTAGTATTGAGTCATTCCGTGACAAGTGGACCAGGGGTCCCCACCTCACCATCTCAGATTTTGATGAAATTTGGTACATAGTTTCTTTATGATAAAAAAACTAACCTGTGCAAAATTTTAGTTCAAAAGACTAAAAATTGGAGGTTCTAGGGGACCTCAAGTAAAGGGTTGCAAAATGTCGCCTGAGCAAAAATGACATTTTGGGCCAACTTCCAGAAGCTGTAAAACTGGAAGTTTTAGTAGTACAAGGGGGATATTTGGAGAACCTGCACTACTTTTAGGGCTTAATGAACTGGCAAAACCCCATGTTCCTAGTCCTCTTACTTTTTGAATGGTTTAGGCTCAGACTTTGCCAAACAAACGGCAAAAATCAATTTACAGCGATGTTGAGGCTGCTGTAGTTTCTAAACTAGTTGGCCTTTCAGGTTGATTTTTGGTAGGTGTACTAAATGGACGGCTGTACTTTCCTTCAAGTGGTTGAAAACTCTGAGATGGTGAGGTGGGGACGACCTTTAAAATTGGTCCACTTGACACGGAATGACTCTATTATGATATTGAAGATGCGACCATATGATGACCCTGCGGTTATGCTCCACTAATAAGTTAAAAGATTAACTGGATTTCTTGAAACGATTATATAAACTTAGGATGCAGGACTAGGGACACACACATACACGTATTTAGTCAATATCATAATTCTTCATGTACAGCCACAAAACAACCTTTTAGGGTGGATAGTGTTCACAATGAGCTCCTTTTATTATCGACCAGATAGAGACAAGAGTTTTCAGTTTTGACACAGTATAATTTATCACAAGAACAAAATATAAGAAAACCAATGGGCTGCATTAGGGGCTTATGGCCCATTTATGTTTCAACAAAAGAAATCTGCAAGAAACAAAATATTTTTATTTTGACTAATAAAACCACTTGCCCCTGAAACATGTTCAAAACAGAATAATCCATTTGTGTATCTAAAAGGTAAACTTCTACAAAACAGATTAAGATCTGATTCCATGTGCCCCAATGAAAGGAGAGTTTAATTCTACTTCCATTTCATTTCAATATATTCCATCATCATCTTTATAACACAAGGCTTCCCAAGGTAGATTACAACAACAGTTAAGATGAACCCATCAGGAAACAGGATATCCTCACTGAAATTTGGCCATCTGTATTGTATACAGACAGTGTATTTATTATTATTATTTTTTTTTAGTGTAGAAAAATGAGCACAAAATACAAAGTTTAAGATTGCTATTTCTACCAGCTATAATAATTTTTAAAGAAGTTTTAGTGACATTCAATTGTTATTTCATGATATTGATATTATATGGAAAGCTTTCAAATAAATAAAAAATCTGTCCAATAAGTTAAAAAAAAAAAACTTTTGTCCTCCACCTTTTAAGGCACTGCCTATCCAATTGAAACAGCTTTAGACTTGTTACAGATGGATCAAGAATTAAAAAAAAAAAACGAGAATGTGGATGCAGCAGATGTAGGTTTGATTGCTTTGTTTGGTTCACTAGAGGACAGCTGTGGGGGGGGGGGGGGGGGGAGTGAAAACAAGATTAAACAAATTGGTTTCCTTTCTTACCCTGGAGTAGATCGGCTGCCTCCTTGGTCCGGACAGTGTCCTTTGCCTGCCTGCCTGCAAGTAAGTAACGATCCTCCAACTGCGGCGGGGGATGGGGGGGGGGAGAGGTTGAAGGAGGGAGGCAGGGAGAGGGAGCAGATACGGAGGGAAGAAACAAAGTTCAATGCATGGGGCAGTGGGAAGGGCAGCAGCAGGGCAGAGAGAATCAGGAACTCGGACACGAACCTCTTGCCTGCAGTGCAGCACGAGGAGGCAGGGTTGCCACACACCACCCATGCACCAATATCAGGTGACAGCTGGTGTGTTTGGGCATGCGTGCCTCCAGCCTCCTGCTGCAATTTGTGGGAAAAAAAACCCCCATTCAAGTGGCAGCTGAGAGCAGAACAACCGGCTCTCTAAATTGTTCAAAAATTAACAACCGGCTCTGCAGAACCGGTGAGAGCCGGCTCCAGCACACCACTGCTTCCAACCCTTCAGCAATATCTCCCACAAATATATTAAACAGAATAGGCCCCAGCACTGACCCCTGAGGAACTCCAATACTCACCTTCCTTTCTTCCGAGCGGATTCCATTTACCACCCACCCTCTGCCACCTGTCGGTCAACCAGTTTATCCAGTTCACCACTTTCGGTCCTAAGTTCAACCCTTTCAGCTTATTCACGAGTCTTCTGTGGGGGGGCCGCATCAAAGGCTTTGCTGAAGTCCAAGCAGATTACATCTAGCGCACGTCCTTCATCCAGTTAAAAAAGTCAATAAGATTCGTTTGGCAGGATTTTCCTTTGGTAAAGCCATGTTGCCTCGGGTCCTGTAACCCCTCAGCTTCTAGAAAGTTAACTATCCTTTTTTTCAGCAGCGACTCCATTATTTTTCCTACCACCCACGTGAGACTTACCGGTCTGTAGTTTCCCACTTATTCCCTGTCTCCACTTTTGTGAAGAAGGACCACATCTGCTCATCTCCAATCTCACGGAACCTCTCCCGTCTCTAAAGATCTATTAAATAAATTTTTAAGAGGTCCCGCCAGGACCTCTCTGAGCTCCTTCAGTATCCTCGGATGTATCCCATAGCTTTGTTCACCTTCAGATTCTCCAGCTGTTTATAAACTCTTTCTTCTGTAAACAGCGCAGTATCCACTCCATTCCCAACCGTTCCCTCAGCAGCCAACCGCGGTCCTTCTCCAGGATTTTCCTCCATGAACACCGAAGAGAAATAATTTTAGCACGTTTGCTTTATCTTCATCACTCTCCAAATAGCCATTCTCATTATCTTTCAGTCTCACAATTCCATTCCTATCTCTTCTCCTTTCTCCAATATATCTGAAAAAGGTCTTGTCACCTCTCTTTACATCTTTAGCCATTCTTTCTTCCATTCAAGCTTTCGCTAGCCGTATTTTCGTCTTCACTTCTTTGAGTTTAATCTAATAATCTTTTCCGTGATCCTCTCATTGCGTTCTTTTGTATATTTTGAAGAAAGCCTCTTTTGCTCTTATTTTTTCAGCTTCTTCTTTGGAGAACTATATAGGCTTCCTGCTTCTCTTGTTTTTGTTTACTTTCCTCACAAAAAGATCAGTCGCCATATTTATAGCAGCCTTTAGCTTGGACCACTGTTTTTCCACTTCTCCTACGCCTTCCCACGCCACCAGATCCTTCTTCAGGTATTCCGCCATTTTATCAAAATCGGTACGTCTGAAATCCAGTACTTTGAGTTTTGTGCGTCCGCACTCCGCCTTCGACCTTATATCAAACCATATGGTGTGATGATCACTATTACATAGGTGGGCACCGACCCGGATATCGGAAACACTACCTCCATTAGTGAGCAGTAGATCCAGCATCGACCCTTCCCTCATGGGCTCCGTCACCATTTGTCTGAGCAAGGCACTGACAGGTATCCACCATCTCCCCAGTGCCGTAGCGAGGGTGCCTGACACCCGGGGCGGGTTGCCGCTGCGCACCCCCCCCCCCCCCCGGTTGTAGGGCACGGCGCACCCCCCCTCCGGAGCGCACCCCCCCGAAACGCACCCTTACCTTGCAGTGGAGGGCAGGCGGGAGGGCCGATCTGCCCCCAGTGCATGTCACTGGGAGCTGCTTCGGCTCTGCTGCTTCCCTGCTTTCTCTGCCCCTTCCCTGTTTTCTCTGCCCCGGAACAGGAAGTAACCTGTTCCGGGGCAGAAAGAGCAGGGAACCAGCAAGCCGACACCCCCCCAGCAGCGTGCACCCGGGGCAGACTGCACCACCGCCCCCCCCCCTACACCACTGCATCTCCGTACTTCTTTCTGATTCCGCAGAGGGGACGTTCCAATCCACGTCAGACAAATTGAAATCTCCCAACAGTAGCACCTCCCCTTTCATACCAATCTTTTGAATATCTTCTATCAGATCCTTGTCTAACTTCTCTGTTTGCGCAGGAGGTCTGTAGATAACCCCCGTGTGGATACAAGTGAATCACTTGTACCCGTTCCACTCCACTCAGCATTTTATAGACCTCTATCATATCTCCCCCTCAGCCATCTCTTCTCCAAGCTCAAGAGCCCTAGCTGTTTTAGCCTTTCCTCATAGGAAAGTCATCCCATCCCTTTTATCAGTTTTGTCACCCTTCTCTGTACCTTTTCTAATTTGCCATATCTCTTGAGATTGAGGTGCGGTCGCACCATGGAGTGAAACAAAGGCATTATAATATTCTCATTTTGTCTACCATTCTTTTCCTAATAATTCCTAACATTCTATTTGCTTTCGTAACCACCGCTGCACACTGAGCAGAGGGTTTCAATGTATCATCAGTGATGACACCTAGATCCTTTTCCTGGGCAGTGACTCCTAATATGGAAGCTTGCATCATGTAGCTGTTTGGGTTCCTCTTTCCCACATGCATCACTTTGCACTTGCTCACACTGACTGTTATCTGCCATTTTTTTTGTTACATTTGTACCTCGCGCATTCCCACTCATAGCAGGCTCAATGCGGCTTACATGGGGCAATGGAGGGTTAAGTGACTTGCCCAGAGTCACAAGGAGCTGCCTGTGCTTGAAGTGGGAATTGAACTCAGTTCCTCAGGACCAAAGTCCACCACCCTAACCACTAGGCCACTCCTTGGATGCCTAGCCTCAGAGGCATAGCCGGTATTTTGAGTGGGCCCTTCCACGCGCCCCCTCTCCCCCCCAACTACACACCACAAATATCTTCTGAGAGATATTTTTTAAGAACATAAGAGGTTTTATTTTTTTTTTTGTTACATTTGTACCCCGCGCTTTCCCACTCATGGCAGGCTCAATGCGGCTTACATGGGGCAATGGAGGGTTAAGTGACTTGCCCAGAGTCACAAGGAGCTGCCTGTGCCTGAAGTGGGAATCGAACTCAGTTCCTCAGGACCAGAGTCCACCACCCTAACCACTAGGCCACTCCTCCATTTTCTGTCTACTCCACATCTTCTCCCACTCCTGTGCGGCAACCCGGCATCTGTGCTCCTGTTTCTGAACTCCATCCCTCCCCGATGTCAGTACAGGCATCCTCGGCGCCTGCAGCAATTCATTCTCACTGCTTGCAGCGTCCCTGCAGGTTTCCATCTGCCATATCCCGCCCTCGTTGACATCATTGCCTGTTTCTTTTGAAATTGTATTTTTTTCTAAAAAAAAAAAAAAAATTATTCCTTTTAGTGGTCAGGCAATAACCATTTCCCTTGATGCTGCACTTCAGATACAGAGAAGACAGAAGGCTTGTTAAAGCCTAAAGTCTTGGCTATGGTCTGACACATTTTTTCTTTCTTTTCCCTGTAAGTGCCTGATCACACATAATAATAAGTTGTTGTTTTTTAAATCTATTGCACTTAGAAAACCATCTCAAAGATAAACCTTTGTTTAAGGTAACATCTCTCATAAAGTATGCTTAGTGTTGGAGGTTATAGGTGTTAAGAGATTGAGCTGACATGCTTTCTTTGCTTCCTATTTTGTTGATAATTTCTGGATATTAGTCAATTTTGCCACAATGTTTGACTCCCATGATGTGGGATAAGATAATTTCACTGGTGTAATATGGTATGTTTCTTACCTAATTCTGATGTAAAGTTCTTACATTTTAATTGCAAAATAAAAAAAAGAAGGATGTTATCTGTTCAGAAAGTATGAGCTTGGGTAGGTGTTACTTTTAGTTTCTAAACAAAAATATGAATTTACAACTGCAGAAGGGATAAAAAGAGAAGCACACATATTTTGAAATACAAATACTCTTTGATAAGTTTAAGTTATATAAAAGCTATGTACTAACCTGAAAAAAAAAATGCACATAGCTTTCCAGTTAAGGCTTGCTACTTAGCCACCTATGGAGTAGATTTCAAAATCTTTCTTTTTCTTCAGTATTTAAACGCTTTTCAGGACTCTAAATACACTGCTGGGATAAGGGGGGGGGGGGGGGGAAGGCTACAGAAGACAGCCAGATATTAACCAGGCACTCACGGGGAGGGGGGGGGGGGGGGTAGAGGCAACAAAAATCAGTTAATAAATAAAATGGGCCTTATTCAATAAAGGCTTATTTGTCCATAGGCACAAAATGGGAAGAAGAATCCTTGGTCAACATTGCTCTATACCTGGAACACTGCACATGGGTCATGTCTGAGCCTGACAGGTTGAATACCACCACTCTGCAGCTCACAGGGGGAAAAGGAGGCTTCTTTCAATGCCCTGCAGCACTTCCATCATGTTATTTTAATTATGACTTCCTGATGCTGGAGTAGGAACGCACCACTACAAATACAGTCTTCAAATGTGGCTGTTTCGGCTCTATTGACCCCCAAGTACACTACAATCCCATCAAATGAAGGCTAAAACACTGTAGCATAAAAGTCCCATTCAGAATCTCCCGAAATTTGACTACATCAAATTTTTGTTTCCTGCAACACCAAATCAAACCAAAACCAGAACAAACAAAAAATTAACGAAATAAAACGACATAAAAACCCCCCACACAACTTGGTTTTCGGTGAAGTCATTCAAACTGCCCGTTTTCATTGAGCAGTAGAAGTAGGACTAGTGATAAACGCAAATAGACAGGCTGCCCTCCCTCCCAAGTTATATTAAAAGTAAAGCTCAGCTCTTATTTTTTTTTTCTTGACCCATCGTATGAACAAACCCATAGTGTCCTACATAAGCTTTCGTTCTGAAAGGTCAAGGACGCCTCTCGATCATTCTTCTGGTCGGAACCTGCACAGAACAAAGCTTTTCCCCAGAACTAATTCGCCGAGGTCTACAAAGCGACACTTTCCGTTGCAGTTGGCAGCTCAGTGGCACCGCTGCAACGCAAGACGTCTTTTTTTCCGTGCCCAGCGCAGGAGAGACTGCAGCCCAGCACCCAGCGAGTCTTAAACAGCCCCACGTCCGCTCTTCAAACAGTAGCAGCTGCTCACTTTACCTTGCTCCAGGACCCCGAGCACTGTGACAGTGGCCAGAAAGGCGACCTGTTCCTGCATACTGCAGCCTCGCTTTCCCTATCTAGAGCCAGGTGTGTGCGTGGGGGGGGGGGGGGGGGTCCCTCTCCCGCTAGAGGCGTCGATAGATAATAGTGTTCAGCCCTCTCCAATGCAGAAGATATAGGAATGGGGATATGACCCTCCTTCAGCAGCCAGCTGCAATGCCTCTGCCCTCCCCACCCCTTCCAGTACCCAACCAGATCGCCCTTTATTATATTGACTTTTAGATGGTGTTTTTTTCTGGAAAATAAACAATACATGCAAAGATCTATGGAGCTCTCTGGCTTTCATCTAGAGTCACTTTGTAAGAAGAGGAATGCATGTGCCCTTCAATAGGGATTGGGGAAAGCATGCAATCATAATTGACTGCCATCCTTCCTTCGCTCCTGGGCGGCAGCAACAGAGCCACCCCGCACCAAGTATCAGTTAGCCAGCCCCTGCCAGTGCTGCAAGTACATCCACCCTGCACGCGTACGAAATAATTTAACACGGCTGCTTGTTTTCAAATTTACAATGTTATAGATCAGTTTTCTTGTAACAGAACTAGCAGGTGTCCTCTTCCCTTCTAACATTACATTAGTTGCTTTTAAGTAACTGCATGTTAACAAGCATTAAGCATTTAATAATTTCTGCACCATTTCTTGCCATACAAAATTAAATACATGAATAGAATTTGGATGAATATTTACAGAAACAACAGTAATTCTAATAAATCCGTGTTTAAATTAATTAAAAAAAAATTTTCACTTGGAACGATTACCTAGCTTCAAGTAAAATGACACCTACAACAGCCTAGACCTTGAATAAGGGCCTCGCCCCCCTCCCAAGGGGCAACAATTTCCAGACGCAAAACGGACAATAGCACCTGATAAGGTTCATTGCAGATGTTACAGTAGCTGTCCTGAGCGCCTGTACTGGTTACTCAGTTTCTCATTTGCAAGTGTAGGGACTGACATGGTCCTTGCCCTTTTGATAATAAACAAATGAATTTCTGTGAACACCACACCCTAGCTATAGCTTTAAACAGTAAGCTTTGTATTGCTCCATGTTGTTTTACCACACCTCGAATACTGTGTGCAATTCTGGTCACCACATCTTTAAAAATATATAGTGGAATTAGAAGAAAAGGTACAGAGAAGGGCAACAAAAATGATGATGGGGACAACTTCCCTATGCAGGGGGGAGATGTGATAGAACTAAGTATATAAAATAATGAGTAGAGGGGAAGGGATAGACGCAAATCGCTTCTTTACACTCTCCAAAAATACTAGGTTTGGGGGGGGGGGGCACGCAATGAAGATTAGCCACTATTGGAAACAGGACACTGCGCTTGATGGACCTTCAGTCTGTCCCAGTTCAACACTTCTTAACCAGCAGGATTGCCCAAATAACCTTTATATACACAATACGTCTGATAGGCTATGGTAGATTAGAGGGAAGGGCAGCCAATGTTAATGGTGACACAAACCACCAGACTAAATGGTGAGCAGTTAAAACATTAGGACAAGGGCCTGGTTTGTTGCCCCTATGGAGTAGAATAGCCTAATGGTTAATGCAACAACGTGAGAACCAGGGGAACTGTGGGCAAGTCACTTAACTCTCCATTGATTGTAACCACAGAAAAGTAGGATATAGAATCCTATTCCCTGATCCTTGGTTGGGTGATTTCCCCACATTGAGGGCCCGATGCACAAAGGCAGCCATAAAATACAGCTGCCTCGATAAAATTTAGCGACTTGCAAATAGCGAGTGATACACAAAGGGGATTGCATGCAAATGAGTTGCACAGATCCCCCTCTTTGTGCATCATGCACTGTTTGAGATGCACCAAAGGACCCCCCTCCATATTTTGCCCTGCCCAGTACATCCTAGAACGCACTGGGCAGGGCCCAAGCACCACCATTTTGTTTCTGGTGGGCCTGAGGGAGGAGCTATTGCTCCTGCTCCCTCCTTGTAAAAGGTAGAGGGAGGGGTGCGGAGAAGGAATGTGTCCAGTTCACTTGACCACCAGTAAAATAAATAAATAAATAAATAGAAAAACATATTCAGGGAGGGCTAGTGGGAGGTGGTGATCAGAGTCTATCAGGGGGTGTTGGGGTCCATTGGAATTAAAAATAAGAGAGCATAAACTTGAACAGGGAACCATGTAAGCCAGTGTTTCCCAAACTGTGCACCATGGCACACTGGTGCGCCACAGCAAACTCTCTGGGGTACAGTGGCAAATCCTGACCTCCCTCCCACCCTACCCACTATTGCAGACAACAAAACAAGCAAGTGCAGGACTGCAAGCAGCCTTCAAGCATGTGCTGTCAGTTCTCTGCCCCTGGAACTGGAAGGTGACATCAGCGGGGGCAGAGGACCAACAGTAGACAGTGCATGCCTTTTTTTGTTGTTGTGACCACTGGGGTCAAGGAACAGATGGCGACTGCCAAGGAGGCTGGATGAAAACAGGAGACAGGATGACGTAAAGAAGTTGAAGCCATCTATTTCCCTTCCCATTAAAAAAAAAAAAAAGCAAACTCATGAGCTGCTGCATCTGAGTTGTCATTCTTTATTATAGGTCACATTTTTTATTTAACCTCACTTATATTTTTAAACATGCTGGCTTGTGCAGCATACAGATGTACAAAGAGGAAGTATAATAACAGAATAACTTTTCATAGGTAGAATAATAATTAGTTATAAATCGTAATCAGTGTGTCATTTGGAGGGGCTGGTTATAGGGACCCCCTAGCACTGTTACATAAAGTACATAAGTAATGCCACACTGGGAAAAGACCAAAGGTCCATCGAGACCAGCATCCTATCCACGACAGCGGCCAATCCAGGCCAAGGGCACCTGGCAAGCTTCCCAAACGTACAAATATTCTATACATGTAATTCCTGGAATTGTGGATTTTTCCCAAGTCCATTTAGTAGCGGTTTATGGACTTGTCCTTTAGGAAACCATCTAACCCCTTTTTAAACTCTGCCAAGCTAAGCGCCTTAACCACGTTCTCCAGCAACAAATTCCAGAGTTTAATTATGCGTTGGGTGAAGAAAGATTTTCTCCAATTTGTTTTAAATTTACTACACTGTAGTTTCATCGCATGCCTCCTAGTCCTAGTATTTTTGGAAAGCGTGAACAGACGCTTCACATCCACCTGTTCCACTCCACTCATTATTTTATATACCTCTATCATGTTTCCCCTCAGCCGTCTCTTCTCCAAGCTGAAAAGCCCTAGCCTCCTTAGTCTTTCTTCATAGGGAAGTCATCCCATCCCCGCTATCATATTAGTTGCCCTTCGCTGCACCTTTTCCAGTTCCACTATATCTTTCTTGAGATGCGGCGACCAGAATTGAACACAATACTCAAGGTGCGGTTGCACCATGGAGCGATATAACGACATTATAACATCCTCACACCTGTTTTCCATACCTTTCCTAATAATACCCAACATTCTATTCGCTTTCCGAGCCGCAGCAGCACACTGAGCAGAAGGTTTCAGTGTATTATCGATGACAACACCCAGATCCCTTTCTTGGTCCATAACTTCTAACGTGGAACCTTGCATGGCATAGCTATAATTCGGGTTCTTTTTTCCCACATGCATCACCTTGCACTTGCTCACATTAAACGTCATCTGCCACCTAGCCGCCCAGTCTCCCAGTCTCGTAAGGTCCTTCTGTAATTTTTCACAATCCTGTCGCGAGTTAACGACTTTGAATAACTTTGTGTCATCAGCAAATTTAATTACCTCGCTAGTTACTCCCATCTCTAAATCATTTATAAATATATTAAAAAGAAGCGGTCCTAGCACAGACCCCTGAGGAACCCCACTAACTACCCTTCTCCATTGTGAATACTGCCCATTTAAACCCACTCTCTGTTTCCTATCCTTCAACCAGTTTTTAATCCACAATAGGACTTTTCCTCCTATCCCATGACCCTCCAATTTCCTCTGTAGCCTTTCAAGAGGTACCTTGTCAAACGCCTTTTGAAAATCCAGATACACAATATCAACCGGCTCCCCTTTGTTCACATGTTTGTTTACTCCTTCAAAGAATTGAAGTAAATTGGTCAGGCAAGATTTCCCCACACAAAAGCTGTGCTGACTCGGTCTCAGTAATCCATGTCCTCGGATGTGCTCTGTAATTTTGTTTTTAATAATAGCCTCTACCATTTTCCCCGGCACCGACGTCTGACTCACCGGTCTATAATTTCCCGGATCTCCCCTGGAACCTTTTTTAAAAATGGGTGTTACATTGGCCACCCTCCAATCTTCCGGTACCACGCTCGATTTTAAGGATAAATTGCATATCACTAGCAGTAGCTCTGCAACCTCATTTTTCAGTTCTATCAGTACTCTAGGATGAATACCATCCGGTCCAGGAGATTTGCTACTCTTCGGTTTGCTGAACTGTCCCATTACGTCCTCCAGGTTTACCGTGAAGTCAGTAAGTTTCTCCGACTCGTCCGCTTGAAATATCATTTCCGACACCAGTATCCCACCCAAATCTTCCTCGGTGAAGACCGAAGCAAAGAATTCATTCAATCTCTCTGCTACGTCTTTGTCTTCCTTGATTGCCCCTTTTACCCCTCGGTCATCCAGTGGCCCAACCGATTCTTTTGCCGGCTTCCTGCTTTTAATATACCCCAATATTTTTTTACTATGTTTTTTTGCCTCTAATACTATCTTAATCCCTCTTGGCCTTCTTTATCTGCGCCTTGCATTTGCTTTGACACTCCTTATGCTGCTTCTTGTTATTTTCAGACGGTTCCTTCTTCCATTTTCTGAAGGCATTTCTTTTAGCCCTAATAGCTTCCTTCACCTCACTTTTCAACCAGGCCGGCTGCCTTTTGGAGTTCCTTCTTTCTTTTTTAATTAGTGGAATATGTTTGGCCTGGGCCTCCAGGATGGTATTTTTGAACAGCGTCCATGCCTGTTGTACAGTTTTTACCCTCTCAGTTGTCCCCCTAAGTTTTTTTCCCCACCATTCTTCTCATTTTATCATAGTCTCCTTTTTTTAAGTTAAACGCTAACGTATTTGACTTCCTGTGTATAGTTACTTCAAGGTTGATATTAAAACTGATCATATTATGATCACTATCAAACAGCCCCAGTACCATAACGTCCCTCACCAGATCATGCGCTCCACTAAGGACCAAGTCTACAATTTTTCCTTCTCTCGTCGGCTCCTGCACCAGCTGCTCCATAAAGCTGCCCTTGATTTCATCAAGGAATTGTACCTCTCTAGCGTGTTCCGATGTTACATTTACCCAGTCTATATTTGGATAATTGAAGTCACCCATTATTATCACATTGCCCATTTTGTTTGCGTCTCTGATTTCTTTTATCATTTCTGCGTCTACCTACTCATCCTGGCGAGGCGGACAGTAGTACACTCCTATCACCGTCCTTTTCCCTTTTATACATGGAATTTCAACCCACAATGATTCAAAGGTGTAATTTGTGTCCTGATGAATTTGTAATCTATCTGAGTCAAGGCTCTCGTTAATATACAATGCTACCCCTCCACCAGTCCGGTCCACCCTATCACTACGATATACTTTGTACCCCGGTATGACAGTGTTCCACTGGTTATCCTCCTTCCACCAGGTCTCAGTAATGCCTATTATATCCAATTTTTCATTTAGTGCAATATATTCCAATTCTCCCACCTTATTTCTTAGACTCCTAGCATTTACATATAGACATTTCAGAGTATGTTTGCATGATGCTTAGTACTGGATACTACTGATTTGCCATCTTTTGTCTGATCTTTAGTTGTATTTAAGGGCACCTGGCCTACTACGGTCTGTTGTGCAACCTCACTATCCAGAAACTCTATCTTCCCTGTTTGTGAAGTATCTTTGCAAGATACCTTATCCCGAACCATGCGCTTTTGAGATACTGTCGGCCTTCCCCCCATTTCTAGTTTAAAAGCTGCTCTATCTCCTTTTTAAATGCCGACGCCAGCAGCCTGGTCCCACCCTGGTTAAGGTGGAGCCCATCCTTTCGGAATAGGCTCCCCCTTCCCCAGAATGTTGCCCAGTTCCTAACAAATCTAAAACCCTCCTCCCTGCACCATTGTCTCATCCACGCATTGAGACTCCGGAGCTGTTCTTGTCTCTTGGGCCCTGCGCGTGGAACAGGTAGCATTTCAGAAAATGCTACCCTAGAGGATCTGGATTTGAGCTTTCTACCTAAGAGCCTAAATTACATTTGTGCAGATAAAAAGATGGAGATCTGTGTGTCTGGGGGGGGGGGGGGGGAACCATGAAAAATTGCTCGGACATGAAGGGTGCCCTGAACTGAAAAAGTTTGGAAACCACTGGTATAAGCATTAAAACACTACACAAGGTAATACAACTGCAGTTCCTGGGGTACATGGTTAGACTGGGAGAGATGAACAAGTAGAGGGTGGATTTTCAAATCTATTTTTATGACAAATTGCAATTACCAAAGTGCAAATGGCAGCAGCTATTTTGCACCCATGGCAAGTCTCAAAGTGAAAACATACTTTATGCCAAAGGCCATAGCTAAAAAGTGCCTGTAAGGATAAATGAAAGGACAGATAATTGCAAATGAAACAGAACACATCATGCTGTCTTACCTTAAAAAACAAACAAACCCAAAATCTCTGCTTTTGGATTCTTCAGAACGAGCAGAAGGCATACTGTGCTAACTGCTAGCCTAGACATCATAAAAAGACCATCAACCACTTCTTGCTTTAAAAGAAGGCAGAAGCCTAGCTTGGGTCACAGTGAGGAAAGGTAAGCCATGCAAGACCAGCTTAACCATTAGGCAGAGTAGGAGGTTGTCTAGGACAACAATTTCAAGAGAAAAGGGCACTAGACAGCAAAATCTAGCTGCAGTAAAAACAAAACAATGGGTCATGACAATCACATAGAGCCCTCAGTACATAGTTCTCCATGGACTAGAAGACTGTGTATCCACACAGGTGAAGTGACATCACCATGATATGACGAACCCAGTCTTTCAAGCTCTGAAAATTCTAGAATAGCCTGAGTATGTCCCTAACTTCCTGCCTTACTGTCCTCACTACATATAGCACAACACCATGCCGCTCCTCAGTTTATTTTTGTCGCGGTTGCAGAACGACCCGAGTCGTGTTTATAGTCCCTTCAGTTAATTTTTTTTCTTTAGTATTAGAGAGTTTAATTTTTCAGCTCTCTTTTATCTGCCACCAAGCCAGGTTTTAAACGCTACACCTCATGTACTTGCACACTGTCCATTACGGAACTGCATCAATTATGTTTGTGCTGTTTTGGAGTGCAGTATGATGCTGCAGTTTGTGGCAACTGCCGCAGTATGTCACAAAAAACTTTGGAAATTCGAGTGCTGAAGGTGAAAGAATATCTCTGCACGTTTATGTCGGAGATTTCAACTGCCAGCTTCAGTAAGCAGCGCTCTTCAGCTAAGCACACCTGCTCAACTACTTTGGTCCCGCATGGGAGCTGATGATGATGTCAATCATTACCTGCTCTCCCTCTCATTTCAGTGCCCAGGTATCTGCATTTATGGTAGTGCAAGGGCTCCTTGGGACTGAGCCAGTGAATGACGTCACGATGCCCAACACGAATACTGACATCAAGAAGTAGCAGTGGGCGCTACCTCAGCCTTCTGTGGGTGTTTCACCATCGACCCACAGACCTGGTTCCATTCCACCACCACCAAAGCACCAGCATTGAACAATCTCGACTGGGTTCTTCCAGTCCTTGGAACTGATAAAGACAATCCTCATTGGACCACACTTCACATCACTCTCAGCATCGAAGACAAAGCTCTACTCGTCACCGTTATTCGTTCAGGCTGCCTTCTAGTTCCTGTGCTTCATCAAGACCACATAGACAGTCCTCCTCTACATTACGTTCTGGATCTCACGGCTCATCACTGAATCAGAATCCTTACCAGGTTCCATCTGATTTACTTCAGCTCCTCATACATTTTCAATAGCAGCACAAACCTAGAAAAGGTGAATAGACAGTCACAGAATACTACTGCTTTCATGCCTTTGGCAGCTCCAACATCTCTCATCATCAGCAAACCACCTATATAATCACCAGGTTCTCAGAGACTTTCCTGTCCTCAGTCTCCAGGTCCTCAAAAGTTAGATCATCAGACTAAAACAACCTGCGTCGATCAATCTCCACAGAAGGAAGAGGCTTCATATTTGAAATTTCTGGTCAAAGTGACTCAGACTTTGGATTTAACACTTCCTTCCCAAACCATTCAATCGCATGAAAAGAGATTGTTCATTAAATATTTGAATATTGCAAAGGAAAGTATTGCTTTGCCTGTAGCCCAAGTTCTGCAGGACCATCATAAAATGATCTGGATGACCCCAAATTCAACACAACTCACACAGTGGGCATTGGAGAATAAATACAAGGTGGAAGATGTTCTTGGACATGGCAAACAACAGCTTGCTTGTGCAACCCTAGTAGTTAAATCTGCAATACATAAGAACAAGACACAAAAAAATGTTACTAATCATCCACCACCGAAAGATCTTAAGTGTATGGATGTTATGGCATGGCGATCTTTCAGTCTGCAGTGCTCTCTGCACATATATCAGTGTATAATTTCCATTATGTGGAGTACACGTAATAATGGATGATCTTGCAAAATTACAGGCTGTCACACCACAGGACAATACTCAGCTCTTCCATAATATTATGACCAATCTGGAAGACTGCATGAAGCAGATGATTTGAGCAGCCCACAACAACTGTGATACTTCTATCAGAGGGGCAGCTAATGCCATTGCCATGACTTGCATTGTTGTGAGCATCCACATTGGGTGAGGCTATCTTTGAGAAGGTGACAGATGCCCCGTGTTCAGGAGACTCCTTATTTGGAGACAAGGTCAAGGAATTAATTGAGGGACTCCGAGAAGACTGTACTACATTAGATATATTTGAGCAGGATAAGCATCAACTTGATAAATCCAACTATAAAAAACTTCCTTACTACTCATCATGTCCAAGGTTTCGACAGCATACGCCTTACTCAAATCCAAGATTGTGTAACTGGAAAGCAGGACATCAATGGTCACAATACCAACCAAGAGTCAGAGATAAAAGAAGTCAGAAGCCTGTGACTCAAAACCAGTCAAAATTACCCTCGCATTTTTGACACTGCCCAACTACTCAACATTCTTGTGGGAGGCAGGATTCCGAGATTCAACCCTGCCTGGCTAAATATCACAACATTCTTAGAGTCTTCTATCACACGTAATCTGAGCTAGTAAGGATACTCCTGTACCATATAACTATATAATCCTCTTCAGAAAATCACAACTATTTCAGCTTTTAACTTTTAGTTGCATATTCTGTACTCTTAACCAGCATGGAAAAATGAAAACAAAAAGGGTTGAAACTTGAAAGTACCATATGCCAGAACAGTGAAAGCGATCCGCCACGGACCCTGAGAAAGTCGGATGTGGCACATTGATAACGCTGAGCAACGAGTACAGATAAGTTTTGCTATTAAGAAATGTGTATGAATTAAAATTGAGTAACATTGAACATTTAAAGGCAGATGAAGTTTTTTGCCTATGATGATAATGTATGCTCCTTGATACAGAAGGTTGGTTGCCATATTTAGAAGGAGCTCTTTTGAGGCTTTTTCCTCCATTTTTTTAATGTTTTAATTAAGAGTATGGAGTATGCAGCTAAAAGTTTAAAGCTGAAATAGAGAGTCGTGATTTTCTGAAGAGCATTATATAGTTATATAAATATCATGACAAGTAGATTGTAAAAATAATTCAGGTTACAAATATTTTTTTGTAATCGACCACCTCAGACCACCACCATTTTTCCAGCTTGCAACACACCAAGACCATCTGTTAATGCAGGAGGTTCACAGGTTGCTTGTAGCCTATGCCATTGAAGTAGTCCCACTCTCACAGAGAAATGAGGGATTTTATTGTAAAATCTTTTTTATTATTATGCAAGATAACTGGCACAGTATGTACATCTCAAACATTATATAGCTTAACATAACTCAAAACCCCTCCCTTCCCCCTCCCCTTTTATACTAACAGTGAATAACTGTGAATAACTATCCAGTCACACGGCTATACTCAGAAATTTAGCAGGCGACTTCTGGCAGCAGGAGTCAATGTATGTAGGAAAGGAGTCCATGTACGTTGACAGCGCACTCCAGGTTGCCGCTTAAAATCTATAACTCCCATCCGTTCAATCCTCATCAATGATGTCATAAGGGCGCGCCACTGAGAAAGTGTTGGATGGGTATATGAAAGCCATTCCGCTAAGATCACTTGATTTGCTATTATAATAGACTTGTGAACAAACGCAGTAAAGCCAGGCGGCATGGGATGGACCAAAGTAGGGTGGCCCAGCAGTAGTCCAGAGTCATATTTCCAACCTGCCTTCCACAATCTGGAGACATATTGGGTTAAGGCTTTCCAAAAGTGAGCTATTCCTGCGCAAGTCCACAGCATGTGCCCCAAGGTGGCCCCGGGACCCGCACATTTCGGACACTCTCTCCATGGCGAGAGTCCCATATGGAAGGCACACCTGGGAGAGATGTGCAACCGCAGCGCCACTTTATACTGCATTTCCCAATGCGCAGCTATGGGTGATAGACTGCGCATTGTCAGGATATGTGATTTAAACTGTAACAAGGTGAGTGTAATAGGTATATCTTGTTTCCACATAGACAACAGTTTACCATAATCCAGTTCTGTAGCCAAGTCTCTAATGTGTCTATGATGAAATCTAAGTGGCACTTTTTGTTGCGCCTCTAGCAAGAAAGCCGAAGCCAGTTCCTCCTGGACATCTTCAGCCAGCGCCTCCCAAGGGAGGGACTGCACATAATGTCTCAGTTGGAAATAGTAGAACTCATCTGTGGGTGGCAAATCAAACTCCCTCGATAATTCCTGAAAGGACTTAACCCGTCCCTCTCGTGTAATAACACGTAGCAGGTACACAATCCCCTTTCGCCTCCATCTGTGAAATGTTGCATAAGTCATACCAGGTGTGAAGGCTGGGTTCCCGCAAATCACCAAGAAAGGGGTAATCTTTGCGGTAAATTTATGTAGTTTACAAATCCATCTCCAGACCGCCTTCGCTGTTTTCAGGATTCCAGTGTATTTCAGTGGAGATGGAAGCGGGAGGCCTGAGGCATGCAGGTAGCTACTAAAGTGGACATCTGCACACAACTGTAATTCCATGGTGGTATTTGTAGTCTTGGGTTCCTCGAAACCAACCATTCAAGTGACGCATACCACTGGCAACTGTTATATATATCACGTTCAACAAACCAAGGCCTCCATATTCCACTGGTGTACTCAGTGTGGTAAGAGTCAGACAGGGTTTCTTCCCCCGCCATAAAAAGGCTTGTACCATCCTTGATAAATTCCAATCATCGGCCCTCTTTAGGAAAAGTGGAAGAGTTTGAAAAACAAACAGCCATTTTGGAACAATTATCATATTATATAGGGCAATCCGCCCCAGGAGTGAAAGAGGCAGCGGTCCCCAAGTCTGTAGATATTTCTTAGTGTCCCGTAACAATCTTTGAATATTCAAGTCATATAATGTATTGAGGTCCACCGGGATATATACTCCCAAGTACTTTAGTGAGGCTTGTGCCCATTGCAGAGGGAAGTGCCCTGGCCAGGATGCTCGCAACTCCGGCTTCCCTGTAAGGGCTATGGATTTATATAAGTTTAGTCGGAGGCCGGAGTAACTTCCATATTGTTCAATTATATCTAATAAGCTACCCATGGTCCTAGTTGGGTTCTCAAGTATGACTAATAGGTCGTCCGCATACGCTAACGCCCTAATCTCTGCACCCGCCACTTTTACCCCCCAAAGATCTGGAGCTGAGGACACCCTCCGCATCAGAGGCTCTAAAGAGATAACAAAAAGCAGAGGGGAGAGCGGGCAGCCCTGTCGTGTACCATGGCATATCTGGAACTCCGGCCCTCTGGACCCATTAATCATCACCCCAGCCTGTGGTTTGTGGTATAATGCTCGGGTTGCTTGTAAGAACCACCCTGTTATGCCCATAGTTGTCATGGTCTGAAACAGGAAGTCCTACCCGACCCGCTCAAAAGCCTTTTCAGCATCTAGACTCAAGATCAGGGAGGGTTCCTCTGCCTGTTGACTCGTTGCAAGGGCCAGTAAGACCTTCCGGACATTATGCACTGACTGCCTGCCCCTCACGAACCCAACCTGTTCAGAACCAATTAGATATGGCAAGTATTGGGCCAACCTTTCTGCTAATATTTTTGCCAGTATCTTTATGTCCACATTTAATAGAGATATGGGCCGGTAAGATTCGGCTTTATCTAGGGGCTTATCCGGCTTTGGTATCAGTGTGATGAGGGCCATATTGGCATATCTTGGGAATTGCCCTTCAGCAACCACCTCTCGGTAGTATTCTAACATAGCTGCCAAGGCCTCGCCTGGCAGATTCTTATAATACTCCCCAGTAAAACCATCTGGGCCTGGTGCTGATCGGAGCTTTAATGATTTAATTACATGTTGTAATTCAGACATCTCTATGGGCCTATTTAGCGTCTCAAGCTGTTCTGTTGTTAACTTAGGGAGCCCAATTTGCTGCAAATAATCACGCAGGGATTGCTCTGAAGGGGGCGTCTTCGCTCTATATAGAGATGCGAAGTACTCAGTAATTATCTGTCTTATCCATCCGTTATCTGTAGATAGGACACCCTTCGAGTCTCTCAAGGAGGTCACCGTTCGGGAGGGCCCCCAATTCTTAATTAATCGATCTAGCATTCTACCCGCCCGATTGCCAAATCTCTAACTTGTATTTATAAGGCTGACCTCATTTCCTTTTCGTGCAGTAAACTATTTTCTGAAATGCTACCTGTGCCACGCGCAGGGCCCAAGAGACAGGCAGAGCTCCAGAGTCTCAATGCGTGGATGAGACGATGGTGCAGGGAGGAGGGCTTTAGATTTGTTAGGAACTGGGCAACATTCTGGGGAAGGGGGAGCCTATTCCGAAAGGATGGGCTCCATCTTAACCAGAGTGGGACCAGGCTGCTGGCATCGGCGTTTAAGAAGGAGATAGAGCAGCTTTTAAACTAGAAATGGGGGGAAGGCCGACAGTCGCTCAAAAGAGCATGGTTCGGGATAAGGTATCTTTCAAAGATATCACCATAACAGGGAAGATAGAGTATCCTGATAGTGAGGTTGCAAAAGAGATTGTAGTAGATCGGGTATCTTTAAATAACAATAAAAATCAGACAAAAGATTGCCAATTAATACTGTCAAGTACTAAGCATGATGTACTTAGGAACAACAAACATAGTTTGAAATGTCTATATGCGAATGCCAGGAGCCTAAGAAATAAGATGGGGGAGTTGGAATATATTGCACTAAATGAAAAATTAGATATAATAGGCATCTCTGAGACCTGGTGGAAGGAGGATAACCAGTGGGACACTGTCATACCGGGGTACAAATTATATCGTAGTGATAGGGTGAATCGGATTGGTGGAGGGGTAGCATTGTATATTAACGAGAGCCTTGAATCAAATAGATTGAAAATTCTGCAGGAAACAAAACACTCCTTGGAATCACTGTGGATTGAAATTCCATGTGCAAAGGGGAAAAGGATAGTGATAGGAGTGTACTACCGTCCGCCTGGCCAGGACGAACAGACGGATGCGGAAATGTTAAAGGAAATCAGGGACGCAAACAAACTGGGCAACACAATAATAATGGGGGATTTCAATTACCCGCATATAGACTGGGTTAATGTAACATCTGTACACGCAAGGGACATAAGATTTCTTGATGAAATCAAGGACAGCTTCATGGAACAGCTAGTTCAGGAGCCGACAAGAGAAGGAAAAATACTAGACTTAGTCCTTAGTGGTGCTCATGATCTAGTGCAGGGGGGTAACGATACGAGGGCCGCTTGATAACAGTGATCATAATATGATCGGTTTTGATATTGGCATTGAAGGAAGTGAAACTAGGAAATCAAGTACGCTAGCGTTTAACTATAGAAAAGGTGATTACGACAAAATGAGAAAAATGGTGAAAAAAAAGACTGAAAGGAGCAGCTCGCAGAGTAAAAAACTTGCATCAGGCGTGGATGCTGTTTAAAAACACCATCCTGGAGGTTCAGGACAAATATATTCCACGTATTAGAAAAAAAGGGAAAAAAGACTAAACGTCAGCCGGCGTGGCTAAACAGTAAGATAAAGGAAATCATTAGAGCCAAAAAACAATCCTTCAGAAAGTGGAGAAGAGAACCAACTGAAAGTAACAGGATAGATCATAAGGAATGCCAAGCCAAATGCAAAGCGGAGATAAGGAGGGCAAAAAGGACTTTGAGAAGAAATTAGCGTTGGAAGCAAAAATACATAGTAAAATTTTTTTTAGATACATTAAAAGCAGGAAACCGGCCAAAGAGTCGGTTGGGCCGCTGGACGAAAATGGTGTTTAAAGGGGCGATCAAGGAGGACAAAGCCGTAGCGGAGAAATTAAATGAATTCTTTGCTTCGGTCTTCACCGAGGAGGATTTGGGGGGGACACCGGTGCCGGAAAGAATATTTGAAGCGGGGGAGTCGGAGAAACTAAACAAATTCTCTGTAACCTTGGAGGATGTAATGGGTCAGTTCAGCAAGCTGAAGAGTAGTAAATCACCGGGACCTGATGGTATTCATCCCAGAGTATTAATAGAACTAAAAAATGAACTTGCGGAGCTACTGTTAGAAATATGCAATCTGTCCCTAAAATCGAGTGTAGTACCGGAAGACTGGAGGGTAGCCAATGTTACTCTGATTTTTAAGAAGGGTTCCAGAGGAGATCCGGGAAATTATAGACCGGTGAGTCTGACGTCGGTGCCGGGCAAGATGGTGGAGGCTATTATTAAGAATAAAATTGCAGAGCATATACAAAAACATGGACTGATGAGACAAAGTCAGCACGGATTTAGTGAAGGGAAGTCTTGCCTCACCAATCTAATGCATTTTTTTGAGGGGGTAAGCAAACATGTGGACAATGGGGAGCCGATTGATATTGTATATCTGGATTTTCAGAAGGCGTTTGACAAAGTGCCGCACGAAAGACTCCTGAAGAAATTGCAGAGTCATGGAATCGGAGGTAGGGTATTATTATGGATTAAGAACTGGTTGAAAGATAGGAAGCAGAGAGTAGGATTGCGTGGCCAGTATTCTCAGTGGAGGAGGGTAGTTAGTGGGGTCCCGCAGGGGTCTGTGCTGGGTCCGTTGCTTTTTAATGTATTTATAAATGACCTAGAGATGGGAATAACTAGTGAGGTAATTAAATTCGCCGATGACACAAAATTATTCAGGGTCGTCAAGTCGCAGGAGGAATGTGAACGATTACAGGAGGACCTTGCGAGACTGGGAGAATGGGCGTGCAAGTGGCAGATGAAGTTCAATGTTGACAAGTGCAAAGTGATGCATGTGGGTAAGAGGAACCCGAATTATAGCTACGTCTTGCAAGGTTCCGCGTTAGGAGTTACGGATCAAGAAAGGGATCTGGGTGTCGTCGTCGATGATACGCTGAAACCTTCTGCTCAGTGTGCTGCTGCGGCTAGGAAAGCGAATAGAATGTTGGGTGTTATTAGGAAGGGTATGGAGTCCAGGTGTGCGGATGTTATAATGCCGTTGTATCGCTCCATGGTGCGACCGCACCTGGAGTATTGTGTTCAGTACTGGTCTCCGTATTTCAAAAAAGATATAGTAGAATTGGAAAAGGTACAGCGAAGGGCGACGAAAATGATAGTGGGGATGGGACGACTTTCCTATGAAGAGAGGCTGAGAAGGCTAGGGCTTTTCAGCTTGGAGAAGAGACGGCTGAGGGGAGATATGATAGAAGTGTATAAAATAATGAGTGGAATGGATCGGGTGGATGTGAAGCGACTGTTCACGCTATCCAAAAATACTAGGACTAGAGGGCATGAGTTGAAGCTACAGTGTGGTAAATTTAAAACGAATCGGAGAAAATATTTCTTCACCCAACGTGTAATTAGACTCTGGAATTCGTTGCCGGAGAACGTGGTACGGGCGGTTAGCTTGACGGAGTTTAAAAAGGGGTTAGATAGATTCCTAAAGGACAAGTCCATAGACCGCTATTAAATGGACTTGGAAAAATTCCGCATTTTTAGGTATAACTTGTCTGGAATGTTTTTACGTTTGGGGAGCGTGCCAGGTGCCCTTGACCTGGATTGGCCACTGTCGGTGACAGGATGCTGGGCTAGATGGACCTTTGGTCTTTCCCAGTATGGCACTACTTATGTACTTACAGTGGGGGAAATAAGTATTTGATCCCTTGCTGATTTTGTAAGTTTGCCCACTGACAAAGACATGAGCAGCCCATAATTGAAGGGTAGGTTATTGGTAACAGTGAGAGATAGCACATCACAAATTAAATCCGGAAAATCACATTGTGGAAAGTATATGAATTTATTTTGCATTCTGCAGAGGGAAATAAGTATTTGATCCCCACCAACCAGTAAGAGATCTGGCCCCTACAGACCAGGTAGATGCTCCAAATCAACTCGTTACCTGCATGACAGACAGCTGTCGGCAATGGTCACCTGTATGAAAGACACCTGTCCACAGACTCAGTGAATCAGTCAGACTCTAACCTCTACAAAATGGCCAAGAGCAAGGAGCTGTCTAAGGATGTCAGGGACAAGATCATACCAGGGGCGTATCTGCGTGGGGCCACAGGGGCCTGGGCCCCCGCAGATTTCGCCCTGGCCCCCCTCCCCGCCGTCAACCCTCCCCCGCTGCTTACTTTTGCTGGCGCCGAGGTCCGACCCGCAATCTCCGTTTTTCGTCTTCCTCCGTGGCATGCTTCCAGGAAGTAATGCTGCAGTGCTGATTCGTTGAATCCAGTTCGGCGTCTGACGTCAGACGTCGAACTGGATTCAACGAATCAGCACTGCAGCGTTACTTCCTGGAAGCATGGCCACGGAGGAAGACGAAAAACGGAGATTGCGGGTCGGACCTCGGCGCCAGCAAAAGTAAGTAGCGGGGGAGGGTTGACGGCGGGGAGGGGGTGGAGAGAGGCGGCGGCGGCAGCGGCGGCGGCGGCGGCGGGGGGGGGGGGGAGGCAAAAATGTGCCCCCCCTCTCTGGCTGTGGCCCCCCCTACCGCCGGATTCCAGATACGCCCCTGGATCATACACCTGCACAAGGCTGGAATGGGCTACAAAACCATCAGTAAGACGCTGGGCGAGAAGGAGACAACTGTTGGTGCCATAGTATGAAAATGGAAGAAGTACAAAATGACTGTCAATCGACAAAGATCTGGGGCTCCACGCAAAATCTCACCTCGTGGGGTATCCTTGATCATGAGGAAGGTTAGAAATCAGCCTACAACTACAAGGGGGGAACTTGTCAATGATCTCAAGGCAGCTGGGACCACTGTCACCACGAAAACCATTGGTAACACATTACGACATAACGGATTGCAATCCTGCAGTGCCCGCAAGGTCCCCCTGCTCCGGAAGGCACATGTGACGGCCCGTCTGAAGTTTGCCAGTGAACACCTGGATGATGCCGAGAGTGATTGGGAGAAGGTGCTGTGGTCAGATGAGACAAAAATTGAGCTCTTTGGCATGAACTCAACTCGCCGTGTTTGGAGGAAGAGAAATGCTGCCTATGACCCAAAGAACACCGTCCCCACTGTCAAGCATGGAGGTGGAAATGTTATGTTTTGGGGGTGTTTCTCTGCTAAGGGCACAGGACTACTTCACCGCATCAATGGGAGAATGGATGGGGCCATGTACCGTACAATTCTGAGTGACAACCTCCTTCCCTCCGCCAGGGCCTTAAAAATGGGTCGTGGCTGGGTCTTCCAGCACGACAATGACCCAAAACATACAGCCAAGGCAACAAAGGAGTGGCTCAGGAAGAAGCACATTAGGGTCATGGAGTGGCCTAGCCAGTCACCAGACCTTAATCCCATTGAAAACTTATGGAGGGAGCTGAAGCTGCGAGTTGCCAAGCGACAGCCCAGAACTCTTAATGATTTAGAGATGATCTGCAAAGAGGAGTGGACCAAAATTCCTCCTGACATGTGTGCAAACCTCATCATCAACTACAGAAGACGTCTGACCGCTGTGCTTGCCAACAAGGGTTTTGCCACCAAGTATTAGGTCTTGTTTGCCAGAGGGATTAAATACTTATTTCCCTCTGCAGAATGCAAATAAATTCATATACTTTCCACAATGTGATTTTCCGGATTTAATTTGTGATGTGCTATCTCTCACTGTTACCAATAACCTACCCTTCAATTATGGGCTGCTCATGTCTTTGTCAGTGGGCAAACTTACAAAATCAGCAAGGGATCAAATACTTATTTCCCCCACTGTATGTACTTATTTAAGGCTACCTGCGTCACCTTCAAGTTTTCAAGTTACCTTTGACAGATGGTGTAGGTACGTTCTTTTGGCTACGTTCTTTGTAGTTGGTGCTCTGGTCTCAATATTCCCGCTGCCCTTCGTTTATTCCTGAGACTACAGAAAGCTATGATAGTCCCTCGCAAGACCGCTTTAGAGGCAGACCAAAACAGTTCAGGCTGCCGGCTAGCATGTTCTTTATTGTGCTGTATATATTCTGCCCAACTTTTGTGTATATGGCTCCTCAAGTGGGGGCTAGAATGTAGATACGCCGGATACTGCCACCCCCTTCCTCCCCCATGGTCTGCAGCAATGTTAAAGTCTGCCCATATCAGAACATGATCTGCCACTTCCTCGGGGCCCACCTTAGTTGCGTTAACATACTGAAATAGTGAGCGGTCTACTAAAATATAATCTATACGGGCGTATGAGCCATGGGCCCGTGATCTATGTGTGTAATCCTTATCTCCTGGATGTTGTATTCTCCACGGGTCCACTAAATTGAGTGTCTGATTAAATATTTGGAACTCCCTGGCCCGTACCCCCCTGTATTGCGATTCCTTTGAGTTAGAGCAGTCGTGTCGTGGGTCCAGCACCGCATTAACACTACTAACACTACTAGCCTACCACTGGAAATGAGGGATTTTATTCCAAATATTTCCTGATTCAGAAAAAAAAAAAAGGATATCGGTTCCTGGGCTATCATGGACCTTCAAAGGTTGAACAAGTATATTCGGAAAGAAAATTTTTTTCCATGAATACTCTTCCCACAGTTCTTTCATTCCTCCAACAAAATGTTTGGCTCATGTCATTGGATCTGCAGGACGCGTACCTACACCTTCCTATCCATCATTCAGAAGCTACCTCTGTTATATGGTCAATGCACAACATTATTAATACAGAGTGCTGGCAGTTGGCCTTACATCAGCTCCCAGAGTATTCACTAAGTGTGTGGTGGCACCAGTGGCCCATTTACACCAGAAAGGTGCAGTTCTGTTTCCTTACCTGGATGATTAGTTACTTGTGGCTCCTTCACCTAAGGAGAATCTAGCAGCATTATGCCTCACAATTCAACTTCTCACAGAGTTAGGTTTTCTAGTGAACCACAATAAATCACATTTGATCCCAAACACAGTGATTGGAGCTCATCAGAGCAGACCTAATATCCACAATAGCATTAGCAAGATTACCAATGTCATGCACAACAGTAATTATTTGACTAGTATGTCATCTACAGTTGATCAAAATTACAACTGCCAGGACTTTCTTGGTGCTCCTGGGACATATGGCCTCAACAGTACATGTAATTACACTTGTGTGCTTTTATAGGTGCCCACTGCAGTGGTATTTGAAAGTCCGATGGATTTTGTACCTCCACCCGTTGTCAGCCAAAAGTTTCCTTACTGCACAGATTGAAAAATCTTCGGAATGGTGGATGCACCCAAGCAACCTTCTGCATGGAGCACCTTTCCAAAAATGACACCCAACCAATGTTTTGACAATAGGTGCTGCTCTACTCAGGGGATGTGGTTTCCTCAGAAGTTCACCTGCTCTATCAATCTCTTAGAACTCTGGGTGATCAGATTAGCCTTTCAGACTTATCAGTCGGGCCTACACCTTCATGACATACAAGAGCGAACAGGCAACCAAGTTGTGATGTATTACGTGAACAAGCAGGGTGAAACGGGCAGTTTCACTCTATTGCGATGCACGCCTACTTTGGAAGTTAGTCCTTTCGCTGCAGCAAACTAAGCAGGAAGCTAGAACCACACGCATGGTCTCTCAAAATCACTGATATTCAAGACCTGTTTGCGAAGTGGGGAACTCCAGAAATCGATCTGCTTGCATACCACAGAACACCAAGTGTCACAAATTCTGTTCAAAGTGGCCCAGTCAGAGATGGGTAGCAGAAGATGCATTCTTGATTCAATTGACACATGTTCTTTTTTCATGCACTTCCTTCAATTCTGTTAATTCCAAGGACATTACAGAAGACAATATAAGTCAAAGCAATCTTGATTCTCATAGCTCCATACTGGCCCAGACAGTCCTGGTTCCCAGTGCTCAGGAACATAGCCATTCTGCACCATGAACTCCAGACTTGCTAATACAAAACCAGGGCATTCTGTTGCATTCAAATCTTCAGACACTCCGTCTAGCAGCCAGTTTTAAAAATTCTGCTAGCATCCAGAAAGGATTGCACTAGGCATTCATATGAGACAAAGTCACACTGTTTCACTAATTGGTGTAAGCCATGACTACCTCCTACATCTTTCGGATAGCAACTTAGTAAGTTCTTCTCTCAGAATACATTTAGCAGCACTTTCCATCATCCATGGTCCTATCAACAATACCACCATCATCAGACACCCTATAACTAGGTGTTTCATGAAGGGCTTGTTCCATCTGCGACCACCAACACAGCCTCTACCAGTGATTTGGGATCCTAACTTGGTCCTCAATGAGCTGATAGGTCCACCTTTTGAGCCAATGCAGTTCGCAGATTTAAAATTTGTCACCTGGAAGACTATTTTTCTTCTCACAATCACCTCTTCCAGATGTATTGGTGAAATTCAGGCTTTAGTCTATTATTGTCCATACACACAGATATTACACAACAAAGTACTATTATGTCCACATCCTAAGTTTCTTCCAAATGTTGTCTCCTCTTTTCATATTAATCAATTATTTTACTAGTGTTCTTCCCACCTCCTCATCACACTGCAAGACAAGAAAGTTTGCACATGCTGTATTGTGCTACAGCACTCATTATCTATCTTTAGCGTACTGCTTCTCTAGTCAGACCATCCCAGTAGTCTGTCTTTCCATCTTGGGCAGCAGCGTCCAGTTTCAAAATGTATCCTATTGGGGTGGATTACAAATTGCATACATTTCTGCTATACAAACCAGCACCACCATGATGCAGCAAGCATTCCGCATGTTACGCCCCCAATCTTTGGGCTATGGCCACTTCTACGGCACATATCCAGAGCCTCATTATTGGGCATTTGCCGAGCAGCAATGTGGATGTCTGTGCACACTTTTACTAAACACTACTGCCTTGATGCTAACACTAACCACCATTACTACATCCTCCTGCAAAGAGTTCCAGAGCTTACCTATTCTTCGAGTGAAAAAAATAATTTCCTCCTATTTGTCTTAAAAGTATTCCCATGCAATCTCGTTGAGTGTCCCCTGGTCTTTGTACTTTTTGAATGTGAGAACCCCCCCCCCCCCCCCCCACACACACACACAATTCACCTCAACCCGTTCCACTCCACTCAAGATTTTGTAGACTTCAATCATATCCCTCCTCAGTTGTCTCTTTTCCAAGCTGAAGAGCCGTAACCTCTTTAGCTTTTCCTCATACAGGAGAGCAGTTCCATCTCATCATTTTGGTTGCTCTTCTTTGAACTTTTCTAATTCCACTAAATCTTTTTTGAGATACAAGAACCAGAATTTAACACAATACTCAAGGTGAGGTCACACCATGGAGCAATACAGAGGCATTATAATATTTTTGGTCTTACTTTGCATTTCCTAATAATTCCTAGCATCCTGTTTGCTTTTTTGGCTGCTGCCGAGCACACTGGACAGAAGATTTTAGCGTATTATCTACAATGACACCTAGGTCTTTTTCTTGAGTGCTGACTCCTAAAGTGGACCCTAGCATTAGATAAATATGATTCTTCCCTATGTGCATCACTTTGCATTTGTCTACATTAAATTTCATCTGCCATTTGGATGTCGTCTTCCACTTTCCTAAGGTCTTCCTGCAATTCACAATCTGCATGCATTTTGTCAACTTTGAATAGTTTTGTGCCATCCACAAATTTAATCACCTCACTTGTTGTTCTGATTTCCAGATCATTTATAAATATGTTAAACAGCACCGGCCCCAATACAGATCCCTGCGGCACTCCACCATTCACCCTCCTCCATGGAGAAAAATGGCCATTTAATCCTTGTTATGATCGTGGTCAGAACCCCTCAAACTTACCTTTTTCCTGGGGGTCAGCTTCTTAGCTGGCTTCTGTTTCTTTTGTCTGTCCTTTCTGAGCTAGCTCTCTCTCTCTCTATGCTGGCAGCTTCCAGCAGCACGACTCTAAATTGTTTCACTTTACTACAGCTGTGTGTATGGACTGAGTTAGCTCTACCTCTCTTTGGGTGTACTGGCTTCAAGAGCTTCACAGTGCTGCATTTGTGTGGGTTGGGCCTCTCTGGGTTTCAGTGTGCTGTCTGCCTGGCTCTAGGGAGTGTGACATCATCTGGGAGGGCCTTGATAAGGAAGTGGTGTTCTTGCCTTCGGGGCCTTTGCAACGTTTGCTTTTGGCTACTTGCTTTAGGTCCAGGTTAGTGTTAGTGCAGTGTGCACTTGTGACTGTGTGTTTAGCTTTCCTGCTTTTCCCTCTTGGTGCTTTGGAAGCATTACTGTATGTAGGGCTTTGGAAGCTCTGTTGCTAATAGAAGTACTTCAGGGTTTGGTGTTGTTAGGAACACTGCAGATTTTGCTGTTAGAAGTACTTCAGGTGTTTGTGCTGTTGGGAGCATTGCAGTCTTTGCTGTTTGTGTTTGGTGCTTTGGAAGCACTTTTGGCTTACGTGTTTAGCTTCCCTGTTTTTTCCCTAGTGGCTCCCCTGTCTTCCCTTTTAGTGCTAGGAGCTCTTCTGGTTGTTTGGTACGTGGGAGCACCTTAGTTAGTTTAGAGTTGTAGAGCTTCTGTAGCTTGGTGCTCAGAGCACCTGTGTTGGGTCTGCTGAGTTTGGTGCTTAGGAAGCACCTTTATTAGCTTATGTGTTTAGCTTCTAGCTTCCCTGTTCTTCCTTGTGGCTCCCCTGCTTTTCCTTTTGGTGCTATGAGAAGCACTCCTGTTAGGTCAGTGCCTAGGGGCACTCCTGTTAGTATAGGGCTTAGGAAATCCTTTTGTTATTTTGCTGTTAGGAACACTTCTGCTGGTTTAGGGCTTGGGAGCTCTTAGGTCAGTTTAGGATTTAGGAGTACTTCTGTTTCTAGTCCTGGTCCCTGTGTCATCCGGTAAGTCCTGCCGGCCACTTGAACCCAAGGGCTCAACCCTTGGGGGGGGGGGGGGGCAGTGGCTAAGTGCAGGTGAAGCTGTTTCGACCAGTCCAGTGTGTTCCAGTCCGGTGTGTGTTCCAGTCCTGTGTCCTCCAGTCCGGGGGATTCCAGTGTTCCAGCCCTGTGTCCTCCAGTACGGGGGATTCCAGTCCGTGTGTTCCGGCTCACTGGGCGGTGCCTGCAGTCTCTGCCAGTGCCAGTGTGCTTGCCCAGCGTTGGTTGGTGGGTTTTGCCTGCTGCTGTCGCTCCTCGTCAGCAGCCCAAGGGCTCACGTTTGCTCCAGAGCCCGGCCCCGCGAGCTCTGAACCTGTGAACCTGACAATCGTACCTTCTGTTTTCTATCCAATAAACAATTCCTCCTATCTCATGACTCTAATTTTCTCAGGAGTCTCACGAGGAACTTTGTCAGGAGCTTTCTGAAATCTAGATACACTACATCAACTGGGTCACCTTTATCCACGTTTACTCATGCCTTTAAAGAAATGAAGCAAATTGGTGAGGCAAGACCTCCCATGGCTGAATCTGTGCTGACTGTCCCATTAAATCATGTTTGTCTATGTGTTCTGTAATTTTATTCTTTACAATAGTTTCCACTATTTTGCCTGGCACTGAAGTCAGGCTTACCAGTCTGTAATTATTCAGATCACCTATGGAATCCTTTTTAAAAATTGGTGTCACATTGGCCACCCTCCAGTCCTCAGGTCCTACAGATGACTAACGACAGGTTTCAGATCACTAGCAGGAGATCAGCAATTTCAACTTTGAGTTCTTTCAATACCCTGGGGTGTATACCATACGGTCTGGGTGATTTATCACTCTTTAACTTGTAAGTTTGGCTCAGTACATCTATCTTCCAAGTTCACTGAGATTTCTTTCAGTTCCTCTGCATCACCACCCCTGAAAACCATTTCTGGTACAGGCAGATCTCTTACAGCTTCTTCCATAAAGACCGAAGCATTCAATCTCTCCGCTATAGCCTTGTTCTCCCTGAGTGCTCCTTTTACTCCTTTCTGATCTAACAGTCCCACAGATTCCCTCGCAAGCTTCCTGCTTCTGTTATACCTGAAAAAAACCCCGTTACTATGAATTTTCATCTCCGCTGCAAGTTTTTCTTCATATTCTCTTTTAGCCTTATCAGTGCTTTGCATCTGGCTTGACAGTGCTTATGTTGCTTCTTATTTTCTTCATTTGGATCCTTTTTCCATTTTTGAAGGATGTTCTTTTGGCTCTAATAGCCTCTTTCACCGTCACACTGGCTGTCGTTTGCTTTTTTTTCCCCCTCACTTTTGTTAATATGTGGAATACATCTAGTCTGGGCTTCCACGATGGTATTTTTAAATAACGTCCATGCCTGATTCAGAGTCCTAACCTTTGTGGCCGAACCTTTCAGCTTCTTTTTAACCATTTTCCTCATTTTGTCATAGTCGGCCTTTTGAAAATTAAAAGCTGCTACAGTAGATTTCCTTAGTGACTTCACTCCAGATAGCTCAAATTTGATCAATGTTTCCCAGCGGATCCAAAACTGTTACCTCTTGTACTATGCCCTGCATTCCACTAAAGATTAGATCCAAAATAGCTCCTCCTCTCGTCAGTTCCTGGACCAGTTGATTCAAGAAACAGTCATTTATTACATCTAGAAATTTTACCTCCCTAGCATTCCCTAACATTTATCCAGTCAATATGGGAAAATTAGGTTCTTACCTTGGTAATTTTCTTTCCTTTAGTCACAGCAGATGAATCCGTTACGAATGGGTAGTGTCCACCTACCAGCAGGGGGAGATAGAGAACACTGAAAACCATAGTGCCTCTAGGACGGCTAGCTCTATCTGCCTCTCAGTAGTTTGAAGCTTCCAAAGCAGTGTTAAACCGCAAAGTAGCATAACGTGAACTTTCCTCACAGCGAACGAACGCCCCAGAACAGGAGCAATAACACAAAGGAGGGACGAACTCAACCTCCCGTAGAAGAACAGAAATCCTTTTTTCCAACTTCTCCCAATGAGGGAACATGTCTGCAGGAAAAACTGAACACAAAACAGAGTCAATCGGGGAGGGATCATGGATTCATCTGCAGTGACTAAAGGAAAGAAAATTACCAAGGTAAGAACCTAATTTTCCCTTCCTTTGTCATAGCAGCAGATGAATCCATTACGAATGGGATGTATCAAAGCAATCCCTAGATAGGGCAGGAACAAGCCACACCACGCACCAGTACTTATGCTCCAAAAAGCGCATCCCTCCTGGCAGCCACATCCGGCCTGTAATGTCGGGCAAAAGAAAGCTTAGAAGCCCAAGTTGCTGCACTACCTATCTCTTGAAGAGAGAGTGCTCCAGTTTCAGCACAAGAGGAGGAAATCGCTCTTGTGGAATGAGCCTTAAAGGCGTCAGGCGGAGGCCGGCCAGACAGCAGATATGCAGAAAAAATGGCTTCCTTAAGCCAACGGGCTATAGTGGCTTTAAACGCTGGAGACCCTCTGCGAGGACCTAACAACAATGCAAAAAGGTGATCAGAGGTCCTGAAAGCATTTGACATCTGCAGATACTGCAACACAGCCCAGTGCACATCCAGGAAGTGCAACTGCCCAAAGGATTCTGGAAACTCCTCCCTAGTAAAGGAGGGCAAATAGATAGGCTGGTTTAGGTGAAACGCTGAAACCACCTTAGGCACGAAGGAAGGCACAGTACGTACCGTTACTCCGGACTCTGAGAATTGCAGAAAAGGGTCTCGACAGGACAGCGCCTGGAGCTCAGATACCCATCTCGCCAAGCAATGACCACCAAAAAGACCGTCTTTAGAGTCACATCCTTCTCCGAAGCTCGCTTCAGCGGCTCGAAGGGCGAACACTGAAGAGTCTTTAATACTAGCCCTAGGTTCCAGGCCGGACAAGGGGCCCGCATGGGAGGCCGGAGCCGAAGCACCCCTCTCAGAAACCGTGCAAAGTCCGGATGTGAAGCCAGGGAAAGGCCAGCGACCTTCCCCAGAAAGCATGACAATGCTGCCACTTGAACATGCAGGGAATTCTAGGCCAAGCCTTTTTGTAAACCATCCTGCAGAAAGTCAAGTATTGGTGAGACAGAAGCCCGCATGGGTGTGATCGCTTTAGAAGCACACCAAGCCTCAAACTGGCGCCAGATCCGAGCATAGGCAACGTAAGTGGAACGCTTGCGGGCCTGCAAGAGAGTGGAGATGACCTTGTTAGAATAGCCCTTGTCTCTCAATTGCGCCCTCTCAATAGCCATGCCGTAAGACCAAAGCGGCATGGATCCTCCATGGTCACCGGGCCCTGCGTCAACAGGTTCGGAACCAGAGGCAAAGGAAGGGGAGCCTCCACCAGCATCCGCTGGAGGTCCGCATACCACGGCCGCCTGGGCCAATCCGGGGCAATGAAGATCACCACTCCTTGATGTAGCTGAATTCGCAGGAGGAGCCGCCCTATTAAGGGCCAAGGAGGGAACACATACAGGAGGCTCGGAGGCCAGGGTTGAGCCAAGGCATCGAACCCCGCCGAGCAAGGATCTCGCAGTCTGCTGAAAAAGGATGGGACTTTGGCATTTGTGCTTGACGCCATAAGATACATTACGGGCTTTCCCCATTTGGCACAGATCTGAAGGAACACTTTGTCTGCCAGTTCACACTCCGCTGGGTCAATTTGATGCCTGCTTAAAAAATCGGCTTGCACGTTGCTCTGACCTGCTATGTGAGCTGCTGACAGAAGCTGCAGATGTAG
Source organism: Microcaecilia unicolor (assembly GCF_901765095.1). Taxonomy (NCBI): domain Eukaryota; kingdom Metazoa; phylum Chordata; class Amphibia; order Gymnophiona; family Siphonopidae; genus Microcaecilia; species Microcaecilia unicolor. Next base: position 151,497,090 of record NC_044038.1, on the reverse strand, counting down.
CTCGGCCCAGTGGCAAATTACAGCGGCCTCTGCGGCCAGTGCTCTGCACTGAGTGCTGCCTTGTCGATTTTATGTAGGCCACTGCAGTCGTGTTGTCCGACAGAACTCTGACAGCCAGTCCTTCCAGGGTTTTGTGAAAGGCCAGAAGCGCCTGAAATATCGCTCTCAGTTCTAAGCGATTGATGGACCACCCCGTTTCCTTGGGTGTCCACAGACCCTGGGGCATAGCTTCCCTGGCAATGTGCTCCCCAGCCCTTCAGGCTGTCATCAGTTACCACCAGGCACCAATCGGGAAGCACTAGCGGCATTCCTCGCCGCAGCATGCTGTCTGAGAGCCATCACTCCATACTGAGTCGGGCCGCAGGGAGCCACGTGAGTCTGCGTTAATAATCCTGGGACATCGGAGACCATCGTTGAAGCAGGGCAATCTGCAGAGGTCTCATATGCACTCTCACCCATGGCACCACTTCTAAGGTGGCCGTCATCGACCCCAATAGCTGGACAATGTCCCAAGCTCACAGGCGAGGCATACTCAGGAGCAGACGGACCTGATTCTGAAGCTTGCACCGCCTTTGGTCGGGTAGATAAACAAACCCTGAGGCCGTGTCGAACTGGACCCCCAAATATTCTAGAGATTGAGAGGGGGTCAGGTGACTTTTGGGTATATTGACGACCCAGCCCAGAGATTGAAGTACTGAGACCACTCTGGCTGTGACATGATGACTCTCTTTTGCCGAGTCCGCTCTGATGAGCCAGTCATCTAGGTACGGGTGAACCCGGATACCCTCTCGCCTGAGAAAGGCAGCTACTACTACAATTACCTTTGAAAAGGTTTGGGGAGCTGTGGCGAGGCCCGAAACTGGAAATGTCTTCCCAACACCGCAAATCGGAGGAACCGTTGGTGCGGGGGCCAAATAGGTATGTGCAAGTAAGCTTCTTTTAGGTCCAGAGACGTGAGGAACTCTCCTGGCTGTACCGCCGCAATGACGGAGCGCAGGGTTTCCATGTGAAAATGTTGCACTCTCAGAGACTTGTTGACTTCCTTCAAGTTGAGAATGGGCCAAAAAGACCGACTTTTCGTGGCACCACAAAGTAAATGGAGTAATGACCGCAGCCGTGTTCGGCGGGAGGCACAGGGATCATCACCCCAAGGTGCAACAAGACTTGTAGGGTCTCCTCTACCGCCGCCCGTTTTGATGGCAGTACCGCATCGGGACTCCAAAAACACGTCTCTCACCAGGGCATTGAATTCCAATCGGTAACCTTCTCTGATCAGGTCCAGGACCCACTGATCCGAGGTAATCTTGGTCCACTCCTCTAGAAAGAGGGAAAGGCGTCCTCCTACAGCTGTAAAGGAGGAGTAGACCGGCACACCATCATTGAGAGGGTCGCCCTTGAACTCCAGGCCTAGCACCGGCCGCTGCGGATCATTTGTCCGAGTGAAAGGAGTTCCTCTGCTGAAAACAGGCACGTTAAGTAAACCCAGCAGAGCTCCCCGGGCGATACCTTCTAGCTTCACGGAAGCGAGGTCTAGAGGAGGAGGGAACCACCTGACCATTGGAAGAAGGCCGCGGCCTATCCTCAGGTAACCGCTGGGGTTTAGCATTCCCCAGGTCTTTAACAATCCTCTCCAACTCCTCTCCAAATAACAGAAGTCCCCGAAAGGGCAATTTCACCAGCCTTTGCTTAGAGGCCATGTCAGCCGCCCAATGCCGTAGCCTTAGAAGGCGGTGGGTGGACACCGCCACAGACATCTGTTTAGCCGAAGCTCTGACCAGATCATAGAGGACATCAGCTAAAAATGACAAGGCCGACTCCACACGCGGTGCAACCTCAGCGAGGGACTCCGCACTATCCACGGGCTGTTCCACTGCCTGTTGTAACCAAGAAAGGCAGGCTCCAGCAGCATAAGAACTGCAAACAGACGCCCTTAAGGCTAGGCCCGAAATCTCAAAGGACTGTTTTAGTGCTGATTCCAGGCGCTGGTCTTGAATGTCCTTCAGGGAGACCCCTCCCTCTACTGGGAGGGTGGTCTTTTTTGTCATAGCCGTGACTAAGGAATCCACTTTAGGCATCCCAAAACGGGCCAAGTGCTCCTCACTCAGAGGGTAAAGATGCCCCATCGCCCTGGCCACTTTCAAGGGCCCCTCTGGGTCAGACCATTGAGCAGAAATAAGCTCTTGGATGGAGTCATGCAAAGGAAAGGCTCGAGCAGGCTTCTTAGTACTCGCCATCCTCGGATTACCAGAGGAGGCCTCGCCTCGAACAGGATCATCAATAGAGAGGGCCTGTAAGGCATCAGAGATAAGCGCTGGCAGCTCATCGCGGTGGAAAATCCGAACCACAGTGGGATCATCCAGATCCAGTGGCAAACCGGCACCTTCCTCTGGCTCCTCAGACCACGAAGGCCTGCCAGATCCCTCAGAGTCCCCACAGCCCAACCACAGAGGGGGGGGGGGGGGGAGGTGTGCCATTCTCCGACGGGGAATTTACCCGTCTATGTTTAGCGTGCATCCAACGCTCAGGGGCATCCACTTCTGACATCTGCCCCGGGCCATCATCAGTCAGAGGGAGACCAGGTACCAACCTGTCAGACACCTGCGGCAGAGCTCTTTTCAGTATGAAGGCTTTATGTAAAATAAGCATAAACTCAGGGAAGAAAAACTCAGCCTGACCTCCCGTCTCCGAATTAGGAGCTACGGGAAACGGAGCTCCTCTGGTAGCCTCGGCCCGAGGCGCCCCTTTGCTCACAGACTCCTCTGCAACCGCGGGGGTCGAGCCATGCGGCGCTTCCAAGATGGCGCCTGCTGCCAGCTCCATTGAGCGGGAAGACTCATCGCTCGCAATGCTCGTACTGGCTCTATCGTCTATACAGCACGTTTTACAGAGCCCCGCTGCTGATCTGCGCTTGCCACAATAGGAACCGTGCTTAACTCCCTCAGCAGCCATCGCCAAAAAACGGTGGAATAAAATACAAAATGGCGGCTTCGCACCGAAATCACCCCGATTGGAACGCCGTCCGCGGGCCCTCCCCGGAGGAGCTGAGTACCGCTCTTACCTCAAAGGACCGAGTCCACCGAGCTCCGGTCAAGCTGCACATCAATAAAAGCCTCAGAATAGCAGCGCATAAAAAGCGCTTTTTTTTTTTTTTTAACGCTGTGAGGAAAGTTGGAGGCAGCTACAGAGGTACTCCAGAGGCAGTAGAGGGTGGGAAAGGCAGGGACAGGGCGAACCTATATGCCTACATCCACAAGGGGGAAAGTGGGAAAGGCAGGGAAAGGGCTAACCTATGTGCCTGCATCCACAATGGGTAAGGCAGGGAAAGGGCGAACCTATGTGCCTTTAAAGTGGGCAACACCAGCCACAACACTGCAGAATACAGCGAGGAAATGACCAAAGGCCCAAGGTCCCCAAGAAAAAATATAAACTGGGATGCTTGCAGAGGAGACGAAAGACTCTGCGTCAATCTGACCAAACAATGAGAGAAAATTAGAGATACCTGATGAGAAATCAAATGAGAGATCAAATAAGAGGCCTGGCTACATTCACCACCCAGAGACTGAAAGAAATGCACCACCCGGTGCGTGACCTGAGAACTCTGCTGATAAGACTTTCTCCAATTAACCAGTCGTCTAGGTAAGGATGAAACGAGGATCCCTTGTTCCATGAGCGGCGCTGCTACTACGACTATAAGTTAGGAGAAAGTGTGCATAGCTGCCGCGAGACCGAATCGTAAAGCGCAAGAATCTGCGATGAACCTGCCGAATAGGAATATGTAAATAAGCCTCTGGCATATCCAAGGTCGTTAAATACTCCCCTCGCCGAACTGTCACTATGACTGACCGAGTCTCCATTCAAAAAGATGTGGCCCTGACAGCACGATGAACATCCTTTTAGATCTAAAATAGACCGAAAGGGAGAGTACTGCTGAAAAAGACTGGTTAATGCTCAAGCAAAACAAACCAGTCATCTTCTGGGTTCTGGGGAGGAGAGGAAGGGTGCCCAAGGACCCCACCGAAATAGGACTCCGTACCCCAGCCCCATCTCTGTGACGTGTCATGGCTGGTTAAACTTTAAATATAGGTGTCCACCAGCTATGGAAGCACGCTTTTTTTTTTTCTGAGTAGGTTCGACCATTTGCTCAAAATGGACACCTGATTCACCAGCCTTTAATTTCCTGGATCTCCCCAATCATCGTACCATGGACATGCCTCCTCCGTCACTAAGATGTACCAAACCCACACCCGTTAGATATGAATGCTGGGTTTGATGGACTTTTGGCCCTTCCTGGTATGGCAATACTTATATACCTATGCCCATTAGACATGAATGCTGGGCTTGATGGCCTTTTGGTCTTTCACAGTACAACAATACTTATGTACCTAAGGCATAAAAGCACAGGAAGTGAGAGAGTTCCCTTCCAATTGAAAGGCGGCTGTGGAGTGAGGGCACATAGAATGAAAATGGAAAAAAGAACAGACTTGTAAAATACTTTTAACGGAAAAGGTGAATTTGAGCCACCGCCACTTGGAGAAAGCGGTGGAGACAAGACTGTATATGAATTCAAGAAAGCTTGAGACAAAAACATAAGATCTCTAAGGAAGAGGAAGGGATAGTAGATGCTATGTATAGGCATACTGGACCAAACCAGAAAGTTTACAATCTGCCAATGCTGAACTGATAGCGTAGAGAAAAAACACCATTAGATGGTTTGAGAACCTTCCAATATCTTTAAGTGGGAAATATGCAAAATGAAAGGGTGACCTCATTCTCTAAGTGGTCAGCTGTCCTGTAACTACCAGAAGAAAGCTAAAGTGAAATATGAGAGGCTTCAAGACAGTTGGAAAAGAAGGGAAGCCATGAACCAAGCATGCCTGCAGTTGAGTGATTGGGAGCTTGATAGACAGGACTGTCCCTCAGAGAATATGAGAGAGCTTATATATTCATATGGCATCTAAAACAAGCTACTCTATGCCTATAGAGAAAATTTCTTAAATTCTTAAAAAACACTGTATAATACTACCGCCATTGAGAGAAATTCTTAAAAGGAACTCTGTGTATACATAAACTAAAATCAGACCTTGTCAAGACTGGAATTACAACCATGCAGAATCAACATAGTCTCAAGGCAGAAAAAGAATAAGAAATATGGTAGAACCGCAACACTGGGAAACCACAGACAAAGATAATCCTGGATTATAGAGCAAACAGCCTCAAGCCATTTGTGCAAATGGTGTGCATAAATGCGCAAGTACACAAGCCTTCAACCCCATAGTTCCCCTGACAGAATGATATTCGTCTATTCTCATTTCTATAATTTGTTGTAGATTCAAATTATGGAGCGCCACAAATACTACACAGCACTGTGTTCTGAAGGAGCAGGCTGCAATATAGAAAAAAAAACTGAGGCGGGAGTGTAACCCTGTTCAACTGCCCCACAGCGCTTCTCTGAAAACTGCAGCTGAGAGAATAAAATGGCGGCCTTCTGTGCTAAAATTAAAAGTATGTGGGAAGTGCGAAGGAGAAATTAATGGAGGGCAGGGTGGTGATCTTCCGCGCCAAAATTAAAAGTATGTGGGGAGCGCGAAGGAGAAAATAATGGAGGGCAGGGTGGTGATCTTCCGAGCAGGGTATTATAAACAGACGCGACGAACCGGGCAACTAAGAAACATGAAATTGCTGACGGCGCCCAAAGAAGAGATCCCAAAAAGACATCTACCCCCGCAGAAAAAACTTGGAGCTGAAAACGAGTAGACTCCAGCGGTGACAAAAACCTGCTGCAGCTTCTCCTGCATAATGGAGCTCTTTTTTTTTTTTTTTTTAAAGGAGCTGAAATAGAGAAAGAAAATTGCTGAAGAGTAATAGAACAACACAGAGCTGCCTGCTCGTTAGGAGCCTGGGGATTTTTTTTTTTTTTTAAACAGCTTGCTCGTTAAAATGCTGGGGAAGGAAAAATACTTGTACTTTTAACTTTCTATAGTGGCTGCCTCTCCCAAAGACATACACCTTTCTAAACAAAGGGTAGCCCTTCCCAGCTACGTATGGGAGATGGGGAGGAAGGGGGGAGGGACTCGGGGACACCCGAGTTTAACACCCCCAGAGGCTGTAAAAGAAAGAAAGGAAAAGAAATCCCTATCTGACCAGCATCTAACAGCGAATTCCTAGGCACAGAAGAAGAAGTAGCATTGTTGTTCTTATTATTAACCTCTAAAAGAGAAAGAGAAAGAGAGAGACTAAAGGGCTCACTTCCTACCTGCTGGGAGACTGAGAAAATACTGAGGCTAAGGTCACATGGCCAGGGCTCCTATTGGCTCTCTAGAGTCAGAGTTTTTTCTCAGTCTCCACCTGCTAGTAGGCGAGCACAACCCATCAGTCCAATCCTGGTCCGGTCCGGAGGGACGCTAAGGAAAAAGCGCTTCTTTTTTTTTTTTTTTTTTTAACGCTGTGAGGAAAGTTGGAGGCAAACAGCTACAGAGGTACTCCAGAGGCAGTAGAGGGTGGGAAAGGCAGGGACAGGGCGAACCTATATGCCTACATCCACAAGGGGGAAAGGCAGGGAAAGGGCTAACCTATGTGCCTGCATCCACAATGGGTAAGGCAGGGAAAGGACGAACCTATGTGCCTTTAAAGTGGGCACCTCCAGCCACAACACCCCAAGCTCAACTGGCCAAGCACAGGAGCCTCCCCAGGCAGAAAGTTTCAAGGAGCTGAACAAGCTGCGTCCTACTGTACTGGGAGATGCCGTCCTAGAGGCACTATGGTTTTCAGTGTTCTCTATCTCCCCCTGCTGGTAGGTGGACACAACCCATTCATCTGCTGCTGATGACAAGGAATGGGGTAATTGAAATCACCCATTATAATGGTGCCAGTGTTCCTAATTTCTGTAAACATATTTTCATCTGTCTGTTCATTCTGTCCCAGTATATCAGTATATTCCTTCCCTTCACACCTAGAATTTTTATCCATAAAGATTCCACCCCGCTACCCATTTCATGTAGAATGTGTATTTTGTTTGACTCAATTCCCTCTAACATATAGCACAATCCCCCTTCCAATTTGATCCACTCATCATTACGCTATAGTTTGCACCCTGCTAACACAGAGTTCCGTTGATTGTTCTCCTTCCACCAGGTCTCTGAAATGCCTATTATATCTCTCTCTTCATTTAGTGCTATATACTCCAATTCTCCTATCTTACTTTTAAGGCTTCTAAACATTTGTATAGACACTTCAAATTGTCTTTTTTTCCTTGCATCTACAGGCTGCTTTGAAGTTAATGGGGATAATTTGCATCCTTTACTCTGTTCTCCCGTTGAACACTCCTGGTTTTCTTTCAACATTATTGAAACGTCTCTATTGGGATTCCCTAAGGATCCTGTTTCAATAGTCATACTGAACTATGTGCTCCTGGGCGACTGTTGCCACCCCCCCCCCCCCCCATTTTAGTTTAAAAGCTGCTCTCCTTTTTAGGTGTTAGCGCCAGCTGCCTGGTTCCATTTTGGTTATGGTGGAGCTCACCCTTTCGGAACAGACTCCCCCCCCCCCCCCCCACAGAATGTTGCCCAGTTCCTAACAAATCTAAATTCCTCATCCCCGCAACATCTCAACCATACATTAAGACTTTGGTGCTCTGTCTGGCTCTTGGTCCTGCGAGTGGTGGAACGGAGAGCATTTCTGAAACTACCACCCCAGAGAATCCAGATTTTAGCTTTCTACCTAGGAGCTTAAATTTGGCTTCCAGAACCTCCCTTCCACATTTTGCTATGTCATTGGTACCCACATGTACCAAGACAGCCAGCTCCTTCCCAGCACTATCTAAAATCCTATCTATGGGGGCCCTTGGTCTTGCAGATGGTCCTCATCACGTCTTGTACAGAATGCCTCGCTGAGTACCACCTCATTCTAGTGTCTCTGTGAAACTTTCTCCTCCACAGCTTCACACAAGATAGACTGGAGAGCCAGTGCAAGTATACAGCATGTTCTTGTAGAATGCCAACCAACAGTGCTTGCAGGAAGTCTTGCAACATCCAAGATAGTACTGCTCAGAAAAGATGGTTCATGTCCTAGCCAGGCTTCAATACAAGAAGGTGAGATACAGGGAATATCCCTACAGGCACAGAACTGAACTAGAAGCTCCTGCACAGGACACAGAACCAAAGGTAGCACTTGTGGCAATATGTAAGCAAGCCTTGGGGAGATACAGGGAGGTCAAATATTCCCCGCTTCTCTGCCTCAATCTGCAGGCAATGTAGCACAACCTGTCAGTCTGGACTAGTCTAGCAAGATTAAAAAAAAAAAAAGAATAATTTTATTATAGTATACACACAGTGCAAAGTGGCTTCAAGAAAAATGACTGGTGAAAAACAAACTGGGGTTCCAATATAATATGCACATCTTATTTGCCAGAAAGGACAGGCTACAAAGAAATGAGCCAGACAGCAACAAAATAGCTGCAGTGGAGGGAAGGGGGAGCTGAATTTGATTTCTGAGTCAAGCTTCTGCTCCTTAGACCACTCAATTTGAGACTGTCGTAGCAGTGTATAAAAGTGAAATAAATTGTATGCAATGTCTCTCTTCCATGCCTAAGGGAGAGGGAGTCTCAAGTGTCTCATTTATCACTGGAGAACACCAGTGAGACATTACTAATTGTTGGGGGAACACCAGTCTGCAGCACCGGAAGGGTGCATTTAGAAATATGGGGAAAGTCTTTTTTTTTTGGGGGGGTGGGGGGGATCTCAAGATAGACATTTGTTGGGATGGTGCTTTGATGCCTTGGTTTGTTTCTAAAGTTGTATATGATTTCCTTTATCTTATTGTACTTTGTGGTTTTCAATAAAATATATTTAAAAAAAATGGGGAAAGGCAGGCTTAGAATGTCATAACCTTCTAAAATGGAATCCTAAGGGACTAGCAAAAAATGACTAGGCCCAAACTCTCCCATTAAGTTCGCTATTGTAAAAACATTAAATTCTACTGCTACTTAAAGTGGTAAAACTGTAAGGCATATGAATGCCAGTTTTGAGGTCCTGGTCCCCATTTCTACCTCAAATTGTCCCCCCTTACTGCCACCATTTTGTACTGATGTAGAAAAGTAAACATTAAGCATTTCAGAAAAAAATCCAAATGTTGTTTAAATTGGGTGTCTGTGCCTTCTTCCAACAAATTTCTGAGGGGGCTTGTGATTTGCAAAACATGTTATAGGAATTATAAACTCATTTTGGAGTGGAGGAGTGGCCTAGTGGTTAGAGTACTGGTCTTGCAATTCAGAGGTGGCTGGTTCAAATCCCGCTACTGCTCCTTGTGATCATGGGCAAGTCACTTAACCCTCCATTGCCTCAGGTACAAACTTAAGATTGTGAGCGCTCATGGGACAGAGAAATATCCAACGTACCTGAATGTAACTCACCTTGAGCTACTACTACAAAAAAGGTGTGAGCAAAACCTAAATAAATAAATTTTATTTCAAAACACACTATTTTTTTACAAGCTGTACACAAGATCATATCAATCATGATCTGCAGAAAAGGAAGAACAGCACTGCAGTAAATCAGAAAATAAGATGCCATATTAACACCATAAATGGAGGTGGGATATAGAAGAGAAGAGTAAGATAAACATCCAAGAAACACAAACAACATACACGACACCATTCAAATTAATGCAACAGGAACTAGAGTAAATGGCTAGTTCCGCATACCAAATAAATACCAAATTCAATGACGTACAGCATAGGTTCTCAACATGTGGCACACATATCCAAGGGTTACACAAAACATCTGCAGAGGTACACGGTAGAGGATCTTCCTTGCCTGCTTCCCTCCCACTGTTGTTGCTTCTTCAGACCAGCAGTAGCAGCAACAAAACAACACGCAGTTGTGTGGCCACAGTCTTCCTGCGCACACTGTCAGCCCCCTGCCTTGGAATAGAAGTTGACATCAGAGGGAGCAAGAGATTGGCAGAGCACACAATGCGTGCAGACTGAAAAGAGTGTGACTGCTGGTGGTTGTTTTGCCGACGCTGCTGCTGGTCTGATAAGAAACAGCAGGGGGGATGGAGAGAAAGATGCTGGATGGAAGGATGCAGAGGCGTGGATCAACATTTTAGAAAGGATTTAACATAATAAATGTCAGCAGATAAAGAACTGCATGTTCTATCCAGTCTGCCCATCAAGGTATACTTCACTGGTATACTTTATTTTCATCTTCCCCTGACAATTTTGGGGCACAGACCGTAGAAGTCTGCCCAGCATCAGTCCTCCTTTCCAACTACTGGAGTTACCATCAAAGCCCACTCCAATCTTGATCCTAATCTGTTTTTGCTATTTATGGGACCCAAACCCATAGAAGACAGCCCGGCATTGGCTTTACTTCCCAAACTTTGAAGCTGCCGTCAAAGCTCATTCCAGTTATGAGGTCATTTAAGTTTTGCTTTAACTAGATTCCATTTTTTTCCTATAGTGTTCCTCTTTATCCCACACATCCTTGAATTCCATCACCATTTGTCTTCACAATCTGTTGCGGGAGGGCATTTCCTCACATTACTCCCAAGTCTCCCAACCCTGCAACCTCAACTCATGACTTCTAATTTTACCACTTCCCTATCTCTGAAAAAGATTAGTTTGCATACTAATAGCTTTTAAGCATTTAAACGCCTGTATTATATCCCCCTAATCCCTCCTTTCCTCTAGGGTATACATAGAGAGGTCTTCAAGTCTCTTCTCATATGTCTTTTGACCCAAGCTCCATATCAATATTGTCACCTTCCTCTGAAACACCCCTAGTCTTGATGTCCCTTAGCAAGATATGGCCTCCAAAACTGAACACGATACTCCAAATGGGGCCTCACCAATGACTTGTGCAAAGGCATTAACACATCTTATCTTTTACTGGATACACCGCTCTCTATGCAGCCTAGTACCCTTCTGCCTACAGCCACTGCTTTGTTACATTGTTTCTCTAAAGATCCACCACCATTATCACTCAAAGGTCCTTCTTGCGATCTGCGCTTATCAGCAACTCATCTCCTAGCCTAGTGGTTAATGCAGTGGACTTTGATCCTGGGGAACTGGGTTTAATTCCCTCTGCACCTCCTTGTGACTCTGGGCAAGTCACTTAACCCTCTGTTGCCCCAGGTACAAAATAAGTGTCTGTATATAACATGTGGAGTGTGGGAGTGGAGTGGCCTAGTGGTTAGAGCACTGATCTAGCAATCCAGAGGTGGCCAGTTCAAACCCCACTGCTGCTCCTTGTGATCTTGGGCAAGCCACTTAACCCTCCATTGCCTCAGGTACAAACTTAGATTGTGAACACAGAGAAATATCCAGTGTACCTGAATGTAACTCACCTTGAGCTACTACTGAAAAGGTGTGAACACAATCTAAATAAATAAAATAAAAAAAAATATAAACCGCTTTGAATTTAACCACAGAAAGGAAGTATATCAAGCCCTATTCCCTTTCCTAGCAAATACAATTTTGGAGTTTTTACACACCATTTGCATCACTCTACATTTTTTTTTTGCATTAAAATAACTGCCAAACAGACTATTCTTCTAATCTTTTTAGATCACTTCTCATGTTGTCCACTCAGAATATGGATGTTTGATAAGATTGAATCAAGATGGCGACAAGAGCAGAAGTTGGGTCCTGCAGCTCCTGAACCTCTCACAAGGGCCTTGACGAAGGATTAATTTCTCTGACCTAGTGATGGGGAAAAGGGAAGATAGCGGTTCCTACCTCCATGGCTCCGCAATCAACTCCCACCTCACACCTGACGACTTTGGAAAGTTTTCGGGTCGGGGTCTCTGGAGAACGGACACCCACTTCGACTGACTCGGCCCTTCCGAGGACCGAGTGCAGCATTGAGGGAGTGACGATGAGTCCTCCCTCCCATACTACACCTCCGCGACCCGGAGGTGATTTGCTACTCATGGAGTCACAGCTTATGGAGGCCTTGGAATCTCCTGGACCCTCAGCGTCTGTTGAAGGAGGACCCACGAGTACATCTACCCCGGGCAAAGGGACAGCGACGCAGGACTCTGTTCGAGAATATGCTTCAATTGCCAAGGAGATCGGGAACGTGAGTACCGGAGGGTTAAAGAGACCTGCAGTAGTTACTATGAATACGTTATGGGACGCCATCCAGGGTGTGAACAACACTTTGCTTTTGATGAACACTTCAGTTAAAAACGAAATAACTGATTTAAAAAAAATCTAATCAGATATTTTCTGAACAAATTCAAGAGCAGAATGTTAAGACTTTAAAAATTGAGAAATTACAAAATCTTACAGAGGCTTTAATTAAAGAAAGAGAAATCCAGGACAGAAAGTTAGAATATCTTGAAAACAATGGACGAAGAAACAACTTGAGATTTTAAAATTTTCCGAAATCTCCTTTGATAAATGTGGTGGATATGCTTAAAAAATATTTCAAGGAAGTATTGGGGATTCCAGAGGAAGCTTACCCCCCCATAATGAGAACCCAATACATTACAGGAATATCTGGATTACCTAAAGATAAATCTCAGGCAGCTCCTTCCAATGAATTGAATTTGACAGAGTTCTTGGAATCTTCTCTTGAACTTATTTCCGAAAGGACATTGTTGGTAACATTCGCACTTGAGCCTGATCGTAATAATATTCTACGGTCATACTTCAGACTTATTCATGGGACATAAGATACAAGCTTTCCCTGATCTGGTGCGAGCCACTCAAAGGAAAAGAAAATAATTTTTGATGTATAAATCTAGGGTCTTAAAGTTAGGTGGTACCTTTATTTTGAAATTTCCCTGTAGGTGTTGTATTACCTTTGATTTGGTCAACTACCTTTTCTTTAATCCCAAGAAATTGCTAGATTTTATTGAATCAAAGGAAAAAAGTGTTTCGCCTCTGGCGTTGAATCCGTAATTATGAGAATGCTGTTAAAATCGGCTGTGGATGTACGTATCTCCCGTCTACTGATTAGTTTATAATTATAAATATCTTTCCTATGTTATAATTTCTTAGTTCTTGATTCACAATGTTGTGGACAAATGTTATGAAAAATTTCCTTTAAAGAAATATGGGTATTATGTACTACCTTACAGTGTTTAATTCTGAAATTGCCGCTACATTTATGTTTTATAGATATAAATGTAAAATTTAATAAATAAAGATTAAAAAAAAAAAAAGAATATGGATGTTCAAGTCTGTAGGTCACATATGGATGTCCATTTCTCATGTATTTTAGAGCAGGATATGACAACATCCTGCCTGTTTTAAAATACATGAGAAATAGACATCCAAATGCTGGCTATGTCCAGCATGAACTTCTATTTTATAAACTGAAACGTCCAAATTATGACTGAGGGGGACATGGATGTCTTTGTGGCAGCAGCATAGGAATGTCCATATTATAAAATAACATCCACAGATCAGAAAGTTACTCACCACTGGATTATCACTACCAATCTTCAAGAGGACATTTCACTGTATATCAGGTTCTCACATAAATACATTTGGAAAAAATGTGTTATACAATTTTTTAGGGCCCTCTTACACACATTTTTCAGAGACACTGATGACTCAAGCCTCCATTAACACCATAAATTGTAATTATGAGTCCAATATACTTATGTCCAGTCATAACTTTACACACATCTAATAGTGTATGTGCCATCAATGCATGTGTTGGAGAAGTGGAATGGCTCACTTCAATATGATTGGCCATTTAAAGAACTATTCACATTCTGACTATATGAATAGAAACACAGAAAAATTTAAGCAGATAAGACCATAATACATATCCCAGTTTGCCCATCCATGCCATCTACTCTCCTTATCACTCCCTTAGAGAACCTATGTACTTGTCTCAAGCTCTCTTGAATTCAGATACTGTTTTCATCTCTACCACTTCTATCGGGAGACTGTTCAACAAATTCACCACCCTTTTGTGTAGAAGTATTTTCTCAGGTTACTTCTCAGTCTATCCCCTTTCACCTTCACCCTATGCCCTCTTGGAGGAGTGGCCTTGTGGTTATAGGGTGGTGGACTTTGGTCCTGGGGAACTGAGGAACTGAGTTCGATTCCCACTTCAGGCACAGGCAGCTCCTTGTGACTCTGGGCAAGTCACTTAACCCTCCATTGCCCCAGGTACAAATAAGTACCTGTGTACAGTATGTAAGCCACATTGAGCCTCACAGCAACAAAGAGAGTCCAAATCTCCCGTAAAAAACACCAAAAAAGACAACAAAAATGGAAGATGTACAGAAAGACCAAACTAAAATCACAAATGTAAAAAAGCCAATATCATTTATTAAGACCCTACACGGTCCGTGTTTCGGCCAAAGAGGCATAGCTTATTTCTTTAATATTCAAATGCAGAGGAGTCCGCAGCCGGGGAGCAGCTGGACTTCCTGTGCTGAAAGAACACCACAGATCTGTCTTGATTTGAGTGAACTTCTGGAAGAATAACTATATATGCCAATTTATAGACCCCTGAAGAAGGCCTCTTTGGCCGAAACACGGACCATGTAGGGTCTTAATAAATGATATTGGCTTTTTTACATTTGTGATTTTAGTTTGGTCTTTCTGTACATCTTCCGTTTTTGTAGCCACATTGAGCCTGCCATGAGTGGGAAAGCGCAGGGTACAAATGTAACAAAAAAAAAAAATTAAGAGACACACCTCCTGTGCATTTATACTGCATAGGTGTCTATTATAATAATCGCCCCCTCACACCTTTCTTTCAAAATATACATATTGAGATCTTTAAGTCTGTCCCCATAGGCTTTATGACGAAGATCACAGACTACTTTAGAAACCACCCTCTAGACCAACTCCATCCTTTTTATAACTTTTTAAAGGTGCTATCTCCAGAATTGTACATAATATTCTAAATGAGGTCTTGCCAGAGTCTTATACAGGGGCATCACCTCCTTTTTCCTAATGGCCATTTCTCTCCCTATGCATCCAAGTATCCTTCTAGCTTTCACCATCGCCTTTTCAACCTGTTTGGCCACCTTAAAATCATCACATATGATCACACCCAAGTCTCGTTCCTCTTTAGTGCACAAAGTTATTCATCCCCTAAACTGTAACATTCCCTTGGGTTTTTGCAGCCCAAAAATGCATGACCTTGCATTTTTTAGCATTAAATCTAAGCACTTGCCTTTTTTTATTACTATTTTTTTTTTTTTACAGAGAGGTAATGAATGAGGAAAGGGCTTCCTTCATGCAGAAGTTTTGGCCAGCATCAGTGTGAATGTGCCAACATTGTCCAGTTCAGCACACTATGAGCTGCCAAGTTCATACAAGGTTAATTATGTTCGTAGAAAATAAATCCTTTGTCTTAGGCTGCTTGCTATGTGAATATTGCATCTCTGTTTCATTACTGCTACCAAGTATTACATATTAAGGACATTTGCTTTAAACTTTGTTTTAATTCATTTATCCAAGTCCTTATATGCACATGGTAAATCCTAGAGGTGTGGCTGAACAATTAGGAATAAACAGTGTTTCAGACTTCACTTGTTTTGGAATTTGGACCGCTTTGGGTCCTGTGCTGATCTGTACATCTGCTGTCCTAGCAGAGTACAGAAGAAAATTATGACATTTATACCCTCATTAGCCTGAAATAAACTCAAGTTCAATGTGGCTTACAAACAATAAGTGAATAAAACATAATAATGTACAGAATATAACACAAATTACAATAACTTCAAGAAGCAAATACATAGCGATCTGAGTAAAATTTGTTTGTCCTTGAGATAGTCTAAATCCATGACTATCTCAAGGACAAACAAATTTTACTCAGATCGCTAGAAGTTACCAGCATTTGGTAACAGGGCTGTTGTCCTAACGCAGCTATGGCAAAACACGGCCAAGTTGACGCAGGTCCTGATATTATGACAAGTTTTGTATAAATTGAAATAAAAGTTCTATGACGGGAGTATCACGTACCTGAGAGATATATGTGGAAGTTGAGCGCTGGGATGAGAAAATTTTATTGGAAGCCCCCGCCTGTTAAAATTGACACTGTTTAATTCAGGAAGTGACTATTAAGATCCATTTTAGCAAAATGTGTTTAGTGGAAAAGAAAGTTGTGATTCAATTTCTGTGTGTGTGGTGCAAAGAGTTTGCTTAGGGAGTTTCCTAATAAAGACTGGACTAATTTATTTCAAAGGTCATACTAAATGTTTAAACAATTGCAAGGTATTTTGAAACTATGTAAGGGTTCCCTTTTTTCCTGACACAGTATACTAGGCAGAGCCATCTTCTTCCAAGAGACCACCAGCAGAATAACCAGAGCCCTCACATTAAAAAACAAAACACAGCAAGTTAAGTTTTCATACACTAGCAAAATACTTGTATTTATTTTTTTTTTAATAATGATAGGACAGATGTGAATGATCTCATTTTTGGTGTGAAACAGGGTAAGAAGTAGAAGAATAATGTATTAATGGGACCCTTTATACATTAAAAAAAGTCTTAAGGTTAGCATCAATTTCAATTACTCTCCATTTACAAGCATACATCTTACCATACCCCCCCCCCCACAAAAAAAAAACAAATATAGAATTATACAGTTTTTTAAATCTATAAAAAGTAAAAAATATACAGTCAAAAGATCTAGTTCTTATTCCATCTTTTATATAAAACTGTAAACATTTATTTACACAAAGGAAATGTGTATTACAAAAACATGAGCACCCTTTTTCTGGATTCAGGTTTTGGAAGGCAGCGGATATTCCACAGTGAGTATCGGCCAGACCATTTCCCCCAACCCCCCCCTCCCCCAAATAATTTAAAAAAGCCAGAAATGGCTGAAAATGCCCAGGGTACATTTCCTATATGTTATTGCTTGGAAGCTTCAGTAATCTGTACAGAAACAGATGCAAGCATAAAGCTTGAGGACGCCACCACCTCTCTTCATATCCCAGTCACTCCCAGTCTATGCAAAACACCAATCTACCCACCTGTGAGAAGTGAGCAGTGTGATAACAGCATAGATGGCTGAAAGGCTGCACATTTTTTTGTGGTTATCTGCTGGAATTGTTCAGAGACTGTGCCCTATTTTCATGGTCTATACCATAGGTACGACAGAAGAAAAGAGGGCTCTTCAGAGGATAATGCAGATATAACGGAGTGAGCAGCAAGGATAGGAAAACAGCAAATGACACTTTTATTAAACTATATATGAAGACTGTGTGAGCAAGAGGGAAGGAAGGTTAAGATAAACATATTTTTTCTAACAAAAGTTGATGCATTCTCTTTCACCCCTAGTCAAGCATCTAAACTATAATCCAAACTTGTTTCTGCTTAATAATGAAGTTGCTTTTGATTCTGTTCTGTCCTCACTCCTTTTGTGGCTTATTTTTCAGTGAGGATGAAGTATACTAACCCCTACAAAGCCTACTATAGCATCTTAGTATCAGTTATTTAAAAAGCAGGAGATGATACAAACCCCCACTCCCTCAGAGGCACAAGGCACACTGGTGCAAAACAACTAGCAGCATGTAAAAAAAAAACAAACAAACACTGATCAAATCATGGGATAGACACATGATCAAATCGTGGGATAGACAAGACCTTCTCCCGGATACCAGCAAATAGTTTAGACAGCATCCAAGCAACTTTTTGAGTGCAACAGCAAAGCTTACGTTGAAAGTATGCTCAGGCAGATCAACCTTTGCTGATGGCCCTGTCTCTGTCTCCAAGGGCTGCTTTTTTTTTTTTTTTTAACTCAGGTACATACAAACTTTTTGTATTTTGGTTTCCAAAACTGCTACCTCCCCTCCACCCTGCCCATTTTTTCTCTTAAAGTAAAAAGAGCCCTAATTAAATAAGCAGTGTGATCCAGTCACCTAAATGTCTTTGATTCAATGTTCTCCTACAGTAATGAACCAGTGAGAACAGAGCAATTTCAATGATCTAGTAACACTGGATAAATGTATTTTCACACATTCTAACAAGATTAAAACCAAAACAAAAAAGGTACTATTAGTGTTAAAACACAATTAGAAAAGTGCAAACCATGATGAGAAGAGAGGGTGATACAGTGTAAGGATTTGAGAAAAGCTCTTCAACAAAGCAGAATCTTCTATCCCTCCAAACTTCCATGTGTCCACCGTGGAAAAAACTGAAGTTCCTGGGTGCAAGGACTTGGTAGGACTTTCCACCATGTCATTTCATCTCAAACTTGTCCATTCATACACCTGAATCATTCCCCATACCTTAGCAACAAAAGTCATGGAGCTAGTGCCACACAAGTAAGTAAGCAAGCAAGCAAGACTGTCACCTTTCTGGTTTTGGCAATGAAACAATAGATTTTGTGGGTTTTGTGATTTTAACATAAAATACATTTTATGAAATTCAGAGCTGGGCCAGCCAGTGTTTGAAATGTTTTGAGGCTTGTGAATTGATTTATGAAGTTACTTTTCCTCCTCACTCTCTTGTGTGATTGGATATGCAAGGTCACTGGGACACTTGCTCTCAAAAGACCAGTCACTGCTATTAGAATAAAAAGAATTTTGGTAGTTGATGAGGGCTTTGAATCCCAGCTATTCAAGCCACCTGTTATTGCTTTTCCCTCACTTGGAGCTATGGCTGTGACTGCACAAAGACAGTATAAGGTGTGCCAAGCAAGCAGTGTGCTCCCAGAAAACCTGAGTCTGAGCAAAGGCGGCCCTTAAGCTGGGTGATGCAATGCAGACCCCTTAAAGAACAACTTCCACACTGGGTAAAATTTTTAGTTGGGCTGATAAAATTTTAAGTTCTTCATATCTTCGAGAGATATGTATATCCATAGATTTTTTTTCCATCCCCAAGGCCTCATGCTACAATGTCATCAAGATATAATGGCAGATTAATGCAACAAAACTCACACATATTTTATATAAGAAACAGAGGAAAATGTTATATGTAAAGGATGTTACTCCTTTGTTCAAGTTCAGCCCAGTGAAAAACTCATTCATTAAGAGACTTGCAAGACAACAGCCAAAAGTAGAATAGGGGACTAAGTGAAACCAGCTTACTGTTAGGCCCAGGAAATCCACAATGTCAAGAAGTTAGCTAGTAAAGATTTCAGCCCAACTTTTGTCACTGTCAATGAAACTTCTGTACATTACTGGGCAATGACTGCTGGACCAAAAAAATGGTTTTCCCATTCACTGATCCAGTCTTTTTCCTCTTACATCAGGAATATACAAGCTTGAATGCTTTCTCAGATTGTTTTTCACCAATTCCATTACTCAAACTGGTAAAACACTCAGACAAAGCACCATCAGAAATACTCTAAGTATCCTCTCCAAGGGAAACAAGAACCTTTCAATATAATGGCAGCAGGTGCAAAGGTTTCTATAATACCACACCTCATGAGAACAGTACTTAAGTATACTATTAAAACAGAATTTGTTTACCTTATTGCCATATCTCAATTACTAAACTCTTGGCTAGGGTACACTGTCATTTCTGATTGGCAAGCAGACATTTTGGAAACGATACTGGAATTTACAGACTTAGGATCTGACCTGGGATCTCTAGCTTCCCTATATCTATTTCTGTTTGTGTGGCAATCAATGAAGTAGGTAATTTGTCAGTATGAAGCCTTAAATTGTGTAAGCTTGTCACACGACATCAAGGCTGTGCAGGAGGAAGCAATAGTTCCCAGTCTCTTTTTCCAACCATTTCCTTTAATGTGTGCATGTTTCTTTAATGTCATAAGCTTTTGGTCCAAATTAAGTTTATATTTCTTGAAAACTTTCAAAGGAAAAAAAATGCCTACACAAAAAATAACTCTAGCTTTCAATGACTCCCTAATAATTCATCCAAGTCATTCATCCATTCCTCAGAAGTCCTGTTTTTCAATAAAGAGTCAATCAGGTCTGCATCCCCAGACAAATTCTGCAATCCACTACTGCCTGATTGACTACCGTAGGCAAATGATAGCTCCTGATTGGGTACCCTCACTTGGTAGCCTTGACTACAGTGCAGGTTGGTTCTATTAGGCATTTGCTGATTGGGGTTCTGACTGAAATTAGTCATATCTGGAACAGGCTGGTTCAGGCCAGGCATGACCTGCTGGGATGGTGCTGGCTGCTGACTAGGTGGGTTTGTCCTTTGTTGTGCACCTAATGATGATATTATCTGTCCAGAAATAGCAGAGTTCATCGATGCTATGGACCTGTTTGAGCCGAGACCCACTTGAGGTATTCCTTGGGCAAACTGTTGATTGGCCATCTTGAGATGGTTCTGCTGAATATGGAAACCACTAGTGGCATTGAATGGTCCTAAATTGTTATTGCCTTGAGCCTGGTTATTGACAGTCTGCATACCCTGGTGCTGCCAAGATGGGTTTGGAGCTGTCACAGCTGCTGGTACTCGTGCCATCTGGGGTTTTGATAAGGCTGCGTTTAATGTCCCTTTACTATGCTGTTGTGCCAAGTTTGAGTTTGCTAGTGGGTTTTGGCTATAACCAGTAGAAACAGCATTACCCCGACTCAGACTTGGCTGCCTCTGCATCTGTGTTTGCCCATTAGTAATGGCACCCTGGGTTGTATGTGCTGGAACCATTTGGGTTATGCCAGGTGCCATGCTGTACACTGCACCTCGTTGAACACTCTGCATGCCAGAATTATACTGCGCAACACCTCGATCTTGCTGGTTGGAGCCAGAGGGCACAGAAGGTACAGCACTGTGTCCGGATCCCATCTGAATCAGCGACGAATTCTGAGGAAACATCCGTGGACTACTGGAGTTGGATTGCCCCAAACTATTAACTCCGGGAATTGCTGGAGATGACCCTGGAACACAGTGAATAAATTCTCTGTTAGCTTTTGATTGTGTAAAACTCAGAAAACATGTGGGTTCATACTTGAGCAAACAAGATTTAAAATGCAGCATTTAACACACAAGCACTTTTTTGTTGCCTAATTTTCTTTGAGCTTCCAGTGTAATTGGAGCCAAAGCTGGAATCCGTCACTGAGAGCCTTCCCCTCCCAACTCAGCCCAGCAACTGCACCAAGGGTTCTCAGTCAATGAATATAAAGCTCGGCTCCTTCCTGAGTCCATCTAATGTGGACCTCAAAGTCAGACCATGAATGCTGCTGCTGAGCAATGGCTGAGACTCTTCAGCCCTTGCTAACCCAGAACACAAAAGACCTGATCTTGAGATTAAGCTCAAAATAGTAGTTTGTACTATTTCCCCTAAGCCATCAAGCTGAACCAAAGATTATATAACAAAACAGAACCCTTACTCTCTTCGTACAGATGAAATGCCTGGGTAACATACATGCCCTCACAAAAGAGGCAGGTTCCACAGTAAGAGAAGATGACAGCAGAAAAAAAAGGCTAACAAGTTTGACAAGCTACTGCTTTCTACACAACAAGGAAGTGTGTCTTTTGTAATGATTTATTATGTATGTGATTTGGAAACCACCTAGAATTGTATGATAGAGCGGTTTAAATTTTTTTTTAATAAATAAGGATATATCCCAGATGTAGAGCATGACTGCTTATAGCAAACTTTTCTGTATTTAACTGCCCAAGGTGGTGTACAGCAGGTACATCTTGAAATAACTTACAATTCTGTTACGCAAGGTGGTGTACAGCAGGTACAGCTTGAAATAACTTACAATTCTGTTAACAGCATAATAGTAAAATGACCACATATAAGCAGATATACAAATAAAGAGATAAACTTAGAGATGGCAAATTGATTCCTAGTAATAGGACTAACATGATAACAGTATCAGAAATATAACATTTAACAGCACTGCAAGGCAATAAAAGAATGATAAATGGTGTCATTTAACTCCTGCTGACATAATAGGCAGCACGTAAGAACATTCATCTAGCAGATATGATACTCAATGTCAGCACAATACAAATGAACCACCTTAATAGGCATGCACTAGAAAACCAAATTAACAGATATGATGCTAACACTGTTTGTACAATACATTTAAATATCTTCATAGCATAAATGCACAGGTGGTGAGTCTTGCAATTAGAAGAAAGTTCTGAAATAAGGGTGTATAGGATGAAGGTGAAAAAGGACAGAAAGGGCAGGGAATTCATGGAATGAAGACTATCTGAATTTAAGAAAATTTGGGACGAGTACATAGGATCTCTAAGGGAGAGGAAAGGTTATCATTTAATTAGTACTTGATATACCACCTTTCAGTGCAAATAGCAAAGCAGTTTACAAATAAATCAAACTATGCCAAAAGAACTCCATAATATTGATAGGATAACATATAACTAGACCAGTAGATAATTAAAAAAAAGCACAACAGAAAAATCAAATAAAATCATAGGACAAAAACAAACATAAGGACAGTGATATAAAATAAACAATAATGAACAGGAGCAGCCCAGAAGGCCATCCCCTCAGACAAGCTATACCACAATATCAAATACCATGGTAAACAAGTATGTTTTCAGTGTATTTTTATTTGGACATGAAAGTTCTAATCTAACATAAGCAGGATGTGAGTTCCATAAAAGAGAAGCAGATAGATGGTATGGATGAGCAGGGATGGATAGACCTTATGGTCTTTATCTGCCTTCATTTTTCTCTGTTTCTATGAAACATTTTAATAGAGGCAAGTGCAGTTGATATATATGAGGATAAGATGGGTAATACAGTCTGTCTTCCCCATAGCCTTACAAAACTACCCCATCAATCTACCCAGCTATGCCAATTCCCTTTATATACAATCCTCCCTAACACCTACTTCACTCTTCCATTACTTAATCTTTGAACATTACCAATTGTATCTGATACCCTGTAATATCCATGTCATCATAAAACTCTGTAAGCCACATTGAGCCTGCAATATGTGGGATAATGTGGGATACAAATGCAATAAAATAAATAAAAATAAATACATTTGTACTCAACCATGGCAGGTAGATGAACATATAAGATTTGCCATATTTTGCACCCCATTCCTCTCTTTTCCACAACCCATACTATGTGGTTGCTGCCTGAACACATGGAGGCCTATTTTCAAAGCACTTAGACGTACAAAGTTCCATAGGTTACTATGAAACTTTGGAAGTCCAAGTGCTTTGGAAATGAGCCCCATGGTCTCCTAGATCCTCTATAATAGCCTATCCATCAGACTTGACAACATGAGCACCTACATTTCTGATAGGCCTTCAAGCAGTAGTTATACTTGCAGACTGCCAAACAGACTCAGCTGCATAATAGCCTGCCTTTCCGGTAGGACTTCCAATATCTCATATTTCCCACCTGCCTTTCATTTATGGCAACCCCTTAATTAGTTGAGGATTATTAGAGTGGGCACTTCTGAAAATATACATCTATCATCCCACTATCGATTGTCATTTTGCTCATCTATGCTTATCTTGTATTCTCAAAGTCTGTTACCATTTTAGACCATCTGCTCCTGGAGGACAATCTATGTTTCCTTTAATAAAATATTCCTGACATCTTAGGGGAATTTATAAAGCTTTGGAGTTGGAAAGGAGACCCCAAGGGGTTACTGATGGGAAAGAGGGGGGGGGGGGGGGGGGGGAGAATACAGGGAATTTGTTTTATGTTGGTCTTGCTTGAAATAGCTTGAATATGATGCTTAGTTTTGTACTTTGCTGGGTTTTTATCTTTTCAATAAAGCTTTTCCAAATAAAAAATAAAAGTCTGACATTGTTAACTCTCCCCCACTTTGAACCCTCATATCCTAATCCCCTATTCTAAATCAGTGATTCTCAAACATGAACTGAGAAAGCAACAGTCAATGAGGCTTTCTGATATGAGTATGCATGAGAAATTTACATACAATAAAGACAGTATATACAAATTTCTCATGTATTAACGTAGAAGCTCTTTTCACTGATCCACATAGCATACTCCACATTTCTAACACTAAAAAAAAAAATAGAAATACTAAAAAAGTAAAGAAGAAACCAAAAGGCCTTGATTGCCTACATCTTTATACCCTTTGTCACAGCATACCGAAATTAGTTCCATTTCCAAGAATTGCCTTAATAAGACCCCTACATTTCATAGAGCCCACTTGTGGCCAATCACTGTAGCCCAGTTGATTCAACTCCTGGTTGAAAAATTAAGCTGTTTTTTTTTTTTTTTTTTAATATGCCTAATATAGAGCTGCTGAAAGAAATAGGACATAAGATTATTCAAAAGTTACAGATTGGGAAGAAAACTACAAGAAAGTTTAAATATGTTTGAATATCCTGGTGAGCATCAATCTGGTCATCTCTGTAAAGTCAGTAACTATAGGTTAAGGAAACTGATGAAGGTTGCTGTGAAGCCCAAGATTACTTTAAAAGAGCTAGAGAAACCTCTGGCTGAGATGGGGGAAATACTGACTTGAGTATCAAGATTAATCCACAAATATGGGCTTGGTAAGAGGTGGCAAGAAATAAACCACTGCTGAATAAAAGCCATGACATACCATAACATTTGCAAAGAAAAACTCTGGAGACACTGCACACATGTAGAGAAATGTTTTGTGGTCTGATGGAGTGGAAGAGTAGCCTAGTATGGAGTGGAAAGAGTAGCCTAGTGGTTAGAGCATCAGTCTTGACATCCAGGGGTGGCCAGTTCAAATCCCACTTCTGCTCCTTGTGATCTTGGGCAACTCATTTAACCCTCAATTGCCTCAGGTACAAAATTAGATTGTGAGCCCTCCAGGGACAGAGAAATACCCAGTGTACCTGAATGTAACTCACCCTGAGCTACTACAGAAAAAGGTGTGAGCAAAATCCAAATAAATAAATAAATAAATAAATAAATAAATAAAAAATAAAATGGGGTCACGTGACGTGCTGGGAGCGTTAACAGCATAGAAGCTGAGCTCCGGGCCCCCGCTCCTCTAACTGCTCGGCCAGCTAACTAAAACAGCAAATAATCGGAACCCGAACTCAACCCAGACGGTTAGAGGGTGCATGGAACCTTTTCTGGTCCCTATGCCGACCGGAACGTCCAAACGAAGCGTAAAAGTGGAAAAAGGGAAACTACCTCCCTCGCCGGCGGAGCCCAAGATGGCGGACAGTGGGCGAGGAACAAACGAGGAGTTCTCAGAACGACAAATTACCCAGCTGACTACGGCGGTAGTGGCAGCCTTGGAACCAAGATTTCAATCATTGGCAAACCATTTGGTGAAGCTGGACGCCAACATGGCAGAGTTAACTAAGCGGACACACGAATTAGAACAAAGAGTGTCCAGCGTGGAAGACGCGGGTAACGCTAACCAGCCGCGAATGACTACCATAGAACAAGAGCTTAGGGCACAAGCAGAGAAACTGGAAGATCTTGAAAACAGAGCACGGCGCTCAAACCTGAGGCTGGTTGGACTTCCAGAATCGATAACTGAAAAGAACTTGGGTCCTATTTTAGAAAAATGGCTACAACAAGAATTTGCCCTTTCAGACAGTAGCGGGGGATTCTGCATTGAGAGAGCACACCGGCTGGGAAGGTTTCAAGCAGAGAAGCAGAAGCCCCGCGTGGTCATTATAAAAATACATAACTATATCCATAAAGAAGAGATTATGCAAGGATACAGATCAAAAAGGGACACTTTACAATACGATGACCAACGGATTCTAATTTTTCCTGATTACTCAGCAGGTCTGCAAGAAAAGAGAAGGCGGTTTCATGCGGCATGCTCAACATTGGCGGAGAAGAAAATCCGCTTCACACTGGCATACCCAGCAACTCTCAAAATCCAGAGAGATGGGAAGTGGAACTCCTTTACTTCAGAGAAATTGGCCATGGACTACATAAACAGAGAACTGGGTCATCAGGAAGAGGCTTCATGAAACAAGACTGGGTATGGACTAATTTGGTATCTGTTACTTTGAAATTGGTGTTCTGGTGGCTTGTGGGGCTGAAACGGACCACAGAGGTTAAGAGTTAAAGTTGACTGAATGTTTGAGAGGTTATATAAATATTAAGATCACAGGGGAGCGGGGGCCAACGCAGAGAAGTGACCTTGGTGGCGACAGATGACGTCACTACACAATAGTTATGTTGGGGAATTTCAGGGGGGGGAAGAGGAATGGTTAGAACGAGATAAGTTGATACAAGGTAAAGGATGGGGGGAGGGTGGGGATGAATGTGGACTGTTCTAATTGGGTACATAAGATAGAAGGCTGTGGAACTAATAAGGAAGGGAAGTGGAATAATGGAAAGACTTGGTTGGGTCCGGAGAAGGGCTGGGATCCGGGCACCAACAAGATTAACAAGAAGGATACACTGGGAGAATGTTTGATAACTGGGCTCGCCAAGCTATAAAATAATTACATGGAATGTGGGCGGAGTTTCATCCCCACTAAAGCGGGGGAAGATCCTCACACATCTGAAGAGACTGGGTGCTGACATTGCCTGCATACAGGAAACCAGACTCTCTGATGAAGAACATCAGAAATTACAGAGAACATGGGTAGGACACGTAGACTATGTGTCATCAGGTAAAAGAAGAGGGGGGGTGGCGATCCTATATCGCAAACACCTTGTTTACACATCAGAGGTCATGTTACGGGATGAGAATGGCAGATATCTATTAGTTAAACTTAATTTACAAGGGTCTGAAATATTCTTGCTATCTGTATATGCGCCGACTCCCTCCACTCCTGATTTCTTTTCAGAGCTATTACGTATTATGTTACCATACAGAGACAAGAGATTAATAATTACTGGAGACATGAATATATTGATGAATCCAAATATGGACTGTAGGGGAAGACGGAGTGAAGGGGTGGAGGGAGCTGGGGATGGGGGGGTCCTCTCGACGTTCGCCTCTGATCTGGGAGTGGTGGATGTTTGGAGTTCTCTGTTCCCCGAGGTAAAAGACTACACTCACAGATCTAGAGCTCACGGGTCCTGGGCCCGTTTAGACTACATGTTCATATCTAGCCAGAGCTTTCCCAATGTAACAGCAGCAGGGATAGAACAAGAGCTGATCTCAGACCACTCACCAGTGTGGTTTCAGTGGACCGATCAAAAGGGAAGTCAGACAGCCAGGACATGGAGATTCCCAAATTATTTAATAAAAAATACAGATTTTACGAAGTTCTTACACAAAAAGTGGGAGGAATTCACCTTACATAATCAGGAACACAAATCCGACCCAACTCTGTTCTGGTGCACTGCAAAGGCGGTGATGCGGGGGGAGATCATCTCTTATGTAACGGCAAGAAAGCGGAAAATCGCAGCCAGTATCATTAATCTGTCCGACCGATTGGGCAGAGCAAGGCATGCATATCAGCACTCCCCGACCCAGGCCAATAGGGACAATTATGAGGCACTACAGACCACCCTAAACGCATTAATACACGAACAGACACAAAGAGGATTAACATTTTATAAATATAGGCTACACAAACATGGTAACAAACAAGGGGGCATGCTAGCAAAGTTAATTCGGCCATGGGCGGGAAACCGGACTATTACGGCCATGCAGAATGAGAAGGGAGAAGTAAAGAATAAAACTGCAGACATTTTGGAAATAGTACAGACATATTTTAGAGAACTGTATGACTCATCTGGCTCACCTTCACAACATGAGGTAGAAACACTTATGACTAGAGCCGGGATGCCAAAATTAACTTCAGAAGCCCGGGACCATTTAGCCCAACCCTTACAGTCGAGGGAATTTCAGAGGGCTATCCGAGGTCTAAAACATAACTCGGCGCCTGGGATAGACGGGTTCTCGGGTGAGTTCTACAAAGCACTACAACTGCCTCTGATTCCTACTTTACTTGATTATTTTCAAGAAGTGACAGTGAGGGGGGAGTTCCCGAAACATGAAAACACAGCCTTAATTACTCTAATATTAAAGCCAGGAAAGGAGGCATCAGATCCCGACTCCTACCGCCCAATATCGCTCATTAATGTAGACATTAAACTCTTCTCAAAAATAATAGCTAATAGATTAGCAGAACACATTTCAACTCTGGTGGATGCTGCACAAGTTGGATTCATACCAAAAAGACATTCAGTTTTACATGTACGGAAAATCCTCCTTGCTATGGCACACTGTAGGAGCAATAATGACCCCCTGATGCTAGTGAGTTTAGATGCCTCCAAGGCGTTTGATCATGTCAATTGGGGGTATCTGTTGCAGTCATTGGAGTGGATGGGACTGCCGGAAGAGGTCATACGGATCATCCGGGTACTGTACACAGGTCTGGGCGCACGGATCATAGCAAATGGTAGTCAGTCAGAATGGTTCCCAGTCATGCGAGGAACGAGACAGGGATGTCCCCTGTCCCCGTTCCTCTTTGACCTTTCCTTGGAGCCCCTAATAAGACTTCTGAATGGCTCCCGGGAGATTAGAGGGGTACAGCTGAAAGGAGAGGAGGTCAAAACGTTCGCATATGCTGATGATATTTTCCTGGTTCTTCGTGAACCCCGGAAGTCACTGCAATATGTCCTAGATGCCGTGGAGGAGTTCGGCAGGCTCACGGGATTTGCTCTGAACTTGCAGAAGTCCGGGGCACTGGCAGTAGACAACGCCATACGGGAGAGATGGCAAGGGATTTTCCCATTACAGTGGGCAGAGAAGGCCTTAAAATATTTAGGAACAATGATCCCTCGGGATGGGACCTCACTGTACAGAATCAATGTGGGCCCCCTGATGGAAAGTACGAAACAGAGATTATCTTTGTGGCAGACTTTACCTTTATCAATATGGGGTAGAATCGCTCTCTTCAACATGATTATAGCCCCGAGATGGCTGTATCTCTTCCAACAGCTACCCCTATACTTGAAAGGGAAAGACGAGAAGGCCTTGGACAGGCAGATTCAGAGATTCCTATGGAAGGGGAAACGTCCCAGATTACCGATGTCAGTGATTACAACACCACGGGAACAAGGGGGAATGGGACTCCTGAGCATAAGGAACTTATCAATTGCTAGTGCAATGCGCCATATAAACGACTGGTATCGGGGTACCCAAGAATTTTCGGCTACAGGGATAGAGACTACTATTTTCCCCCGAACACACTTTAGTTATTTGTTACATTCGGGCACCCGACTACCAGCACTTGCATTTAAGAAGCACCCCCTGTTACAATCACTTAGGAACACATGGCGGTGGGTGTGTAGGAAACATCACTTCACGACTAAAACCACCCCACTATTAGCCATCACGAATAACCCCGACTTTCCTCCGGGACAGGGCAACAGCATCTTTAGTCAATGGGCCACGAAGGGCATTCTTTATTTAACACATGTAGTCGATGAGGAGGGGAAAATAAAACCTTTCCAGAAATTGGTGGAAGAATTTGGCATACAAGAGAGGCATTATTTTGAATATTTGCAGTTGAAACATTACATAGCATCGCTGTTGTGGACCGACTTAACAGAGGATGTAATTGACACTCTAAAAGAGACATACACACTGGGGGCTCAGTTGTCAGTTCCTCTCAGGTTCCATCACCAACAGCTAAAAGACTCTACCTCGGAAATAGATTACGGGAGATTAGCTCGAGATTGGTCAAAGGAACTAGAAGCTGAAATAACGACGGATATATGTAAGGAGTTTATTAAAAAATTATACCGGTTGCAGTTACCAGTTACACAGTGTGAGAGACAATATAGATTTCTATTAAGAACATATATGCCACCTGAGAGGGCGGCACATGTAATGGAAACTTGTGATGGGACCTGTCCTAGATGTGGAAGAGGAGAGGCGGGCTTAGGTCACATGTTCTGGGGATGCCCCTTGATCGAGGAGTTCTGGGGGGAGATCACTCAAACATTGCAACAAATGTGGGGATGTACAGTGGTTCGAGACCCCCTTCTCTTGTTCTATAAGTATAAATTCACGGGGCCACCTCCTCCAGGGTTTAAACGGTTCATGCATTTGACATCATTACATGGGATTTCCACTATTTTAAAATACTGGCTGACTGACCTGAAACCACCACTGACATACTGGAGAACACAGTTAATCTATCAAATGAAATTAGAAAGATGTGGTGTCCACTCGTTGGAATCGGAAGAAGGGGAGAAATTCCGCACACAATGGGAACCTTTGTGGTTAACCATGCCTTCCAAAGGCCGCAGCTATATTCTGAATATTTGAACACCTGAATAATCCACAGGGAGGGGGGGGGAGGGAAAGAAGACAATCACTTGCAGCAGGTTACACAGTTAATTTAAGTTAGATTGTACTCACAGTTTAAAGTAAACTTATTGTTTATTGACCGGTGGAGATGGATAAAGGTCAATCGGGTTACCGGAAAGGGGGAAACAGTCTAACATAATTGTGTTTAAACAATGTTATTGATGTGTTCTATGTATTTGCTGATGCAGATTGCTCTGTTGTGTGTTTGTTTATACATGGTATCTAGTAACCATAGATCCAACAGAGGAAGGAAGAGGGTGGGTTAGGGAGGTAGGGAGAAAAGGGTAAAAATTTTGATGATGGACTTTACTGCTGTAATTATCCTGAGAGTGTATTGAAGGCATTCATGCATAAGACTGGAACTAAATGGTTAATTTTGTCAATCATCAATAAAAATGTTGAAACATAAATAAAATAAAATAAAGGTGAACTTGTTTGTCTCAACAGCAAGTCAATGTATGGCATAAAAGACACACACAGCATATCACCCTGCTAACACCATTCTTATAGTAAAACATGGTGATGGCAGCTTTATGTTACAGGGATGTTTTGCGGCAGTGACAATAGGGAGGCTTGTGAAGATTGAGGGAAAGATGGCAGAACCTGGCAGTCTGCCACAAAGCCAAAAATGGGAAGGAAATTCACCTTTCAGCAGGACAATGCAAAAGCAATAAGGCAGTGGTTCAGTAAGAAAAAAAAATGAACACCCTTGCGGCAAGATAAAGCCTTTATCCATTAGAAAACCTGTGGCAAGATATGCAGTCAACAGATTATCCCAAATCAACTTGAAAAGGCTGGAGTTATTCTGGTACAATAAGCAAAAACTGCATTATCTGCATTATCCTGCTGTGCAAAGTTGGTAGACACTTACCCTAAATGATTAATGACATTTTGGAGAAAGAGTCTCCTATCGACTATTGAGTCAAGGGGTATAATAAATTATGCAATCAAGATTTTTTTTGTTTAATTACTTTTCCTAATATTCCTATAATTGCTCATTCATATTGAAGTATATAATATATTCTGTGCAGATCGGTGAAAAACTCCTGCAGCAGAAAGTGAAAACTGTACAAGGATATGAAAAATTACAAATGGATTTTATTAGCCAAAACTCTGCTGCAGAATTTATCAATTTTTGTTGCAAACTGTCACAGTAAGTTCAAGTTTCAAGATTAATAAGCTCTTGAAACTCCAATCAGCATATCTTCTTGTTTACATACATAATTAAATAAGACGCAGAAGGAAAAATTACATCAGCATTAATATAAATGTATAAGAGGTATCATATAGCGAATGATACATACCTGTAGCAGGTGTTCTCCGAGGACAGCAGGCTGATTGTTCTCACGACTGGGTTGACGTCCACGGCAGCCCCCACCAACAGGAAGAAAACTTTGCGGGCGGTCTCGCACGCAGGGCATGCCCACCGCGCATGCGCGACCATCTTCCCGCCTGTGCGCAACCGTTCCCGCTCAGTTGAATGACAAGCAAAGGAATGAGTAAAACGCAACTCCAAAGGGGAGGAGGGAGGGTAGGTGAGAACAATCAGCCTGCTGTCCTTGGAGAACACCTGCTACAGGTATGTATCATTCGCTTTCTCAGAGGACAAGCAGGCTGCTTGTTCTCACGACTGGGGTATCCCTAGCTCTCAGGCTCACTCAAAACAAGAACCCAAGTCAATTGAACCTCGCAACGGCGAGGGCATAACAGAAACTGACCTACGAAGAACAACTAACAGAGTGCAGCCTGAACAGAATAAAATCGGGTCCTGGAGGGTGGAGTTGGATTCAAACCCCAAACATATTCTGCAGCACCGACTGCCCGAACCGACTGTCGCGTCGGGTATCCTGCTGGAGGCAGTAATGTGATGTGAATGTGTGGACAGATGACCACGTCGCAGCCTTGCAAATCTCTTCAATAGTGGCTGACTCCAAGTGGGCCACTGACGCTGCCATGGCTCTAACACTATGAGCTGTGACATGGCCCTCAAGAGTCAGCCCAGCCTGGGCGTAAGTGAAGGAAATGCAATCTGCCAGCCAATTGGAGATGGTGCGCTTCCCGACAGCGACCCCCTTCCTATTGGGGTCGAAAGAAATAAACAATTGGGCGGACTGTCTGTGGGGCTGTGTCCGCTCCAGATAGAAGGCCAACGATCGCTTGCAGTCCAATGTGTGCAACTGACGTTCAGCAGGGCGGGTATGCGGTCTAGGAAAGAATGTTGGCAAGACAATTGACTGGTTAAGATGGAACTCCGACACCACCTTTGGCAGAAACTTAGGGTGAGTGCGGAGTACTACTCTGTTATGATGAAATTTGGTGTAAGGAGCATGCGCTACCAGGGCATGAAGCTCACTGACTCTACGAGCTGAACTGCCACCAAGAAAATTACCTTCCAGGTCAAGTACTTCAGATGGCATGAATTCAGTGGTTCAAAAGGAGGTTTCATCAGCTGGGTGAGAACGACGTTGAGATCCCATGACACTGCAGGAGGCTTGACAGGGGGCCTTGACAAAAGCAAGCCTCTCATGAATCGAACGACTAAAGGCTCTCCAGAGATGGCTTTACCCTCTACACGATGATGGTAAGCACTAATCGCACTAAGGTGATTCCTTACTGAGTTGGTCTTGAGACCAGACTCTGATAAGTGCAGAAGGTATTCAAGCAGGTTCTGTGCAGGACAAGAACAAGGTTCTAGGGCCTTGCTCTCACACCAAACGACAAACCTCCTCCACTTGAAAAAGTAACTCTTTTTAGTGGAATCCTTTCTAGAGGCAAGCAAGACACAGGAGACACCCTCAGACAGACCCAACGAAGCAAAACCTACGCCCTCAACATCCAGGCCGTGAGACCCAGAGACTGAAGGTTGGGGTGCAGAAGCGCTCCGTCGTTCTGCGAAATGAGAGTCGGAAAACACTCCAACCTCCACGGTTCTTCGGAGGACAACTCCAGAAGTAGAGGGAACCAGATCTGACGGGGCCAAAAAGGCGCTATCAGAATCATGGTGCCGTGGTCTTGCTTGAGCTTCAGCAAGGTCTTCCCCACCAAAGGTATGGGAGGATAAGCATACAGGAGGCCGTTCCCCCAATGGAGGAGAAAGCCATCCGACGCCAGTCTGCCGTGCGCCTGTAGTCTGGAACAGAACAGAGGCAGCTTGTGGTTGGTCTGAGAGGCGAAAAGGTCCACCGAGGGGGTGCCCCACTCTCGGAAGATCTTGCGTACCACTCTGGAATGGAGCGACCACTCGTGCGGTTGCATGACTGCTCAGCTTGTCGGCCAGACTGTTGTTTACGCCTGCCAGGTATGTGGCTTGGAGAAGCATGCCGAACTGGCAAGCCCAACTCCACATCCCGACGGCTTCCTGACACAGGGGGCGAGATCCGGTGCCCCCCTGCTTGTTGATATAATACATTGCAACCTGATTGTCTGTCCGAATTTGGATGATTTGGTAGGATAGCTGATCTCTGAAGGCCTTCAGTGCGTTGCAGACCGCTCAGAGCTCCAGGAGGTTGATCTGAAGATCTTGGTCCTGGAGGGACCACAGTCCCTGGGTGTGGAGCCCATCGACATGAGCTCCCCACCCCAGGCGAGATGCATCCGTCGTCAGCACCTTTGTGGGCTGCGGAATTTGGAATGGACGTCCTAGGGTCAAATTGGTCCGAATTGTCCACCAGTGCAGCAAAGTGCGGCAACTGACGGACAGGCGGATGACATCTTCTAGATTCCCGGTGGCTTGGCACCACTGGGAAACTAGGGTCCATTGAGCAGGTCTCATGTGAAGATGAGCCATGGGAGTCACATGAACCGTAGAGGCCATATGACCCAGGAGTCTCAACATCTGCCGAGGTGTGCCCTGCTGAGACGCTCTGGTCTGGGAGGTGAGGGACAGGAGATTGTGCGCCCTCGCTTCGGGAAGAAAGGCCTGAGCCGTCTGTGAATTCAGCAGAGATCCTATGAATTCCAGAGATTGGACTGGCTGGAGATTGGACTTCGGGTAATTTATCACAAACCCCAGCAGCTCCAGTGCACTGCATGGACCGACGAGCTCCTGCCTCTGAGGTGCTCTTCACCAGCCAATCGTCGAGATACGGGAACACGTGCACCCCCAGCTTGCGTAGATACGCTGCAACCACCACGAGACACTTTGTGAACACCTGTGGTGCAGAGGCAAGCCCAAAGGGCAGCACACAATACTGAAAGTGCCGTGTCCCCAGACGGAATCGCAGATATTGTCTGTGAGCTGGCAGTATCGGGATGTGAGTGTAAGCGTCCTTTAAATCCAGGGAACATAGCCAATCGTCTTCCTGAACTTTTCTCGGACCAGATATTTGTTCAGGCCTCTCAGGTCTAGGATGGGGCGCATCCCCCCGTTTTCTTTTCCACAAGGAAGTACCTGGAATAGAATCCCTGCCCTTCCTGCCCGGGTGGCACGGGCTCGACCGCATTGGCGCTGAGAAGGGCGGAGAGTTCCTCTGCAAGTACCTGCTTGTGATGGGAGCTGAAGGATTGGGCTCCCGGTGGGCAATTTGGCGGAGTGGAGATCAAATTCAGGGTGTGTCCGCACCGCACTATTTGGAGAACCCACTGGTCGGAGGTTACGAGAGGCCACCTTTGGTGAAAAACTTTCAACCTCCCCCCGACTGGCAGGTCGTCCGGTACGGGTACTTTGATGGCGGCTATGTTCCCATGGATCCAGTCAAAAGCCCGTCCCCTGCTTTTGCTGTGGAGGCGCAGGGGGCTGCCAAGGTGCACGCTGTTGACGGGAACGAGTGCGCTGGGACTGTCCTTGTGCCTGAGGAGGCCTTCGGGCCGGCTGGGTGTACCTACGCTTGCTGTAGGCGTAGGGTGCAGCCTGCCGAGCCCGGGAAAAACGTCCACCTGTAGAGGTGGATGCTGAAGGCGCCCGGTTTGACGCTGTGTAGTTGGTCCACCAACTGCTCGACCTTCTCGCCGAAAATGTTATCCCCCCGGCAAGGGACATCCGCCAGCCGCTGCTGGGTGCGGTTATCCAGGTCAGAGGCACGCAGCCAGGAGAGTCTGCGCATCACTATACCTTGGGCCGCAGCGCTAGATGCCACATCACAGGTGTCATAGATACCCCTGGACAGAAACTTTCTGCACGCCTTCAGCTGCCTGACCACCTCCTGAAAAGGCCTGGACTACTCCGGAGGGAGCTTGTCGACCAGGTCCGCCAGTTGCCTCACATTGTTCCGCATGTGGATGCTCGTGTAGAGCTGGTATGATTGGATGCGGGTCACGAGCATGGAAGATTGATAGGCCTTCCTCCCAAACGAGTCCAGAGTGCGAGACTACCGCCCCGGGGGTGCCGAGGCGGTATCCCTCGAACTCCATGCTCTCTTGAGAGCAGAGTCCACGAACGCCAAGTCATGAGGAAATTGAGGCCGCATCAACTCTGGGTCTGAGTGGATCCTGTATTGGGACTCCGCTTTCTTGGGGATGGTGGGATTAGATAATGGCTTCAACCAGTTCCGAAGCAGAGTCTCTTTGAGGACATTGTGCAACGGCACCGTGGAAGACTCTCTAGGTGGTGATGGATAGTCGAGGACTTCGAGCATCTCCGTCCTCGGCTCATCTACAGAGACCACGGGAAAGGTAATGCAGATGGACATATCCCTGACAAAAGAGGCAAAGGAAAGGCTCTCAGGAGGCGAGCGCTTCCTCTCCGGTGAAGGTGTAGGGTCAGAGGGAAGGCCCACAGACTCCTCTGAGGAGAAATATCTGGGGTCCTCCTCCTCCCCCCCCCGAGGCCTCCTCCTCGGTGTCGGACATGAGCTCTCTCAGCTCAGACCTCAACTGGGCCTGTCTCGGCTGCGAGGAACCACGTCCTCGATGATGGCGCCGAGCGGTGGACTCCCACGCCGGCGGGGACGAAGCTTCCCCCATCGACGTCGACTCCACCTGCGTGGCGGTCGACACCGGTGCTGCAAGCAGCATCAGAGGCCTCGGCATCAGGCCAGAGCACACTGGCGCCTCCATCAACGGCGCCGGGGGTGCAAGCACCCCCTGTGCCGGCAGAGTCTGGCGCATCACCCCTTCCAGGATTCCGGGAAGGATGGCTCGGAGGCACACGTCAAGGCCCGCTGTTGGGAAAGGCAGGGGGGCCGGTGTGGGTGCCAGAAGCTGCTCGGCAACCGAGGGGGAACGCTCCTCCTGGCACTGCCGCTTACTGGGCGTCGAGTCATTCCTCGAAGTACCGGAGCTGGCAGTCCCGTGCGACGTGGGCGACCGATGACGGTGTTTCTTTGCTTTCTTTCAATGCCCGTCATCGGCGCTCGGCGGAAGAGACGAGGAGATAGAACCCTCCCCCGGCCTCGAGGAATCGGATCCAACAGGGTTCGGTCCCGATGGCCCAGGGTAGAGGGAGTGGCCGGGGCAGACTGCCCGTGCGGCCACTCACCCCCGCCGTCACCGGCAGGCCAACTGTACCTGTACTCCTGGGGTCGGTGCCAGGGTCGGCGCCGATTTCGTCGACATCGGTACCGGTACTCCTGGGGTCGGTGCCAGGGTCCGCGCCGATTTCATCGACATTGGTACTGGTACCGAAGACCCGGCCGTCGAGGTCGTCGTCGAAGGGCTGGCGCAAGTTCTGAAAAGACGGTCCCGAAGAACTTGCCTCGCCACCTGTGTCCGCTTCCTCAAGCCGAGAAACACGGTGCACGCCTTGGAATTATGCTCAAGCCCGAGGCACTGGAGGCACCAAGCGTGAGTATCGGTCCGCGAAATCTGCCAGCCGCACCGACCACACTTTTTGAATCCGCTCGGGACCTTCGAGGACATCGACGGAAAAATCGCGTCGGCGAAGTCAAAGTCATCAATGGTGGTGGTGAAAAGCACACCCGAAAAAAAAACGACCGCGCGGCCACAAGGCCGCGACGAAGCGCCCTCGCGGCTAAAAACGACGAGGACACTCTTTTTTTTTGATTTCTAAGAAAAAATATGCGTACGCGAAACAAGAAAAAAGCCGCGGCTAGGCCGCAATCCGGTTTCCGGAGCTGACAAAGAGAGAGACGATAACACGTCTCTCTCCAGCGCGGAATAGAAAAAAAACTGAGCGGGGACGGTCGCGCACGGGCGGGAAGACGGCCGCGCATGCGCGGTGGGCGTGCCCTACGTGCGGGACCGCCCGCAAAGTTTTCTTCCGGTTGGTGGGGGCTGCCGTGGACGTCAACCCAGTCGTGAGAGGAAGCAGCCTGCTTGTCCTCGGAGTATATATATATATAAGGCACCACCAATGTTCTAAATGAAGCCTCCAGCCGGAAGTGTGAAGGGGGAGAGATATCCGGTTTCCCCATGAGTGTCTGCCCCGCCCTCACTCTCTCTGTAACACAAACAGTGAAGGAAAACACAGCAAAGCACGAAATCAAATCGCTCTCTCTGTAACAGTGAAGGAATCAGAGGGGGGAGGGGAGAGAGGGCAGAAGCCCCCACTATCTCTGTAACACAAACACAGCAGAGCAGGAAACTTAACACTGAAGGACTGGACTCCGAGGGGGGAGGGGACAGAGAGCAGAGGGGAAGGGAGAGAGGGCAGAGGGCAGGGACACACACACTCCCACTTGTACACAGAAGAAAACCTTGCTAGCCCCCGTTTCATTTGCATCTGAAACGGGGCTTTTTTACTAGTTTATATATAAAAATAACGCAAAGTAAAAGAAGAATAGGTAAAAGATTTCAAGGTACAATGCTCCTCAAACCATTCTGAATGTATTTTATCAGTAAAATGGAATAGAAAACGTAAATAAAATATTATTAGCCTGATGTTCCAGAACTCAGTCTACGTTTCTACTGAGCTTGGTAACAATAAAAGTTAGAATTCAGGTAAAACCAGTAAACGTGGCATGTCTTGAGGTCTTCAGATTCCCTGCTGCAATCATGGATTATGGAAAAATTTAAAGGGACTGAACTTCTAGAATTAAGTGGCATTCAAGAACTAAAGACTTCTAAAAAAACGTCTTGAGTCCAGTCATATATTTATATGTTTTGTTTTGTTCAGGTTCTTTGCTCAAACTTCAAATAAATTGGAGGAAGTGACGTCACTGAACGTGATGGCTGCCTAAGCAGAAAGCTCCGGCCAGCCTCTGAGCAAAAACAAGCATCATCGCAGCTGCTGCACTCAGAAAATATCCGAACATAGAAACGTGTTAGAAACGCTCCCCAACCACAATCAGATGAGTTCCCAGGCATCTAAGCCGGATTTATCTGGGTTTGCATACGCGGGGGCCTGCCGCATCAACCCACGCGGATGACAGGGAAACGCGAGCGCCAAATCCTAAGCGCAACAAGCCACCCAGAGTTCATCGCTGTTATTTCTTTCTGGTGGATCTATAGAGCAGGACCTGGAGCCCCTACAAGAGATAAAGCAATGGCTGCAGGAGATAAAGACGGATCTAAAAGCGGCGCGCAACGACCTGGCCATCCTAGGGGCGGATTTGAGAGGTGAGATCGGGGCGCTGGGAAACCGAGTGGAAGAGGCAGAAGAGTGACTTGAAGAGCATGCGGAGTCGCTCACCACGTTAGCACAACAGAGCAAGGAGGCACAGGCTGAGTGAGGCATGTCAAATATGGGATAAAATCGAAGACGGAGAACCGAAGCCGGTGCTGTAATATACACTTTTGGGGCCTGCTTGACTCG
This sequence comes from Microcaecilia unicolor, assembly GCF_901765095.1. Taxonomy (NCBI): domain Eukaryota; kingdom Metazoa; phylum Chordata; class Amphibia; order Gymnophiona; family Siphonopidae; genus Microcaecilia; species Microcaecilia unicolor. The sequence continues at coordinate 151,458,344 of NC_044038.1, read as the reverse complement.
CCATTATACTCTGATTGCGAGGCTGTGATACAAAAAATGGCAAGTGCGTTGTTGGCAGAGGCGCAGATAACATTACACCCCGCAGAAATCCACATAGAGCGAGAACACCGGTCCCTGGGGGCCCCAAGATCCAATAAACCTCGTGACCTGATAGCCTGTTTTTCAGACTTCAAGATAAAGGAAAAAAATCATGCAAGCCTCCCGAAAGATAGCACACTTCAAATGGGACAGTTATCAAATTGAAATATAACAAGATCTAGCGGCGTCTAAGCTGAAATGGCGGGCGGAACTCAAACACTTTACTCAGTTTCTGCGCTCTCAAGGAATTTGATATCGATGGGGTTACCCATTTGCTTTGAGATTCTATAAAGAAGGCAAGTTACACCAGATTCAAACGATCGAAGAGACGGCAGGAATATTCCCAGAAGCAGCTGCTGGTAAAGAGAATGGCACAAACCGTTCCTCAACCCCACCAAAAGAGGCTCGCCCGCATTGGCAGAGGGTCACGGCAGGAAAAGGCAGCTTACAGCGCCAGCAGTCAGACTCTGCTCTTAAATCTGCAGGCCTTAAGGCGAAGGCATGAAAATATCTGTGATCATATTAGATATGATTTAATTGGACTGAGATCTTCTAGAGGCATAGGCCTCCTGGCGTAATATCGGTTCTGGTGAGTCATGGACTGGAAACTCTAATTGTCGCAGGTGGATTAAAAGTCTGAAGCTTTGATTGACAGAAAGGTGGGAGTCACTTCCTTCTAAGGCGCCCTCATGTTTGGGAAGGAGAGGTGCCAGATTAATGAAGGAGGGAAGGGAGGGGGGTTGGGTTTGGGACGGGTTGCGGGAGGGGGGTTATATTGCTCTACTGGAATGGTGGCAACTCCTCAGATGTTTACCGTAATGTTTAAAGTTTTAACAATGTGCACTAACTTGGTTAATGTAAAAGGTATGTCATGAATGATATCACCTTTCTTACACTTAATGTCTTCGTACTTCAATAAACTTCTTTACCAACATACATCTTCCAGTCTTTGGTATCCTTGGTCGCTCTCCCACTTTTTTTTGTTGTATTGTTACTTTTACCGTGGGGCGTCTTAAGTTCTCCGTCTTTTGGTGGATTTCTTCTCACAAGGAATTAAATTCACCAGTAAAAGTGTCAACTTCTCTTTAAAAGAGATCCGACGCCTACATGCAGATGTGACATTTGCAAAAGAAACGCACTTACTCCCAAACTCATGACCACCTGTGTGGGCATAGTAGATACTACCACCTTTATTTTGCCTCTAGTTAGATGGAAAGAAAAAAAAAGGGGGTGCTGATAGCTCTCTCCAGAAAATACCCTTGGCAGGTGAAACATATAGTCCGTGATAAGAGGGGGCACTATATTCTTGTGGTTTTACAGGTGGGAATAGAGGTATTGTCCCTTCTAAATATCTATGCCCCCAATGAGCGTCAGGGGGCCTTCTTTGAGGAACTGTCAGGGCTTCTTTCCAAACACGTGGAGGGCACTTTGTTGATGGGAGGGGATTTCAATCTTACCCTATAGCCAGAGCTGGATAACTCCACAGGGGGTATAGTATATTCCCGACAGGACCGCTTTAAACTTCGTAGTTTTATGGGGAAATGGCACCTGCTAGACACTTGGCGCCGGCTGCACCCCCACACTCGCAATTACACATACTACTCTGCAGTTCATCACTCTCACTTTCATACTGACATGTGGTTGGGCCCCCCTAACCTACTGCTAAGCACGAAGGATATACAGATCCATCCTAAAACGTGGCCCGACCACGCTCCCCTTATTCTAGAGATGGAGCTCAATGTGTTATCCCCCCCCCCCCGCGACCCCAGTGGCAGTTTGATGATGGTCTCCTGGTTATCTTACGCTTAGAGAAAGAGCTTAAAGACTAAGTGGAACTCAATGATAATGGAGAGGTTAATTCTGTGATACTATGGGAAGGCCTAAAAGCAGTAATACATGGAAGGGTTATAGCATTGCGGACTCATATAAGGCGACAGGCGAAATCCCGCTCCCAAGAACTACATACAGAGCTGTCCACTTTGACCATTCAAGGCCAACGGGGCCCATCTGCCCCCCCCCCCCCCAGGTCGAGGAGCGCATCCATGCTATCCAGTTGGAGCTCCGTGAGCTCCAGCTGGCAGAGATAGCAGACCACCTAGAGAGTTAGGCAAACACATTTTGAATCTGGAAATAAACCATCCCGACTCTTGGCACAAACTAAAAAAACAATTCACCAGCAGATTTATTTATACGATACTAGACGATACAGGGAAGATATGCACGCGATTAGAAGAAATTCAGTTAGCCTTCTTAAATTTTTATAAAATGCTGTATCGCCCTGATATCTCACCCACAGTACTGGAGGTTCACGAATATCTACAGGAAATACAACTCCCAAAAATAGCTATCTCCCACGGGGAGGCATTGTCAGTGCCAATAACTCTAGATGAAGATTTGGAGGCCATACAGGATATGCTCACTGGGAAAGCACCGGGGCCAGATGGGTTCACCAATAACTTTTTTATAAATGTTACCGCTTTTCTATAAATGTTTTATAAACTTCTTGCCCCGCTGATGGTTCGTGCTTTCGGCGAGCTGGAGTGCCTGCCAGAGCTGCCATATTTTTGGCGCTTGGCATACATCACCATCTTGCTGAAACCGGGAAAAGATCTGCAGCAATGTGGCTCATATCACCTGATCTCATTGTTTAGTTCGGATTATAAATTGTTTACAAAAATCCTGGCCAAAAGGCTTCAGACAGTGATGCCACATATAGTTCATGCCGATCAAGCGGGTTTCATTGTGGGGCGCCAGGTGTTCGATAATACTCAGAGGGCACTCCATTTGATTCATGAGGCGAATGGCGCGAAAACATCCAACGCTCATTCTTTCCCTAGACGTCGAGAAAGCATTCGATAGGGTCAATGGCCTTTCATGTTCTCGGTATTGGAACGTATGGGCTTCACAGGGTGATTTGTTTCCTGGCTCCATCTACTCTATGCCTCGCCTATGGCCTCTTTGCAAACTAACGGCTCCTACTGTACCCCATTCTTTTTGGGGCAAGGAACGCGGCAGGGCTGTGCGCTCTCCCCTCTGTTATTTCCATTAACTATTGAGCCTTTGGCTCAGGCTATTCGAGCACACCCAGAAATACAGGGCCAGACAGTGGGTACAGAGACACACAAAGTTATGTTATTTGCTGATATTTTATTGACCATGACTGAGCCAATACGATCAATGCAAGTGGCAATGAGGACCATACAGAGCTACGGAAGAGTTTCGGGTTTCCGGATTAATATTGACAAATCCGTGGCCTTGGGCCTGCATGTGCCACTGGCGGTACAAAACTCCATCCGTCAATTATACCCTTTTCGATGGAGAAATAAGTCATTGCGCTATTTGGGTATTAATCTTACACCATTGCTTCATACCCTCTATGAGGCTAATGTTCCCCCAAAGATAAAGGAAATATTTCAGGATTTAGATAAATGGGAAGGCTTGGAACTCTCATGGTTGGGTAGAATATCAGCTATAAAAATGATGGTCTTGCCAAAGCTGCTATATTTATTCTTAGCATTGCCATTTCCAGTGCCAAACACTTTTTTTCGCCAGCTCAGCCGTAAAGTTTTTGCACACATTTGGAGGCATAAGCCGCCGCGGGTGTGAGCAGAGATCTTATATCAGCCAAAGAAATGGGGAGGTATGGGGGGGGGGGGGTCCCTAATTTTCTTTTGTATTTCCAAGCGGCGTAGTTATGCTTATTGGCGGAGTGGGTTGCTGGGACCACCAAGTCTTGGGTCCAAATTGAGAGACACTGGCTAGGCACACATCAGTTGGGATCCCTATTGTGGTTGCCCCATCGACAGCTATTACATCATATTAAGACGGCCCCTCCTGCTGTACGGTTTCCTCTACAAACCTGGTATGATATACGCCGAAGGCGCTTTCCCAACAGGACATACTTTAGAGAAACGGCCATACGAGCCGCCCCAGATTTTCCCTTCAGGACAGAGGAAGCAGTTTATAAAAGCTGGGAACGAAGGGGCTTGTCACAATTGGGACAGATTTGGGAGGAGGGGACAGTGATACCATTTCCAGATCTCCAGGAAGAGTATGGTTTACCATCCCACCATATGTTTAACTACAGGCAGATACAAGACTATATACTCCGTAGAGCTAAAGATGAACTGACTTTAGATGACACGATGATGGAGACTGCACTCCACGGTGGGAACACCAAGGGTTATACATCACGGTTATATGCAGCGCTCCTGGCCCGACATACCCCTATATTGAGGTACACACAGAGATGGGAACAGGACATGGGAAATAAATGATTTACAAAAATGGGAGAAGGACTCTGGATATATGCTGAAAGCTTCTGTCTCTAGCTCATTGATAGAAAATGGATACAAAATATTGTATCGCTGGTTTTTCACCCCGTACAGAATAGCAAAAATGTATAAACAAGGAAGGGGTTATTGCTGGAGGGGCTGTTCTGAGAAGGGTGACATGCTCCCCATTTGGTGGGCTTGCTCAAAGATAAAGACATATTGGTCTGAGGTGGTCTTCTTGCTGGCTCAAATTACAGGAGTGCGGTATCTGTTGACAGTGGAATCTTGTCATCTGCACTTTCACCCACCGGGGGTCCAGCCCGAGACACATCGTTCGGCATCGACCCTGCTAGTAGTGGGAAAAATTGTACTGGCAGCGGCTTGGAGAAACCTGCTGCCGCTCCCAGTGCTAAAAGTAACTTACAAAATGGATTATCTATATCAGATGTCTAAACTGACAGCGCTCCGGATGGGGCAAATCGTACAGTTCCATAAACAATGGGACAAATATGTCACCTGGAGATCCCGCTCTGGGATAAGACCTTGATGTGCCAAGATCAATGATACCACCTAGTTGAATTAGCAAGACATTGGGTGATTTTCTAACTACAGAGGACTAACCATCCAGTGGAGTAATGTTTTGGGAATGTGGGAGGAGGGGGAGGGAAGGAGGGAGATGGTAAAATTATGTATAATCATACCTGATAATTTTCTTTCCATTAATCATAGCTGATCAATCCATAGACTGGTGGGTTGTGTCCATCTACCAGCAGGTGGCGATAGAGAGCAAACTTTTGCCTCCCTATATGTGGTCATGTGCTGCCGGAAACTCCTCAGTATGTCGATATCAAAGCTCCATCCGCAGGACTCAGCACTTAGAGAATTACACCCACGAAGGGACACTCTGCCCAGCTCACCACCGCCGAAACGGGGGAGGGGAATTAACCCAGCTCATCCCCACACAAGTGGGGGAGGGGAATCCGTCCAGCTCATCCCCGCGGAGCGGGGGAGGGACACCACACCCGCCGATGCGGGGGGATCTGGCTTATCCTGCAACCGCAACCGCGGGAGGAGCTGACTGACCCTAACACCGCCGAAGCGGGAGGGGTACAAAGCTGCCCTACAGCCGCACGAAGCGGGAGGGAGTGCCGGCAGAATTTTAAGTCTCAATCCAGCCCCGTAAAACGGAGGGGAGAGGAATGCAGCAGCTCACTGTAACACAAACTCGTCTTAACTCTTGAAGAATCCAAGTGAAAAAACTTGAACACGAAGTCTTTCTGAAGTAACTGAAGACTAAACTTGAACCTGAAATGCAACCAGAATAAAAACAGTACAGATATCTGGGAGGGGCTATGGATTGATCAGCTATGATTAATGGAAAGAAAATTATCAGGTATGATTATACATAATTTTACCTTCCATATCATCAAGCTGATCAATCCATAGACTGGTGGGATGTACCGAAGCAGTACTCACCCAGGGCGGGACATTGAAATCCCTGACCTCAACACTGAAGCTCCAAACCGGGCCTCCGCCCGTGCAGCCACAGTCAAACGGTAATGCTTGGAGAATGTATGAGCCGAAGCCCAAGTTGCCGCCTTGCATATCTCTTCCAAGGAGACGGATCCGGCCTCTGCCATCGAGGCCGCCTGAGCTCTCGTGGAGTGAGCCTTCAGCTGGATAGGCGGCACCTTCCCCGCGGCCACATAAGCCGCTGCAATGGCTTCCTTGACCCATCTTGCCACTGTAGGCTTAGCAGCCTGCAGACCCTTACGAGGACCTGCAAACAGGACAAACAGATGATCCGATTTCCGGAAATCATTGGTCACTTCCAAGTATCTGATGATGACTCGTCTCACATCCAGATATTTAAGAGCAGAGTACTCCTCTGGGTAGTCCTCCCTACGAAAGGAAGGGAGACAGAGCTGCTGATTCACATGGAAGCGAGAAACAATCTTGGGCAGGAAGGAAGGCACTGTGCGAATAGTCACTCCTGCCTCAGTGAACTGCAGAAAAGGCTCTCGACATGAGAGCGCCTGGAGCTCGGAAACTCTTCTGGCTGAAGTGATAGCCACCAAAAAGACCGCTTTCAACGTCAGGTCTTTCAGAGATGCCCTCGACAAGGGTTCAAAAGGCGGCTTCTGCAATGCTCTTAGCACCAGGTTGAGACTCCACGCAGGCACCACTGAGTGCAGAGGAGGGCGCAGGTGATTAACTCCCTTGAGAAAGCGCACCACATCTGGCTGCGAAGCCAGGGAAGCACCCTTCAGGCGGCCCCTGAAGCAAGCCAGAGCCGCTACCTGGACTTTAAGGGAACTGAGCGACAGGCCTTTCTCCAGACCTTCTTGCAGGAACGCCAACACTGAAGAAATTGGAGCAGTGAAGGGAGAAAGTGAGCCTGCTTCACACCACGCTGCAAAGATACGCCAAACCCTGGCGTAAGCAGTAGAAGTAGAGCGCTTCCTCGCTCTCAGCATAGTGGCGATGACCTTGTCTGAGAAGCCCTTCTTCCTCAGACGCTGCCGCTCAATAGCCAGGCCGTAAGACCAAAGGGGGAGGGATCCTCCATCACCACGGGACCCTGATGTAACAGGCCCTGCTCCACTGACAGCCGCAGAGGATAGTCGACTGAGAGCCTGATCAAGTCCGCATACCAGGGACGCCTGGGCCAATCCGGACCCACCAGGATTACCCTGCCGGGATGCTTTGCCACCCGGTCTAGCACCCTGCCCAACATGGGCCAGGGCGGGAACACATAGAGAAGCTCTTGTGTCGGCCACTGTTGGAGAAGAGCATCTACTCCCAGGGATCGAGGGTCCCGTCCTCTGCTGAAAAAGCGCGGCACTTGGCAATTGGCCGATTACGCCATCAGATCTAGGCTCGGCTGGCCCCAGCGCTTCGTGATGTCCAAGAACGCCTGAGCAGATAGCTGCCACTCTCCGGGCTCCAAGGTATGGCGACTGAGAAAGTCCGCCTTGACATTCATGACTCCGGCAATGTGGGCCGCTGAAAGCTGCTCCAGGTTCACTTCCGCCCACTGGCAAAGATTCATAGCCTCCTTGGCTAGAGGGACGCTCTTGGTACCTCCCTGGCGGTTGACATAGGCCACAGCCGTGGCATTGTCCGACAGGACCCGTACAGGCTTCAACACCAGTACCGGGATGAACTCCAAAAGCGCCAACCGAATGGCTCTGAGTTCCAGGAGGTTGATAGACCACTTTGCCTCTGCAGGAGACCAGAGCCCCTGCGCTGTCCTTCCCAAGCAGTGGGCTCCCCAGCCCGACAACGAGGCGTCCGTCGTGACGACAATCCACTCTGGGGTCACCAGAGGCATTCCCGCAGACAACTTGTCTGTCTGCATCCACCAGCTCAGCGCCTTGCGCACTGCTGGGTCCAAGGGAAGGCGCACAGCATAATCCTCCGACATCGGAGTCCAGCGCTGCAGCAAAGAGTGTTGAAGCGGTCTCATATGAGCCCTGGCCCAGGGCACAACTTCCATCGTGGCCGTCATAGAGCCCAACAGCTGCACATAGTCCCAAGCCCGAAGGGGAGAGGCTACTAGGAACTGGTCCACCTGAGCCTGAAGTTTGACAATCCGATTGTCTGGCAGGAACACTCTGCCCACTTGGGTGTCGAATCGAACTCCCAGGTACTCCAGGGACTGAGTCGGGCACAGCTGGCTCTTCTCCCAGTTGATGATCCATCCCAGGGAGCTCAAAAGAGCAACTACCCGGTCCACAGCTTTGCCGCACTCTGCATAAGAGGGGGCTCGGATCAACCAGTCGTCCAGATAAGGATGGACTTGTACCCCTTCCTTTCGTAGGAAGGCCGCGATGACCACCATTACTTTGGAAAAGGTCCGCGGAGCAGTAGCCAACCCGAAAGGGAGGGCTCTGAAATGGAAGTGTCGTCCCAGGACTGCAAAACGCAGAAAGCGTTGATGAGGAGGCCAGATGGGAATATGCAGGTACGCTTCCTTGATGTCCAAGGATGCCAGGAACTCTCCTGCCTTCACTGCCGCTATAACAGAGCGGAGAGTCTCCATGCGAAAGTGCCGCACTTTCAAGGCCCGATTGACCCCTTTGAGGTCGAGGATAGGCCGGACAGAACCTCCTTTCTTTGGTACCACAAAGTAAATGGAGTAACGTCCCTTGCCAAGCTGACTTTCTGGCACCGGAATGACCGCGCCCAGGCGGATCAGATTGTCCAAGGTCTGCTGCACTGCCACAGCTTTGACCGGAGACTTGCAGGGAGAGAGTACAAACCCGTCTTTTAAGGGTCGGCAGAACTCTAGTTTGTAGCCGTCTCTGATGACTTCCAGCACCCACGCGTCTGAAGTTATTGTGGTCCACTCGCCCAGAAACGAGGACAGCCGTCCTCCAATCTGCACTGGGGCGTGGACCAAGACCCCGTCATTGGGTACGAGACCCTGGGGGAGGACCGGAGGGAGCACCTCCGGGACGGCGGTCTCTGCGAAAGGAATGCTGCTTGGGGGAGAAATTCCTCTTGAAGGAAGAGGGGGCAGAGCCCGACTTGCCCGGGCGGTACCGACGGGCTTCCTGCAACCGTCCTCTGGAGGTACCGGGACGAGTACTAGCCCGAGCCCTGACCTCTGGTAATTTCTTGCCCTTAGACGTGCCGAGATCGGTCACGATTTTGTCCAGCTCGACCCCAAAGAGCAGCTTGCCTTTAAAAGGCAACCTAGCCAGGCGGGATTTAGAGGCGTGGTCAGCAGACCAATGTTTCAGCCAAAGCCACCGCCGCGCAGAGATTGTCTGAGCCATGCCTTTCGCTGAGGCCCTCAAGACATCATACAGCAAGTCTGCCAAATAGGCTAAGCCCGATTCCAGGGCCGGCCAATCAGCCCTCAAGGAATGATCCGAGGGGGAAGCCCGCTGCACCATAGTCAGGCACGCCCTGGCCACATAGGAGCCGCAAACTGAGGCCTGCAAACTTAAAGCAGCCGCCTCAAAGGACGACCTTAAGGCCGCCTCCAATCTTCTGTCTTGGGCGTCCTTTAGGGCCGTGCCACCTTCCACCGGCAACGCCGTTTTCTTAGTCACCGCAGTGATTAAAGAATCCACGGTAGGCCACAGATAGGCCTCACGTTCACTCACAGCCAAAGGATAGAGGCGGGACATAGCCCTAGCCACTTTAAGGCTCGCTTCTGGGACATCCCATTGAGCCGAAATTAAGGTGTGCATGGCATCATGCACGTGGAAGGTTCTAGGCGGGCGCTTCGTCCCCAGCATAATGGCAGAGCCAACAGGGGCTAAGGGAGAGACGTCCTCCGGAGAGGAAATCTTCAAAGTGTCCATGGCCTGTAACAACAGGTTGGGCAAATCCTCTGGGCTAAAAAGCCGCGCTGCAGAGGGGTCATCCGCTCCATCCGAGCGGGGATCCGTCTCCTCCAAGGAATCCGCAAAGGACCGTTGGGAGACCTCAGACACGCTGCCCTCATCTACATCGGAGGAGACAAATTCCTCCAAGGCCTGGGAATCAACCCGAGGGCGTTTACCTCTGGGAACCTCAACCTCTTTGCCAGACGAGGGAGCAGGGGCAGCGTTGTGCATGAGGAAGGCCTGATGCAGCAGCAAAACAAACTCGGGGGAGAAACCCCCCAGACTGTGCACTTCCGCAGTCTGGGCAACAGCCCTAGACGCACCCTCAACCGGCGCTCGCAAGAGCGGGGGAGAGACATGCTGCGCATCCAAAATGGCGTCCGGCGCGAAACTCCGCGAAGGAGCCGCGCGGGAAGAACGGCTCTTAACTTTAGCCGCTTCTGTGCCGTCGCCCAAATTAAGGGCGTTCATGGCATTAATGTCTCCAACCTCAAGGGCGGCCCAAGAAGAAGCCGTCCGAGCCGCGTGGCCGGCCAAGATGGCGGAGGCGAGGAGCGGGGGATGGGCGTTTATGGCGGGAAAAACCGCCACGCCGGAGGAAGGACCGGGACATTCATCGGTCACGAAACTGTCACCCAACAAGGGCGAATCAGGCTTGAAGACCCCCGCATCCCCTCTAGAAGCGCTCAAGCGACCCGGGGAGCGACCCTTTGCGCCCTCGCCCTCCGACGCCATATGCCACGAGGAGAAGAATCGGGGAACCCCCTGCCCGCTATAAAAAGGTAAAAATTACCTGCTGTCCGCTCCGAGTTGTAACGACCTGGTGTCCCAGTGAGTAGCTGCAATAGACGCTTAAATAAACGTCGAAATAAACGCCTTTAAGGACGTTCAAAATTTTTTTTTTTTTTTTAACGGAGCCAGCGGGAGGGGGGAGAAAAGGAGGGACCTGGCACCACCAGGTTTGCACTTGCTCAAAAGAGCCCTCAACCCCAGGCACTCAACAAAACCTAAAAATTAGGCTTGGAGGCCTAGCCAGAGCTGCTGCTGTGTGTGACCACCACCTGCTGAGATAGAGAACATACTGAGGAGTTTCCGGCAGCACATGACCATATATAGGGAGGCAAAAGTTTGCTCTCTATCTCCACCTGCTGGTAGATGGACACAACCCACCAGTCTATGGATTGATCAGCTTGATGATATGGAAGATGGGATATTATGTTACCGATATCATTGCAATTTGTATCATTTTGATAGCCACCAAGAAAATGACCTTCCAAGTCAACTACTTCAGATGGAAGAAATTCAGTGGCTCAAAAGCAGATTTAATCAGCTGGGTGAGAATGACATTGAGATCCCATGACACTGGTGGAGGTTTGACAGGGGGCTTTGACAAAAGCAAACCTCTCATGAAGCAAACAACCAAAGGCTGTCCAGAGATAGGCTTATCTTCTACACGCTGATAAGCACTAATTGCTCCACCATCGTATGATGATACAACTAAAGGTTGCGCAGGTACAACTAAGTTGCTGCCCTGTGGTACAGCTGTAAGTTATGAAAAATTACACCATAATCTTAATGAGTCCATACCTGATGACAACCTCTAGCACACATTACACACGCTCAATGATAAGGTCACCGTGCAAATTAAGGGGACGGTTGACTTAACATCCATGACCCCTCCAAACAATGACGTCCCTCTTGTTACAGAGGATGGCAGCCCCCAGCCATCACGGCCATTTAAAGATGATGCCCATAGTAGGCCATTAACTGCCACAAAGATCGCTGATTTGTGGAATCGGCGGCTTTTACATCCGGATAGTGCTGCTCCTGCCTCTCAGTCAGAGGTCGCTCCGGCCTCTGAGGTAGGAACAGTGGATAGCGACACCGAAGAATTTATTACCAATATTAACCGAGAAGTGCACAACTTAGGACACGACCTTGACAAGGCGTGTCTCGATTTTCACACGCTTTGCCAAAACCCACCTAAATCTGTAATTGCCGACCGTACCAGGTCCAAATTTACTATCCCCATGGGCATGCTAACGGAAATCCCTGCCCGTACTGATCCCCAGTTTATCGCCTATACAAGTAGGGTCCCCGATATCCCCAATGAATATGTTGCCCAACAAGAGAATTCCTGGTACTGGGTTCAACCCTGGACCGACAACCTGGCAGGTTGGTCGAAGTCCCTATATCCACAGTCAGATATTTTTCCTAGAGAGGGTTCGGTAGCAGACAACAAACTTAAATTGGCCAAAACCTTAACTCACTCATATCCTGACCCCAAGTGGAATGCTCGTGTTAAAACCTACATAAGGTCTCATGATCTGGCAGAAGTATGAGGGACAATTTCCCCTGGCTGCGCCCAGCCCTTCAACCAAAATTTTAACTTTGTTTAATAAGCTGTCTTTGGGTCAACCCCATACAGAATATACGTCATATTCTAATGTTGAATTGACTAGTCTGGTACAGCAGTTACCAGACCTCACTGAGGGTGGAAATAAGTGGATACGAACATTTGAAGAATTTACTATGGGGAACACTTTAGCCTTTGGAGATATCAAGGTGCTACTAGGGCATATCCCACAAGCAAATGTGGTTGATCTTTTCGCCGCTGCCGGTTTTGGCACTGTGGCTACCGAAAATACATGGGATGGTGACCATTTTTGTAAAGATACTAAGACTAGATTATGGTCATAGTCATAGCCATCCGCACTCAATTCCCCACACGTCCTTGCTTCTCAATGCTGGGAAATTACAGATCCCATTGAAACTTACATGCACAAATTGCAACAGTTATACAGAGAAGAGACAGAGGAGCACTTTGATGAGCCCAATAGCCTTCCCATCTGTTTAAAGAAACTCTACCGACAAAGATCAAAGAAAGTTTAGATAGCACTGTAGGAATTGCTCAGGAGCCCTGGCCAAAAATGAAAGAGCATATTTTACACCACTGCAGAGCATTCTTGAAAAATAATCAGAAACAAAACAAAGAGCTTCAGAAATTGCAAACCCACCTCATGTCCTTACAGATAAAACAAATTGAAAGGAAAAAGCCCAACGAAACAGACAAAAGCGCAGTAGTTGAGTTCCCTGAGGACCCTAGTGACCATAAAAACGGCAGCCCCTACTGCCGCAATTACTCTTACTGTTAACGAGCTTGATGATGGTGAAAAAGGTCACCAGTTCGCCTTCTATATGAATGGTAAGTGAATGATACATACCTGTAGCAGGTGTTCTCCGAGGACAGCAGGCTGATTGTTCTCACGACTGGGTGACGTCCGCGGCAGCCCCCACCAACCGGAAAAGGCTTCGCGGGACGGTCGGCACGCAGGGCACGCCCACCGCACATGCGCGGCCGTCTTCCCGCCCGTGCGCGACCGCTCCCGCCAGTTGAATGACAAGCAATAAAATATGAAACACAACTCCAAAGGGGAGGAGGGAGGGTAGGTGAGAACAATCAGCCTGCTGTCCTCGGAGAACACCTGCTACAGGTATGTATCATTCACTTTCTCCGAGGACAAGCAGGCTGCTTGTTCTCACGACTGGGGTATCCCTAGCTTTCAGGCTCACTCAAAACAAGAACCCAGGTCAATCGAACCTCGCAACGGCGAGGGTACAACAGAAATTGACCTACGAAGAACAACTAACTGAGAGTGCAGCCTGACCAGAATAAATTCGGGTCCTGGAGGGTGGAGTTGGATTTACACCCCAAACAGATTCTGCAGCACCGACTGCCCGAACCGACTGTCGCGTCGGGTATCCTGCTGGAGGCAGTAATGTGATGTGAATGTGTGGACAGATGACCACGTCGCAGCCTTGCAAATCTCTTCAATAGTGGCTGACTTCAAGTGGGCCACTGACGCTGCCATGGCTCTAACACTATGAGCCGTGACATGACCCTCAAGAGTCAGCCCAGCCTGGGCGTAAGTGAAGGAAATGCAATCTGCTAGCCAATTGGAGATGGTGCGTTTCCCGACAGCGACCCCTAGCCTGTTAGGGTCGAAAGAAACAAACAATTGGGCGGACTGTCTGTGGGGCTGTGTCCGCTCCAAGTAGAAGGCCAATGCTCTCTTGCAGTCCAATGTGTGCAACTGACGTTCAGCAGGGCGGGTATGCGGCCTGGGGAAGAATGTTGGCAAGACAATTGACTGGTTAAGATGGAACTCCGACACCACCTTCGGCAGGAACTTTGGGTGGGTGCGGAGCACTACTCTGTTGTGATGAAATTTGGTATATGGAGCATGAGCTACTAGGGCTTGAAGCTCACTGACCCTACGAGCTGAAGTAACTGCCACCAAGAAAATGACCTTCCAGGTCAAGTACTTCAGATGGCAGGTATTCAGTGGCTCAAAAGGAGGTTTCATCAGCTGGGTGAGGACGACGTTGAGATCCCATGACACTGTAGGAGGCTTGATAGGGGGCTTTGACAAAAGCAAGCCTCTCATGAATCGAACGACTAAAGGCTCTCCAGAGATGGCTTTACCTTCCACACGATAATGGTAAGCACTAATCGCACTAAGGTGATTCCTTACTGAGTTGGTCTTGAGGCCAGACTCTGATAAGTGTAGAAGGTATTCAAGCAGGTTCTGTGCAGGGCAAGAACGAGGTTCTAGGGCCTTGCTCTCACACCAAACGACAAACCTCCTCCACTTGAAAAAGTAACTCTTTTTAGTGGAATCCTTCCTGGAGGCAAGCAGGACCCGGGAGACACCCTCCGACAGACCCAACGCAGCGAAGTCTACACCCTCAACATCCAGGCCGTGAGAGCCAGAGACTGAAGGTTGGGGTGCAGTAACGCTCCGTCGTTCTGCGAAATGAGAGTCGGAAAACACTCCAATCTCCACGGTTCTTCTGAGGACAACTCCAGAAGAAGAGGGAACCAGATCTGACGGGGCCAAAAGGGCGCTATCAGAATCATGGTGCCGCGGTCGTGCTTGAGCTTCAGTAAGGTCTTCCCCACCAAAGGTATGGGAGGATAAGCATACAGGAGGCCGGTCCCCCAATGGAGGAGAAAGGCGTCCGACGCTAGCCTGCCGTGTGTCTGAAGTCTGGAACAGAACAGAGGCAGCTTGTGGTTGGTCTGAGAGGCGAAAAGGTCCACCAAGGGGGTGCCCCACTCTCGGAAGATCTTGCGTACCACTCTGGAATGGAGCGACCACTCGTGCGGTTGCATGACTCTGCTCAGTCTGTCGGCCAGACTGTTGTTTACGCCTGCCAGGTATGTGGCTTGGAGGAGCATGCCAAACTGGCACGCCCAGCGCCACAGCCCGACGGCTTCCTGACACAGGGGGCGAGATCCGGTGCCCCCCTGCTTGTTGACGTAATACATTGCAACCTGATTGTCTGTCCGAATTTGGATAATTTGGCAGGACAGCCGATCTCTGAAAGCCTTCAGCGCGTTCCAGATCGCTCGGAGCTCCAGGAGGTTGATCTGCAGATCCTTTTCCTGGAGGGACCACAGACCCTGGGTGTGAAGCCCATCGACATGAGCTCCCCAACCCAGGCGAGATGCATCCGTCGTCAGCACCTTCGTGGGCTGCGGAATTTGGAATGGACGTCCCAGGGTCAAATTGGTCCGGATGGTCCACCAGAGCAGTGAAGTGCGGCAACTGGTGGAGAGGCGGATGACATCTTCTAGATTCCCGGTGGCTTGAAACCACTGGGAAGCTAGGGTCCATTGAGCAGATCTCATGTGAAGACGAGCCATGGGAGTCACATGAACTGTGGAGGCCATATGACCTAGAAGTCTCAACATCTGCCGAGCTGTGACCTGCTGAGACGCTCTGGTCTGCGAAGCGAGGGACAGGAGGTTGTTGGCCCTCGCTTCGGGAAGGAAGGCCTGAGCCGTCTGGGTATTCAGCAGAGCTCCTATGAATTCCAGAGACTGGGTTGGCTGGAGATGGGACTTTGGGTAATTTATCACAAACCCCAGCAGCTCCAGGAGTTGAATAGTGCACTGCATGGACCTGAGGGCTCCTGCCTCCGAGGTGTTCTTGACCAGCCAATCGTCGAGATATGGGAACACGTGCACTCCCAGCCTGCGTAGGTACGCCGCCACCACCACGAGGCACTTTGTAAACACTCGTGGGGCGGAGGCGAGCCCAAAGGGCAGCACACAGTACTGAAAGTGCCGTGCGCCCAGGCGGAATCTGAGATACTGTCTGTGAGCTGGCAGTATCGGGATGTGAGTATATGCATCCTTTAAATCCAGGGAACATAGCCAATCGTTTTTCTGAATCATTGGCAGAAGGGTGCCCAAGGAAAGCATCCTGAACTTTTCTTTGACCAGGAATTTGTTCAGGCCTCTCAGGTCTAGGATGGGACGCATCCCCCCTGTTTTCTTTTCCACAAGGAAGTACCTGGAATAGAATCCCTGCCCTTCCTGCCCGGGTGGTACGAGCTCGACCGCATTGGCGCTGAGAAGGGCGGAGAGTTCCTCTGCAAGTACCTGCTTGTGATGGGAGCTGAAGGATTGAGCTCCCGGAGGACAATTTGGAGACAGGGAGGCCAAATTCAGGGCGTATCCGCACCGCACTATTTGGAGAACCCACTGGTCGGAGGTTATGAGAGGCCACCTTTGGTGAAAAAATTTTAACCTCCTCCCGACCGGCAGATCGTCCGTTACGGACACTTTGAGGGCGGCTATGTTCCCGTGGATCCAGTCAAAAGCCCGTCCCTGGCTTTTGCTGTGGAGGCGCAGGGGGCTGCTTAGGCGCACGCTGTTGACGGGAACGAGCGCGCTGGGGCTGTCCCTGTGCCTGACGAGGCCTTCGGGCCGGCTGGTTGTACCTACGCTTTGCAAAAGAATAGGGTGCAGCCTGCCGGGCCCGGGAAAAACGTCCACCTGCTGAGGTGGATGCTGAAGGCGCCCGGTGGGAGAGCTTGTCGAGAGCGGTTTCCCGCTGATGCAGTTGGTCCACCATCTGCTCGACCTTCTCACCAAAAATGTTATCCCCCCGGCAAGGGACGTCGGCCAGTCTCTGCTGGGTGCGGTTGTCCAGGTCAGAGGCACGCAGCCATGAGAGCCTGCGCATCACTATACCTTGGGCCGCAGCACGAGATGCCACGTCACAGGTGTCATAGATACCCCTGGACAGGAACTTTCTGCACGCCTTCAGCTGCCTGACCACCTCCTGATAAGGCCTGGACTGCTCCGGCGGGAGCTTATCGACCAGGTCCGCCAGTTGTTGCACATTAGTCCGCATGTGGATGCTCATATAGAGCAGGTATGACTGGATGCGGGTCACGAGCATGGAGGATTGGTAGGCCTTCCTCCCAAACGAGTCCAGAGTGCGAGACTCCCGCCCCGGGGGCGCCGAGGCGGTATCCCTCGAATTCCGTGCCCTCTTGAGAGCAGAATCCACGACCGCCGAGTCATGGGGCAATTGGGGCCGCATTAACTCTGGGTCCGAGTGGATCCTGTACTGGGACTCTGCTTTCTTGGGAATGGTGGGGTTAGTTAACGGTCGCACCCAGTTCCGAAGCAGTGTCTCCTTGAGGACATTGTGCAGTGGCACCGTGGAGGACTCTCTAGGTGGTGATGGATAGTCGAGGACCTCGAGCATCTCGGCCCTCGGCTCTTCCACAGAGACCACGGGAAAGGGAATGCTAATAGACATATCCCGCACAAAGGAGGCAAAGGAGGTGAGAGCTTCCTCTCCGGTGAAGGCGTGGGGTCCGAGGGAAGGCCCGTAGACTCCTCTGAGGAGAAATATCTAGGGTCCTCCTCTTCCCCCCACGAGGCCTCATCCTCGGTATCGGACATGAGCTCATGTAGCTGAGTCCTGAACTGGGCCCGGCTTGAAGTCGAGGCACCGAGGTCTCGGTGTCGTCGAGCGGTGGACTCCCGCGTCGGCGGGGACGGAGCTCCCTCCATCGACGTCGACTCCACCTGCGTGGCGGTCGAGACCGGCGCCGCAAGCGGCGGCGGTGTCGACGGCCCCGGCGCCGGGCTAGAGCTCGCCGGCGCCACAGACATCGGTGCCGAGGGCGCAAGCACCCCCGGCGCCGGCACAGCCTGGCGCATCAGCCCTTCCAGGATCCCCGGAAGGATGGCTCTGAGGCACTCGTCCAGGCCCGCTGCCGGGAAAGGCGATGGGGCCGGCAGGGGTGTCGGTGTCAGAAGCTGATGGGGGCCAGGAGACGGCACCGAGGTGCCGGAACCCTGACGCGTCGGTACCTCCACAACCGACGGGGACCTCTCCTCTCGGCGATGACGCTTCGGCGTCGCCTCCTCTCCGATGTCCGGATGCACCGAGGGCGACCGGTGACGACGCTTCTTGTCCTTCTTTCGATGCGCGTCACCGGCGCCGGGAGGTATGGAGGAGGAGGAGGACGATCCCCCTCGGTCTCGAGGAGCCGGGTCAGACAGGGTTCGGTCCCGTGGACCACGGGCTGAGGGAGTGACCGGGGCCGACTGCCCACGCGGCCGCTCACCTCCACCCTCGCCGGCGGACCGGCGGGCCGACGGGACCTGTTCTCCTGGGGTCGATGCCATCGGTGCCGATGTCTCGGGCATCGATACCGGTACCGAAGGACCGGGCGTCGATACCGATGCCGTCGAGGTCGACGTCGAGGGGCCGGCGCAAGTTCCAAAAAGACGGTCCCGCAGAACTTGCCTCGCAACTTGAGTCCGTTTCCGGAGACCGAGACACAGGGAACACGACTTGATATTGTGCTCCGGCCCGAGGCACTGGAGGCACCAAGCGTGGGTGTCGGTCTGCGAGATCGGCCGGCCGCAGCGACCACACTTTTTAAATCCTCTCGGGACCTTCGAGGACATCGACGGAAAAATCGCGTCGGCGAAGTCAAAGTCGTCAATGGTGGCGAAAATCACACCTCGAAAAAGAAAACAACCGTGCGGCCACTAGGCCGCAACGCGGCGTCCCCGCTGGAAACGAGGGAAAAAGGGAGCGCGTGCTCCACACGCTCAGGTTTTTTTTTTTTTTTATTTTGAAAAAGAAAAGGGAAACCGGCGGTAACAAAAAATTAAATAGAAAAAACAACGATCCGCGTAAACGCGATCGACTTTCCGGCGGCTGAAAGCAGAGAGAGCGGCAAAGCACGACTCTCTCCAGACGCGGAAAAAAAGGAACTGGCGGGAGCGGTCGCGCACGGGCGGGAAGACGGCCGCGCATGCGCGGTGGGCGTGCCCTGCGTGCCGACCGTCCCGCGAAGCCTTTTCCGGTTGGTGGGGGCTGCCGCGGACGTCACCCAGTCGTGAGAACAAGCAGCCTGCTTGTCCTCGGAGAACAGGTAGATCCCCAATTAAGGGAGGTTTTAGAGGCAGAAGAAATTTTCGAGGGAGACGGGGAGGCTATGGTCCCCCACGGCATGGCGAGTACCACCATCCTAATGTTCAATGCTGGCAGTGCAACTCTTACGGCCACTTCGCTGCCCAATGTAGGGAACCTTACCAATCCCGGGGAAACTACCAAAATAACTACTACCCACAAGATCATGGTCGGTCTTTTCCATTATGGACCCTTCCGCATTGAGGCGTTATCTGCCATTGCAGTGAAACTGCAAGACCACACCTCCTGGGTTCACTTAAAAGACATCATTTCAGTGCAGCACATGAGCCAGAATCAGAAAGTGTCACTGACGCTGCTACCCGCAGCACAGCTGGTTAATTAATAAAGGACTGTAAAAAAGACTTTTCAATTTTATTTCAGTATTTCTCTCACATCTTTATTATATTACCCTAATGTTAACAAGTAGACAGCTTTGCAATATTGCATTCGTATTGAAAATTGTTGTCATATTAATTGCTTTCATGTCTCTGATCCACCAAAAGATAAATAGTATAGAACTAGTACTCACTCCTTTGGGAATATTGTTTTACTTTGTTTTCATTAACACCTTACTTTTACTGAGGCTTTTTTTCTCCACATTGATATTTGAGTTCACAACAGAAGCACACAGGCAGTGTGAGCCTGTGCTAGGAATTTCAATTTTTGATACAGTTTGACACAGCTTGAGTGTAATTTATTCATTAGAGACTTGAATATAAGCCAGGGAGGAAGACCCTTTCGAGCTTTTAAGAGGGTGGAAATGACTAAAGCTAAATAACCATGCTTCTTTTTAAGTACCTCCTCTCAAGGGCCAAGCAGTAAGCCAGAAGGGCCAGGGGATGCTCCACAACAAATGAAATCAGGATTATATACCTGGGGCACTGAGGACCATCTGGAACAACCAAGAGCGCCACTGACCATCCCAAAATCCAGCTGGGTCCATTGCCTCCGTTTTTTGTTAAGAATTTTGACATGCACCTCTCAGAACTGCTCTAGGTGATGTTAGGGGCAATTTACAATCATTTATTATCTATTGGTTTTAATGTACCTCAGCTAGTTCAGCCTTTATGACCTCTCTATCAAGATATTTTAACATACCCATTTACATCTCAGTCTGAACTGTTGGTTTTCTCCCATGAGTTTTAGTGGAAAAAGCTGGGTTATACCCAAGTTAATGTGAAGCCCATCCTTTTGGAATAAGTTCCTGCACCTTCAAAATACTGGCCAGTTCTTACAAATCTAAAGACTGTTCTCTCCAGCATCAACTCATCTATACATTAACATTGCTCATCTCAGCCAACTTCTAATCTAATATGATCACTTTTATTCCACTTAACCAAGTGTGGCTCAAAGTGGATTACAAGGATAACGAGAAAAAACTGGGCCATACTCCCAGATAACAATGTAATCGTATATGGCAACTAATTAAAAAAAAAAAAGGAACTACATTAATTTATCTGTTTGAGTAGCAAAGGTTAAATAGATAAGCTTGATGGTAAAATTGTTCCTTTTCTTCTGATAATTTTCTTTCCTTTAGTAGCAGCAGATGAATCCAAGAACCGGTGGGGTTGTGTCCATCTACCAGCAGGTGGAGATAGAGATGACAAAGCTGAAGGCAGTGATACCAGACAGCCAGCTCCTCCTTCACCTCAGTATATGTCTCATCACCAAGCAGAATCAGACAAGAAACCAGGAAGCCTTCCTCACCAACCATACAAAACAGAAACTTGTCAGTCTGACTTAAGAGAAACCACGACTGCGATGGAGTACTCTTCAGTGGTTTCTGTTCTCTTTCCTCTTCTTTTTTTTTTTTTTTTGAAACTAAAGACCAGAACAAGAACAGATAGGCAAAACAAGCACGGCTGACAAAGAGCGGGATCCTGGATTCATCTGCTGCTACTAAAGGAAAAAAAAATCAGAAGTAAAGGAATAATTTTACCTTCCTTAGCGTATGCAGCAGATGAATCCAAGAACTGGTGAGATGTACCAAAGCAATCCCTAAGTAGGGTGGGAAGTCGCCACTCCCCGAGACAGAACTGTCGCTGCAAAGGCAGCATCTGAACAGTGAAAGCACACCCGTTCCGCCCAAGAAGTAGATCGCAAACTTGTGAAACGAGCCTGGAATGCCACCGGCGGAATGCGACCTTTCCAAAAAAATCCACAAATTATCTGCAATCCAACGAGAAAAAAAAAATCAGTTCAGACCAGAGGCTGCTGTTCCACAGCAAGAACCAGCGACAAAGACAAAGAGAAGATCTGAATGCTGAAAAACATGCAACATCTGCAAATACCGGAGAGCCCTCTGAACATCCAGAAGACAAAGCGCCGTGTACGCCGTGTGAAAATCCCCCTCCCGAAAGAAGGGAAGAAAGAGAGGCTGAAAAAGAAAAGCCAAACCACAGCCGGAAAAGAAAGAAGGAACCAAAAGCAAGGTCACTCCAGACTCAGAAAAATTGCAGAAAAAAACAGCTCGGAATGGCTGCACTAAAAATTCAGACACTCTGCGTGCCGAAGAATTGGCGACCAAGAACACTGCTTGTAAGTTCCTAAGCGAAGCATTCTGCAAAGGAACAAAAGGAGTCTGAAGCAATGCTCAGTAGACAAGGAACCTGAAGCTAGACTTGGAGAATACGAACGAGGTTTGAGGGAGAAGAATGTCGTAGCAGCAGAGAAGCAAAGCACTCTGCAAGAAATGCACCATCTCCGAGTACAAGGCCAGGCCAGACCCTTCTGCAACCCATCCTGCAGAAAGACCTCAATCGCTGAGGAACAGATGCCCACAATGAAGACCAAACGTGGGCCGCAACCAGCCTCAAAAAATCCTCAACACCCGAGAATACGCAGTTACAGTGGACTGTGGACCACATACAAGATCGCAACAGAACAGTAACCATAGCGTCCAAAGAACTCTGTTCCTCAGTCGACCTCTGAAAACACCATAAGAACATAAGCACCACCATACTGGGAAAAGACCAAGGGTCCATCAAGCCCAGCATCCTGTCTCCGACAGTGGCCAATCCAGGACTCAAGAACCCCTAATTTTTTTTCAAAGTCCTTTTTTGCCCTCCTTATCTCCGCTTTGCATTTGGCTCGGCATTCCTTATGTTTTATCTTATTATTTTCAGTTGGTTCTCTTCTCCATTTTCTGAAGGATTGTTTTTTTGGCTCTAATGGCTTCCTTTACCTTACTGTTTAGCCACACCGGCTGACGTTTGGTTTTTTTTCCTCTTTTTCTAATGCGCGGAATATATTTGTCCATTACCTCTAGGATGGTGTTTTTGAACAGCTTCCATGCCTGATTCAAGTTTTTTACCCTGTGAGCTGCTCCTTTCAGTACTTTTTTCACCGTTCTTCTCATTTTATCGTAATCTCCTTTTCTAAAGTTAAACGCTAGTGTATATGATTTCCTAAGATCACTTACTTCAAAGCCAATATCAAAACTGATCATATTATG
This sequence comes from Microcaecilia unicolor, assembly GCF_901765095.1. Lineage (NCBI taxonomy): Eukaryota > Metazoa > Chordata > Amphibia > Gymnophiona > Siphonopidae > Microcaecilia > Microcaecilia unicolor. Next base: position 151,435,900 of record NC_044038.1, on the reverse strand, counting down.
GCCACTGTTATCAATCGGCCCTCGCACCGTTACCCCCCACACCAGATCATGTGCTCCACTAATGACTAAGTCTAGTATTTTTCCTTCTCTCGTTGGCTCCTGAACCAGCTGTTCCATGAAACTGTCCTTGATTTCATGAAGAAATTTTATCTCCCGAGCATGTACCGATGTTACTTTAACCCAGGCCGTAAGACCAAAACGAGAGGGATCATCCACTCAGGAGCGGACCCAGAACAAAAAGCCCAGAGTCAAGCGGATCCAAAACAAAGGCACCACCAGGAGCCTCACTCTATCTGCCATGGTTAATCCAGAGCTCCCAGAATGACTCAACCTGGTGGAGAGCGATCAGAAAAGAACTCGGCCGCAGAGAGGCCATGGAGGAAACACTATCAAAGAACGTTCTCTGGCCAAGGATGCAATAGAACAACCAGCCCTGCAGAATCACCCTCTCTCCGATGACAGAAGAAAGAAGGCACCTGGGTGTCCAGCCAGGACGCCATCAGATCTACCTATGGAGCTCTCTACCTGAGGCCATGTTAGAGAAGCACTGGTGCGGAATAACCATTCTGCCGAGACCAGAAGATGGCAGAAGATGGCAGAAAAGAGAACTCACCATAGAAAAAGCCCACAAAGTGGGCCGCGTAGAAACGGAACACGAGGTCCTCTGCCCATTCCATGGGGGCGACACGCCCTGATGGCCACAGTCTGACTCTGAGTCCCACTCCTGTCGAAGAAACAGCCACCGCCTCATCTTCTCCAACGGCAGAAGCACCGCCTAGCCCACGTGTCCTGAAGTGCTAGAAGACAAACAGCACCAAATGCAGGTCCAGGCGGGGGAGACGGCACAAGCACCGCCTGGCCTGCAATGTGTCCTGAAAGGCTAGAAGGCGAACAGCACCAAAAGCAGATCCAGGCGTGAGATCAGCTACACCATCCCCAGTGCCATCCACTAGCATGGAGACAGGAGGAGGAAGCAAAGGACTTTTCAGTCCGAGAGACTCGCATCCGTGACCACCACCATGCACTGTGGAGGCGCCAAGGCAATCCTTCCACAGGGAGGAATTGCGAAGCCACGAGTTCATGCGCCGGCATACAAAAAACAGCCATGGAAAACACTGCTGACACTCCTGGAACACAGGAGACCACCCGTCGAGAAGCAAGAGCTGTAGATGCTGTCTATGAGCACCGCCCACAGCACTACCTCCAAAGTGTCCGCCACAGAGCCCGATATGAATGCATTGCTAGGCCCGAGGACTCAGCGCCCTGAGCAGACTGCGCACCCAAGTCTGAACCTAGATCCTCCAGTCCTCGGTCAAGAAATAAAGGTACCAGAGCTGTCTGGAATAGGACGAGGTGGCTCATATGAAGGGTGACCAACCAGCTCAAGGATTCCAAGAAGACCGGGGAAAATAAACTCGGATCTCATCTAGAGTGAGGTGCACTCTGATGCTGTCCTTGCGGAGAATGCCACCAAGTTCCCAAACCTAGGAAAAGGTGAATGGAGCCATAGCCATGCCGACAGGCAAAGCCTGGAACTGAAAGTGAGAGCTCAGAATGGCCAAACAGAGAAACTGCAGATGATGGGGCCAAAGAGGAAAGAAAAGAAATGCTTCCTAAGGGAGAAGTGCAGGCAAAATTGAAGTAGCTCTGAATATAACTAGCTGTCCAATATGAAGAAAAAGTGCAATAAAAGCCTTAGACACTGCAACAAACAGCTAGCTAGAAGTGCCACAGATACAGTGGAAACTGGAGCTGGAATGCAATAGTTTGATCAGTGTCAGACAGCAAAACTAGAAGAGCTGAGCTGCTGTGGGCAACCCCACAGCTAACCTTTGGCACTGTAGCCTAGTGTAAACTGTCCCAGCTACGGGAAGGGAAGTAAAATATGCCCCATAGAAAAGGAGCTGAGGGCCACAGTTTCTAATATGATGCACAAACCAGCTTAAACCTGTGACCTTCAGGCTGAAAGCCAACCATCTTCCAGAAAAACATAACTATATTGCTGAAGCTACTGCACCTGGAGCAAAAGCCCCCATGACAACAGCACTGAGGTTCCATGGTTACCATGGAGACCAGAGCACTAGCCCCAGAAAATAACAATATGTAACATTTCCCATAGAAAGGTGGAGCCAAAGGCACTAAGCCTAGAAACTTCCACTTGTGATTGTAAAGGAGCAAAAGGTGCACCCCCCCCCCCCCCAAAAAAAAAAAAAACCCTACCGCACCTGGTATTCCCAGGCAGTCTCCCATCCAAGTAGAAACCAGTCAGGTCCAACCCTGCTGAGCTTCCAAGATCAGAGATCAGGCATACTCAGGGTGGTGTGCTCATAGGCAATGCCTGCACTGCCAGTATAAAAAGTTTCACAAAGGAAGGCGGGAAACTTCCAAGCTGTTCAAGTAACTGCCCTCAGAGAAAAACTGAGGGGCCAGAAAAGTCTGTAAATAAAAACACTAAATAGGCCCTTTCACAGGCCCAACATACGAGCCCTGCTCTGATGCTGTTCACTGTTTCCCACACCAGGAACAGCCTTAGCCAACGCAGGAACTATAAGAAAATCTAAACCCACCATAGTGAAGCCCTACTGCTATCAATGTACCCACTTAGGCAAACATGGCTTTCCAGCTCAGGAGATTCTTGCTGCCTTTGTGCAGAAAGGGACTGCCCTGAAAAGACTCTCTCCAAATAGAGGAAGACAGGGGAGAAATGGACCCTACTGCTCACCTGGAGACAAAACATCCCCTTTTCGGGGCAGGGTCCATCAAAGGAGACTGAGTAGCGCTATAGAAATGATGAGTAGTAGTAGGGAACAAGCCAGAAAACTCCAAAGGCTGAACTAAAAAGGAACTGTTAGCTCCCCTACCAGACCTCTAAAACATATAGGCATATAGAGCAGCAGAACGAGCTTTTTTTTTTTTTTTTTGGGGGGGGTGGGGGTGGGGGGGTCAGAAATCTCCTGCCCCAGAGAAGCCCCCAGTGGCTGACGTGCATCCTGAAAAAAAGACAAGGCACATTGCAGGACCATCAGATTCCTTCCGGAAAACTTAGCCCTCTAGAACCCGAGATGGGCATAAAAACTCCCCCAATCACGAAATGGCCTACTGAGGCCAAGCTCTCTTAAGAAGAAAGGTTCAAATTAAAGGTCCCAGAGTAGAGGAGATCCTGCTCAGACGATACAGAAACAGCTTCAAGTAATTCTGTTCTTTCCTTGGATCCCCTTGCATAGTGAAGGCAGTTTGAGAAGAATAATATGTGCCACTGCCCCAGCTACATGCGAACAATTTCTGACTCAATAGTGATTTTGGTAAAGGAAACCAAAGGCTGGAGAAGATAAAGGGGAATCCCCTGTACCAGGAGTCTCTTATGGAACACAAGGTCCTTTAGGAGAATCCGCCCCTACCCCCAGGCCGCAGGACGGGAAAGGATCAGAGCTGATATCAGGAGAAAAGAGAGGGCCATGCCAGCAAAAAGGCGCACGTTCCCGCCATTTTAGCACGGGAAAAGGCTGCTCAGGGAAGGGGAACTTGAGCACTTCCCTCCCCAGTGTTCAAACATGCCACCACACAAAATCCCGCTGCGCAGCATCTGCTACCGCAGCAGGAACAGCTTTCAAACACCGACGTCGCCCATATTAAAGCACGGTACCCCCCCCCCCCCCACGCCAAAAGAAAAAGGCAGGGACTCACCGAACAGCAGGTGTCTCCAGAGGAGAAGCAGAGTCCCACAGATGCAGCAGCCTGCTGCCTAACCGGCACACAGACTGAAAGCACAGCACTAAGACAGGGAAACCCTGAACTGTCCGGTCCTGTCAGAAATCTTCTGTTTTGTTTTGGCTTTTTAACACCAAATGAAGGCAAAGGAGATCTCTTGGCTTGGTTTTTTCTTTTTTTTTTTTTTTTTTACTGGTGAGGAAGGTTAGAGCTCTAAAGACCGGGAGGCAAGGGGGGAAAGGGTGAAGCAGGGACCCAGAAGACTGAGTATGCCCCCAAAGTCGGCACCACCAGCCAGACACCCCTAAACTCAACTGGCCCATAGCACCCAGGAATATCCCCAACAGACAAATCCAGGAGCTGCTGAAGCGCCGTCCACCACCTGATGGAGATAGATATGTACTGAGGTGAAGGAGGAGCTGGTCGTCTGGTATCACTGCCTTCAGCTTTGTAATCTTTATCTCCACCTGCTGGTAGATGGACACAACCCCACCAGTTCTTGGATTCATCTGCTGCATACGCTAAGGAAAGAGGAATTGTGCTTTAGGGAACACTCGTCACTTTTTCTTTCACAAGGAATTTACTTAAGACTCTGAGTTCTGGGATGGGACAAAATCCTCCAGTCTTCCTGAGAACCAGAAAATAACCTGGTGTGAAAGCCAAACCCTTTTTCCTGGTGGGATAAATCTGACTGCTTTGGTCTGCAAAACAGGCAGCTTCTTAAACAGGGACAGCATTCCAGAAAGCACTATAATTGGTCAATGGTCTGCATTTCATCAAACTTTTGCAGGACAATGGTGAATAGGAAGAACTGAAAGCAAGATGACAGAGAGGAAAGTCACATCACTACTAATTTGAGTATTTCTGTTTTAACTATTTCACTATTTCCAGATAAGAACATTTGCATGTACCTGCGTTTAAAAAAAATAAAATTTGCATCAGCATGGAAAAATCCCTTATCAACTCAGCTACAAGATTTCTTGCATCACATTTGAAAATGTAAAACAAACAAAAAAAAAACACCCCAAAAAAACATTTAAACATTTCTAAAACTGTTTCCTGGAAAATTGTTTGAAAGAGTAAATTAGGCCTTACCTGCTAATTTGCTTTCCTTTAGTTCCTCCGGACCGGCCCAGAATGTGACTGATGGGTTGTGCACGCCTTCCAGCAGGTGGAGACTGAGAAAAAAACTGTAACACTAGCGAGCCAATAAGAGCCCTTGCCAGCCAGAGAAAGATCCAGTAAAAGTACCAAAGCAGAAGAAAAGAAGTACATAACCACCTGCGCATCCAAAAAACCTGAGCTGCCACCGGCACATTGCCAACAAAGGGTGAGTGCCTGCAAACATATCGAAGTCCTATAAACAGGACATTATAGACAGCCAGAAAACATATATATATATTTTTTTTTAAATAGAGAAATAAACTAGCAACACAGCTCCAATAAATAACGTCGAACCTCTGAAAACACAGATATCTGAAGGGAGGGATCTGGGCCAGTCCGGAGGGACTAAAGGAAAGCAAATTAGCAGGTAAGGCCTAATTTACTCTTCCTTAGCGTCCCTCCGGACCGGCCCAGAATGTGACTGATGGGAAGTAACAAAAGCAGTGAAATTATGGGAGGGACCCTAGCAACCCCACCGACAAAACGCGCGCTCCGAAAGCAACCTGTCGACGACTGAGAATGTCTAAACGGTAGTGCTTAGAAAAAGAATGCAAGGACGACCAGGTCGCCGCCCTACAAATGTCCTCTGGATGAACCAGACAATGCTCTGCCCAAGAAGCTGCCTGACCTCTTGTAGAATGAGCCTTAACATGCCCTGGAAGTTTTCCCAGAAAGCAGATACGCTGAAGCAATCATTTCCTTAAGCCATCGAGAAATAGTGGGCTTAGAGGCCATGAGCCCCTTATGCGCACCTCCAATCAGAAGAAACAAACAATCAGATCGCCGAATATAATCCGTAGACTTAATATAGTGCTTCAATACTCGTTTGACATCCAAACACTTCAAAGTCCTCTGCTCCTCCGAGCCGGAGACAGAACCTAACACAGGCAATGCAACCGGCTGAGAAACATGAAACAAAGATACCACCTTGGGAAGAAAAGACGGAACTGGCCGCAAAACTACGCGATCGGGACAGAACTCCAAAAAAGGAGATCTACACGACAACGCCTGCAACTCAAACTCGCCTAGCCGACGCAACAGCCACCAAAAACACTGTCTTCAGAGTTAAATCCTTTAAAGTACAGGACAACAAAGGCTCGAAGAGAGGCTTAGTTAGAACCGAAAGCACCAAATTCAGATCCCACCGAGGAAACGAACATCAAGAGGGAGGAGAAGAAGATTAACCCTCTGAGGAAACGCACCACATCCGGAAGACTAGCCAGCGACTTCCCTTGGATACGACCACGAAAACACGTCAAAGCCGCAATCTGCACCTTAAGAGAAGACAAAGCCAAACCTTTGTCAAACCCCCACTGCAAAAAATCCAAAATTTGCGGCACCGAAGCTCTAAAAGGAGAAAGACTACACTCCCTACTCCAATCCTCAAAGATCCTCCAAGTGCGCACATAATTCAAAGAAGTCGAACGCCGACGAGAATGCAGCATAGTAGCAATGGCTTGAGTAGAGTAACCTTTTTTTTAGTCAACTTAGACCTCTCAAGAGCCAAGCCATAAGACAGAATCAATCCGGATGAACGACCGGACCCTGTGACAAGAGATCTTGCGTGACCGGAAGCCTGAAGGGAAGATCCACCAGAAGACATCGAAGGTCGGCATACCACGGCCTTCGAGGCCAATCCGGCGCCACCAAAATCAGACCACCCTTGTAACTGTCTACCATCTGAAGAAGACGTCCTATCAAAGGCCAAGGAGGAAAAAGCATACATTAGCTCGTCCGGCCAGAATTGAAGAACAGCATCCACTCCCTGCGCTTTTGGATACTTGCGACGACTGTAGAACAGAGGAAGCTTTGCATTGCCTGCGGATGCAAACAGATCCATTTTGGGAGAACCCCAACGATCTACCAACAGACAAAACGCCACTTTGCTTAGTGACCACTCTCCGGGATCGAGGATGTGACGACTGCCTGAACATTTAGAACTCCTGCTACATGAGCCGCTGACAGAGCCACCAGGTTGACTTCCGCCCACTGCAGAAGCAGCGAAGCCTCTCGCTCTAATGGTAGGCTCCTCGTCCTTCCTTGCCGATTGATATATGCGACAGCTGTTGCATTGTCTGACATTATTCGCACTGCCCGGCCTCACAAAAGATGAAGAAACCTCTGAGGCGCCAGATGGATGTCCCTGGTTTCCAACAAGTTGATTGAACACAGCGTCTCCTGAAGAGACCAGAGACCCTGAGCAACCTGCCCCTGACAGTGAGCACCCCAGCCGTGGAGACTGGCATCTGTCGTCACCACAGTCCAAATGGGCTGATCTAGAGGCATACCACCTTTGGTCAAATTGGCCTCCTGCAGCCACCATCACAGACTGGTCCTCACCTGCAGTGAAAATGGCAAGTTGTGATGGAGCGAACCAGTCTGGGACGACCATCATGACAGAAGCGACCTCTGCAAAGGCCTCATGTGAGCTCTGGCCCAGGGCACAGTCTTGATTGCTGCCGCCATTGAACCCAGAACCTGAAGATAGTCTCTTGCCGACGGACTGGAAGTCTGCAAGAAGAGTCGAATCTGAGTCTGCAATTTGAGGACCCAAGCCGGCGGCAGAAATACACGATCCAGCTGTGTGTCGAAGAGGACTCCCAGATACTCTAAGGACTGAGAAGGCTGAAGACGGCTCTTCTGTACATTGACTACCCAACCTAGGGACTGCAAGAATTCGACCACCCAAGCTGTCACCTGAACACTCTCTGGGAAAGGCTTTGCCCGAATTAACCAATCGTCTAAGTAAGGATGGACTAAAATGCCTTCTGTTCTGAGAGCCGCAGCTACAACTACCATGACCTTGGTAAACGTACGGGGAGGAGTCACAAGCCCGAAGGGAAGAGACCAAAACTGAAAATGGTGACCGAGCACTGCAAAATGAAGAAAACGTTGATGTGCAGGATGAATGGAAATGTGGAAATAGGCTTCTGTAAGATTGAGAGAAGTTAGAAACTCCCCGGACCGCACCGCAACAATAACTGACCGGAGAGTTTCCATCCGGAAGGAGGGCACTTTGAGAGCTCAATTGACCGCCTTGAGATCTAAAATTGGACGGAAAGAACCCTCTTTCTTGGGCACCAGAAAATAAATGGAGTAACGGCCTTGACCTCTCTCCGCCAAAGGCGCTGGACAAATTGCACAAAGATCCAAAAGTCTGCGGAGAGTAAGTCGAACCACTCCGGCTTTGACGCGAGACCGACAAGGGGATTGCAGAAAGGCATCCGACAAAGGGAGAGCAAATTCTAAAGCGTACCCGTCTCGAATAACCTCTAATACCCACTGATCTGAAGTAATTTGGGCCCACCTGTCTTGAAATTGCACCAACTGAGCGCCCACTTGTACTAGAGGCTGGGCCCGCATACCTTCATTGTTGAGAGCGGAAAGAGGAGGAAAGAGAACCCCTTGCCTCTCGACCTCCCCTAGGACCCCCTCGAAAGGACTGAGTCCGTTGGAAGAATCTGGAATGTTGGCCCTGAAAAACTCTGGTTGGGCGAAAACGACGAAAATCATGGCCTCTGCCACGAGCTGAGAAATGACCACAACCAGAACCTCTAGGCCGATCCTCTGGCAACCTCAGAACTTTAGCTTCCCCCAGGCTATGCACCAGCTTGTCCAACTCTTCACCAAACAAAAAAGAACCCTTAAAGGGAAATTTACTAAGTTTAGACTTAGAGGCTGCATCCGCTGACCAACCACGAAGCCAAAGAGTACGGCGAGCCACAACAGAAAAAGCCATAGACTTAGAAACAGCCCCAAGCAAATCATAAAGAGCATCTGCCAAAAAAGCTGAACTCATTTCCAGCTTAGCCACTTCATTATCAATAGCGGAAAGATCTGAAGAATGGTCTAAAACCTTCTCAGACCACCGGAAAATAGCCCTCGCGACCAAGGAACCACAAATGGCAGCCTGCACTGCCAGAGCCGAAACATCAAAAACATTCTTCAACAAGGATTCAATCCGGCGATCCTGGGTGTCCCAGAGAGCTGTGCCCCCATCTACCGGAACCGTATTACGCTTAGTAACCGCAGAAACCACCGCATCCACTACGGGAGAGCTTAAAAGATCTTTATCTAAGTCAGGAACCGGATAAAGCCTGCTCATGGCCCTAGCAAGCTGAAAAGCAGAATCCGGACGCTCCCACTGAGCCTGAATAATATCTCTAATATCCAGATTTATGGGCAAAGACCTACCGGCCCTGTGAATACCCTTGACCAGCAAATCCACCTTTCTAAGATCGGCCACAGGGCTATCCTGGTCGTCAAAACGGAGAGTAGAGGAAACTTGAGAAATAAGCTCCTGAAGGTCATCCTTATGAAAAATTCTTACTACCGAAGGATACTCCCCCACAGGAAGGGATTCTTCTCCATCTACTGCCTGATTAAGATCCTCAGAAAAAACCTCTTCAGGAAACCATGACTCCTCTGCCAAAGAAGGCAGCTCCTGCTCAGGAGCAAAGGAATCTTCCTGCTCTGCCTCCACAGATTGCCTGATCCTTTTTAAAGGCACAGAAGAACCCTCCAGAGATTTTTGTTGGAGGTTCAGCAGGAGCCGATGTAACAAGAAGGCTTGGTACATCTGTACCACAAACTCAGGAGGGAAACCAGCTGCCCCCTGAGACAAAATGGAAGCTGGAGCAGCAGACAGCGAAGGCAGAGAGGCCCGGGAAGTGTCTGACATGGCACCATCCAAAATGGCGGGCGTTCCCGCCAAAACCGGCATCGAGGGAGCGGGAGACGCGACCACATTACAGACACCCGAATCGCTCCCCCCCCCCCCCCTGCACTCTGCTCCTCAAAAGTTTCCGCTGCGGTGCAGAATTTGCAGACACTGCTCGACCCGAGGCCCAGTCGCTGACAAACGGAGCACCACTGAAACTTCTCTGAAACAGCTGATTAGGAAAACAAACCCGAAAGCGAAAGTAAAAGCGCCCTTCACAAGAAAACACTAAAGGAGCTGCCCTGCTCGTCCAATTCCAGCCAGAAAACAGCAGTGCTGTAAATCACAGACCCAAAGCCCGGATTTTCTTTACTTTCCTTTTTAAAAGCAGCTACCTCTCCCTGCCTCTACAGTTCTTACCATGAAGAACTGGAGAAAACTTTACATCAGTCAGACCGTTCCTGTCAACAGACTGCTTCACAAAGCACCAAAATTTATTATTATTATTTATTTTTATCTTCAGGGAGGAACAGGGGGGAGGGACTCGGCCACCCGAGTGTGACACCCCCGAGGCAAACAGAGACCCCCACGGGCCTCAGCCCCTTCAAAGCAGGTTTTTTTTTTTTTTTTTTTAAGATGAACAGAAATAACCTGAACCTTCCACCAGAAAAAATTAAAGAATACAGAATAGAGAAAGAATGAGACTGAAGGATGGTAAAATTATGTATAATCATACCTGATAATTTTCTTTCCATTAATCATAGCTGATCAATCCATAGACTGGTGGGTTGTGTCCATCTACCAGCAGGTGGAGATAGAGAGCAAACTTTTGCCTCCCTATATGTGGTCATGTGCTGCCGGAAACTCCTCAGTATGTCGATATCAAAGCTCCATCCGCAGGACTCAGCACTTAGAGAATTACACCCACGAAGGGACACTCTGCCCAGCTCACCACCGCCGAAACGGGGGAGGGGAATTAACCCAGCTCATCCCCACACAAGTGGGGGAGGGGAATCCGTCCAGCTCATCCCCGCGGAGCGGGGGAGGGACACCACACCCGCCGATGCGGGGGGATCTGGCTTATCCTGCAACCGCAACCGCGGGAGGAGCTGACTGACCCTAACACCGCCGAAGCGGGAGGGGTACAAAGCTGCCCTACAGCCGCACGAAGCGGGAGGGAGTGCCGGCAGAATTTATGTCTCAATCCAGCCCCGTAAAACGGAGGGGAGAGGAATGCAGCAGCTCACTGTAACACAAACTCGTCTCAACTCTTGAAGAAATCAAGTGAAAGAACTTGAACACGAAGTCTTTCTGAAATAACTGAAGACTAAACTTGAACCTGAAATGCAACCAGAATAAAAACAGTACAGATATCTGGGAGGGGCTATGGATTGATCAGCTATGATTAATGGAAAGAAAATTATCAGGTATGATTATACATAATTTTACCTTCCATATCATCAAGCTGATCAATCCATAGACTGGTGGGATGTACCGAAGCAGTACTCACCCAGGGCGGGACATTGAAATCCCTGACCTCAACACTGAAGCTCCAAACCGGGCCTCCGCCCGTGCAGCCACAGTCAAACGGTAATGCTTGGAGAATGTATGAGCCGAAGCCCAAGTTGCCGCCTTGCATATCTCTTCCAAGGAGACGGATCCGGCCTCTGCCATCGAGGCCGCCTGAGCTCTCGTGGAGTGAGCCTTCAGCTGGATAGGCGGCACCTTCCCCGCGGCCACATAAGCCGCTGCAATGGCTTCCTTGACCCATCTTGCCACTGTAGGCTTAGCAGCCTGCAGACCCTTACGAGGACCTGCAAACAGGACAAACAGATGATCCGATTTCCGGAAATCATTGGTCACTTCCAAGTATCTGAAGATGACTCGTCTCACATCCAGATATTTAAGAGCAGAGTACTCCTCTGGGTAGTCCTCCCTACGAAAGGAAGGGAGACAGAGCTGCTGATTCACATGGAAGCGGGAAACAATCTTGGGCAGGAAGGAAGGCACTGTGCGAATAGTCACTCCTGCCTCAGTGAACTGCAGAAAAGGCTCTCGACATGAGAGCGCCTGGAGCTCGGAAACTCTTCTGGCTGAAGTGATAGCCACCAAAAAGACTGCTTTCAACGTCAGGTCTTTCAGAGATGCCCTCGACAAGGGTTCAAAAGGCGGCTTCTGCAATGCTCTTAGCACCAGGTTGAGATTCCACGCAGGCACCACTGAGTGCAGAGGAGGGCGCAGGTGATTAACTCCCTTGAGAAAGCGCACCACATCTGGCCGCGAAGCCAGGGAAGCCCCCTTCAGGCGGCCCCTGAAGCAAGCCAGAGCCGCTACCTGGACTTTAAGGGAACTGAGCGACAGGCCTTTCTCCAGACCTTCTTGCAGGAACGCCAACACTGAAGAAATTGGAGCAGTGAAGGGAGAAAGTGAGCCTGCTTCACACCATGCTGCAAAGATACGCCAAACCCTGGCGTAAGCAGTAGAAGTAGAGCGTTTCCTCGCTCTCAGCATAGTGGCGATGACCTTGTCTGAGAAGCCCTTCTTCCTCAGACGCTGCCGCTCAATAGCCAGGCCGTAAGACCAAAGGGAGAGGGATCCTCCATCACCACGGGACCCTGATGTAACCGGCCCTGCTCCACTGACAGCCGCAGAGGATCGTCGACTGAGAGCCTGATCAAGTCCGCATACCAGGGACGTCTGGGCCAATCCGGACCCACCAGGATTACCCTGCCGGGATGCTTTGCCACCCGGTCTAGCACCCTGCCCAACATGGGCCAGGGCGGGAACACATAGAGGAGCTCTTGTGTCGGCCACTGTTGGAGAAGAGCATCTACTCCCAGGGATCGAGGGTCCCGTCCTCTGCTGAAAAAGCGCGGCACTTGGCAATTGGCCGATGACACCATCAGATCTAGGCTCGGCTGGCCCCAGCGCTTCGTGATGTCCAAGAACGCCTGAGCAGATAGTTGCCACTCTCCGGGCTCCAAGGTATGGCGACTGAGAAAGTCCGCCTTGACATTCATGACTCCGGCAATGTGGGCCGCTGAAAGCTGCTCCAGGTTCGCTTCCGCCCACTGGCAAAGACTCATAGCCTCCTTGGCTAGAGGGGGCGCTCTTGGTACCTCCCTGGCGGTTGATATAGGCCACAGCCGTGGCATTGTCCGACAGGACCCGTACAGGCTACAACACCAGTACCGGGATGAACTCCAATAACACCAACCGAATGGCTCTGAGTTCCAGGAGGTTGATAGACCACTTGCCTCTGCAGGAGACTAGAGCCCCTGCGCTGTCCTTCCCAAGCAGTGGGCTCCCCAGCCCATCAAAGAGGCGTCTGTCGTGACGACAATCCACTCTGGGGTCACCAGAGGCAATCCTGCAGACAACTTGTCTGTCTGCGTCCACCAGCTCAGCGCCTTGCGCACTGCTGGGTCCATGGGAAGGCGCACAGCCTAATCCTCCGACATCGGAGTCCAGCACAGCAGCAGAGATAGCTGTAGTGGTCTCATATGAGCCCTGGCCCAGGGCACTACTTCCATCGTGGCCGTCATAGAGCCCAACAGCTGCACGTAGTCCCAAGCCCGAATAGGAGAGGCTACTAGGAACTAGTCCACCTGAGCCTGAAGCTTGACAATCCGATTGTCTGGCAGGAACACTCTGCCCACTTGGGTGTCGAATCGAACTCCCAGATACTCCAGGGACTGAGTCGGGCGCAGCTGGCTCTTCTTCCAGTTGATGATCCATCCCAGGGAGCTCACAAGAGCAACTACCCGGTCCATAGCTTTGCCGCACTCTGCATAAGAGGGGGCTCGGATCAACCAGTCGTCCAGATAAGGATGGACTTGTACTCCTTCCTTTAGCAGGAAGGCCGCTATGACCCCCATTACTTTGGAAAAGGTCCGCGGAGCAGTAGCCAACCCGAAAGGGAGGGCTCTGAACTGGAAGTGTCGTCTCAGGACTGTAAAACGCAGAAAGCGTTGGAGAGGAGGCCAGATGGGAATATGCAGGTACGCTTCCTTGATGTCCAAGGAAGCCAAGAACTCTCCTGCCTTCACTGCCGCTATAACAGAGCGGAGAGTCTCCATGCGAAAGTGCCTCACTTTCCAGGCCCGATTGACCCCTTTGAGGTCGAGGATAGGCCGGACAGAACCTCCTTTCTTTGGAACCACAAAGTAAATGGAGTAACGTCCCTTGCCAATCTGATTTTTTGGCACCGGAACGACCGCACCCAGGCGGATCAGGTTGTCCAAGGTCTGCTGCACTGCCACAGCTTGACCGGAGACTTGCAGGGAGAGAGTACAAACCCGTCTCTTAAGGGTTGGCAGAACTCTAGCTTGTAGCCGTCTCTGATGACTTCCAGCACCCACGCGTCTGAAGTTATAGTGGTCCACTCGCCCAGAAACGAGGACAGCCGTCCTCAAATCTGCACTGGGGCGTGGACCAAGGCCCCGTCATTGGGTACGAGACCCTGGGGGAGGACCGGAGGGAGCACCTCCGGGACGGCGGTCTCTGCGAAAGGAATGCTGCTTGGGGGAGAAATTCCTCTTGAAGGAAGAGGGGGCAGAGGAACCCGACTTGCCCGGGCGTGGTACCGACGGGCTTCCAGCAACCGTCCTCTGGAGGTACCGGGACGAGTACTAGCCCGAGCCCTGACCTCTGGTAATTTCTTGCCCTTAGACGTGCCGAGATCGGTCACGATTTTGTCCAGCTCGACCCCAAAGAGCAGCTTGCCTTTAAAAGGCAATCTAGCCAGGCGGGATTTAGAGGCGTGGTCAGCAGACCAATGTTTCAGCCAAAGCCACCGCCGCGCAGAGACTGTCTGAGCCATGCCTTTAGCTGAGGCTCTCAAGACATCATACAGCAAGTCTGCCAAATAGGCTAAGCCCGATTCCAGGGCCGGCCAATCAGCCCTCAAGGAAAGATCCGAGGGGGAAGCCCGCTGCACCATAGTCAGGCACGCCCTGGCCACATAGGAGCCGCAAACTGAGGCCTGCAAACTTAAAGCAGCTGCCTCAAAGGACGACCTTAAGGCCGCCTCCAATCTTCTGTCTTGGGCGTCCTTTAGGGCCGTGCCACCTTCCACCGGCAACGCCGTTTTCTTAGTCACCGCAGTGATTAAAGAATCCACGGTAGGCCACAGATAGGCCTCACGTTCACTCACAGCCAAAGGATAGAGGCGGGACATAGCCCTAGCCACTTTAAGGCTCGTTTCCGGGACATCCCATTGAGCCGCAATTAAGGTGTGCATGGCATCATGCACGTGGAAGGATCTAGGCGGGCGCTTCGTCCCCAGCATAATGGCAGAGCCAACAGGGGCTGAGGGAGAGACGTCCTCCGGAGAGGAAATCTTCAAAGTGTCCATGGCCTGTAAAAACAGGTTGGGCAAATCCTCTGGGCTAAAAAGCCGCGCTGCAGAGGGGTCATCCGCTCCATCCGAGCGGGGATCTATCTCCTCCAAGGAATCCGCAAAGGACCGTTGGGAGACCTCAGACACGCTGCCCTCATCTACATCGGAGGAGACAAAGTCCTCCAAGGCCTGGAAATCAACCCGAGGGCGTTTACCTCTGGGAACCTCAACCTCTTTATCAGAAGAGGGAGCAGGGGCAGCGTTTTGCATGAGGAAAGCCTGATGCAGCAGCAAAACAAACTCGGGGGAGAAACCCCCCAGACTGTGCACTTCTGCAGCCTGGGCAACAGCCCTAGACGCACTCTCAACCGGCGCTCGCAATAGCGGGGGAGAGACATGCTGCGCATCCAAAATGGCGTCCGGCGCGAAACTCCGCGAAGGAGCCGCGCGGGGAAGAACGGCGCTTAACTTTAGCCGCTTGTGCCGTCGCCCAAATTAAGGGCGTTCATGGCATTAATGTCTCCAACCTCAAGGGCGGCCCACGAAGAAGCCGTCCGAGCCGCGTGGCCGGCCAAGATGGCGGAGGCGAGGAGCGGGGGATGGGCGTTTATGGCGGGAAAAAACCGCCACGCCGGAGGAACGACCGGGACATTCATCGGTCACTAAACTGTCACCCATCAAGGGCGAATCAGGTTGTAAAACCCCCGCATCCCCTCTAGAAGCGCTCCAGCGATCCGGGGAGCGACCCTTTGCGCCCTCGCCCTCCGACGCCATATGCCACGAGGAGAAGAATCGGGGAACCCCCTGCCCGCTATAAAAAGGTAAAATTACCTGCTTGCCGCTCCGAGCTGTAACGAACTGGTGTCCCAGTGAGTAGCTGCAATGAACGTTTAAAGAAACGTCGAATTAAACGCCTTTAAAGACGTTTAAATTTTTTTTTTTTTTTTTTTTTTTTTTTTTTAAACGGAGCCAGCGGGAGGGGGGAGAAAAGGAGGGACCTGGCACCACCAGGTTTGCACTTGCTCAAAAGAGCCCTCAACCCCAGGCCTCAACAAAACCTAAGGATTAGGCTTGGAGGCCTAGCCAGAGCTGCTGCTGTGTGTGACCACCACCTGCTGAGATAGAGAACATACTGGGGAGTTTCCGGCAGCACATGACCACATATAGGGAGGCAAAAGTTTGCTCTCTATCTCCACCTGCTGGTAGATGGACACAACCCACCAGTCTATGGATTGATCAGCTTGATGATATGGAATCATCATCTTCCACCTGCTGGAGACTGAGATTACTGGATCTCTTTCTGGCTGGCAAGGGCTCTTATTGGCTCGCTAGAGTCACAGTTTTTTTCTCAGTCTCCACCTGCTGGAAGGCGTGCACAGCCCATCAGTCACATTCTGGGCCAGTCTGGAGGGACGCTAAGGAAACAGCCATTAATGTAGTAAAGTCACTCTAAATCCAACTGTACTATAATTGGGTTGCTCTCTTGAAAATTCTCAAGTCTCAGAAAACTAGAACCGATTCCTTTTAATGAACTTAAATCACTTTAAAAAGTCAATGCACAGCAGATAAAACATACTTATTTCCAGGCTAGATGATATCTTAGTGGAAAAACATTTAACTAATGCAGTTATGAAAAATCACCCCCATGTACCCTTTACCGAAGACCTGCACTTCATTTATTAAGATACTAGTAAAAAAGGCCCATTTCCGAAACCAATGAAACGGGCGCTAGCATGTGGGTTTTTGTGTGTGTGTGTATGTGTCACAGAGTTATTTTGTGTGTGTGTGTGTGAGGGTGTGGTGTGTGTGCAGGTTGTTGATGTGTGTCTTTTTTTGTTTTGTTTTTTGCTTGGGGTTTGGGGGATGTGCTGTGCTGTGCTGGCAAAGTGGGTTGGATTGGTGTGTGCTATAGGCCCTCTGGCACTCTTCAGTACTGGCATTAGGCATTTAAAAATTTCTCCCCCGCCCCTCCCCCGGTCTATTTTTGCACATACCCACAGCAGGAATATTCTTCTCTTGTTCCAGCGGTGGTTCTGTGCTCTCCGTGCTGCACAGATAATGAGCCATTCTGCTGGGGAATGCTCCTCCCTTATTGTCACGTAGTTTCCTCTGATTGGTCCGTCTTACGTTGCCTAGTGTTGCCTGGGAACGGTGTTGTGATGGTCCTTTGTGTTTCAGAATGTTGAGGGTGTTTTTTCTGATTGGTCCGTCATGCGAGGGCGGGGCAGAGAGACATGGTCAGTGTTGTGGCTTCACCACCATGAATCCATGAACCCTTCAGTGAGTGACTGAGTGACTTCAGAACGTTGAGGGTGAGTTTTATTATAGTAGATGTACCCTTTACCGAAGACCTGCACTTCATTTATTAAGATATTTGTCTCAGTAAGGTCCAGGATGCATATGAAGAAAAATGTATGACTGAAAAAGCTGAGGCTAGGGCTGGGACAGAGAGCAAAACTATCAAAACAAAAATGGAAAAATAAACCAAAAAGATGAAAAACCGAGTAAACAGCAAAAGACTATAAAGAATTCCTTTCACCGAACATCTAGGAATTTTGGCTTGCATCTGTTTTCTATAAAGCTTTTCTCTCTGCTGAATTTATGTATCACATGGTTTTAGCTCAAACATAAAATGCAAGATATATGCAAGACCTCTCTCTATATTTTTCTAATATTAAAGTATGAAATTTGGGAGTCTGTCACCTGGAGGAATTCTTGACATAGGAGGGGGGTGTTTTCGCTGGTGAACTTATAGAAGCTCCTTCTGGGGAGGGTGACAAAGTGAGATGACAATCAACGTTAGAAGTAATATGTCTATCCATGAGCTTTCCATTTCTTCCCTATGATATTAAAGGCCACTTATCTTCTACTCCTCTGCACTCCTTGGTGCTCTAAGGGGTTCCCAAGAGGCTTGGTGTGCCCCTTGGCTGCAAACCTGTTGCCACACATCACAGGGGTTGCTAGCCTTTTTAACTGTTCTAGGGAAGACTCTGGATGTCACTCACTCGGACCCAATACCTCCAATACTGCCAGAAGTTTCAGGCGCCACCAGGGAAGACATACTCACTCTCCTATAGCCAGCAATTCCTCCAGGTGACAGTCAGATACTATCCTGGTGCAACTGTTATACTTTCCTGTCTAAAACTGGAGTTCTTTCACTTTTCTTTTAAACTTTTTTGTACACCGCTCTGTACTGTCTTGCTAGCTAGAATGGTCTAGCAAGTTATAATAAACTATAAACCAGCTGTACTGTCTCTCTTCCTCACACAAATTCATAAAATAAAAAGTTCTTTCTACAAAGAAAGCATAACCGTAGCTGAGAAAGCGTATCTGTCATTTTTGTACACAGTTCTACAAAACATTTTATTTTACCCTTTATTCCATGCTTCCAGATTTTTTCCACCAGGAAGATGTGTGAGGAGAGGGAGGAGGAGATGGGATCTTTCCAGTCAGATGTAACCTCATGATGAGGTCTTTCTTAACCCATGCGAGGGGATATAGGGTGCTTTGATTTTGCTTCCAGCTTTTTTTTTTTTTTTAAATCAGGAAGATATATGAGGGGAGGGGAACCTGCTGGGCTCTGTAGGAGCTAGCTTAATCAGCTCTGAATCTGTCTGTGTACGAGAGGAGGGCTTTGGCATTTTGTGCTAAAGACGCTGAGAACCTAGTCGCTGTTGTGTGTACTGTAACAACATAGCATCAGAGCCAGACAGAAAAAATAAATTCAGACTTTGCACAAGGAGATGATCTTTAGGGGCTGTAAAAATCAAGATAATGGGACAGATAAGCAATCGCACACCGGGGGGGGGGGGGGGGGGGGGGGGGGCACTTGTGGTTTATTCACACACTGTATGATAACAGCACTGAATTGATCTGTTGGCAATTGTAAAACAAAAAACATCTGTCTGATTGCACACTTGTAAATTTAGAAGATCTGTTTTAAAAAAGGGCAGTGAGTGGTTTGCAGATCTGACAAAATCAGTAATGCTGTGCCCATAATTGGGAAAAAAAAAACAAAAACCCAGAAAGGCAGTGTCTGGTGATGAATGTAACATCCTGTCATATTTATTTATTTGTGGTACATTTATACCCCACATTTTCCCACTAGAGCGGGCACAATGTGGCTTACAATGTTACAGAAGGTTACAAAGCAATGAGGGTAATGACATGGCAAGTCAGAAAGATGGGAAAGAACAGGAGGATTATACAAAGATGCATGACTAATCCAATGGCAGCGAGTAACAAAGTGACCCTATGGGTACTGCCATCTTGAAAGGTGGTGTGGTCTAGACAGAGTTATATCATTTAATGTGACAACCAAATGGGGCGGAGTTTTGGGTGTGGCTGGAGATGTCATCAAAAGAGAGGGTGGGAGGGCTGGGTTTGCCTGAGTGGCTGTGGCTTGGGCAGATCCTCAATTCTGATGGCTGACCAGAAGTAGGCGTGGCCACTGTCAAATTGAGAGTGCTATGAGACCGTTATGAGAAGATATTGGCCACACTGGCAATTTCGTATGTTGGAGTTCACGACAACATTCAAGACTTTCAGCTTTCAACAGATAAGTGTTGGTGGAACATTGCTTGAACATTTGTGGGCAACTTGATTTATTTTATTCTACTGATTATATTTACAACACAAGAAATTTGGGATATTACTATATTGTGGTTATAATGTATCCTAGTAGTTTTTTGCAGACAAAAGGTCCTTTAAGCACATTTTCTAATAAAAGTTATAATTAATTGATGGTAATTTATCACAGTGTTTATTTTGAACCTGTCTTTATGTATTTTTTTGTGTAAACTTTGGTCGTTTTTTTTTTTTGTAGAATATTCCTGTAGTATTTCTTGATTTGTCCTTGCCGTTTTAAGGGCACAGACCATAGAAGTCTGCCCAGCAACACCAAAACAACCGTAAATATTTCTCTTTCTGCCACATTTTCTTAGTCTCAGACTACATTTCTTGGCCTTGTTCTCCAACTACTGAAGTTGTCATCGAAGCCCCATCCAAATCTGTCCAGCTATGATCAGGGCACAGAACATAGAAGTCTGCCCAGTACAGGTTTTACTTCCCAGTTACTGGAGCTGTCATCTAAACACCGCTAAGTTTGTTTGGTTCCATTCTTTTCCCATGCAGGATTCCTTTATGTTTATCTCAAACATTCTTTAGTTCTATTACCGTTTTTATCTCCACTACCTCCTGTGAGAGGGCATTCCAAGTATCTACCCCTCTCAGTAAAAAACTACATCCTGATGTTATTCCAAAATATCAATGTATCAATAATTATAGTATTTCTTAAGGGGCCAGAATTTCAACTTTAGATAATCATGTTCTCATCTGTTTCTGAAGACAGAGAAGTCTATAATAGTACTGCTGTAAAACAGAATAGCTTCTTTACAAGACTGCAACCTCAGAAGAAAATGGTAAAGGAACAGCAAGTTTATGTCTATGAACCAATCCATAAAAGCTGTGGCCTGTCCTTAAAAAAACAAATCAAAACAAAAACAACTAGTAAGAAGAAATGCTCAGGACATCCTCCATGCAATATTTTAAACAATGATTTAAATTTGATCCTGGTAGCAACAGGAAGCCAACAAACTTTTTAATAAAGGAATTATGCTATCAAATTTGGATTTGTAAATTTTTATCCTGTGAGAGTGTTTTGTAATAACTGGATCCTGACAACTGAGTTCTTGGACAGACAGTAATCAATTATAGAGAGAGAAAAAAAAGGCAAAGTATGAGCAATTTTTTTTTACCTGTTATCTACAGAAAAATAAGCATCAGATAAAGCTGAACAAATACTGAAGATAGAACTGAAAGGCAATTTCCAAACTGTGTCTAACTGCGCTCCTAAACCAGTGGTTCCCAAACCTGGTCCTGGACACATCCCAGCCAGTCAGGTTTTCAGGATATACACAATGAATACTCAGAAGAGAGATTTTCATGCAGTGGAGGCAGTACATGCAAATCTCTCTCAATGTCCTAAATTATGAACCACACTGATTGTAAGGCAATACGCTTACTATCTAATATGGAATCAGTAGTTGGAAGAGAAGATTGTTCCACTCACAGCAATGTTATCTTATCAGAATTCAGTTTAAGATGGTGCTTAATCATCCAATTAGACATTTTCAAAAATCATTCATATCAAAACATTTTTGAATAGTACTCATTTGAGGGAAATTAATCTGTACAGTGTCAGCAAAAGTGAAATGACATGCCTAAAGCTTTAAGTTCTCTTTCAAGAAGGCTAAAAAAAATATTGAATAAAACTGGAGACAAAAAGTTGTAAAGATTTTTCAAAAATAAAATAAAAAAAAACAAAACTGGAGACAAAGGGTACCCTTTGTGGTACTACACAACCACTATTCCAAGTAGAACAGCATGCCCAGTTTCTATTCTGTTTTTCAAGAAAGTTGAAAACCAGGACATTACTGGGCCAGAAATTCCAATCAAATCCAACTAATAGCAAATAGACTAGATAGAAAGTCACTGAAAGCTAACTGTATTAAAAACAGGAGCTCGACCTTGGTCTATCAATAACTTAAGTTCAGTGACAAGGAATAACAAGTTTCAGTACTATAAAATTTCTGAAAGCCAGACTGCATATGATCTAGTAAATCAAATTTATCTAGATAAACGAATTCTCTGTAAACTTGGAGGATGTAATGGTTCAGTTCTGCAAACTGAAGAGTAGTAAATCACCAGGACCTGATGGTATTCATCCCAGAGTATTAATAGAACTGAAAAATGAACTTGTAGAACTACTGTTAGTAATATGCAAATCACCAGGACCTGATGGTATTCATCCCAGAGTATTAATAGAACTGAAAAATGAACTTGTAGAGCTACTGTTAGTAATATGCAATCTATCCCTAAAATTGAGTGTGGTACCGGAAGACTGGAGGGTAGCCAATGTTACGCCGATTTTTAAAAAAGGTTCCAGAGGAGAACCGGGAAACTATAGACCGGTGAGTCTGACGTCAGTACCGGGCAAAATGGTAGAGGCTATTATCAAGAATAAAATTACAGAGCACGTACAAAAACATGGGCTGATGAGACAAAGTCAGCACGGATTTAGTGAAGGGAAATTGCTTCACCAATCTACTGCATTTTTTGAGGGGGTGAACAAACATGTGGACAATGGGTAGCCGGTGGATATTGTGTATCTGGATTTTCAAAAGGCGTCTGACAAAGTGCCTCATGAAAGACTCCTGAGGAAACTGGAGAGTCATGGGATCGGAGGTAGGGTATTACTATGGATTAAGAGCTGGTTGAAAGATAGGAAGCAAAGAGTAGGGTTGAATGGTCAGTATTCTCAGTCGAGAAGGGTAGTTAGTGGGGTCCCGCAGGATTGGCCGCTGTCGGAGACAGGATGCTGGGCTTGCTAAACCCTTGGTCTTTTCCCAGTGTGGCGGTGCTTATGTACTATTCTTGAAGATGAAGTTACCAAAGCTTCTGCTATTTTTACAAGAAAAGGAATATTGGTCAACAATGCCATTGCTATAATATAATTAGATCCTATGAAAAAGTATCAATTTAAGGGCTTACTTAAATTGCTATATTTTGGAGCTGGGATAAATTTGGTGAAATTTGGTGTTACTTGCCAATTTCCTTTCATTAAATATAGTTAGATCAATCCAGACATGTGGGTTGTGCTCCCCACAGCAGAAGAGAGGATGAGAATACTGGCTTTCAGTGCCATCACTATCAGATAAGGACTGGCACAGTCTTGGAACTTGCCAGTATACTTTTTACAAAGCAGAATTGAGTGACAACCATCTTAACATCCAGACAACCAAACCTAAACATACCTCCTTTAAGGGGTGAGTACTTATAACCAAATTTCCATGTTATCCCCTCCACTTTTTCCTCACCTTAGTAAAACCAGAGACACACTCCCATTACTGACTGTTAGGTTATGAGGGACATATCACAAGTGCCTGGGGCAGGACCAAAACTGGTTTAGGAGGACTCAAGAAAATTAACAAGCGAGATCAAATTTCACCTTCCTCATCATCCTGCTAGACTAGTGCAGACAAGCAGGATGTGCCGAAGCCTGACTGACCCTGGTGGGAAAACAATTTGGCTCCATCCAGCACTGCCATGCCAATGATGCAGTCTTTCCGAGTACGGATATTCAACCTGTAATGCTAAATGAATAAATGCAGCAAAAACCAACAACCAAGTCATCATCCTGCGATCTCCATCACAACTGCTCCAGCTCCTGCCAATGATGCTGCTTGCATTCTGGTATATTAAGCTTTTAGAGCTAATGAAACCTCTCTGCAACTCAAGCAGATTCTATAGCCACCTTAATCCAGCACAACACAGACGAACTGGTCACTGCAAAATAAACTGACTTATGAACAAGGTTCATCACCTTCAAGTGATGGATCAGCACTTCATGAGCATCCAAGGAACGGAGGAATGTTCAATCAACCTCGCCCTTCCTAGAGAAAGCAAACCGCCTGATTGAGATGAAACTCCAGTTTCAGCAAAAAAAGAACTTGAAGGGTGACCCAGTGGCGTACCAAGGGGGGGGGGGGGGGGTGGGGGGGGGGGGGGCGGTGGGGGCGGTCCGCCCCAGGTGCCAGTGGGTGGGGGGTGCTCCGCTCCCGCCGCCTCCCGTGGCCATTCCCGCAGCGTCGCAGGCAGCGCCTCGTGCCCTGCTTGAAAAAAAAAATCAAATCTCCTTCCTCCTTCTCCTTGACGTCAACTCGGGCCTTCCAATCAATTTGATTGGAAGGCCCGAGTCGACGTCAAGACGAGGAGAAGGAAGGAGATTTGATTTTTTTTTTCAAGCAGGGCACGAGGCGTTGCCTGCGACGCTGCTTTGCCGGTTTTAACGGGACTGAGGTGGGGAAGGAGAGGGGCGAAAGGGACTCGGGTGGGGGTGTTCAGAGGGGAGAAGGGGACTGGGGTGGGGGTCTCAGACAGGGGAGGGGAGAAGGGGACTGGGGTGGGGGTGTTCAGAGGGGAGATGGGGACTGGGGTGGGGATCTCAGACAGGGGAGGGGAGAAGGGGACTGTGGTGGGGGTCTCAGACAGGGGAGGGGAGAAGGGGACTGGGGTGGGGATCTCAGAGGGGAGAAGGGGAGGGGAGAAGGGGACTGGGGTGGGGGTGTTCAGAGGGGAGAAGGGGCTGGAACTGGGGGCTGAAAAAAGGGGCAGAGAGAGAGGGGACAGATCCTAGATGGAAGGGGGAGCGAGAGGGAGGGCAAACCCTGGATGGATGGGAGAGGGAGGGCAAATGGTGGATTGAAGGGGCAGAGAGAAAGGGCAGGCAGTGGATGGAAGGGACGGCAGAGAGTGCAGACACTGGATGGCAGAGAGAGAGAGAGAGAGTGAAGACAGATGCTGGATGGAAGGAAGACGGTGAAAAGATGAGGAAAGCAGAAACCAGAGACAACAAACTGTAAATAAAATATATTTTTTTTATTTTTTTTGCTTTAGGATAAAGTATTGTAGATGTGTTAAATGTTTATAATAGAACATGTAAATAAGGTAATCTTTTTATTGGACTGTTAATATAGTTTTGGGAGGTATCTCACCATTCACTTCTATGGAGAAGATAGAGTATAAAAGAGGAGAGATTTTGGCTTAGTTTGAGAGTCTTCTCCGAAGCTTCTGTCAGACGGCGAAGCCCTGTGCGGCTGAAACCAGAATCTGATGTCTGTATTTGTATCAACTTGAAGACCTGTGTTTGGGTAAGAAATAAAATGTATCTATCTATCTAAACCTATCTCTGTCTTTATTTTTATTGATTCTATCTTCTCTTTACCTTACATTTAGCCTACCAGGTAGATCATATACAAGTGACACTCAGTCTTTGCAGAAACTTAGACAGATGTTTAATAAGATTTATGTGGGAACATAAATGGCCCAGAGTATATCTAGATCCAGAAAACAAACAGAAAGCAGTAATTATGGGAATTAGTTTTCAATTACGGCTCCTAATGCCACCCCAGAATAGACCTTGTGATTGGGTGACAATGGAGGTCAAAGAAACTATACAGAATCTGTTATATGAAATAAGTAAAGACTTGAGACTTTGAGAGCGCTCTTGACAGCATTTAGAATTGAAATAGGAGGAAGGAAAATTCCTTCTTAGGAACTAGGTTCTTGTGATAAAGATTTGAGACATTGAGAGTGCGGATGACGGCAGTGAGATTCCAAATAGGAGGAAGGGAGATCCATTCTTAGGAACTAGAAATTAAAATTGCATTCGGAAGAATCAAGAGAGAAAATGGTCTAAGATCCAAGAGTCTATGTAGGGAACCCCTACTTCACATGCCTTGCCGTGAGAGCGATAGAGAAAGGAGGCGAAATGAAAAGCATAACCATCTAAAAATAAAACCGCAAGAACTCCTGGACAGAGGAAATAAGAAAATGACTGTCATGTAAGAGTAGCCTGCAATTATGATTTCATGACCCAAAGTTAAACAGGTGAGAGTGGCATGTACCTATGATAACATCCTTACTGCCCCCATGCCTGTGGAAGAACAAACGTACAGCTAACATATAGGAAATATCCTGGTATGGAAAGCAACCTAAGTGCAAAGGCATAAAGTATAAAGTACTACATGCATCAACCTTCTCCTACAAGAGCACGCAACTCTGGAACGCACTGCCACGCGGCAGTGGGATACAAATGCAAATAAATAAATAAATAAATAAACCTTTTCGAAAAATGCTATAACAAAAAAAACACAACTGTGAACTACCTTCCCACAGTCACATTGGAGCCGACTCTGTGGGTGCTGTGGGTGCTTGAGCACCCCCGATATTGAGAAAAACTCATGTATATGTCCAGGGAGGGGTCATTTTCATTGGACTTAGCACCCCCAATAATTTTGAAAAGTTGGCTCCTAGCCCACAGACAAACGCCACCCGAGATTATAAAGAAACAAACATCAAACAGGCTGGCCAAGTAATGTATATATAGTGGGACACAGACATACAGGAGTCCCAGAAAGAGAAATAAATTACTAAAACTGGGACCTGCACCCAGTTCTGTAGCCCACCTTTTGATGCTGCTTTTAACTCCTAACCCTTATTCACTCTGTTCAGGACCCTTATTTTAAACCTGCTCACTTTAAAATCTCCTTATCTCTTGTTTGTTCTGTCTGTCCTAATGAGATTGTAAGATCTGAGGAGCAGGGACTGTCTCTTCATATTCAAGTGTACAGCGCTGCGTTTTTCTAGTAGCGCTTTAGAAATGATAAACAGTAGTAGTAGCAGCTTCAGAGACTGTAGTGCTGACTATTAGGCTACAGCAACCAGCTACTCAACATTAAAAACATAAAAAGCAAAGAAATGACCCCCCTAAAGAACATAGGCGACTCCTGAGAAAGATCAGCCCCAAACGGCCCGAAGACGGCGAAAAAGAAAGTCCCGACGCACCCCCCAGCGGCGCACAATATTTACAGGAGCCGGAAGAGGAGATCCCCGACGCTGGCATACAGCGCGTCTCAGCTTCTCGGACATGACGGTAACGCGCGTGCGCGTGCACGCGCGTACCCGATTCGCGCCAAAATCTCTTTTTTTTTTTTTTTTTTTTTTAAGCCCTGCTCCGCCGAACAAACCGCTAAGGGAAGAACACAAACGGCAGTGCTAAATAAAATACAGCTCAACTCAGAGGGCTGAAAACAAAATGCTGCCGCTTACTCTTTTTTTTTTTTTTTTTTTTACACAGCTGACTCACAGCATTCCCATGCAAACAGAGCTGTCTGCTCATTCAGTCAGTGGGGACAAGTTGTCTTTCATTTTTTTTTACACCTAAACTCCTCCAAATTACTGCTGCCTCTTTTTTTTTTTTTTTTTTTTAACCAGCTAGATAATATAGACACCTAAAACAGCCACCAGAGCTGCCTGCTCGTTAAAGTAATGGGGAAAACTCAGCTGAAGAGTAATAGAACAACACATAGCTGTCTGCTCGTTAGAAGCCGGGGGATGTAGCTTATCAGATTTAATTTTCTATAGTGGCTGCCTCTCCCAAAGACATACACCTTTCTAAACAAAGGGTAGTCCTTCCCAGCTATGTATGGGAGATGGGGAGGAAGGGGGGAGGGACCCGGAGACATCCGAGTTTGACACCCCCAGAGGCTGTAAAAGAAAGGAAAAGAAGTCCCTACCTGACCAGCGTCTAACAGAGAATTCCTAGGCACAGAAGAAGAGGTAGCAATGCTGTTCTTATTGTAAACCTCTAAAAGAGAAAGAGAGAGACTAATGGGCTCGCTTCCTACCTGCTGGGAGACTGAGAAAATACTGAGGCTAAGGTCACATGGCCAGGGCTCCTATTGGCTCTCTAGAGTCAGAGTTTTTCTCAGTCTCCACCTGCTGGTAGGCGAGCACAACCCATCAGTCCAATCCTGGTCCGGTCCGGAGGGACGCTAAGGAAGTACCTTTAGTCCCCCGTATGACAGAGTCAGAAAGAGGTCTATAAGAAGAGGTAATTAAAAACAGGACTAATTTTAATACATTTTGACTAACTTTCGGAGAACAAAACCCCCTTCCTCAGGTCAGCACTATATTGTAACAGCACTATACTGTACTGACCCGAGGACGGAGGTTTTGGCCTCTGAAAGCTAAATGTATTAGTCCAATAAAATGGTATTATTTTACTTTCTATATTTGTTTTATTTCTATTTGTTAATTTGTAAAGTGGTGATTGGTACTTGTTAGTTTTTTTTCAAATTTACATCTGCGGTCTTTATATTTTGCACAGTACTAGGGGGCAGTTTCTGTTTCTGGGGTGTTGCATTGTATGCAGAGTTTGGCATTGGGGGTTCAGTTTAATTTTTGTCTAAATAGAAAGTTTATGATTACTTATTCTATAGTGGATTAGGGTGTATCTGTGTTTGTGAAAAAGACATGGCTTTCAGTTGGCATTGACTGTGCAGGATCTACGATCTGTACTATTCTGTCTGGTTTCGTTTTACAATAGGTGAATTGATGTTCTAGTGCTCACTGTAGTGTTTAAGATGCTTTCCTTTTCCTTGTGTGACTCGTAGAAATGACTGCTTATGGTATGGTAGAATTGCTCTATAGGTCCTGAGTGTTTTGTATTCTCGGCATGCCTAGTACTGGATTTGGGGGGGGGGGGGGGGGGGTGTTAAAAAATGACCGGCCCCGGGTGTCAACTACCCTAGGTACGCCACTGGGGTGACCACATCCTTAGAAAAAGTCAGATAAAATTCCTTGCAGGATAGAACTCTGTGTGCAGGAGTAGACTTACACTGAGTTGACAAACAGGAAAGCCATATTCAATTCATGTTACTGCTGCTCCTTGTAATCTCGGGCAAGTCACTTAATCCTCTATTGCCTCAAGAACAGATTGTAAACCATCCAGGGACAGGGAAATATACTTATAGTAACACAGTAGATGATGGCAGATAAAGACCTGAAGAGTCCATCCAATCTTAGCAAATCACTTCTTACCAACACAGCAGGAAGTGGGACTAAACAAGAAACTAAACAGAAGATAAAAATTCCACTGAAATGTAGATGGAAAGCGATGACCACAAATGCTCGCAGTCTAAGTAATAAAGTTCATGACCTTCAAGCCCTGATGTTGGAGGCAGACTTAGATGTTGTTGCAACCATGGAGACCTGGCTCAATGGTTCCCATGAATGGGATGCAAACATACCAGGCTATAATCTATTTAGGAAGGATAGAGATAGTCGTAAAGGTGGAGGAATAGCTCTGTATGTGAGAAATGATATCGCAGCGAATGACACGACAGGGACCTGGGGAAAGGAAGAAGTAATATGGATCACCTTAAAAAGAGATGATAGAACCTCTGTCCATGTGGGTGTTGTCTACAGACCTCCGACACAATTGGAGGAACTAGATAAAGATCTGATCGCAGATATTCAAAAGTTGGGAAAAAAAGAGAGAGGTGCTGTTGCTGGGAGATTTCAATCTGCCAGATGTAGATTGGAAGGTTCCATCTGCGGAATCGGAAAGTAGAGAGATCGTGGATGCTTTTCAAAGTGCTCTGCTCAGACAAATGGTCACGGAACCCATGAGGGAAGGAGCGACGCTGGATCTGGTGCTCACAAATGGGGATAGTGTGTCAAATGTCCGAGTAGGTGCCCACCTGGGCAGCAGTGACCACCAAACAGTTTGGTTTGATATGACAGCTGAAGTGGAGGGTGGCCACTCAAAACTCAAAGTCCTGGATTTCAAGCATGCTGACTTTAGTAAAATGGGGGAATACCTGCGGAAGGAGCTGATGGGATGGGAGGATGAACGAGAAGTGGAAGGACAGTGGTCCAGGCTGAAAGAAGCTATAAATAGGGCCACAAACCTTTATGTAAGGAGAGTAAATAAAAGCAAAAGAAAAAGGAACCATATCGGTTTCTCCATGCAAGTGGCTGAGAAAATAAAGGCTAAAGAGTTGGCGTTCCAGAAATACAGAAAAATTCAAGAAGAGGAACACAAAGAAGAATACTGGATGAAACTGAAAGAAGTCAAGAGAGAGATACGTCTGGAGAAAGTGCAAGAAGAAATGGCTAGAAAGGTAAGGAGGGGTGACAAAAATTTCTTCACGTATATTAGTGAAAGGAGGAAAACTAAAAATGGAATTGTGAGACTGAAATATGCTGTGAACCGCTATGTAGATAATGATGAAGAAAAAGCAAATTTGCTAAACAGATACTTTTGTTCTGTTTTCATAGATGAAAATCCTGGAGAAGGACCACGATTAACTGGCAAAAGTACTAATGAGAATGGAGTGGATAGAGCAATGTTCACAGAAGAGAGTGTGTATGAACAACTTCAAAATCTAAAAGGTGGACAAAGCTGTGGGACTGGACGGGATCCACCCCAGGATATTGAGGGAGCTCAGAGAGGTTCTGGCGGGTCCTCTTAAAGGTTTGTTTAATAAATCCTTGGAGACGGGAGAGGTTCTGTGGGAGTGGGAACAGTGGATGTGGTCCCTCTCCACAAAAGTGGTGATAGGGAAGAAGCTGGAAACTACAGGCTGGTAAGCCTCACTTCGGTTATTGGAAAAGTAATGGAAGCGATGCTGAAGGAAAGGATAGTGAATTTCCCGGAAGCCAATAAGTTGCAAGATCCAAGACAACATGGTTTTACCAAGGGTAAATCGTGCCAAACGAATCTCATTGAATTCTTTGACTAGGTGACCGGAGAATTGAATCATGGACGTGCTATAGACGTAATCTACTTAGATTTCAGCAAAGCCTTTGACACGGTTCCCCACAGGAGGCTCTTGAATAAACTGGACAGGCTGAAGATAGGACCTGACGTGGTGAACTAGATTATGAACTGGTTGGCGGACAGACGCCAGAGGCTGGTGGTAAATGGAATTCGACCGGATGAGGGAAAGGTGAGTAGTGGAGTGCCTCAGGGATCGGTGCTGGGGCAGATTCTGTTCAATATATTTGTGAGTGACATTGCTGAAGGGATAGAAGGTAGTTTGCCTTTTTGCAACAGAGTGGACACCCAGGAGGGAGTGGAAAACATGAAAAAGGATCTGCAGAAGCTAGAAGAATGGTCTAAGGTTTGGAAATTAAAATTCAATGCGAAGAAATGCAAAGTGATGCACTTAGGGAATAGAAATCCACAGGAGACATATGTGTTAGGCGGTGAGAGTCTGATATGTACAGACGGGGAGAGAGATCTTGGGGTGATAGTATCTGAGGATATGAAGGCGATGAAACAGTGTGACAAGGCAGTGGCCGTAGCTAGAAGGTTGCTAGGATGTATAGAGAGAGGTATGACCAGCAGAAGAAAGGAGGTGTTGATGCCCCTGTACAAGTCGTTGGTGAGGCCCCACCTGGAGTATTGTGTTCAATTTTGGAGGCCGTATCTTGCTAAGGATGTAAAAAAAATTGAAGCGGTGCAAAGAAAAGCTACAAAAATGGTATGGGATTTGCGTTACAAGACGTATGAGGAGAGACTTGCTGACCTGAATATGTATACCCTGGAGGAAAGGAGAAACAGGGGTGATATGATACAGACATTCAAATATTTGAAAGGTATTAATCTGCAAACGAACCTTTTCCGGAGATGGGAAGGCGGTAGAACTAGAGGATATGAAATGAGATTGAAGGGGGGCAGACTCAAGAAAAATGCCAGGAAGTATTTTTTCATGGAGAGAGTGGTGGATACTTGGAATGCCCTCCCACGGGAGGTGGTGGAGATGAAAATGGTAACGGAATTCAAAAATGCGTGGGATAAACATAAAGGAATCCTGTGCAGAAGGAATGGTTCCTCAGAAGCTTAGCGGAGATTGGGTGGCAGAGCCGGTGGTGGGAGGCGGGGCTAGTGGGTGGGAGGCGGGGCTAGTGGGTGGGAGGTGGGGCTAGTGCTGGGCAGACTTCTACGGTCTGTGCCCTGAAAATGGCAGATACAAATCAAAGTCAGGTACACACATAAAGTAGCACATACGAGTTTATCTTGTTGGGCAGACTGGATGGACTGTACAGGTCTTTCTCTGCTGTCATCTACTATGTAGCCTAGCATCCTTCTGCCCATGACCACTGCCTTGTCGCATTGTTTTATTACCTTAAGATCCTCAGACACCATCACCCCAAGGTCCCTCTGCTGAGCTTTGCTTCTCTCTCTCCTCCTATCGTACATCTCTTTTGGATTTCTACACTCCAAATGCACCACTCTGCACGTTGCATTAAATTAACTGCCAGACATTTGACCATTCTATTTTTTTTTTTTTAGATCTCTTCTCATGGTTTACACTCCGTCCGGGGTATCCATTCTATTGGCTATCTTCGTGACATCTGCAAAGAGGCAAACTTTTTCTTCTAACCTTTCAGCAATGTCTCACAAATATATTAAACAGAATTGGCCCCAGTACAGATCACCAAGGCATTCCACTACTCACCTTCTTTTCCCCTGAGCAAATTCCATTTACCAACACCCTCTGTCACCTGTCGGTCAAGAAGTTTCCAATCTAGTTCACTACTTTGGGTCCTGTCAGTCCTCTAAGCTTATTCAGGAGTCTTCTGTGAGGAACCATATCAAAGGCTTTGCTGAAATACAAGCAGATACATCTAGCACATGTCCTTTATCCAGTTCTTTGGATAACCAGTCAAAGAAATCAGATTTGGCAGGATTTTCTTTTAGTAAAGCCATGTTGCCTTGGATCCTGCAATCTGTTGGATTCTAGAAGTTAACTCTCTATTCCTTCAGCAGTGGACTCCGTTATTTTTCCCACCATCGATGTGAGGCTTACTAGCCTGTAGTTTCCCACTTTTCCCCTGTCCCTGTGTTTGTGAAGAGGGACCACATTAGCTCTTCTCTAATCCCGATGAAAATGGTATGGGATTTGCTTCACATGATGTATGAGGAGAGACTTGAGGACCTGAACATGTACAACGCCTCTCTGGTACTATGTAAACCACATTGAGCCTACAAAAATAGGTGGGAAAATGTGGGATACAAATGTAATTAATAAATAAATAAATATCCTGGAGGAAAAGGAGAGATGGGGGGGGGGGGGGGGGGGGGGGTGATATGATACAGAAATTCTATTAGGGCACCACCAGGCAAGATGAAGGCCTTAGGTGCTTCATATGCCTCATGCAATGTCCAGATAGGCCACGGCTTCAATCTGTCCAGGGCCACCAACTGTACTTTAATGACTAAGAATCTATGATCGCAGCTCCTCTGCAAAATGGTCAAATCCTCTAAAACCACGGCACCATTGAGCTACTAGTCCTTAAAATTCATACAAGGTTACAAACACTCACCCGACTCACACATATAAATGAATTCTTAGCCAGGTGGCTATCACTGTTGCCAAATAGCTCTTGCTTTATTCTCCATCTTTCAAGGGCCAAGCTATAAGCCAAAAGAGATGCAGATTGCCCTTGAAGACTGGACCTTACTGCAATAGTCTTACCTTACTAAAGTCTCCAATGATCTATTCCTGGCTAAATCCAAAGGGCTCTATTCTATCCTCCTCCTTCTCGATCTCTCTACTGCCTTTGATACTGTTGATCACAGCCTACTACTCCTTGACACGCTGTCCTCACTTGGATTTCGGAATTCTGCTCTCTCCTAGTTCTCTTATCATCTCTCACAGCGTACTTTTAGTGTATATTCTGGTGGTTCCTCCTCTTCCTCTATCCCGCTGTTAGTGGGTGTACCTCAAGGATCTGTTCTAGGACCTCTCCTTTTCTCCATCTATACTTCCTCCCTTGGTGCTTTGATCTCATCACACGGCTTTCAGTATCACCTTTACGCTGATGACTCCCAGATCTACCTCTCCACACCAGTAATCTCGGCAGAAATCCAGTCTAAGGTATCTGCCTGCCTCTCTGACATTGCTACCTGGATGTTTCACCCCCACCTGAAACTCAATATGTCCAAAACTGAACTCCTTATCTTCCCTCCTAAACCAACCTCTTCCCTTCCCCCATTCTCTATTTCTGTAGACAACACGTCCATTCTTCCTGTCTCGTCTGCTCGCAAACTTGGGGTCATCTTCGACTTCTCCCTCTCCTTCTCTGCCCATATTCAACAGATTGCTAAAACCTGTCATTTCTTCCTTTATAACATCGCCAGAATTCACCCTTTCCTTTCTGAACACGCTATCAGAACCCTCATCCAAACTCTCATCACCTCTCGCTTAGACTACTGCAACTTGCTTCTCTGAGGTCTTCCACTCAGCCATCTCTCTCCTCTTCAATCTGTTCAAAACTCTGCCGCACGACTAATATTTCACCAAAGTCGTTATGCCCATATCACCCCTCTCCTGAAATCACTTCACTGGCTCCCTATCCGTTTACGTATACAATTCAAGCTCCTCTTGTTGACCTATAAGTGCATTCACTCTGCAGCCCCTCACTACCTCTCCACCCTCATCTCTCCCTACACTCCTTCCCTAGAACTCCGTTCACTAGGCAAATCTCTCCTAATTGCACCCTTCTCCTCCATCGCTAACTCCAGACTCTGCTCCTTCTATCTCGCCGCCCCTTATGCCTGGAATAGGCTTCCTGAGCCATTACGTCTATCTCCATCCCTGGCTGCCTTCAAATCCGGGCTAAAGGCCTACCTGTTTGATGCTGCTTACAACTCCTGACTTCTAACTTTTATCTTATCCTTATGTGTCCTTCTGTCTGTCCTTCCCTTCTCCTTTTTGGTCCTGTTTGTCCTGATTTAGACTGTAAGCTCTTTTGAGCAGGGACTGTCTTCTTCATGTTCAATTGTAAAGTGGAGGAGTGGCCTAGTGGTTAGGGTGGTGGACTTTGGTCCTGGGGAACTGAGCTCGATTCCCACTTCAGCACAGGCAGCTCCATGTGACTCTGGGCAAGTCACTTAACCCTCCACTGCCCCATGTAAGCCGCATTGAGCCTGCCATGAGTGGGAAAGCGCGGGGTACAAATGTAACAAAAATAAAGCGCTGCGTACGACTGGTAGCGCTATAGAAGTGATTTATAGTAGTAGTAGCAGCAGTAGCAATAGACCTGGGAATTGAGTAAACTATAGTGGCTCCCCAATAGTAACCTTACCAGGTCAGCATACTAAAGTCACCACAGCTAACAGCATACAGAGGACTTTCTTTTACAAGTCAATTTCCCTTCTTTGGCTGGAAAAGCACCCAGCTTTCACATTTGCATGGGACACCATCAAGTCAAATACCAGCAGTTCAAAGTTATCTGAAAAGCCTCAAAGCCTCAGCTCCCACTCCCCAGGATCCAAGACATTCCAGCTGGGAAAAAAAACCCACTTGCACATTCTCAACTCTACAATGTTGGCTGCAGACAGTGGCACTAAGTGGCTCTCCGCTTACCTGTGCAGCAAGGCAATCTCTGATGTCACCTGAATACACTGTTTTCTCCTGCTTTTTGACAGGAGAGAGTCTGTGGACCGAACCCTAGGTGATAAGAAGCATTCTATATCGCAGGTAGCCAAATCAAACAGTGATCCTATTGCATCAATCCAGACCACAACCATCTGCTAGAGGCAGAGAAAACTAGAAAGTTCCAGGACTGCATCAATCCTTATACTGGTGATGCCACTGGAAGTCAGTGGTCTGCCTCCATCTGCTGGCTGGAGAACACAAACCACTTGTCCGGATTGATCTAGCAGAATAAAGGAAATCAACATTTTTATGTGTAGCTAATAAGTGACAGATGAACCATTTTTTTCTTCTTTCCTTTGGATTACCCTTTAGATATAATAGAGATGGTTGCAAAGCAATAGGAAAAGCACTGGCCTTCACAGACATCCAGCCTTCTTTCACGCAACTTAAAACTAACAGTTGATATAAAGAAATCCTGTACAGCAATTCACCAAAATGGGCTTTTTATTTATTTTTTTACCTGGGAACTGGCCAACCTGCTGCTGTTGGTAGGAGTTCTGTGTTTGGTCCTGATACTGAGGGGGAGGTCTGGTGAGGTGGCGCTGAAGTTGCTGTTGCTGTTCCTGTTGGTGACGCTTCTCCTGTAAACAGATGAGAAAAAGCATAAGGATTTATTATAATCTGTAAGCTCTGGTAAAAGGGCAATTGAGAGACAAGTGATACATCAATCAGTGAAATTTTCTGACTCATAGATGTAAAGATACAATGCACAACTGTACAATAGATGACAATTGGCTACTCTGACAGCAGAATATATACAAAAGGTTTTATGACATGTATGTCGGTCTATCTTAACTTTTCTCCCCTCCTACTAGTTGTTTGAATAATCCAGAATCAACAATTATTTACATGTTCAAGTCCAGGAGAGACTTTGAAATGTATGTGATGTGACAGAGTTATGCCTTAATGTAGTCTCAACTGTTTGTTTTTGTGTATGCATTTGTTGCTGTTTTTTTTGTGTGTGTGCATGTGTTTTTTTTAATAATCCCCAAATTTTCTTCTTCACTGCCACAGATATATTTGAAGCAGTTCAAAGTCACAAAAATAGGTCATATAACTATACTCAGCACGATGCAGATGTCTGTTTGAATAATAGGATACTAACGTGATGAAATTTAGTCATATTGGTTAATCACAATTAACGTGCAGCCCTAGAAATTAATATTGTGATTAACATATTAGTCACGATTAAAAGTTAAAAGCAGCTAATAAAATTAAAATCACCCCCATCCTGCACGTCATTCCCTCGCTGACTCCCCCGTACCTTCCAAATTCCTTATACAGGATCGACAGCGCAGCAACATCTATACACTACCTACTCTGGAGGCTTCCTCTGACCTGTCTGAGGAAACAGAAAATTGCATCACAGAGGAGCAGGATGGATCTGAGGGAGCCTCCAGAGCAGGCAGCGTATAGACGCTGCTGTGGGAGCTGTAGAATGCGTAGCTCCTCATTTTTCAGGGCAATAGTATTAAAAGAACGGAAAATTATTTTAAAATCCTTCACCACTTGTCAAACTTCTCAAGTTGTGCATTCAATTTGGTATCCTTGTTCCTTAGTTTATGTGGGAAAAACCATACGCCCTCAAAACTAGAATGATTGAATATCAGAACCATTTACAACAGTGGGATGTTAATGAACCTTTACTGGATCACGGTTTGGCTGTTTCCCGTGATTTTTACAATTTACACTTCACTGTTCTGGAGAAAATTGTGTCTGTACATCCAGATATTGTGTTTTTACAAAAGGAAAGATGCTGGATTTATTTTTTTATTGAGTGTGGAACCATTTGGCTTGAACAAAACTATGGACTGGTAAGTTCAGTTGTTGGGAATATATTCTCTTTATTTAATGTGGAGGTATTTCTGTGGCATTGTAAGCGCTTCATTTAAAGAGTTGGTTAGAAGGTTTCCCTTTAACAAGTATTTCAAGACATCATCAAGTCAAATGTTACCACAGCGTGCTCATCCCTCTCCATGCTGTTGATTTTGGAGCTAGGCGTTGAGCCTTTTGAAGTTATGCAAGTAAAAAATTGTGATTTATCTGATTTTTAAAAAATGTTTATAACACCTACAGGGGTTGTCTTGGTTACTGATGGCTTGGTTCATATTTTTAGTTGAAATACCCTGGATGCAGGCAGACTGCCGAAATGCTCCTGGTTTCATCTTTGTGAGCATTGGGTGTGGAACTGTCCTCAGTGCTGATGGCTGCACTTTGCAGATAAGTGGTCATGTTCTGGTTTATATTTTTTAATATGTAGAGAATATAAATATTTAATAAAGATTTTTGTATGGTAATGAACTAAAGTAGGGATGCCCTAGCAGCATGATAAGAATTCTGTAGTGAAGGCAGAGTAACAGCTGTGCATTGTAAGAGGTCCTATGTCTTGTGCCATGTTATATTTGAAGTTAGGCTCTTGGGGCACAATGGCGATATATACTGGCAGTTGTGTTTTGAAAAGATTTTTTGTTAATTTGTAGGTTATGTTTATTTTGGCTATTTGCTATATTTTTATTTTGTAATGTTAATTTTCCCATCTTTCTTTTTATGCATTTTGGGTCTTTATCTACCATCATAAACTATGGGCCGAGCTGTACGCCTCACCCAGTGGTTACTATTAAGTGATGGCTGAGGACAGCAGAGAAGCACTCCATGTTCGAACAGGTGCTGTTCGTGGATCCAGCTGTGAGGCAAAGGCCTGCGGTGCTGGGGAACTAGGCCAAGGACCAGGCGCAATAGCCTGAACAACTTGACCCTCTGCTGGAGGTAAAGAATATACCGTATTTTTCGGACTATAAGACGCACCGGACCATAAGACGCACCTAAGTTTTAGAGGAGGGAAATAGGAAAAAAAAAATTTTTCCTTTTTCCCTCCTCTAAAACCTAGGTGCTCCGGTGCGTCTTGTCCGAGTTTTGGACCGCCGTCCCGTACTTACACGATTCCATGTTCCCTGGTGGTCTAGTGACGTCGGGGCAGGAAAGAGCCCCCTCTTTCCTGCCCATCGCGCTGCTCTCCGTGCTCCTCACTGCTTTCTGACGGTCTCGGCGAGAATCTCGGCGGCCATTTTGAATATCGCCGAGACCGTCAGAAAGCAGTGAGGAGCACGGAGAGCAGTGCGATGGGCAGGAAAGAGGGGGCTCTTTCCTGCCCCGACGTCACTAGACCACCAGGGAACATGGAATCGTGTAAGTACGGGACGGCGGTCCAAAAACGCTACCTTCGGACTATAAGACGCACCCCCCATTTTCCTCCCAAATTTTGGGGGAAAAAAGTGCGTCTTATAGTCCGAAAAATACGGTACCAGAGTTTTCCCACTGAGAACAGCCCACGTGTATCAGTGAGTTCACTGGGAAAGATCAGTTTCTCTACTTCCCTCTGCTTGAAAAAAGGGGTAATACCCACTTGTTCCAAATAGTAGCAGATGTTCTCCATGGATAGCAGGACATATTCTCATATGTGGGTGAGGTCATCTACAGAGCCTCGGTGCGGACGCTGCCCAGCGAACTGCTGATTCCACAATTGAACTCTTCATGTTTTTTTTTTTAATCTAACTCCTAGGAGAGGTGGAAGGATATGTCAGAATATATGTCCTGATGTCCTCGGAGAACACCTACTACGCTTTCTCTGAGGACGGTGGGACATTGGTTTCTCACATGTGGGAATTCCAAGCTACCAGGTCCACTGAAAATAAACAGCCAATGGCAAGGGCAACAGGAATCAAAAACACTAAACCAAAAACAGTTTTGTTTTGAAGGAGTAGCCTGGAACAAAAAAGAATGGGCCTAGGAGGGTGGAGCTGGATTCTAGACTCCAAAACAATTCTGCAGAAGTCTGACCAAACCAGCTGTAACGTTGGGTATTCTGCTCAAGGCAGTACTGAGATGTGAATGTGTGGACAGAAGACTATGTTGCAGCTTTGCAAATCTCTTCAATGGAGATTGATCTCAAGTGGGCTACTGACGCAGCCATGGCTCTGACATTGTGAGCCGTGTCATGACCCTCCAGAGTCAGCCTAGCCTGGGAATAAGTGAGAGAGATGCAGTTTGACAGCCAATTGGATAAAGTGTGTTTACCGATGGTTGAGTGGACTATCTATGGGCTCTAGTCAGCTCGAGAGAGAACGCTAAGGCTTGCTTGCAGTTCAAGGTGTGCAGTGCACTTTTGCCAGGAGGCTCTGGGAAAAATGCTGGCAGGACAACTGACTAGTTAAGATGGAACTCTGGCACCATCTTAGGAACAAACTTAGGATGCATGCAGAGAACTATTTTGTTATGATGAAACTTTGTTTAAGGTGTGTCAGCTAAAAGCTTGAAACTCACTGATTCTGCAAGCTGAAGTGACAAACACCAAAAACAAGATCTTCCAGGTCAGGTACTTCAGATGACATAAATCAAACAGCAAAAAAGGAGCTTTTATCAGTTAGGAGGTTTGGGGGGGGGGGGGGGGGGGGGGGGGGGGCTTTGTGAACAGCAAACAACTAGAGGCTGTACAGAGATGGCCTTATCTTCTACATGGTGGTGGTAAGCATTAATTGCACTGACAGGAACCCTTACAGAATTTTAGACCAGACTCAGAAACGTGTAGAAGATAATCACGCAATTTTTGAGGGACAAGAGTATCTAGGGCCTTCCCCTCACACCAAACAGAAAACCTCTTCACCTGCCTGAGGGTGTCTCCAGAATATTGCTGCCTTCGAGGAAAGATTCCACCAAGTGATGCTATACTCACTAAGAGGATGAGGGTTAGGGCTAGGATTAGGTCTTAAGTGGGGACCTGTGCAGGCCTGCTTAACCATCTGGGTCAAGCCCTGGAGCAAAAAAAAACAAAACCCAACACCCCACCAATATTCCCTCCCCCCTGCAGAAGGGACCCTGGGAGGGCAGGAATGAAAAATGCTGTCACATGACCAGGGATTTATTCACCTGTCTGAGTGAATTGAAAGAAAAGAGAGGATTCTAACTGCCAATTTCCCTTCACAGGAACACTGAAAGGAATGTATCCATTTGACCAAAGGGGGGAGGGGAACAGACATATAAAATGCTGAGAGAGAGAGACTGTGCTGGCTCTGCAGACCACACAGCTTGTGCTGGGCCAGCATGCCCTACTATGACCCAGGGCTTCGGCATCTCTGCCATCCCAGGTTCTCTCTGGGTGCACCTAGAGGGAAATTCCCTACTTAGTTCTTTACAGTAACATTAGCCCCTGACAAAAGGCCAGAGCAATTAAAAAAATTTTTTTGTGGTGTATGTGGTACCAAAGCAAGCACTTTTGGAAAGCCTGGAGAGCTTCAGGAACAGCCAGTGGGGACCCACACCCCTCAGGCAAGGCCCAGCAGGGTCAAGCCAAAGCCTCACACATTGGCACTAAGAGACTGTGGTGCCAAACTCAAGCAAGTACGGTCCTGAGACTGATCTGGGAACAGCTATTAGGCTCGACCACTCTGTGTAGCAGCGGCCAACAGAGCGGGGAGCTAGGCCAGGGACAGTAGCAACGTCAGCATGACCTACCATCCTGCTTTCAGGGAGCACCTCAGCTTATGCTGGTGATGTTGCTGGCAGAATTCAATTTTCTCTACTTCCACCTGCTAGTAAGAAGGGATAACAGTGCGACCAGCAAGGCTCTTCTCAATAACAACAGGAAGACGGAACTACAGTGGAAAGACTTTATACGTAGTGGATCACCGTCTACTGCTTCTGCGGTCTTCCTTCTTCTTAGGAAGGGATAGCATCCACTTGTGCAGAACAGTGGAGCTGAGGCTAAGAAAGAGTACATTCTAGATTAGTTTCTTGAAAAAATTAGGATGCCATGGCTTCAAACTACAGTTTCTTGAGAGGACTTATGGCACAGGTGGCTACTGTACTTGTGGCCTGATATTTTTGAAGAGACCATTTCATACGGAAACAACTGGACACTGGGAAGCTGGGGCTTCATCTATAAACAAAATAAGCTGCAGCCCTAGTTGATAGTATAGGGATTGCAGTATAGCCATAAGTAACACACCCCAATGACCACCTTTACCAAGTACATCTGGTGAAAGCCTCTCTTACCACCACTGAGATGTTGCTGGTAGATCCAAGTAGACTATGTACTGCTCCAATTTTCACACTGTCAGAGCTGATGACTTGCAGAATGGGATGTCCTTCTGCCTCCCAATCTCATTAAGACCAGAAAGGTTTGAACTGAGAGCCTTGAGAACAGGAAACCAGCTTGACAAGGCCAATTCAGTGCTATAAGAATCATTGTGCTAGAATTATATGAAATTTGTACAGGGTTTTTGGTATTAGGTAAAATAGGAACCAAATTCAGCTTGTAGCTATTGCATCTCTCATCGGATAATGTGGAAACAGGCACACAAGAGGCAGCTTTGCTTTTCACTGTTGACAAATGGAGCCTCTCAACAAACAAACCTGTCCAAATAAAAGTGCCATAGAGTCTGATGGTCAGAATACAGCAATTAGACAGATATATTCTGCTCATAAGTTTGA
Organism: Microcaecilia unicolor; assembly: GCF_901765095.1. NCBI lineage: Eukaryota > Metazoa > Chordata > Amphibia > Gymnophiona > Siphonopidae > Microcaecilia > Microcaecilia unicolor. The sequence goes on along the minus strand of NC_044038.1, from coordinate 151,394,685 downwards.
GAAAATAACACTTTTTTAAAAATAGAATTTCGTTGGTTACCAATTGAGGTCAGAGTGAACTTTTAAGCTATATATGCTAAATATTTAAAATGTTGTATGGTATTAAAAGGCAGCAACACATGTTCTCTTAAAAATCAGATGCTTTTATGTTTTGTTTGGTACATTTGTATCCCAATTTTCCCATCTATTTGCAGGCTCAATGTGGCTTACATAGTACTGTAGGCATTTGCCAAGAACGGTAAAGAAACAAATACAAGGTGATAATGTGGTCGAATAAAGGGTCCATTTCTTTCAGGCATAAGGGGATCAGAGAGAGGGAAGGTTAAATAGTGTCCAACATGATCCCTGGATTTGCTGCGTTGCAGGGCGATGGCATCTATGTTGGGTCAATAGTGTATGCCCTTTTAAATAGGTAAGTTTTTAGTGATTTCCTGAAGTTCAGATGGTCGTAGATTGTTTTCACTCCTTTTGGCAGTGCGTTCCATACTTTTGTACCTAAATAGGAGAAGCTGGATGCATAGGTTGTTTTGTATTTGAGACCTTTGCAGCATGGATAATGGAGGTTTAGATATGTTCGAGATAACCCGGAACTGTTCCTCTTTGGCAGGTCTATGAGGTCAATCATGTTTCCTGGGACTACGCTGTAGATAATTTTGTGGATCAGGGTAGATTTTGAAAGTAATGCGTTCCTTAATAGGGAGCCAGTGCAGTTTTACTCAGAGGGGTCTGGCACTTTCGAATTGGGTCTTACCGAATATCAGCCTGGCTGCTGTATTCTGGGCTGTCTGGAGTTTCTTTGTGAGTTGATCTTTGCATCCCACGTAGATTCCATTACAGTAATCTGCATGGCTTAACACCATTGATTGCATTAATTTACAAAATGTTTCTAACTGTTCATAAGGTTAGATATCAAAGGCAACTAATAACTTTTTCATATCAGGCGGCCATGACATGAAACACACTTCCATCGTCAATTAGTCTAGAGAAAAACTGTTGTGTTATTTAGAAGAGATGTGAAGACTATTTAAAAAATATTTACTATCTAATAATTGATTAGGATTTATTGGTAGAAATTTACTTAAGTATTTTGACTGTGGTTTTTAGCTGCTAATTATGTAAATTCCTGGACTGTCCTAGTTTTTTCGTATTGTTATCTGTATAGAGCTATGTAGGTTATGTGGAATAAGAATTTAATGTAATGTCTAAGAGACCATTCATGAAGCTAAAGAACTCTGCTGAGCTTGTCTACTATGTGGTTCTGATTGCAATGCAACAAGACATCATGCTGCACCCTCCTAACTCAATAGAAAAATGATGGCTGATAAGGGCCAAAAGGCCCATCCAGTCTGCCCATCCTCAATAACCACTAACTCCTCCTGTTACTAAGAGATGTCATATGCCTGTCCCACGCTTTCTTAAATTCTGACATAGTCCTTGTCTCCTCGACATCCACCGGGAGGCCATTCTACACATTCACCACCCTTTCCGTGAAAGAGTATTTTCTTAGATTCCTCCTAAGCCTATTCCCTCAACTTCATCCTATGCCCTCTCATTGCAGAGTTTTCCTTCATTTGAAAAACGTTCACCGCCTGTACATTAATGCCACTGAGATTTTAAATGTCTCCATCATACCCCTCTCTCCTACCTCTGTTCCAGTGTATACATGTTGAGGTTCATAAGCTTGTCCCTATATGTTTTATGACACTAAACTATTTAGCAGTCTCTAACTGCCCTCTGAACCAACTCCATTCTGTTTATATCTTTCTGAAGGTGCAGGCTCTACAAAATACACACTGAGTACTGTGGTGCCTCAAAGAGACTTCTACAAGGGCACTATGACCTCTTTTTTCCTGATGGCCATCCCTCTCCTTATGCACCCAAGCGTGGGACCACATGGTTACCAAATGGGCCACCACACAGCCCCATGGTTCAAATGCTTCAGTCAGGCTTGCAGGCAGGAGAGGACGCAACCTCATGTGAATCCACTTTACTCCTCCTCTGGTGTTTACAGAGTAAGCTCTGGGGTAAGGGAAAATATTTGAAATAGTTTGTCCTGCAATAGGGAGTCCCAGGGGAGAGGAGCCTCTATCCTCTGCCTTAGACACTCTTGCACCTTTGATGACCCGCCCTGTAAGGCGTACAAAACCCCAACCTTGGCTGACTTCTAATATCCGCTACCTACGTTCCTGTACCCGCTCCGCCGAACGCCTCTGGCGGAAATCTCGGGCCCTTGCTGATTCTTACACTTTAAGTTCATGCTGACCTCCTTCCAATCTGCTCTTTTACGTGCCAAACAGGATTATTATATCCAACTGACCAACTCTCTTGGCTCTAATCCTCGACTTCTCTTCACCACATTGAACTCTCTCCTCAAGGTGCCCCCTCCCCCAACTCCCCCTTCACTATCTCCTCAGACCCTTGCTGAATTCTTTCACAACAAGGTTCAAAAGATAAACCTTGCTTTCTCTACCTCACCAGCTCTCCCTCCACTAGTCCGTTCCCCTCTCTCTCCTTCCCCTCATTCCCTTTCCTCCTTTCCTGAAGTTACTATTGAGGAAACTACACTTCTCCTTTCTTCCTCAAAATGTACCACCTGTTCCTCTGATCCCATTCCCACCCACCTTCTTAATGCCATCTCTCCTACTCTTATTCCTTTTATCTGTCACATTCTCAACCTCTCACTTTCCACTGCGACTGTCCCTGCTGCCTTTAAACATGCTGTGGTCACACCTCTCCTTAAGAAGCCTTCACTTGACCCTACTTGTCCCTCTAATTACCGACCCATCTCCCTCCTTCCTTTTCTCTCCAAATTACTTGAGCGTGCTGTTCACCGCCGCTGCCTTGATTTTCTCTCCTCACATGCTATTCTTGACCCATTACAATCTGGTTTTCGCCCTCTCCACTCAACCGAAACTGCGCTTACTAAAGTCTCCAATGACCTATTACTGGCTAAATCCAGAGGTCAATATTCCATCCTCATTCTTCTTGATCTTTCCGCTGCTTTTGACACTGTCGATCACAGCATACTTCTCGATACCCTGTCCTCACTTGGATTCCAGGGCTCTGTCCTTTCCTGGTTCTCTTCCTACCTCTCCCTCCGCACCTTTAGTGTTCACTCTGGTGGATCCTCTTCTACTTCTATCCCTCTGCCTGTCGGCGTACCCCAGGGTTCTGTTCTTGGTCCCCTCCTCTTTTCTATCTACACTTCTTCCCTTGGTTCATTAATCTCATCCCATGGCTTTTCCTACCACCTCTATGCTGATGACTCCCAAATCTACCTTTCTACCCCTGATATCTCACCTTGCATCCAAACCAAAGTTTCAGCGTGCTTGTCTGACATTGCTGCCTGGATGTCTCAACGCCACCTGAAATTAAATATGACCAAAACCGAGCTTCTCATTTTCCCCCCCAAACCCACCTCCCCGCTCCCCCCATTTTCTATTTCTGTTGATGGCTCTCTCATTCTCCCTGTCTCCTCAGCTCGAAACCTTGGGGTCATCTTTGACTCTTCTCTCTCCTTCTCTGCTCATATCCAGCAGACCGCCAAGACCTGTCGTTTCTTTCTTTACAACATCCGTAAAATCCGCCCCTTTCTTTCCGAGCACTCTACCAAAACCCTCATCCACACCCTTGTCACCTCTCGTTTAGACTACTGCAATCTGCTTCTTGCTGGCCTCCCACTTAGTCACCTCTCCCCTCTCCAGTCAGTTCAAAACTCTGCTGCCCGTCTCATCTTCCGCCAGGGTCGCTTTACTCATACTACCCCTCTCCTCAAGACCCTTCACTGGCTCCCTATCCGTTTTCGCATCCTGTTCAAACTTCTTCTACTAACCTATAAATGTACTCACTCTGCTGCTCCCCAGTATCTCTCCACACTCGTCCTTCCCTACACCCCTTCCCGTGCACTCCGCTCCATGGATAAATCCTTCTTATCTGTTCCCTTCTCCACTACTGCCAACTCCAGACTTCGCGCCTTCTGTCTCGCTGCACCCTACGCCTGGAATAAACTTCCTGAGCCCCTACGTCTTGCCCCATCCTTGGCCACCTTTAAATCTAGACTGAAAACCCACCTCTTTGACATTGCTTTTGACTCGTAACCACTTGTAACCACTCGCCTCCACCTACCCCCTCCTCTCTTCCTTCCCGTTCACATTAATTGATTTGATTTGCTTACTTTATTTATTTTTTGTCTATTAGATTGTAAGCTCTTTGAGCAGGGACTGTCTTTCTTCTATGTTTGTACAGCGCTGCGTATGCCTTGTAGCGCTATAGAAATGCTAAATAGTAGTAGTAGTAGTAGTAGTAAATTCAAAAAATGTATAGGGAGGATGTTAGGAAGTGTCCTTAAAAAGATGCTGCATCCTTGGACACTGTGCAGAATTCTGCACGTGCAACAGTGCAGAATTCCCTCAGAAGTAAAGCTTATTTTTCTAGGCCTCTTAACATACCTGTTCAGCCAGGAGCTGCTGCTGCCTTTGTCCCATCAGGAACTGTTTCTGTTGTTCCATCAACATCTGCTGCTGCTTTTGCTGCTGCTCCCGCTGTTTCTGCCGATCCAGCAGCATTTGATGCTGTTTCATTACTACTGCTCGCTGCTGGCTATTAAGGTATGCTGCACTGTTAACATTATTGGCCATTGAAACTGCAGGAGGCTGTGTGCCAACACTGGGTCCCGGCACAGAAACAGGGACACGAGAGACATTTGGTGATGGTTTCTGATCCTGTAGGACAAAGATGTCACAGTAATCGAAAAGGCCCTGAGATGTGTAATTTACAGTTTCAATATAATCAAACATGTCAAGAAAAATGATATGCATTCACCTTTTCTAAATCATATACAATAGACAAAATTAAATAAGCTATCTACTGGTCAACCAAGGTCTTTGGTCTTGTGATTCAGGCAGCAACAGGAGGGTAACAAGAGAGGTGTAACCAAGACATGCCTTCAGCTAATCATGCAGTAGTTCCCAAACCTGATCCTGGAGGCACCCAGCCAGTCAGGTTTCCGGGATATCCACAATGAATATTTACGAGAGAGATTTGCACGCAGTGGAGGCAGTGCATGCAAATATCTCTCCTGAATATTTATTGTGGATATCCAGAAAACCTGACTGGCTGGGGTGCCTCCAGGACCAGGTTTGGGAACCACTGAGCTAATGTATGAAAAGAAACAGCTACTCAAGGTTTTCTTTTGTGTTTTTTTTTTTTTTTTAAAGAGGACACTAACATTTGTTTTACTAAGAATTAAAATGTTTAGTTTCACTTTTACCCAAATCTCAAGAGTGCTCTTAGATACTGAACACCAGTTACTAACTAGTGTATTCTTAAATGACATTCAATAATTAATGTTCAGCACTACAATACATGGTTGGAAATATGCTCTTTATACTGTTTCAGCCAAGCAGTTTGAGCCTGCTCCTTTGGACTTCCATCTCAATCACAACCATCCTCCACTTGACTAAACATAGTATGAACTTCATATGCAACTATGGGAAAATTAGGTTCTTACCTTAGTAATTTTCTTTCCTTTAGTCATAGCAGATGAAGCCATTACGTATGGGTTATGTCCATCAACCAGCAGGGGAGATAGAGAGCACTCAAACTTTCACAGTACCCTCTTGGCCAGCTAGCTCCACTGCCTCTTCAGTATTTGAAGCTTCCAAAGCAGTATGGCAAACCGCAATGGGAATCACAAGAGCTTTCCTCACAGCGAACAATGGCCCATCACAAGGGCATGAACTCATAAAGGAGGGAATGCACATCCTCCTGGAGGGAATAAACTCATCCTCCTTATTGTATAAGTGGAGGGGAACACACGCGCCTCCTGGAGGGAATCACACATCCTCCCAACACACTGGAGGGAATGAACTCATCCTCCTATTTATAGAACTGGAGGGGAACATACGCGCCTCCTGGAGAGAATCAACACATCCTCCAAAAAAAACATGCTGGAGGGAATGAACACATTCTCCTAAATTTAAACTGAACATGAATCCTGAAGATTGTTTTCCAACTTTCTCCCAAGGAAGGAACTTCAGGAAATTAGAACAGAACCTGAAAAACAGATTCACAGCATACAGACAATCATACAGGGAGGGCTCATGGCTTCATCTGCTATGACTAAAGGAAAGAAAATTACCAAGGTAAGAACCTAATTTTCCCTTCCTTGTCATCAAGCAGATGAAGCCATTACGTATGGGATGTAACAAAGCAATCCCTAGATAGGGTGGGAACAAGCCACACCACGCGCTAGCACTTGTGCACCAAAACGCGCATCCCTCCTGGCAGCCACATCCAGCCTGTAATGTCGGGCAAAGGAGAGCTTAGAAGCCCATGTTGCTGCACTGCATATCTCTTGAAGAGAGAGTGCTCCAGTTTCAGCCCAAGAGGAAGAAATCGCTCTAGTAGAATGTGCCTTAAAGGCTACAGGCGGAACCCTGCCGGCCAGCAGATAAGCTGAAAAGATAGTTTCTTTGAGCCAGCGGGCAATAGTGGCTTTAGACGATGGAGACCCTCTGCGAGAACCGGATAGCAAAACAAACAGATGATCAGAAGTCCTGAAAGAGTTAGTAACTCGCAGATACTGCAGCAGAGTCCTGCGCACATCCAAAAGGTGCAGCTGCCCAAAAGATTCTGGAAACTCTTCCTCTGAAAAAGAGGGCAAGAAAATAGGCTGGTTTAAGTGAAAGGCTGAAACCACCTTAGGCATAAAGGAAGGCACGGTCCGAACCGTGACTCCGGACTCTGAAAATTGCAGAAATGGGTCTCTACAGGACAGCGCCTGGAGCTCTGACACCCGTCTCGCCGAGGTAATGGCCACCAGAAAAATGGCCTTCAGTGTCAAATCTTTCTCCGATGCTCGCCGAAGCGGCTCAAAAGGAGATGCCTGCAGGGTTTTCAAAACTAGCCCCAGGTTCCAAGCTGGACAGGGTGCTCGCACTGGAGGCCAGAGCCAAAGCACCCCTCTAAGAAACCGTGCCACATCTGGGTGAGCAGCCAAAGACACGCCTTCCACCTTACCACGAAGGGAGGCCAACGCTGCCACCTGCACCCGCAGGGAATTATAGGCCAAGCCTTTTTGTACACCTTCCTGCAAAAAGTCCAGAATCGGCGAGACAGGAGCCCGCATTGGAACAATGGCTCTGGAAGCACACCAAGACTCAAAGAGGCACCAAATCCTGGCATAAGCCACGGAAGTGGACCGCTTGCGGGCTTGCAGGAGAGTGGAAATAACTTTATTGGAATAACCTTTATCCCTCAATTGCGCCCTCTCAATAGCAATGCCGTAAGACCAAAGCGGCCGGCGTCCTCCATGGCTACCGGTCCCTGAGTCAACAGGTTCGGTACCAGAGGTAACGGCAGAGGAGCCTCCAGGAGCATCTGTCGGAGGTCTGCATACCAAGGTCTCCTTGGCCAATCCGGGGCGATGAGGACCACTTCTCCTGGGTGCAGCCGAATCCGCAAAAGCAGGCGCCCTATCAAGGGCCATGGGGGAAACACATAAAGTAGACCCGGAGGCCAGGGTTGAGCCAAGGCATCCAACCCCGCCGAGCGAGGATCTCTCCGTCTGCTGAAGAAGCACGGGACTTTGGTATTGGCACTTGTCGCCATTAGATCCATCACGGGCTTGCCCCATTTGGCACAGATCTGCAGGAATACTTCGTCTGCCAGATTCCATTCTGCTGGATCGATCTGATGCCTACTCAGATAATCGGCCTGCACATTGCTCTGACCTGCAATATGAGCTGCCGACAGACACTGAAGATGCAGCTCGGCCCAGTGGCAAATCAGTTCGGCCTGCGCGGCTAGTGCTCTGCACCTTGTTCCGCCTTGTCGATTTATATAGGCCACCGTTGTCGTGTTGTCTGACATCACTCTGACAGCCAATCCTTCCAGGGTCACTTGAAAGGCCAGAAGCGCCTGAAACACCGCTTTCAACTCTAGGCGGTTGATGGACCACTCCGACTCCTCGGGTGTCCATAGACCCTGGGCATGCTTCCCCTTGCAGTGTGCGCCCCAGCCCTTCAGGCTGGCATCTGTTACCACCAGGCACCAAACGGGGAGCGTCAGCGGCATTCCTCGCCGCAGCATGCTGTCCGAGAGCCACCACTCCATGCTGAGTCGGGCCGCAGGGAGCCAAGTAAGTCTGCATTGGTAATCCTGAGAAATAGGAGACCATCTCCGGAGTAGGGAATACTGTAGAGGTCTCAGGTGCGCTCTCGCCCAGGGTACCACTTCCATCGTGGCTGTCATCGATCCCAGCAGCTGGACAATGTCCCAAGCTCGCGGGCGGGGCATCCTCAGGAGCAGACGGACCTGATTCTGAAGCTTGCACCGCCTTAGCTCTGGTAGGAACACATAGCTCGAGACTGTGTCGAACCTGGCCCCCAAAAACTCTAGAGATTGTGAAGGGGACAGGTGACTTTTGGCCATATTGACGACCCAGCCTAGAGATTGCAGTACTGAGACCACTCTGGCTGTAGCTTGTAAGCTCTCTGTTGCAGAGTCTGCTCTGATGAGCCAGTCGTCTAGGTACGGGTGAACCCTGATACCTTCTCGCCTGAGAAAAGCAGCTACTACCACCATTACCTTCGAAAAGGTTCGGGGAGCTGTGGCGAGGCCAAAAGGCAAGGCCCTGAACTGGAAATGTTTTCCCAACACCGCAAACCTCAGAAACTTCTGGTGCGGGGGCCAAATCGGTATGTGCAAGTAAGCTTCTTTCAGGTCTAGAGACGTGAGAAACTCTCCTGGCTGTACCGCCGCAATGACGGAGCGCAGGGATTCCATGTGGAAATGCTGCACTCTCAGGGACTTGTTCACTTCTTTTAAGTCCAGAATAGGGCGAAAGGACCCACCTTTTCGCGGCACCACAAAGTAGATGGAGTATCGGCCGCAGCCTTGCTCGGCGGGAGGCACCGGGGTCACTGCCCCTAACTGAATCAGACCTTGTAAAGTCTCCTCCACCGCCGCCCGTTTGACGGCAGAACCGCACTGGGACTCCACAAACACGTCTTTTACTGGGGCGTTGAATTCTATTCTGTATCCATCTCTGATCAGGTCCAGAACCCACTGATCTGAGGAAATCTTGGCCCACTCCTTGACAAAGAGGGAAAGCCGTCCTCCGATGACAGGCATCGAGGAGAGGGCCGGCGCACCATCACTGAGAGGGTCGCCCCTGAACTCCTGGTCTTGAGCCACCGGCTGCGGAACGCTTGTCCGAGTGAAAGGAGTTCCTCTGCTGACCACGGGCACGTGAAGTGAACCCAGCAGAATGCCCCGGCAGTACCTTCTAGCTTCACGGAAGCGAGGTCTGTACGAGGAGTGGACCGCCTGGCCCTTAGAGGAAGGCCTCTGCCTATCTTCGGGCAAGCGCTGGGGTTTTGGATCACCCAGGCCTTTCACAAATTTCTCCAACTCCTCACCAAATAGGAGAAGTCCTTGAAAAGGCAACTTCACCAACCTTTGCTTAGAGGCCATGTCCGCTGCCCAGTGTCGTAGCCACAGACGATGGCGAGCCGCCACTGCTACTGCCATTTGTTTAGCCGAAGCTCTGACAAGGTCATAAAGGGCATCAGCCAGAAAGGACAAGGCCATCCGCGGAGCCTCCATCCGCGGAGCCACATCCAAGAAGGGCTCCGCTCCATCTCCGGGCTGAGCCACTGCCTGTTGCAGCCAAGCTAGGCAGGCTCTAACAGCATAACAGCTGCATGCAGATGCCCGAACAGTGAGACCTGCAATTTCAAAGGACCGTTTCAATGCTGTTTCCAGCCTACGGTCTTGAACATCCTTCAGGGCAACACCTCCTTCAACAGGGAGGGTAGTTCTCTTTGTCACCGCAGTGACTAGGGCATCCACTGTATAACTGCCCCATAGCCCTGGAAACTCTCAAAGGTCCCTCGGGGTCAGCCCACTGAGCCGAAACAAGCTCTAGGATGGAGTCATGCAAAGGGAAGGCCCGAGCAGCTTTCTTGGTGCTAGCCATCCTGGGATTACGCGAGGAGGCCATGCCACTGTCAGGATCTTCAATCGAGAGGGCCTGCAGGGTATCTGAAATAAGCGCTGGCAGCTCATCATGGTGGAAAATCCTCACCGCGGAGGGATCATCCAGATCCTGTGGTAAATCCGCACCTGACTCTGGTTCCTCAGACCAAGAACGTCTGTCAGAGTTCTCCGAATCCTCACACCCCGACCACGGGGGGGAAAAAGGTGCACCACAATCTGAAGGGGAATTAACCCTTCTGCGCTTATCTTTAGGCCAAGCATCCGGGAAAAAAGCCTCACTGGGCAGTCCCAGGCCAGAATCCATCGGGGGGGCAATCAGAGGAGCCTCAGGCGACCCTTGAGGAAGGGCTCTTTTCATCATGTATGCTTTATGCAGCAAAAGCACAAAATCCGGGGAGAAAATCTCACCCTGGGCACCCAAATCCTGTCCGGTGCTAGCCACTCCTGAAATAACCTCATCTCGAGGTGCCCCACCTGGCTCAGGTCTCTCCGTGTCCACGGAGGCCGCGTCATGTGGTGTAAGCAAAATGGCGCCCGCTGCCAGCTCAGAGCGGGAAGAAACATCGCTCGCCATGCTCGGGCCGGCTCCTATGCCAGTACAGCACGATTTACAGAGCCCTGCTGCTGATTTGCGCTTACCACAAGTGGAACAGCGCTTTACATTGTCCGCAGCCATCGCCGAAAAACGGCGGAAAATCCAAGATGGCGGTTTCGCGCCAAAATCGCCCCGATCGCGGGCCCACCCCGGAGGAGTTGGAAAACACTCTTACCTCAAAGGATCTAGTGTAAACTACGATCCTGCTGAAAATCAGGTCAAAAACCTCTGTTCCAGCGTCTCTGCGTTTAAAAACGCGACGCGACTTTTTTTTTTTTTTTTTAAGCTGTGAGGAAAGCAGAGGTATTGAAGACTCCAGAGGCTCAGATGAGTGGGAAAGGCAGGGAAAGGGCGAACCTATATGCCTGCATCCACTGTTGGTGGGTAAGGACAGGGAAAGCAAGGCAATATGCCCACATCCACAGAGGTATGGGTAAGGCAGGGAAAGGGCTAACCTATGTGCCTTTAAAGTGAGGCTGCTATAGCCTCCAACACCCCGGTTAACAACTGGCAAGCCAGGAACCACCTCCCGGCAGATTTTTCTGGAGCTCGAACAAGCTGCAGCCACCCAGCTAGGGGAGATAGAGAATACTGAAGAGGCTGTGGAGCTAGCTGGCCAAGAGGGCACTGTGAAAGTTTGAGTGCTCTCTATCTCCCCTGCTGGTTGATGGACATAACCCATACGTAATGGCTTCATCTGCTTGATGACAAGGAAAGTCTCCTTTTTTAAAGTTAAACACTAACATATTTGATTTCCTATGTATAGTTACTTCAAGGTTGATATCAAAACTGATCATATTATGATCACTGTTATCAAGCACCCCCAGTACCATAACGTCCCTCACTAGATCATGCGCGCCACTAAGGACCAAGTCTAGAATTTTTCCTTCTCTCGTCGGCTCCTGCACCAACTGCTCTATAAAGCTGTCCTTGATTTCATCAAGGAATTGTACCTCTCTAGCGTGTCCCGATGTTACATTTACCCAGTCTAAATTTGGGTAATTGAAGTCACCCATTATTATCGCGTTGCCCATTTTGTCTCTCTGATTTCTTTTACCATTTTTGCGTCTACCTGCTCATCCTGGCAAGGCGGACGGTAGTACACTCCTATTACCATCCTTTCCCCTTTATACATGGAATGTCAACCCACAATGATTCAAAGGTGTGATTTGTGTCCTGCTGAATTTGTAATCTATCTGAGTCAAGGCTTTCGTTAATATACAATGCTATCCCTCCACCAGTCCAGTCCACCCTATCACTACAATATACTTTGTACCCCGGTATGCCAGTGTCCCTCTGGTTATCCTCGTTCCACCAGGTCTCAGTAATGCCTATTATATCCAATATTTCATTAACTGCAATATATTCCAACTCTCCCATCTTATTTCTCAGACTCCTAGCATTTGCATATAGACATTTCAGAGTATGTTTGTTGTTCCTATTTGCATGATACTTAGTGCTCGACACTATTAATTTGCCATCTTTTGTCTGATCTTTAGTTGTATTTAAGGGCACCTGGCCTACCACGGTCTATATGGCTTTCATACATGCAAAGAAGTTGCGTGTATGAAAGCCGGTGTAGGTTTTTTTTTCCCCCTGTGCTCGGGGGTGTTGCTTCCAGGGCTGGAGCAAAGTAAAACTTGTATGCTTGACTGGATTCAGCCTGCAGTCCCTGCTGCAATATGTCCAGGGTAGAAATCAAGAGGAGTAACGTTAAGAGGATCATTTGGAAGAATGAGGGAGCGCAAGCTCCCTTAAGAAAAAAAAAAAGTCAAAATTTGACATCTGATTTTCCTTTCCGATTAGTTTAATAAAAAGGGGGCAGGTCTGGCCCTCTACAGTATATGTATTTCCCAAGCCTCCATGCCTTGCACCACAGAGGATGGATTCTTTTAACAACAGGATGAAAGTTCTCCCAAGGTGCATGTTCAGATCTCTCCTCGACAGGCCGATTCTTCCCTCCACTGTGTTTCAGCTGTCATTCTTGCAGTACTGACAGCTCCTGATCACAGTAAAAGGTAGGGGCTGCTTCTGTGAATTGCTCATAAAACAGCTATGCATCACTTTGCATGCACATTTGTATAGTAATTAGCTTATTATAATAATTTTGCATTCAATTTTCGTTAGTTGCTACCGTGACAGTAAAAGAGCTTGCAGAACCCTTTTGTGAATGTGTCGCTGACCTCCGTGCTCACTAAACCAGCTAGAACCATTCTAAAAACTACATTGTTGGCTCGTTAGGTTTTGTCCATCTGGCCCTAAGATGAAAATCATAGATTGCCTATCTTGGGAGGTCAAACAGGTATCTATTCTGAAGCTATTTCATAAAAACACAAAAACTGTTGAAAATTACAGCTAAAATGTACCCACATACATAAATGTATATGGCCAAAATACATGTGTAGATATGAACTTTAATACCTGTGTGCATAGTTTGTGTGCACACATTTACATGCAAGGTAAATTTTATGAGGGCTTTTATACACATGAACAGATGGCATGTACTTATGTACAAATGTAGGCATTCCTGTAGATGTAGTTTGGGCAGAGCAAAGTCATCATGGCATATGCAGATATTTTATAAAATACCCAAGTACATGCGTAAAGTACAGGCAACATATATACCTGCCTTTAGAACAGAGATAAATGTGTATCTGCATTTGGGCACTACAGGGCTGATCTGGGAGCCTATATAGCCACATAGGCACTTGTGTTACCTTTATAAAAGGCCCCTTAAATCAAATACAGCATGACTATTACAATTTGATAAAAGGGGGAAAAAAGTCTCATATCATCATGAGGACTGGCATCTGGATCAATGCCCAATATATGGGTAATGTCCTCTTGTGACTCCCATAATCACAGACAAAAACCCCTTCCTTCCAAATGTCAGTCTTAAATCAAAGTCTTGAAATTTTCTGTTATATTAAATTCTTCTTGCGATTTTTAAAATTGTGTTCAATTTTTCTAATTTTTTTTTGTTTTGAAAGTAGTGAATAATCAACAAAAAAATGAAAACACTTACCTTTGTGCTGAATCAGCTTGTCAGAGCCCAACAGGCACTCGTTTCGCAAATGCTGTCTCAAGAGATCTGAGCTGATGCGATCCAGCCAAGAAAAAAAACTGACGAGACTCAGTGTCAAATGGTGAACTGGACTGGCTCCAACTTACATAATTACAGTCCGCTATCAATATATGCCGCCATGTGTTTCTCAACTATGGCAGCGGCACCCGGTTTCCAAGCTGTTAAAAGACACCGCCATTTGAAAGGAGAAGGTTTTTGTCAATGATTATACGAGTCACAAGAGGACATTACCCAAATATCGGGTATTGATCCAGATAGTCAAATACCAGTCCTCGTGATATTATGAGACTTTTTTCCCCCTCTTATCAAATTGTAATAGAGTGAACTAGTTGTCTAACCTTTATAAAAGGGGCATCTGCTTGGACTTCTCACAGACATCTTACTATAAAAATCAGGCCTTAACTGTTGCCACTGAGTTGTCACAGCTGCATCGCCAACATCCCTAGCTTATCTAGAGAATGGAAAAACTGACCAAGGAATTGAACTTATTCTCCTCATAATATCTGGGGGAACAAATCAGACCATACTCTTTGTCTTATCATATACAGAGGAGACAGATTTTGAAGTACCATTCCATTTTACCCACTCATGTGAAGGTTTTCCAATACTTGTTTTTAATCATTTGCAGAATGGTTAGAGTACTCAGTATTTGCTAGATGTAAAATTAAAGGGCTTTCGCTAGTATCTGATTTAGGAAGCAACAATATTTTTACTCATGTTCTCATACCTTCGTAGAAAAGGAAATCAACACCACAACTATGAAATATCTCAATCCTTATAACCCATAATTCAAGTATTTCACTCAGTACATAATAATTTCATCATTTACAAAAAAATAAAAAGGCATTTTGTATTCTTCTCCTTCCCCTTTAAGAACTCTTACCTGACTGTGTGGCACCATAGGCCTATATGCAATTCCAGCTTTCTGCTTCATTAAAAACAGCTGATTTTGCTCCTCATTCATGTGTGACATCTGTGGCTGCTGACGCTGCTGTTGCTGAAGATATGCCAGCATAGGTGTTTTGTTTTGACCCTGTGCTGAGATTCCTGAACCACAATCTTCCTTGTAATGAGAGAGTGGTTTGGTGTTGCCGTAATCTAGCATGGAGCTCTGACCACCCACTGGATTCTGGTTTAGGTTGCTTGATTGGTGGGTCATAATGTTCACATGATTGGACTGGAGGTAGTTCCCAGCAGCTCTTGGAGAGCTTTTGTTTGCCATATTGGGCATAATAAGTTTTGGATTACTGAAGTCTTGCTGATAAACAGAAGGGCTTGTGGGCTTCTCCATGCTATAGGCAACACTAAGTGGACTCTGGGAGGGCCCGGACTGTGGCCAATTAGGCATCTGATTTGACTGATGAACTTGCTGTTGGTTCTGTAGTAGCTGGTCTCTCTTCTGCTTGGCAGCTATCTGCTGAAGCTGATGTGAAGAAGACATCTCTTTGGCAGTTCCTGTAGTTTGTCCTGACATTAATACACTGGGAAGAGGTCTCTGCACATTTGGTGGCTGGTTTGATGCCTGGATCATTGTCTGGCTAGGATTTTCAGATACTGACTGACTTGACTGAAACATTACTTGAGAGCCACTAACCACTGGGGATGTACTACTAACAGGCACAGAAGGCGCCGCAATAAAAGATGGCCCCGATGAAGTAGATCTCACCTGTGGAGAACCCATTTGCTCCTGCTCAAAGGTTGCTGAAGAAAATTCAGTTTTTATGTGAATATCTTGTGCTAATGGAGCCTGGGTTGTTGAATTTGAAGATTCAGAGTCTTTTTTCTCCACAAAGTCTTCATTAAATAGGTCTTTCATGTCTTCATCAGGCACTGATCTATTGAGCTCCTCAATAAGTTCTTTCCACTCTTGCTCATTAAGATTGAGATCAGGCATTAAGTTGTTCTGAGACATGGAACCACCAGCTCCAGCAAGCATACAAGGTAGATCATCCACTGGTTCCTGCTTGAGTTCTTTGTTTAAACATAGTGGGAACCCATCATCTGTGTCACTGTTTCCATTAAGCTGGATGTTAGAATCTGGAAGACACTTTTTGCTTATGCCATCTAGCCCGAGTGAATGGGTTCCATTGAGCTGCAGGGTATCTCCATTTGGAGGCTTACTGTCAAGTTGATGCAAAGGAGAGACATGAGGTATTCCATTGGAAGAGCCACCAACTACACTAAGACCATCTTCATGGCGCAGTTTCTTGGACACAGAATAAATGTCTCCATATCCATTCTGCTGTTCACCATTCTGCGGAGAGGCAGCACTATCAAGTTGCCTTTTTACCGTCTCATGGAGTTGCTGAAAGAATTCAAAGTTTAAAAAAGTGATTACAGTATACAGATTTCATGAATTTTATCATCATCTATATTACACTCATTCCTCACAATATCAATTCCAGTACATTTTAAGAAATATCTTGCTTCTGGCAAGCATAAACTCGTCATTTAAGAATTTGTGGCATATCCAGCTTAACTGCAGCAGTATTGAGTTGAACACTTGAACACTTCAAAGGTTGTTAGTGACAATTAGAGAAACACTTTATCTAATTGACACCTTTTGCAATTGCTAACTCCATTAAAGACAAATCACAAATAGTCTTTTGCCTTCCTTTCATGCATACTTGTGAAACCATGAACAATTAGAAGCCTTTGAATATTAAATGTAAATCCATTGTTTTCTGTGCTATTCAAAATGTGAAATGCTTTCCTGTAGCTGCTACATTTTATTCAAAATATTTAAAAATGGAGACACGTCTTACCTGATCATGTTCTTTCCTTTAGTCAGTTACACTGTTCTGCAATGGTAGGTGCTCTGGAGTAGCAGCCTAGTGGTTGGGGCAGTGGGCTTTGATCCTGGTGAACTATGTTCGATTCCCACTGCAGTACTCTGGGCAAGTCACTTAACCCTCCATTGCCCCAGGTACAAAAATAAGTACCTGTATAATATGTAAACCACTTTGATTGTAACCACAGAAAGGCGGTATATCAAGTCCCATCCCTTCCCCCCCCCCCACCATCCCCTTTCCTACCAGCAGATGGAGGTGGAGAAAAAAAAAAAGCAGTTTACCAGTGACCTCACTAACATTACTGGTGCTGGTTCCCAGAAAGATCCAGTACGCATCTGCCAAAATAGCAGAAAGCCCCTTTTTGTAATGTACCCATGCCCCATCAACAAATGCAGCTGCAATAACAACCAAGCAAGCATAACACCACAGAGTGCCACTCGCTTATCCTGCATACTCCAGTATATAGCAATCTCATGGGAACCTGTTGTGCTGTAAATTGTAACAATTTGAGTGTAAAAAATAAAAAGAAAAGAATGGGAAAGCACAGAACGCACTCAGGGTCCCGGGTCCAAGTCTTTCGAGGGCGAGTTGCAGAATCATGTAGCTCTATAAACAGAAAATTATCAGGAAAGATCTAGCTATACTGCTCTGCACAAGCTGAATGTACTGAAGCAGATGTACTAGTGGGGGAAGACAAGGCCACCTGAATGACGGCCCTTGCTGAAGACATCCAATCTGTATTGTTTGATAAACAATTCTGCAGGAAACAAAACATCTTGGAATCCCTATGGATTGAAATTCCATGTGTAAAGGGGAAAAGGATAGTGATAGTAGTGTATTACCGTCCAACTGGCCAGGATGAACAGACGGATGTAGAAAAATTATCAGAAATTAGAGAGGCTAACAAACTAGGGAACACACTAATAATGAGCGATTTCAATTACCCCGATATTGATTGGGTAAATTTAACATCAGGGCATGCTAGGGAGGTAAAATTCCTTGATGAAACCAAGGACTGCTTTATTGAGCAGCTGGTACAGGAGCCAACATGAGGAGGAAAAATTCTAGATCTAATCCTTAGTGGAGCACATGATCTGGTGCAGAAGGTAATGGTGATGGGGTCGCTTGATAACAGTGATCATAATATGATCAGATTTGAAATCTGCTTTGGAGTAAGTATACACAGGAAATCCAATACGTTAGCCTTTAACTTTAAAAAAGGAGACTGAGCAGCTGCAAAGGTCAAACATTTACATCAGGAATGGATGCTGTTCAAAATTACCAACCATCCTGGAAGCCTAGGCCAAATATATTTCATGTTATTAAAAAAGGAGGCAGGAAAGCCAAACGACAGCTGGCATGGTTAAAAAGTGAGATGAAGGAAGTTGTTAGAGCTAAAAGAAAATCCTTCAGAAAATGGAAGAAGGATCCGACTGAAAATAAGAAACAGGAATGGCAAGTCAAACGCAAAGCGCTGATAAGGAAGGCAAAGAGGGACTTTGGAAAAAAAAAAAAAAAAAAGACTGTGGAGGAAGACACATAGCAAAAATTTTGTTTAGGTATATTAAAAGCAAGAAGCCGGCAAAAGATGACCGAGGAATTAGTGCAGTGGACTTTGATCCTGGTGAACTGGGTTCAATTCCCACTGCAGCTCCTTGTGACTCTGGGCAAGTCACTTAACCCTCCATTGCCCCAGGTACAAATAAGTACCTGTATATACTATGTAAACCGCTTTGAATGTAGTTGCAAAACCACAGAAAGGCGGTATATCAAATCCCATTCCCTTTCCCTAAAAGGGGCACTCAGGGAAGGCAAAGCCATAGTGGAGAGATTACATGAGCAAGGGCAAGGGGGCAGCAGCTCCAGTGCATCCTCGACCCCCCCCCCCCCCGGGGCTGTTTTCAGAGTCAGAAATGGTCCATCACAGGAAAGACAGACAGAGACTCATGTGCTGCTCTTGCAGACACTGCAGTGGCTGCTCGCAAGCAGTCTCTGGCTGACATCTCCCCCGCTCTCAGGTGTGCTCTGTATTCTTTTAATTTTTTGACATTTGAGCCTTATTCCACCCCCCCCCCCCCCCAGCACTCGTTTTATGCCCTACACCAGAGAATAAAGTTAAGCCAGAACAGAAAAAAACAATTAAGATTCCCCCACCATGCCTGGGAGCAGCAGGAGAGCACAGGGGAATTACACCAAAACAGGGTGAGAGCAGGCAAGGAGGGGTTGGGGGGGGGGGGGGAGATGGGGACCCACACCCCTTGGACAGGGTCCTGTAGACTCGAGCCACAATCTTCACCTAGTGGAAGCTAAGAAGCGCGAATTGTGCTCAACCAGGTCCGGTACAGGGGCTGGATAACCTGGGAGCAGCCTTTAGGCTCAATCAAGCTGTGCGGCTGCGGCCAGCACAGCAGGTAGCTAGGTAAGGGACCCACAGACAGCACGACCTACCATCTGCTGAAGTAGAGAAAATATAGGCTCTTTCCAGGGAGACCCGCCAGCTAATAAACTGGTCACTTTTAAAACTCAATTTCTCTACCTCCACCTGCTGGTGGGAGGGAAAACACCCACTTGGGCAGAACAGTGTAGCAAGATGCTAAAGAATGAAGTTAACTCAAAATTCTTCTAACTCACACATATCCTGAAAAGTTTTAAGGCCAAAAAAGGTTCTGCCTTTATAATAAGGCAGCAGTGCAACAGAGCAAATAGAAACTGGCCTCTATATATTAGTGTATTCAAAATAGTCCATGTGATATCTGATCTAATAATCTTCCAGATAAATATATAACAAAGAACACCTTTAACATGCCAACCTTCTTGGTACAAAGCACACTAAATATATGAAATAATGGCAAAGAAGCCTCAATAAGAGTAATATTTGCTATACTGCTCATTATGTTGAGTACTCCGAGCAGCATGTGTATATATATATATATATATTTTTTTTTTTTTGTTACGTTTGTACCCCGCGCTTTCCCACTCATGGCAGGCTCAGTGCGGCTTACATGGGGCAATGGAGGGTTAAGTGACTTGCCCAGAGTTACAAGGAGCTGCCTGTGCCTGAAGTGGGAATCGAACTCAGGTCCTCAGTTCCCCAGCACCAAAGTCCACCACCCTAACCACTAGGCCACTCCTCCACTACCACTATAAAATCCTGAATGCTGTACAACAAGAAGTAAATTGATTGTATTCTCATTCCAAAAGTACAAAGCCTAGGGGCCACTCGAAGTTACATGGAAATACTTTTTAAACAAATAGGAGTAAATATTTTTTCACTCAAATGAACAGTTAAGCTCTGGAACTCTTTGCCAGAGAATGCGGCACACACACACTTTTTTTTTCTTTTTTAAAGACTACCACTATGCAAACTTGTCTTCCTATTCTATAGCACAATCTAGTGGCAACAAAGCAAACATTTAAAAAAATTAGATATTTTAAAAAATTAGATATTTTTGGATTTGTGTTTTAGATTTAAAATTAGGGGTGGGTATTTAGTGTACTATTAAGTCAATTAGCGCCATCTACAAAGGCAGGCCAGTGGTTTTAACACATGCTGTGTAGACGCCTATAATATTCTTAAGGGTGTCTACACAGTTAGCTCATGCTAAAAACACTAGAGCACCTTTGTAAACAGGGCCCTTTATTTTTAATAGCACAGATGTGGAAGTCTTCTATTAATCCTCTTTGCTCCTGGGCTGATGTGCAGGCCTCAGCTCTGACACAGGCACAAACATCAAAGGTCACCTGAACTACTGATGCATGCATATGGTGATCTCTCAGCACACAGTGCCAGCAAATCAGAGACGAGTTTTACATGAGGGCACCAGTGTTCCAAGCTCCAACTTCCACTCCTTCCTTGCCTGCAGTGCTGCAGCTCGAACCCAGAGAGAGCAAGCCAACCAGAATTTTTCCTTAGGTAGCATTTAATTCTTGCGGAGATGGGTAAGATTCCTGTTCCCGTGCAACTCCCTATTCTGGATGGAGCGCCTTCTGGAGACAGAGGACTGCTAAGTACACTTTTTATCTTAGTTCAGAAAGGCTAAGAGGCTGAGCCTCAACCCAAATCCTTCACTAGCTTCTCCAAATACTCTTTAAAACAGCAAGCACCCCCAAAAGGACTGAGAAGCTTCTTAGAGGATGCAAAAGCAACTCAATCACTGAGCCACAGCCAGCACTGAACCACTATAGAGGCGGTCACTGACTGGGAAAAAATGCAGACCACATTGTAGAGAATATCCACCAGGAATGCTGCCCCAGATTCCAGACGAGCGCCCTCTTGGGACTCCAGCAGCTGCAGCCAACATAGCATGGCTCTAGCTAAAAGGCCACAGAAAGTGGCTTGAACACTGGATGCTCCCACAGAAAAGGCAAGGTGAAACTGCTGTTCCATCCGCTTGTTGTGGAGCTCCTGGAAGGCCGAGCCCCCTATAAAGGAACAATGGTCACCTTGGCAATTGCAGTGACTAGTATATCCACCTTAAGGTACGACCAATACCTCTCAACCTCTTCAGATGCAATGGTATAGAGAAGATCAAGGGTCCTGCCCCCCCCCCCCCAAAAAAAAAAAAATTCAGGGTTTCCCACTCCACCAGCATCACGCAAGTGAGGGCCTTATAAAGCGGGAAATGCTTTGTGGTCACCGTGAGGCCTTCCAACAAAGGGCCCTTTCTGAGGCATCTGCGGCAGAAGCTTGAGTATTCCAAGGGCCTCTGTAACCTTGTCAGTAAGACAACAAAGTTCCTCATGAAGGGAGAGCCAGACCACATGAGACTACTGCTCTTCTTCCTCCCAAGGGGAAGAATCCTCCAAATCCAAGGGAACTGGGGGTCTGAGAGAGAGTCGGATTGAAAAATTGTGTCTTGCCCAATTATTTTCTTACCTTTAGTCACAGCAGATGAATCTAGATACATGTGTATGTCCATCTACCAGAAGGTAGAGACAGAGAGCGCTGAATTGCACTGTCTGAAAGGACAGGATGGCTCTGTGGCTAGTCAGAATTGCTCATAACAAATCTGCTTCCTGGCCAGTCAGTATTGTTCATAACAAAGCAGAAAGATTAAAACTTTCCTCCTCTCTCACAGGCCATGTGTTAAACCAGTGGTTCCCAGACCTGGTCCTGCAGGCACCCCAGCCAGTCAGGTTTTCAGTATTATCGTAAGAACATAAGAGTAGCCATACTGGGTCAGACCAATGGTCCATCTAGCCCAGTATCCTATTTCCAAACAGTGGCAAAGTCAGGTCAAAGGCACTAGTCAGAAACCCAATTATTAGCAACATTCCATGTTACAAATCCTGAGGCACGCAATTGCTTCTCCATGTCTGACTCAATAGCAAACTTTGGCCTTTTCCTCCAGGAACTTGTCCAAACCTCTTTTAAACCCAGATACGCTAACAGCTGTTACCGCATTCTCTGGCAAAGAGTTCCATAGATTAACTATTCATTGAGTGAAAAAATATTTCCTCCTATTTGTTTAAAACGTATTTCCATGTAACTTTCTCAAGTGTCCCCTAGTCTTTGAACTTTTGGAACAAGTACACAATCGATTTACTTCTACTCGTTCTACAGCACTCATGATTGAGGTCTATAAAATCCTATCTCCCTTCATCCGTCTTTTCCAAACTGAAGAGACCTAACCCTCTTTACCCTTTCCTCATCCCCTTTATTATTTTGGTTGGTCTTCTTTGAACCTTTTCTAATACCACTGTATCTTTTTTGAGATACGGTGACCAGAACTGAACGCAATACTCAAGGTGTGGTCGCAACATGGAGCGATACAGAGGCATTATAGTATTTTCGGTGTTATTCACCATCCCTTTCCTAATAATTCCTAGCATCTTGTTTGCTTTCTTGGCCGCCACCACACACTGAGCAGAAGATTTCAGCGTATTATCTACAACACCTAGATCTTTTTCTTAAGTGTGGACCCCCAAGGCGGACCCTAGCATCAGGTAACTATGATTCACACACTGTGCAGCAGTGTAAATGTCTACATAGATTAAGTATGCACATAAATCTGCACATTTTTATAATCTATGTTTGTACTTATCACTTCCGCCTGTGTTTTGCGCAAACTCCACTCCTGTACACACCTATCAACAAAGTATGCACCATATAGTCAACAGGCAGAATTTTATAACAAGCCATAAACATGTCAAAAAGACTTTATAAAAATTACCTCCTATATATTTTGGGCATAGTCTTTTCTTCACGCTTATTTATAGACTTCTACCAATCAAAACCATCTTTGAACTAGGGCAATGCCAACATAAGTTTTCATTTACAATTATCAAGTGCTCTTGGCCTCTCCTTAACTCTTAAAACGTCCCAACTTTGCCATTGTACATTACCACAAAGTACAATACTGAAAATCTGAATGATCTTAAATTTAACAGTAATAAGGGAAAATTAGGTTCTTACCATGATAATTTTCTTTCCTTTAGTCATAGCAGATGAAGCCATTACGTATGGGTTGTGTCCATCAACCAGCAGGGGGACATAGAGAGCACTCAACTTTTCTCATTGCCTCATGGCCAGCTAGCTCCACTGCCTCTTCAGTATTTGAAGCTTCCAAAGCAGTATGGCAAACCGCAATGGGAATAACATGAACTTTCCTCACAGCGAACGATGGCCCCTTAACAAGGGCATGAACTCAAAAAAGGAGGTAATGAACTCATCCTCCCAAAACATGAACTGGAGGGAATGAACTCATCCTCCTATAACTGTAACAAGAATCTTGAAGACTGTTTTCCGACTTCCCAAGGAAGGAATATAACTTCCAGGTTCATTTGGGCAGTTGCACCTTTTGGATGTGCGCAGGACTGTGTTGCAGTATCTGCGAATTACAAATTGTGCTGTTTGCAGGTCCTCGCAGAGGGTCTTCAGCGTCTAAAGCCACTATTGCCCGTTGGCTCAAAGAAGCTATCTTTTCAGCATATCTGCTGTCTGGCCGGGCTCCGCCTGAAGCCTTTAAGGTACATTCCACAAGAGCGATTTCCTCTTCCTGGGTGGAAACTGGAGCACTATCGCTTCATGAGATTTGCAGTGCTGCAACATGGGCTTCTAAGCTCTCTTTCGCCCGACATTACAGGCTGGATGTGGCTGCCAGGAGGGATGCGCATTTTGGAGCGCAGGTGCTAGCGCGTAGTGTGGCTTGTTCCCACCCTATTTAGGGATTGCTTTGTTACATCCCATACGTAATGGCTTCATCTGCTTGATGACAAGGAAGTGAAAATTATGTTCTTACCATGATAATTTTCTTTCCTTTAGTCATAGCAGATGAAGCTATGACTAAAGGAAAGAAAATTATCATGGTAAGAACATAATTTTCACTTCCTTGTCATCAAGCAGATGAAGCCATTACGTATGGGATGTAACAAAGCAATCCCTAAATAGGGTGGGAACAAGCCACACTACGCGCTAGCACCTGCGCTCCAAAATGCGCATCCCTCCTGGCAGCCACATCCAGCCTGTAATGTCGGGCGAAAGAGAGCTTAGAAGCCCATGTTGCAGCACTGCAAATCTCATGAAGCGATAGTGCTCCAGTTTCCACCCAGGAAGAGGAAATCGCTCTTGTGGAATGTACCTTAAAGGCTTCAGGCGGAGCCCGGCCAGACAGCAGATATGCTGAAAAGATAGCTTCTTTGAGCCAACGGGCAATAGTGGCTTTAGACGCTGAAGACCCTCTGCGAGGACCTGCAAACAGCACAATTTGTAATTCGCAGATACTGCAACACAGTCCTGCGCACATCCAAAAGGTGCAACTGCCCAAATGAACCTGGACACTCCTACTCAACAAAGGAGGGAAGAAAAACAGGCTGGTTTAGGTGAAACGCTGAAACCACCTTAAGCATGAAGGAAGGCACGGTCCCAACCGTGACCCCTGACTCTGAGAATTGCAGAAAAGGGTCTCTACAGGACAGCGCCTGGAGCTCTGACACCCGTCTCGCCGAGGTAATGGCCACTAAAAAGACGGCCTTCAGTGTCAAATCTTTCTCTGAAGCACGCCGAAGCGGTTCAAAGGGAGACCCCTGAAGGTCCTTCAATACTAACCCCAGGTTCCAAGCTGGACAAGGTGCCCACACGGGAGGACGGAGCCGAAGCACCCCTCTAAGAAACCGTGCCACATCTGGATGAGCAGCTAAGGACACGTCTTCAACCTTGCCATGCAGGGAGGCCAATGCTGCCACTTGCACCCGCAGGGAATTATAGGCTAAGCCTTTGTGTACACCATCCTGCATAAAGTCCAGAATCGGCGAGACAGGAGCCCGCAACGGAGAAAGCGCTCTTGAAACACACCAGACTTCAAACTGGCGCCAAATCCTGGCATAATCCACGGAAGTGGAGTGCTTACGGGCCCGCAGGAGAGTGGAAATTACCTTATTTGAGTAGCCTTTATCTCTCAATTGCGCCCTCTCAATCGCCGTGCCATAAGACCAAAGCAGCAGGCGTCCTCCATGGCCACCGGACCCTGTGACAACAGGTGCGGAACCAGAGGTAACGGAAAGGGAGCCTCAAACAGCATCTGTCGGAGGTCCGCATACCAAGGCATTCTGGGCCAATCCGGGGCGATGAGCACCACTTCTCCTGGATGCAGCCGAATCCGCAGGAGCACTCACCCTATCAAGGGCCATGGAGGGAACACATCCAGCAAGCCCAGGGGCCAGGGTTGAGTCAAGGCATCCAACCCGGCAGCGCGAGAATCCCTCCGTCTGCTGAAGAAGCACGGGACTTTGGCATTGGAACTGGTCGCCATAAGATCCATCACTGGCTTGCCCCATTTGGCACATATCTGCAGGAATTCATCATCTGCTAGTTCCCACTCCGCTGGATCGATCTGATGCCTGCTTAGATAGTCGGCTTGCACGTTGCTCTGACCTGCAATGTGAGCTGCTGACAGGGACTGTAGATGCAGCTCGGCCCAGTGGCAAATTTGTTCGGCCTGCGTGGCTAGAGCTCTGCACTGAGTGCCGCCTTGTCGATTTATGTAGGCCACTGCTGTCGTGTTGTCCGACATCTCTCGGACAGCCAATCCTTCCAGGATCACTTGAAAGGCCAGAAGAGCCAGAAACACCGCTTTCAACTCCAGGCGGTTGATAGACCACTCCGACTCGTCAGGAGTCCACAGACCCTGGGCATACTTCCCCTGGCAATGTGCGCCCCAGCCCTTCAGGCTGGCTTCTGCCACCACTAGACATCAATCGGGGAGCGCCAGCGGCATTCCCCGCCGCAACATGCTGTCCGAGAGCCACCACTCCATACTGAGGCGGGCCGCAGGGAGCCAAGAAAGTCTGCACTGATAATCCTGAGATACTGGAGACCATCGTTGAAGTAGAGAATACTGTAGAGGTCTCAGGTGCGCTCTCGCCCATGGCACCACTTCCACGGTGGCCGTCCCAACAGCTGGACGGCAGAACCGCATCGGGACTCCATAAACACGTCTCTCACCGGGGCATCGAATTCTATTCGGTATCCATCTCTGATCAGGTCCAAGACCCACTGATCTGTGGAGATTTTGGCCCACTCCTTGAAAAGGAGGGAAAGTCTTCCTCCGATGACAGGAACCGAGGAGAGGGCCGGCGCACCATCATTGAGAGGGTCGCCCCTGAACTCCAGGCCTTGAACCAGCAGCTGCGGAACGTTTGTCCGAGCAAAAGGAGTTTCTCTGCTGAAAGCGGGCACGAGAAGTGAACCCAGCAGCACGCCCCGGGCGGTACCTTCTAGCTTCACGGAAGCGAGGTCTGTAAGAGGAGCGGACCGCCTGACCCTTAGAGGAAGGCTTTGGCCTATCTTCGGGCAAGCACTGCGGTTTGGAATCCCCCAGGCCTTTAACAATGTTTTCCACCTCCTCATCAAACAGGAGAAGGCCTTGAAAGGGCAACTTCACCAACCTTTGCTTAGAGGCCATGTCCGCCACCCAATGTCGTAGCCAAAGAGTGCGGCGAGCTGCCACTGCTACTGCCATTTGCTTAGCCGAAGCTCTGACCATATCATAAAGGGCATCAGCCAAAAAGGACAAGGCCGACTCCATCCGCGGAGCCACTTCTGATAAGGTCTCCGCTCCATCACCGGGCTGTTCCACTGCCTGCTGTAACCAAGCCAGGCAGGCTCTAGCAGCATAACAACTGCATGCAGACGCCCGAACAGTGAGACGTGCCAAATCAAAGGACCGCTTCAGAGCTGAATCAAGCCTGCGGTCTTGAATATCCTTCAGGGCAACTCCTCCGTCAACAAGGAGGGTAGTTCTCTTTGTCACAGCCGTGACCAGGGCATCCACTTTAGGCATTGCAAAGCGAGCCAAATGTTCCTCACTCAGAGGGTATAATTGCCCCATAGCCCTGGCAACCTTCAAAGGTCCCTCGGGGTCAGCCCATTGAGCCGAAATAAGCTCTTGGATGGAGTCATGCAAAGGAAAGGCTCGAGCAGGCTTTCTGGTACTAGCCATCCTTGGATTAACCGAGGAGGCTGTGCCACTCCCAGGATCTTCAATCGAGAGGGCTTGTAAGCCATCTGAAATAAGCGCTGGCAGCTCCTCGCGGTGGAAAATCCTCACCGCAGACGGATCATCAAGCTCCTGTGGCAATTCTGCACCCGACTCTGGCTCATCATCCCAAGAAGTTCTGCCAGACCCCTCAGAATCCTCATAGCCCGACCACGGGAGGGGAAAAGGGGGGTGCGCCACACTCAGA
This sequence comes from Microcaecilia unicolor, assembly GCF_901765095.1. Taxonomy (NCBI): domain Eukaryota; kingdom Metazoa; phylum Chordata; class Amphibia; order Gymnophiona; family Siphonopidae; genus Microcaecilia; species Microcaecilia unicolor. The sequence goes on along the minus strand of NC_044038.1, from coordinate 151,367,528 downwards.
AGGGGAATTAGCCCTTCTGCTTTTATCAGGAGGATGCAACGGAGGCCGCGCCATGTGGAAAATCCAAAATGGCGTCTGCTGCCAGCTCAGAGCGCGAAAGATCGCCGCTCGACATGCTCGGGCCGGCTCTACCATCTGTACAGCACGAATTACAGAGCCCCGCTGCTGATTTGCGCTTGCCACATTTAGAACAGCGCTTTACAGTCTCCGCAGCCATCGCCAAAAACGGCAGTAAAATTCAAAAATGGCGGTTCGCGCCAAAAACGTCCCGATCGCGGGCCCACCCCGGAGTCAGAAAACACTCTTACCTCACTGGACCGAGTATCACAGCTCCGGTCCTGCAGAAGAATCTCAAGAAAAAAAAACCTCTTTTCCAAGATCGCTGCGCTAAAGCGCGACACGACTTTATTTATTTACTTATTTTACGCTGTGAGGAAAGCAGAAGCAAAAGAGGTAAATAAAAACACTCCGGAGGCTCAGATAAGTGGGAAAGGCAGGGAAAGGTGAACCAATGTGCCTTCATCCACTGAGTGGGAAAGGACAGGGAAAAGCAAGCTAATATGTCCACATCCACGGGGGCATGGGTAAGGCAGGGAAAGGGCTGACCTATGTGCCTTCAAAGTGAAGCTGCTATAGCTTCTAACACCCCGGCTAACAACTGGCAAGCCAGGAGCCACCCCCAGGCAGATTTTGACGGAGCTTGAAAAAGCTGCAGCCACCCTGCTTGGGGAGATAGAGAATACTGAAGAGGCAGTGGAGCTAGCTGGCCATGAGGCACTGAGAAAAGTTGAGTACTCTATCTCCTCCTGCTGGTTGATGGACACAACCCATACGTAATGGCTTCATCTGCTTGATGACAAGGAAATAGAACATTAACAAATAGATTTACAAATGAAATAAATTAGACCAGCTGCAACAAGAAAACACTCAACACAAACAAAAAAGTAAATATTAAATAAAAGAAGCAACACACTGTCTTGCTTCTATTCAAGCACTCTCATTTTTGTGATATATACTGAAGCAAGTGGTCTGGAATATGGGTGCTAGACTATTTTCAGTCCAGCTTTCAAAGGAAATATAGCTCCAAGGCTCTGTTGGTCTCGTTGCTTGATATCCTAGCTTCAAAGAGGAGCTATAGCAGCAATGAAAGGAAACCTCTTTTTTATTATGAATCCTGATACTATACCACCAAGCCCATAAAGAATAAACAACCCAGGAATATATTGTTTACAGTGGGATCTGGCATAATATGACCTGTGACAAAGAGACACTCAAGTCTTCCAAGGATACCACTACAAAAATGCCTTTGCTGCAGTGGGATTCAAATTTGTGCCAGAGATGAAGATAGTGTAAGTGAGGAAATGACATCTCACAGAGCAGACAGGTAAAATAACTCCTCCATGCCACTATCCTAAAAACTGCTGACTTTCTTACCCTTTATGAACTGTGTGAGACGATAGGGAAAGAAGAGAGTAACTGAAATGTGTAACCCTCCCCCCCCCGAAAGGACTGCTGCTTGGTCTAAAAGTGAGACCACTGGTATGAGAACAACCGGCCTTGAACGCCACACGTTCTGAACCCGGGCTCAGCCTGAGAAGGACAAAAGGAAGATTTGGGCTTATCCTCCAGCAAATGCTGCCTTTTGGAATCCCCCCCCCCCCCCGAATCTCTAGCCAGGCACACCTCACAGGCAGCATCTGCCACCCAGTGCTGAAGCCATAGCCACCTTCTCACAGTGACCAAGGAGATCTCCTTAGCTGATGCCCAGAGATCGTACAGTAAATCCACCAAGTAAGCCAGACCGGCCTCCAACAAAGGCAGGCATTGCACCAAATCTTCTGCCAAGGAAGCCTTCCAAACCCAACTCAGGCAAGCGTGGGCTGCATAGGAGCCACACATGGTGGCCTGCAAACAGTGCTGCAACTTGCTGTATCGTCCTCTATACTGGCAGGATAGTCTTTTTTGTAACTGCTGTGACAAATAGAGGGCACTCCCTTCTTGCCTCTAAAAGGAGCTAAAGAGAAGAGACTAGTAAAAAGTAAGCCTTTCTAACAAAGGGAAAACACTTTAGATTTCTTTTTTTTCTCTTTTATAATAATGCTAAATTTTATTAGAGTAAATAAATGGTTACAATAAAAATTCTTTTATCCCAGTATTACAGAAAATTGAATATTTGTATCAGTCCAAATTTCAGTATAAGGAAAATAAGCTCTCTCTCTCTGTTTTCCCTTCGGAAGCTGTCAGATTCTGACCTAGTTCAAAAAGGTAACCAGTCTGAATACTGAAGCTTAATTTGTCCAATCACCTAATGCCTTATATTTTCTCTCTAACTTATCTGGTATTCTTCAACTCTGACCTCTGAGGTCACCTTCACATAATTCTATTTCTTTTGTATTTTTCTCAAATATTCATCATTTGCCCTTTGTAATGAATACCTATCACTCATTGTGGTCCTCCACTGAAAATGTCCCTATGTTATGTATAAGCCTGTTTGAAATAGACACTTGGTTAAGTTTATAGCTCATTACAAGGGGTTAAGCAAGCCTGTCTATAGTCTGTGAGAAAACCACGACACAAACCAGCTAACTATCCTACTAAATAAGAAAAAGGAACGTTATACAAAGCTGACTGATTTGAAAAACCACACAGCTCTATACACACCTCAAGCACTTTGGCTATTAGGGAAGACAACTCATCCTTCCTAAACAACTGAGCTGCTGTGGGATCACCCCCCTCCTCTGGAGAAAGTTCCCCCTCCTCTAAAGGATCCACAAGGGAGGAACACGAGGCCCCTGATAGGGGAACATTGCAAATGCAGTCCAAGAGAACTGAGACCTCATCCAGGTACCTGTGAGCCTCTGAAAGCCCCTGTTTAGGCCACTGTGCTGCCATGGCTCCTAAGGGAGCAACAGAGGCAGTAAAGACAAAGGCCTCATCAGATAGGCCTGGTGGATTAAGAGCACAAACTCAGAAGAGAAAGGCAGCTCCACCGATTTCATCACCTCACCAAAGGCAAATGCCCCCAACCTCCAGCTCAGCCCCCCCCCCCCCCTAATATGAGAAAAACCTCCCTCCTGGGAAGAGAATCAGTCAAAAACCACCCAGGTACAAGATAGCAGCTGCCAACGCATGGTGCGTTGAAGACATGCTTGATTTCACCAACAAGGGACTGTGCGAGGAAGTGCGATTACACGCACTTCTACTGCCCAATGCTACTTTCCAGTTTCCACATGGGGTACAGCATTTTACTGTTTCGGCGAGAGCAGCCATACCTGCACTGCAGTTACTCACCGACTCTGGAGGATGATGCTGACAGAAGACGCACTTCCAAGCCCCAAGAAACAGTGCTGCCTTATCAGTCACCCCAATTTAGCACTGCTGGCTCCCTTAATCCGGCTCCAGTTGGTTCAAGCCTCTGTTCACTACTTTCATTTTCTATAAAGAGGCAATTTTTTCTGGGCTTTTTTTTTTAAACCTCAGCAGGAGGGTGTGGGTGGGGGGAGGGGGGACACATGGCCCCACCAGGTATAATCCTGAGCTCTCGCTGGCTCTCTCGACTCCTAAAACCTCAACTAAACCTGGGGCCAGACCAGGAGTAAAATTCAATTCAGAGCTGCACAGGCTACATTCATCCACCTGCTAGACAGAATATTGGAAATGAGGCTGCTGCACAGGAGACTATATGTCAGATTTCTGCCATTCTCTCTATCTCCACCTCCTGGTAGATGGGCATAGCCATCTGGATTGATCTGTGGGATGACATGGAATTAAATTTATCCATAAATGTAAGTTGGTTTTATTTTTTCAAGATCAACCAATCTTGTAAAGTGATGATTCTTTTTTTTAACTTTGAGGAAGAAAACTAAGGAAGAAAACTAGTTGGAGTCCACCATTGAACATCTTGTGACTTCATTTATAGAGAAGCTGGAATCTACCCTCATAAGCTAAAATGCAATTGACTTGAGGAATTTGCTGCAGTACGCTCACAGTCCTCTGACCTTCCTACTGATATATGCCCAGCGGATAAGGGAGGCGGTATTGTTATTTTAGATGGGAAAATTAGGTTATTACCTTGGTAATTTTCTTTCCTTTAGTCATAGCAGATGAATCCATTACGAGTGGGTTGTGTCCATCAACCAGCAGGGGGAGATAGAGAGCACTGAAAAACCATAGTGCCTCATGGCCAGCTAGCTCCATCTGCCTCTTCAGTATTTGAAGCTTCCAAAGCAGTGTGACACCGCCACATATAATAACATGAACTTTCCTCACAGCGGATGAACACTCCAGAACAGGAGCAACTATTCAAAGGAGGGACGAACTCAACCTCCTGTAACAGAACAGAAATCCTGAAGACTGTTTTCCAACTTCTCCCAATGAGGGAACATATCTACAGGAAAAACTGGACATAAAACATCAATCATATAATGAACCACTGAGGGAGGGCTCATGGATTCATCTGCTATGACTAAAGGAAAGAAAATTACCAAGGTAAGAACCTAATTTTCCCTTCCTTGTCGTCAAACAGATGAATCCATTATGAGTGGAATGTAACAAAGCAATCCCTAGATAGGGTGGGAACAAGCCACACCACGCGCCAGCACTTGTGCTCCAAAATGCGCGTCTCTCCTGGCAGCCACATCCAGCCTGTAATGTAGGGCAAATGAGAGCTTAGAAGCCCATGTAGCTGCACTGCATATCTCTTGAAGAGAGAGTGCTCCAGTTTCAGCCCAAGAAGAGGAAATCGCTCTTGTGGAATGTGCCTTAAAGGCCGGCCAGACAGAAGATATGCTGAAAAAATAGCTTCTTTGAGCCAATGAGCTATAGTGGCCTTGGACGCTGGAGACCCTCTGCGCGGACCTGACAACAGAACAAATAGGTGGTCAGAGGTCCTGAAGGCATTTGACATGCACAGATATTGCAACACAGCTCTTCACACATCCAGAAGGTGCAACTGCCCAAAGGCTTCTGGAAACTCCTCTTTAGAAAAAGACGACAGGAAAATAGGCTGGTTTAGGTGAAATGCTGAAACCACCTTGGGCATGAAGGAAGGCACCATATGTACCATTACTCTGGACTCTGAGAATTGCAGAAATGGGTCTCGACAGGACAGCGCCTGGAGCTCAGATACCTGTCTCGCCGATGCAATGGCCACCAAAAAGTCTGTCTTTAGGGTCCCATCCTTCTCCGAAGCTCGCCTAAGCGGCTCGAAGGGCGAATGCTGAAGGGCCGTTAAAACTAACCCCAGGTTCCAGGCCGGGCATGGAGCTCGCACGGGAGTACGGAGCCGAAGCACCCCTCTGAGAATCTGTGCCACATCCTGACAAGCAGCCAGAGAGAGGCCAGCGACCTTCCCTCGAAAACATGCTAAGGCTGCCACTTGAACACGCAGGGAATTATAGGCAAGGCCTTTTTGTAAACCATCCTGCAAAAAGTCAAGTATCGGCGAGACAGAAGCCCGCATGGGTGTGATCGCTTTAGAAGCACACCAAGCCTCAAATTGGCGCCAAATCCTGGCATAAGCCATGGAAGTGGAACGCTTGCGGGCCTGTAGGAGAGTGGAAATTACTTTACTGGAATAACCCTGGTCTCTCAACTGCGCCCTCTCAATAGCCGTGCCGTAAGACCAAAGCGGCAGGCGTCTTCCATGGTTACCGGTCCCTGTGACAGCAGATTCGGTACCAGAGGTGACGGCAGGGGAGCCTCCACCAGCATCCGCCGGAGGTCCGCATACCATGGCCTCCTGGGCCAATCAGGGGCAATGAGAGCCACCTCTCCTTGATGTAGCCGAATCCGCAGGAGAACTCGCCCTATCAAGGGCCACGGAGGGAACACATACAGGAAGCCCTGACCAGGGTTGAGCCAAGGCATCCAACCCCACCGAGTGAGGATCTCTCCATCTGCTGTAAAAGCACGGGACTTTGGCATTTACACTTGAGGCCATAAGATCCGCTAAGGGCGTCCCCCATTTGGCACAGATCTGCAGGAATACTTCGCCTGCACGTTCCCACTCCGCTGGGTCGATTAGATTCCTGCTTAATCGGCTTGCACGTTGCTCTGACCTGCAATGTGAGCTGCTGACAAAAAACTGCAGATGTAGCTCGGCCCAGTGGCATATCTGAGCGGCCTCTGTGGCCAGTGCTTGACACTGAGTGCCGCCTTGTCGATTTACTGTTTCGGCGGGAGCGGCCATAACTGCACTGCAGTTACTCACCGACTCTGGAGGATGATGCTGACAGAAGATGCACTTCCAAGCCCCAAGAAACAGTGCTGCCTTATCAGTCACCCCAATTTAGCACTGCTGGCTCCCTTAATCCGGCTCCAGTTGGTTCAAGCCTCTGTTCACTACTTTCATTTTCTATAAAGAGGCAATTTTTTCTGGGCTTTTTTTTTTTTTTAAACCTCAGCAGGAGGGGGGTGGGGGGGGGGGAGGGGGGGACACATGGCTCCAACCAGGTATAACCCTGAGCTCTCGCTGGCTCTCTCGACTCCTAAAACCTCAACTAAGCCTGGGGACAGACCAGGAGTAAAATTCAATTCAGAGCTGCACAGGCTACATTCATCCACCTGCTAGACAGAATATTGGAAATGAGGCTGCTGCACAGGAGACTATATGTCAGATTTCTGCCATTCTCTCTATCTCCACCTCCTGGTAGATGGGCATAGCCATCTGGATTGATCTGTGGGATGACATGGAATTAAATTTATCCATAAATGTAAGTTGGTTTTATTTTTTCAAGATCAACCAATCTTGTAAAGTGATGATTCTTTTTTTTAACTTTGAGGAAGAAAACTAGTTGGAGTCCACCATTGAAATCGCTCTTGTGGAATGTGCCTTAAAAGGCTGGCCAGACAGAAGATATGCTGAAAAAATAGCTTCTTTGAGCCAATGGGCTATAGTGGTCTTCGACGCTGGAGACCCTCTGCGCGGACCTGACAATAGAACAAATAGGTGGTCAGAGGTCCTGAAGGCATTTGACATGCACAGATACTGCAACAGAGCCCTTCGCACATCCAGAAGGTGCAACTGCCCAAAGGCTTCTGGAAACTCCTCTTTAGAAAAAGAGGGCAGGAAAATAGGCTGGTTTAGGTGAAACGCTGAAACCACCTTGGGCATGAAGGAAGGCACCGTACGGCCTGGAACCTGGGGTTAGTTTTAACGGCCCTTCAGCGTTCGCCCTTCGAGCCGCTTAGGTGAGCTTCGGAGAAGGATGGGACCCTAAAGACAGACTTTTTGGTGGCCATTGCATCGGCGAGACAGGTATCTGAGCTCCAGGCGCTGTCCTGTCGAGACCCATTTCTGCAATTCTCAGAGTCCGGAGTAATGGTACGTACGGTGCCTTCCTTCATAGGTGGTCAGGAGGCCACTGCTGTCGTGTTGTCTGACAGAACTCTGACAGCCAATCCTTCCAGGGTCAATTGAAAGGCCAGAAGCGCCTGGAAAATCGCTTTCAACTCCAAGCGATTGATGGACCACGCCGACTCCTCGGGTGTCCAGAGACCCTGGGCATGCCTTCCCCGGCAATGTGCACCCCAGCCCTTCAGGCTGGCATCTGTTACCACCAGGCACCAATCGGGGAGCACTAGCGGCATTTCTTGGTGCCAATTTGAGGCTTGGTGTGCTTCTAAAGCGATCACACCCATGTGGGCTTCTGTCTCGCCGATACTTGACTTTTTGCAGGATGGTTTACAAAAAGGCCTTGACTATAATTCCCTGCGTGTTCAAGTGGCAGCCTTAGCATGTTTTCGAGGGAAGGTCTCTGGCCTCTCTCTGGCTGCTTGTCCAGATGTGGCATGGTTTCTCAGAGGGGTGCTTCGGCTCCGTACTCCCGTGCGAGCTCCATGCCAGGCCTGAAACCTGGGGTTAGTTTTAACGGCCCTTCAGCATTCGCCCTTCGAGCCGCTTAGGCGAGCTTCGGAGAAGGATGGGACCCTAAAGACAGACTTTTGGTGGCCATTGCATCGGCGAGACAGGTATCTGAGCTCCAGGCGCTGTCCTGTCGAGACCCATTTCTGCAATTCTCAGAGTCCGGAGTAATGGTACGTACGGTGCCTTCCTTCATAGGTGGTCAGGAGGCCACTGCTGTCGAGTTGTCTGACAGAACTCTGACAGCCAATCCTTCCAGGGTCAATTGAAAGGCCAGAAGCACCTGGAAAATCGCTTTCAACTCCAAGCGATTGATGGACCACGCCGACTCTTCGGGTGTCCAGAGACCCTGGGCATGCCTTCCCCGGCAATGTGCACCCCAGCCCTTCAGGCTGGCATCTGTTACCACCAGGCACCAATCGGGGAGCACTAGCGGCATTTCTTGCTGCAGCATGCTGTCTGAGAGCTACTTCATACTGAGCCGGGCCGCAGGGAGCCATGTGAGTCTGCACTGATAATCCTGAGATATTGGAGACCATCGTTGAAGCAGGGAACACTGCAGAGGTCTCAGGTGCGCTCTCGCCCATGGCACCACTTCTAAGGTGGCCGACATCGACCCCAACAGCTGGACAATGTCCCAAGCTCGCAGGCGAGGCATCCTCAGGAGCAGACGGACCTGGTTCTGAAGCTTGCACCGCCTTTGCTCTGGAAGAAAAACAAACCCCGAAGCTGTGTCGAACCGGACCCCCAAATATTCTAGAGATTGAGAGGGGGTCAGGTGACTTTTGGCCAAATTGACGACCCAGCCCAGAGATTGAAGTACTGAGACCACTCTGGCTGTTATCTGAGGACTCTCCACTGCCGTGTCCGCTCTGATGAGCCAGTCGTCTAGGTCCGGGTGAACCCGGATACCCTCTCGCCTGAGAAAAGCAGCTACTACCACCATTACCACTGAAAAGGTTCGGGGAGCTGTGGCGAGGCCAAAAGGCAAAAGGTGAGAAACTCTCCTGGCTGTACCGCCGCAATGACGGAGCGCAGGGTTTCCATGTAAAAATGCCGCACTCTCAGAGACTTGTTGACTTCCTTTAAGTCTAGGATGGGCCGAAAAGATCCTCCTTTTTGCGGCACCACAAAGTAAATGGAGTAACGGCCAAAGCCGTGTTCGGCGGGAGGCACCGGGGACACCGCCCCTATGTGAATCAAGCCTTGCAAGGACTCGTCTACCGCCGCCCTTTTGGCGGCAGAACCGCATCGGGACTCCACAAACACGTCTCTCATCGGGGCATTGAATTCTATTCTGTAGACATCTCTGATCAGGTCCAAAACCCACTGATCTGAGGAAATCTTGGCCCACTCCTCGTGAAAGAGGGAAAGTCGTCCTCCTATAACAGGAAACGAGGAGAGGGCCGGCGCACCATCATTGAGAGGGTCGCCCTTGAACTCCAGGCCTTGAGCCAGCTGCTGCGGAACGTTTGTCCAAGCGAAAGGAGTTCCTCTGCTGAAAACGGGCCCGAGAAGTGTACCCAGCAGAATGCCCCAGGCGGTACCTTCGAGCTTCTCTGAAGCGAGGTCTGTAAGAGGAGGGAACCGCCTGACCCTTGGAGCAAGGCCGCGGCCTGTCCTCGGGTAAGCGCTGGGCATCCCCCAGGCCTTTAACAATGTTCTCCAGCTCCTCACCAAATAGAAGGCCTCGAAAGGGCAACTTCACCAACCTTTGCTTAGAGGCCATGTCAGCCGCTCAATGCCGCAGCCACAACAGGCGGCGAGCCGCCACTGCCATCTGTTTAGCCGAAGCTCTGACCAAATCATAAAGGGCGTCAGCCAAAAAAGACAAGGCCAACTCCATCCGCGGTGCCACCTCCGCAAGGGGCTCCGCTCCATCTCCAGGCTGTTCCACTGCCTGTTGTAACCAAGCAAGGCAGGCTCGGGCAGCATAACAGCTGCATGCAGACGCCCGTAAGGATAGGCCTGAAATCTCAAAGGACCGCTTTATAGCTGATTCAAGGCGTCGGTCCTGCATGTCCTTCAGGGCAACTCCTCCTTCAACCGGGAGGGTAGTTCTCTTTGTCACAGCCGTGCCTAGGGCATCCACTTTAGACATAGCTAGGTGCGCCAAATGCTCCTCACTTAGAGGGTATGATTGCCCCATAGCCCTGGCAACTTTCAAAGGCCCCTCGGGGTCAGCCCACTGAGCCGAAATAAGCTCTTGGATGGAGTCATGCAAAGGAAAGGCTCGAGCTAGCTTCTTAGTACTTGTCATCCTCGGATTAGTAGAGTAGAGCTCAGCACTTGCAGGATCTTCAATAGAGAGGGCCTGCAGTGCATTAGAAATCAGCACTGGCAGCTCATCGCGGTGGAAAATCCTCACCGCGAAAGGATCATCTGGATCCAGTGGCAATCCTACACCTTCCTCTGGCTCTCCAGACCACGAGGGCCTGCCAGACCCCTCACATTCTGACCACGGGGGGGGAGGTGTGCCACTCTCTGAAGGGGAATCCACCCTTCAATGCTTGTCCTGTGGCCATCTGTCAGGGGAAAACGCACCTGACGGCAATTCAAGGCCGGGCTCTACTGGAGGGGACACAGGCAGCCAGGCCGATTGAGACCCCTGCGGGAGAGCTCTTTTTAACATAAATGCTTTATGCAGCAGCAAAACAAATTCAGGGGAGAATGGCTCACCCTGGCCTCCCGGTTCAAGTCTGGGGGAAATGGCTCTCATATTAGCCTCCATTTGAGGCTCCCCTCCAGGCTCACACCCCTCCGCCTCAGCGGGGGTCACACCATGCTGTTCCAAAATGGCACCCGCTGCCAGCTCTATGGAGCGGAAAGAAGCCTCGCTCGCCATGTTCGGGCCGGCTCTGACGTCAGAAGAGCACGATTTATAAAGCCCTGCTGCTGATCTGCGCTTGCCACAACGGGAACAGCGCTCAACAACCTCCGCAGCCATCGCCGAAAATGGCGGGAAATTCAAAATGGCAGATTCACGCCAAAATCGTCCCGATCACGGGCCCTCCCCGAAGGAGCTACCAAATGCTTTTACCTCCTCGGATCGAGTCCACGGAGCTCCGATCCGCAGCACAATCAGAAGAAAGCCTCTTTTCTGAGATCGTAGCGCTACCAGCGCAACGCAACTTTTTTTTTTTGTTAACGCGGTGAGGAAAGTTAGAGGCAACAACGCAAAAGGCAAATTTTTCCATTCCGGAGGATCAGTAGCGTAGGAAAGGCAGTGAAAGGGCGAACCTATGTGCCTGCATCCACAGCGTGGGCAAAGACAGGGACAGGGCTTGCCTATGTGTCTACATCCACATCGGGGGTCGGGTAAGGCAGGGAAAGAGCGAACTTATGTGCCTTTAAAGTGGGCACCACCAGCCACAACACCCCTGCTACAACTGGCAACAGCACAGGAGCCACCCCAAGCAGATTTTCTGAAGGAGCTGAATAAGCTGCGACCACCCTGCTGGGGAGATAGAGAATACTGAAGAGGCAGATGGAGCTAGCTGGCCATGAGGCACTATGGTTTTTCAGTGCTTGCTACCTCCCCCTGCTGATTGATGGACACAACCCACTCGTAATGGATTCATCTGCTTGATGACAAGGAAACTACAGTTATGTAACAAGAAATAATGTTGAATTCAAAAAAACAAACTTGACCCACTACAATGGCAAAAAGTATGTGGAGATAAAAGCAGGTTATACTAAAAGGAAGGAAAAAGCCTCAAACAGCTCCAGGCCAGCCGGTCTATAGAGCTGAAAGCGATCAATTAATATGATCTGTTCCTCATCACTGGCTGAAAAAAAAAAAACAAAAAAAAAAACGTTCCCTAATGTAAAAAAAAAAAAAAAATTGTTGTGGAACAAAATCTTCAATACTAACGAGTCAACTTGAAAACATACAAAACATGCAAACCCCACTAACTTAGGGTATCAAATGCTCATATGTTGCCCCAGCCTACCTTGGCTCACGGCTCCAGCTTCTCTACTCTCCCTGGTTCACTGGGTGTGCAAGAAGGGAAATTCCCTACTTAATACTTTACAGTAATATCAGCCCCTGAGAAAGGGCATGAAGCAAGCTAGGCCGTTTTTTTTGTTTTTGGTACTATGTGCTGCCGAAGTGAGCATTTTTGGAAAGCCTGGGAGCTGCAGGGGGAGCATGTGGAGAATACAGTCAAACAGGTGAACAGGCAAGAGGGGTGGGGTGGGGGATGGGGACCCATATTCCTCAGGCAAGACTCCGAAGGACTGAGCCAAAGCGCGACTGGGGCCTGCAGAGCCAAGCGCCGAGCTCAACCAGGTATGGTCCCGAGACTGTGACTAAAGAGCAACCATTAGCCTCGACCACACTGTGTGGCCGCTCCCAGCAGAGTAAGGAGCAGAGCACCTTCAGCACAACTTACCACCTGCTGAAAGTAGAGAAAAATACTAGATTAGAGGTGCTCCCTGGAACACTTAGGCTAGCAATGCCACTGGCAAAATTCAGTTTTCTCTACTACCACCTGCTGGTAGGAAGGGATAAACACCCACTGGATCTTAGCTGGTACATTTGGGTATGGGTTAGATTCCATTGGGAATGAGTGGGGACAGGTGAAATCTCTGTCCCCATCCAACTCTCTACTCCAAACGAGGTCTCATCAAAACCAATACAATGACACTATGACCTCTCCTACTGGCCTTTCTTCTTCCTATGCAAGCATGGCTTTTCTGTTTGCCATCTTAAGCATCAAACACAAATCACTCCTGGTTCTGTTCTTTTGTGCACATTAGTATTTCAAATCAAAAAAGTCAAGCAGAAGTAGAGGTGCCATTCACTATACTTGATGTTCTACATTCAGGTTCAGCGAAGTACAAAATAGTATACTACAGTACCTGTATGTATCCTGTGGAGCAGATATTTGTACCAAGAGCATTTATAATCTTGACAAGCTGAACTGTGATTTAAACTCTGGATCTCCTCTGGGAGAAAAGGAAAGTTGCTACTTTACAGCACTAATTCTGGTACCACAGAACTAGTACAACATTGTGGTGTACCACTGTTCTATGAAACTGGCCTCTAACCAAAAACAAGGAGATATGAACACTTAATGATGCCTATTTTCCTTTTTCAGTACAGAAATTTAATTATGGTTATGGACTACTAACCAATGGTAGGGCAGTTTTCAAAATCCTAGATGAAATCGCACTGTGTTCTGATCTTCCAGGCATTTCAGTGTCTCTTTTTCGTCTGTAGAGAGAGCTGACTTGCATGTCATGTTGCTGTATTTCAAAACTAGTGATCAGCGATCTACAAGCACCAACCAAGGGAAGGGCACCTCGATGACATCATAATCTGCTCTGACCTCCCTGAGATTACAACTCAACTGAACTGACCAGTTTCCCTATAGCAAACTAAGGCAAGAGAAACCAAAACAAACAAATTCTAATTGTTCAGGAAAATGGGAGGGGGATATGAGCTAGGCAGACACCTAATATCTGTGGTAGAAATATAAATGAAATTAGATGAAGCCTACCTGGTAGTTCAGATGGCAAGTGTTGAACACTACTAAAAGGTCCACAAATAAATTCTAAAGTTGGGTCTTCCATTCACCATATAGCTGGGGAATTTGCATAGACGTCTCTTCCCCTCCCCTTAACCAAGATCTATAAAGAGAATTACTGTCATTGCTCAAGGGTGACATATAGTAGACCGATGCAGGGCCTATGTTTGCAGGGCTCCAGGAGCAGCACTGGCTCTGGACCCATACTGTGGCTTCAATGACTGAACTATGTATGTTGTGGGGGGGCAAGGGGATATGAAACAGGAAAATAATTTCTCAGGTAATTAAACTAAAAAGTACAAAGATGCAGGAAGAAACTACTGGATTTTTTGAAAAATAGCCCAGGAAATTGTGACACTATGTATACACATTCATACATGATCACATAAAATTTGCATCATTTTATGACAGGCAGAAGGTGGACTCTGGGCACAGTGGGTAAAGGCAGAAGTGATTGGCTCTGGATGGCTGTCAATCAGCTTGTCATGGGTTCCAACTGAGGTCAACAGAGGAGGGATTAGGGCACGGTTTGGCTCAAGAGACCCATGTGGCATGAAAGAAAAGCAGGAGATTGGGTCCGGACTGGTTGCTATAAGAATGCTCCCACCAACTGCGATTACTGGAGGAAGTATCAGAGGTGTGCTATGTCCTGGCCAGTCTTTAATAGAGGCCTGTGGAGAAAGAGAGAATGGAGTCAAACTAGGCTGGCCTGGCATACACAGTACAGTACACTGGCGTGCCCAATGGTGAGAGGGAAGGGGAAAGAAAGCCAGACACACCTTGAAGAAGTCAACTGGAAAGAGGATTTTGATAGAAGAGCTAGGGCATGGCAAAGGATTTGAAAAGCCAAGTGGCTCTCAAGGAGGAAAGAGAATCTGATAAGAAGTGAGAGAGCACAGACACTTTTAGGGAAGGGAGCCTGATGCAGAAGAGGGTTCCCTGGGGAGGAAAAGGGAACACCTGATGAGGGGAGATAGAAAAAGCATGGCCTATGAGATGTATTAGACTTTTTGTCACAACAGATAGTTTTCGTAAGATTATCCAATCAGTGGTCTGTCCTTTGTTGGACTACTGCAATGGCCTCTTTACAGGAATTGCAGGTGGTCCGTTAAGAGCTTTACAGGTTGCTCAAAAATCCATAGCAAGAGTGATTAGTGTGTGTGGCGGGGGGGGGGGGGGGGGGGGGGGGGGGGGGGGGAAGAGGGGGCGCATCGCAATATGATCATGTTACTTTGATTTTGAAGTCATTGCTTTGGATCCCTATAAAATGTCATATTGAGCTTAAAATTTTGTTTTTAAAATTTTCAATGGTTGTATTTCCCCAAAGCTCAACTCTACTCTGAGGTGTTATCAACCTTTACGCCCACTGAGATCTTCTCAAAAACATTTATTCTATCTTTTCTATCTTTTTGACAGGTTCAACAAGAAGAGTGTAGGTCTTCTATTTTTTATGTTAAAGGTCCTAAATTTTGGAATGCGTTGCCCATTGAACTTTATTCTGTGCAGAATTAAAAACCCATACTTATTCAAGCATATGGGTCATTAAAGTTATTAAATTGTTTTGTTTGACAGCAGTACCTGATTCCTTATTATTATAATATGTAAGTTTGTATCCTTTGTAGTAATGATGTTGTATTGTTGTGAAACTTTCTTTGTTATATTAAATGTTTTTACTTTGTATGTTATTTTGTTCCCTGCTTAAGACTGTCAGATACAGAGGGCTAAAAATAAAGTTTTATTATTATTAGGGTGGCAAGATGAGGGGAAGATGCAAAGAACAAACATACCACATGCAGCCAAATTCATACTGACATGAAGACACATCCATCCACTCATCATTTACAAAGTACATATCTGTAGATATACCTGCCACCTACCCCGCCCCCCCCAATGAAAATACACAGAGTTCCCTACCGCAAGCTTAAAGGCTAACCTCTACCCACTGAAGCACCCTGAACCCCCTGCTCACAAACACACATTCTATTTAATCTATTGTGTGAAAAAAGTATTCAATTTTTGCATAATTTTGATTGACAATTCACTAGTGTTAAAAATTTGTATAAATGATTTAAAAGTGTTGTATGGAGCGGGGGCTATTAATAGACACCTAATATAATCTGTTGGAAACTAAGCAAATAAATACTGTACACTAGGACCTACTGGTAACGCCAACCAAACTTTCTGCAGGGGTAACCCAGGAACTCTAAGTGTAAGGACAGAAGTGCAGATATCAAGGAAAGAGTGGAAGCTATTTATGTTTAATGAAACTTGATAAAACCACCTTATTACATAGCAAATCAGAGCGATGAACAAACAAATATTAAAGGCAGGGAAAGGAACTCAATAAAACACAGGATCAATCAAGCAGTCACAAACATACTAAGGAAAAGAAGGGAGAAAGGAAACCTACTGGCAAAATGCTCTCATCATATACGTGTCAGCGAAACTGCGAAATGATGTGCAAACATAAGCAAAATCAACCAAATGCTAAAAAAAAAGGAGAATTTCAGATCTGGTTTGAAAACCTAAAGAAAGAAGATTCAGACCTAAATGAAAGAGGTAATCAAACATATAAACGGCGAGTGCCCATACTCACTCGCAACTGCGCAGTAGAGACTTCCCTCTCTGCCCCGCCCCAATACGGGGGTGGGGCAGAGAGGGAAGTCTCTACTGGCATGCTGCAGATGTTGGAACCGCTGCCCTTCCCCTCCCCCGGAGTCGCCGCCGCTCCTCCATCTGGCCCGAGCACTGTGAACTTACATCACCACGCAGCAGCAGGCACATCAGCAAAGCTGCCGTCGGGCTTCCTTCTCTGCCTCTGTCCCGCCCTCGCCGACGTTACGTTAATGAGGACGGGACACAGGCAGAGAAGGAAGCCCGCCCTGACGGCAGCTTTGCTGATGTGCCTGCTGCTGCGTGCTGATGTAAGTTTACAGTGCTGCTCGGGCTGGGTGGAGGGGCGGCGGCGGCAGCGACTCCGGGGGGGGGGGGGGGCTCGGAAACCACCCCCCATTCCAAAAGTAGCCCATAAAAAAGGAGTGGAGGAGTGCCCTAGTGGTTAGGGTGGTGGAATCTGGTCCTGGGGAACTGAGTTCGATTCCCACTTCAGGCACAGGCAGCTCCATGTGACTCTGGGCAAGTCACTTAATCCTCCATTGCCCCAGGTACAAATAAAGTACCTGTATATAATATGCAAGCCGCATTGAGCCTGCCATGAGTGGGAAAGCGCGGGGTACAAATGTAACAAAAAAAAAAAAAAGGAGCCAAAAAGTAGAAGGCAGATTCTAGGTGCACCTGGGAAGGACCAGGAAGAACAAGTTTATAATCATTTACTGATCTCAACAACCGTGGGGGAGAATAAGATAATCTGGCAGGTCCGTATGTGTTTTCCTTTGCATAAAACTCGAACCAAAGTGTTCTGAAGAGTCTGTAATCTTAAGTTCAAATTTAGAAATACACACGTAGAACACTTCCTTGTCATCAAGCAGATGAAGCCATTACGTATGGGTTGTGTCCATCAACCAGCAGGGGGAGATAGAGAGCACTCAACTTTTCACAGTGCCTCATGGCCAGCCAGATCCACTGCCTCTTCAGTATTCTCTATCTCCCCAAGCAGGGTGGCTGCAGCTTCTTTGAGCTCCATCAAAAATCTGCCTGGGGGTGGCTCCTGGCTTGCCAGGTGTTAGCCGGGGTGTTAGAGGCTATAGCAGCTTCACTTTGAAGGCACTTAGGTTAACGCCCTTTCCCTGCCTTACCCGTGCCCCCGTGGATGTGGACATATTAGCTTGCTTTTCCCTGTCCTTTCCCACTCAGTGGATGCAGGCACATTGGTTCACCTTTCCCTGCCTTTCCCACTCATCTGAGCCTCCGGAGTTCTTATTACCTCTGCTTTCCTCACAGCGTTAAAAAAAAAAAAAAAAAAACGGAACAGAGGTTTTCCTTTGATTCTTCTATGGGACCGGAGCTGTGATACTCGGTCCGGTGAGGTAAGAGTGTTTTCTAACTCCTCCGGGATGGGCCCGCGATCGGGGCGTTTTTGGCGCGAAACCGCCATTTTGAATTTTCCCAGTGTTTTCGGCAATGGCTGCAGAGAATGTAAAGCACTGTTCCCGGTGCGGCAAGCGCAAATCAGCAGCGGGGCTCTGTAAATCATGCTGTACAGGTGTAAGAGCCAGACCGAGCATGGCGAGCGATGATTCTTCCCGCTCAGAGCTGGCAGCAGACGCCATTTTGAATTCTCCGAATGGCGCGGCCTCCGTATAGACGGAGAGCCCTGAGCCGGGGGGGGGGGGGGGGGACTCGAATTGAGGCTATTCAGGGAGCGGCTAGCCCCGGACGGGATCTGGGTGCCCAGGGTGAGATTTTCTCCCCTGATTTTGTGTTATTATTGCATAAAGCATACATGCTGAAAAGAGCTCTCCCTGAAGGGTCGTCTGAGGCCCCTTCTATTGTCCCCCCCCCCCCCCCCCCCCCCGGTGGATTCTGGCCTGGGACTGCCCGCTGAGGCTATTTTCCCTGATAATTGGCATAAAGAAAAGCGTAGAGGGGCTAATTCCCCTTCAGATTGTGGTGCACCTCCTTTCCCCCCGCCCCCCCCCCCCCAAGGTCGGGCTGTGAGGATTCGGAGAGTTCTGGCAGGCCTTCGTGGTCTGAGGAGCCAGAGTTAGGTGCAGAATTACCACAGGATCTGGATGATCCCTCTGCGGTGAGGATTTTCCACCGTGATGAGCTGCCAGCGCTTATTTCAGATGCCCTACAGGTCCTTTCTATTGAAGAGCCTGACAGTGGCACAGCCTCCTCTGTGAATTCTAGGATGGCTAATACCAAAAAGCCTGCTCGAGCCTTTCCTTTGCATGACTCCATCCAAGAGCTTATTTCCGCTCAGTGGGCTGACCCCGAGGGACCTTTGAAAGTTTCCAGGGCTATGGGGCAATTATACCCTCTGCCTGAGGAGCATTTGGCTCGCTTTGCAATGCCTAAAGTAGATGCCCTAGTCACTGCGGTGACAAAGAGAACCACCCTCCCTGTGGAAGGAGGAGTTGCCCTGAAGGATATTCAAGACCGTAGGCTGGAAGCAGCACTTAAACGGTCCTTTGAAATTGCAGGTCTCACTGTTCGGGCGTCTGCATGCAGCTGTTATGCTGCTAGAGCCTGCCTGGCGTGGTTGCAACAGGCAGTGGAACAGCCCAGAGATGGAGTGGAGCCCTTCTCGGATGTGGCTCCGCGGCTGGAGTCGGCCTTGTACTTTTTGGCTGATGCCCTTTATGATATTGTCAGAGTTTCGGCTAAACAAATGGCAGTAGCAGTGGCGGCTCGCCATCTTATTTGGCTATGACATTGGGCAGCGGACATGGCCTCTAAGCAAAGGTTGGTGAAGTTGCCCTTTCAAGGCCTTCTCCTATTTGGTGAGGAGTTGGAAAAAAAAATTGTTAAAGGCCTGGGAGATCCTAAACCCCAGCGCTTGCCCGAAGATAGGCCAAGGCCCTCCTCCAAGGGCCAGGCGGTCCACTCCTCTTATAGACCTCGCTTCCGTGAAGCTAGAAGGTACCACCCGGGGCGTGCTGCTGGGTTCACTTCTCGTGCCCGTTTTTCAGCAGAGGAACTCCTTTCGCTCGGACAAGCGTTCCGCAGCCACCGGCTCTAAGCCTGGAGTTCAGGGGTGACCCTCTCAATGATGGTGCGCCGGCCCCCTCCTCGCTTCCTGTCATCGGAGGACGTCTTTCCCTCTTTGCCGAGGAGTGGGCCAATATTTCCTCAGATCAGTGGGTTCTGGACCTGATCAGAGATGGCTACAGATTAGAATTCAACGCCCCTTTAAGAGATGTGTTTGTGGAGTCCCGATGCGGTTCTGCCGCCAAACGGGCGGCGGTAGAGGAGACTTTGCAAGGTCTGATTCAGTTAGGGGCCGTGTCCCCGGTACCTCCCGCTGAACACGGCTATGGCCGATACTCCATCTACTTTGTGGTGCCGCGAAAAGGTGGGTCTTTTCGCCCTATTCTGGACTTAAAAGAATTAAACAAGTCCCTGAGAGTGCGGCATTTCCACATGGAAACCCTGCGCTCCGTCATTGCTGCGGTACAGCCAGGAGAGTTTCTCACGTCTCTAGACCTGAAAGAAGCTTACTTTCACATACCAATTTGGCACCCGCACCAGACGTTTCTGAGGTCTGCGGTGTTGGGAAAACATTTCCAGTTCCGGGCCTTGCCTTTTGGCCTCGCCACAGCTCCCCGAACCTTTTCGAAGGTAATGGTTGTAGTAGCTGCTTTGCTCAGGCGAGAAGGTATCAGGGTTCACCCATACCTAGACGACTGGCTCTTCAGAGCAGACTCTGTAACAGAGAGCTATCAAGTTACAGCCAGAGTGGTCTCAGTACTTCAATCTCTAGGCTGGGTCGTCAATATGGTCAAAAGTCACCTGACCCCCTCACAATCTCTAAAATATTTGGGGATCAGGTTCAACACAGACTCGGGCTATGTATACCTACCCGAGCTAAGGCGGTGCAAGCTTCAGACTCAGGTCCGTCTGCTCCTGAGGATGCCCCGCCCGCGAGATGGGACATTGTCCAGCTGTTGGGATGGCCACCGTGAAAGTGGTGCCATGGGCGAGAGCGCACCTGAGACCTCTACAGTATTCTGTACTTCAACGATGGTCTCCAGTATCTCAGGATTATCAGTGCAGACTTTCTTGGCTCCCTGCGGCCCGCCTCAGTATGGAGTGGTGGCTCTCAGACAGCATGTTGCGGCGGGGAATGCCGCTGGCGCTCCCCGATTGGTGTCTAGTGGTGGCAGAAGCCAGCCTGAAGGGCTGGGGCGCACATTGCCAGGGGAAGTATGCCCAGGGTCTGTGGACTCCTGACGAGTCGGAGTGGTCTATCAACCGCCTGGAGTTGAAAGCGGTGTTTCTGGCTCTTCTGGCCTTTCAAGTGACCCGAGAGATGTCGGACAACACGACAGCAGTGGCCTACATAAATCGACAAGGCGGCACTCAGTGCAGAGCTCTAGCCGCGCAGGCCGAACAAATTTGCCACTGGGCCGAGCTGCATCTACAGTCCCTGTCAGCAGCTCACATTGCAGGTCAGAGCAACGTGCAAGCCGACTAAGCAGGCATCAGATTGATCCAGCGGAGTGGGAACTAGCAGATAATGAATTCCTGCAGATATGTGCCAAATGGGGCAAGCCAGTGATGGATCTTATGGCGACCAGTTCCAATGCCAAAGTCCCGTGCTTCTTCAGCAGACGGAGAGATCCTCACTCGGCAGGGTTGGATGCCTTGACTAAGCCCTGGCCTCCGGGCCTACTATATGTGTTCCCTCCGTGGTCCTTGATAGGGCACGTGCTCCTGCGGATTCGGCTGCACCCAGGAGAAGTGGTCCTCATCGCCCCGGATTGGCCCAGAAGGCCTTGGTATGCGGACCTCCGACAGATGCTAGTGGAGGATCCCCTTCCTTTACCTCTGGTACCGAACCTGTTGTCACAGGGCCCGGTAGCCATGGAGGACGCCGGCCGCTTTGGTCTTATGGCATGGCGATTGAGAGGGCGCAATTGAGGGGCAAAGGCTATTCAAACACAGTCATTTCCACTCTCCTGCAGGCCCGCAAGCGTTCCACTTCCGTGGCTTATGCTAGGATTTGGCGCCAGTTTGAGTCTTGGTGTGCTTCAAAAGCGATCACACCCATGCGGGCTCCTGTCTCGCCGATTCTGGACTTTTTGCAGGATGGTGTACAAATAGGCTTGGCCTATAATTCCCTGCGGGTGCAAGTGGCAGCGTTGGCCTCCCTTCATGGTAAGGTTGAAGGCTGCTCATCCAGATGTGGCACGGTTTCTTAGTGGGGTGCTTCGGCTCCGGCCTTCCGTGCGAGCACCCTGTCCAGCTTGGAACCTGGGGCTAGTTTTGAAGGCCCTGCAGGCTTCTCCTTTTGAGCCGCTTCGGCGAGCATCGGAGGAAGATTTGACAATAAAGGCCGTTTTTCTTGTGGCCATTACTTTGGCGAGACGGGTGTCAGAGCTCCAGGCGCTGTCCTGTAGAGACTCATTTCTGCAATTCTCAGAGTCCGGGGTCACGGTTTGGACCTTGCCTTCCTTCATGCCTAAGGTGGTTTCAGCGTTTTACCTAAACCAGCTTATTTTCTTGCCCTCCTTTGATAAGGAGGAGTTTCCAGAATCTTTTGGGCAGTTGCACCTGTTGGATGTGCGCAGGACTCTGCTGCAGTATCTGCGAGTTACTATCTCTTTCAGGATCTATGATCATCTGTTTGTTTTGCTATCAGGTCCTCGCAGAGGGTCTCCAGCGTCTAAAGCCACTATTGCCCGCTGGCTCAAAGAAACTATCTTTTCAGCTTATCTGCTTGCCGGCCGGTCTCCGCCTGTAGCCTTTAAGGCGCATTCTACCAGAGCGATTTCTTCCTCTTGGGCTGAAACTGGAGCACTCTCTCATCAAGAGATATGTAGTGCAGCAACATGGGCATCTACGCTCTCTTTTGCCCAACATTACAGGCTGGATGTGGCTGCTAGGAGGGATGCGCGTTTTGGAGCACAAGTGCTAGCGCGTGGTGTGACCTGTTCCCACCCTATATAGGGATTGCTTTGTTAGATCCCATACGTAATGGCTTCATCTGCTTGATGACAAGGAAGGGAAAATTAGGTTCTTACCTTGGTAATTTTCTTTTCTTTAGTCATAGCAAATGAAGCCATGAGCCCTCCCTGTATGATTGTCTGTATGCTGTGAATCTGTTTCAGGTTCTGTTCTTGTTTCCTGAAGTTCCTTCCTTGGGAGAAAGTTGGAAAACAGTCTTCAGGATTCATGTTCACTTATAGGAGGATGAGTCCATTCCCGCCAGTTTATGTTTTGGAGGATGAGTTTATTCCCTCTAGGAGGTTGTGTGTATCCCCCCAGTTATACAATAAGGAGGACGAGTTTATTCCCTCCAGGAGGATGTGTTCATTCCCTCCTTTTGAGTTCATGCCCCTGTTAAGGGGCCATCGTTCGCTATGAGGAAAGTTCATGTTATTCCCATTGCGGTTTGCCATACTGCTTTGTAAGCTTCAAATATTGAAGAGGCAGTGGAGCTGGCTGGCCATGAGGCACTGTGAAAAGTTGAGTGCTCTCTATCTCCCCCTGCTGGTTAATGGACACAACCTATACGTAATGGCTTCATCTGCTATGACTAAAGGAAAGAAAATTACCAAGGTAAGAACCTAATTTTCCCATTACAGTAGTCT
Source organism: Microcaecilia unicolor (assembly GCF_901765095.1). Lineage (NCBI taxonomy): Eukaryota > Metazoa > Chordata > Amphibia > Gymnophiona > Siphonopidae > Microcaecilia > Microcaecilia unicolor. The sequence goes on along the minus strand of NC_044038.1, from coordinate 151,344,915 downwards.
AGGCGGGAACTGATAAATGCATGGAACTATGAATGAAGGGAGGCAAAATCTAAACAGCCACCAACAGATCTAATCTTGTGACGTGCAATGAAACCAGAATGCAAAACTGAAGAGATTTGTGCTGAAAATTGAGTGTTGAATCAATGGTGATACCAAGATATTTGAATTTTTCTACTGGTTGAACTGGAAGACCAAACAGGGTAAGAATGATAGAAGGAGGGGTAATATGACCTGATATCTAGCAGGCTGTTTTCTGTGGATTAAAGACCAGACGATGATTTTTCAACCAAATTGCTACATTATCCTGTCATAATCGCTTGATATTAAGGTTACAATTTTCTGTACCACTTCTGAAGATCAAATTTAAATTTCCTATTCTTGACTAGCTTTTGAAAGTTGATGTTCCCTTCCATGGGTCCAAAGCTGTTTTGGACAGAAGATATAGTAAGGCCAAATACATTTGACTAGTTTTCAGGAGCTGACATCCCTATTCAGAAAGTTGTGTCCCATGTTACTTATCACAGGTTACATTCACATGGTGGTAATGTAGTTATGTGAGCAGAGGTTAAGTTAGCTCAATAATAAGTTTTACCTTATTTTGTTTTATGTCATATTAATCTATGTGACTGCAAGGAAAGTCATGTTACTTTAATCAGGCAATAGCAAACTATGCTTAACTAGGTAGTGTTACAAATAATAATAATAATAAAAAAAAAACTCATTAAAATTCGGGAGGGGGGGGGGGGGGAGGAGATTAAATCTTGGGTTCCAGTGTGCAATTTCTAGGAGCCATGGGATTTTGTTGAGCCCTGACATAGAGGCAGATGCACTAAAGCTAAATGAGCCTTTAATGACTCTCCAACGAGGAAAATTTGATCCGTTGCATGCATCAAAGGGCTTTTACCGAGGAAGCCAGCAGTTAACGAAAACGGAATGGAGATGAGCAATTAGTGTGAAAACCCCATTGAAACGACATGCACTAACCTTTTCCGATTGCCTTTACGCAGGAAAAAGGCAGGAAATCTAACGAGAGGTCTGGACCTCTCGTTAGGACAGCTCTGTGCCAGGAAAAATCATTAAGTGAAAAAATAAACAAACTTTGAGCCAATCCCAGCGCATTAGCAGAGCTAAAAGCGCTGTGATTGGTCCAAAGGACGTCAGAAAACACATAAAAAAATAAAATAGGATCGGGAGGGGCAAGGGCGCTCATCAAGAGCGTCCTGTACGGGCGGCCTTGCCCCCCCCCCGCTGCTCCCCACTTTCCGCCGCTCCCCCCACCCCGAAAAAGCAAAATTCTAGCAGCCCCTGCCCCCCTCCCTTCCTCGCTACTCTGTCTCACCTCAGCTCCGCCTCCTGACATCCTCCGCCCTGTGCCCCGCCCCCTCTTGGGGTCGTCGCCGCCATTCCCCTCCTCCATCGGGCCCCCCTCCCTCTTACCGGGCCCGTGCAGCGCCTCTCTCCTCTGTCCGAAGGCGCTGCACGGGCAAGAAGAAAGCTGATGCCTGCCTTCGCCCAGCTTCTGTCGCGCGTCTCTCTCCTCCTGGGCCCGCCCCTGTCTGACATCGGTAACCTACGTAGGTTACCGACGTCAGACAGGGGCGGGCGCAGCAGGAGAGAGACGCGCGACCGAAGCTGGGCGAAGGCAGGCATCAGCTTTCTTCTTGCCCGTGCAGCGCCTTCGGACAGAGGAGAGAGGCGCTGCACGGGCCCGGTAAGAGGGAGGGGGGCCCGATGGAGGAGGGGAATGGCGGCGACGACCCCAAGAGGGGGCGGGGCACAGGGCGGAGTATGTCAGGAGGCGGAGCTGAGGTGAGACAGAGTAGCGAGGAAGGGAGGGGGGCAGGGGCTGCTAGAATTTTGCTTTTTCGGGGTGGGGGGAGCGGGGGAAAGTGGGGAGCAGCAGGGGGGGGGGGGGGGAGAAGGCCGCCCGTACAGGACGCTCCTGATGAGCGCCCTTGCCCCCTCCCGACCCTTTTTTTTTTATTTTTGTTTTGATTTGGGAGCCATGTGCTTGTGATTTGACTGTGTTTTGACTGTTTGTGGCAATGCGCAGAGCAGCTAACATAACGCTTGGCTGCTCTGCGCATGATTTGGGGGCCGATATAACGATGTGTATTGTGATTCTTTGATACATTGTACGTTTCAATACCGATCTCAGCATGTGTGACTTTTTTTTTTGGTGCATTTTTCGTTATTTTAAAATCGTTAGGGACTTTAACGATTTAGATTTTTTTACGTTTGGTTGCTGCATCTGCCTCATAGTATATGTTTGTTGAATTTTGAGGACATTCTGCTACATAGCTCAAAGTGAAAGAATAAACCCTAGACATTTTAAGACTCAGGCTGTTACTAAACACCCAAAGCCAACACTTAAGAAAGTGTCAGAAACAGTATAGGTTTGCTATTCCTCTCACCATAAGCACTGTAGTACTGTAAATTTGCATGGTTTGGGGGTTCACAAGGTAAAATTATGTATAATCATACCTGATAATTTTCTTTCCATTAATCATAGCTGATCAATCCATAGACTGGTGGGTTGTGTCCATCTACCAGCAGGTGGAGATAGAGAGCAAACTTTTGCCTCCCTATATGTGGTCATGTGCTGCCGGAAACTCCTCAGTATGTCGATATCAAAGCTCCATCTGCAGGACTCAGCACTTAGAGAATTACACCCACAAAGGGACACTCTGCCCAGCTCACCACCGCCGAAACGGGGGAGGGGAATTAACCCAGCTCATCCCCACACAAGTGGGGGAGGGGAATTAACCCAGCTCATCCCCACACAAGTGGGGGAGGGGAATCCGTCCAGCTCATCCCCGTGGAGCGGGGGAGGGACACCACACCCGCCGATACGGGGGGATCTGGCTTATCCTGCAACCGCAACAGGAGCTGACTGACCCTAGCACCGCCGAAGCGGGAGGGGTACAAAACTGCCCTACAACCGCACGAAGCGGGAGGGAGTGCCGGCAGAATTTATGTCTCAATCCAGCCCCGTAAAACGGAGGGGAGAGGAATGCAGCAGCTCACTGTAACACAAACTCGTCTCAACTCTTGAAGAATCCAAGTGAAAAAAAAAAACTTGAACCCGAAGTCTTCCTGAAGTAACTGAAGACTAAACTTGAACCTGAAATGCAACCAGAATAGAAACCATACAGATATCTGGGCGGGGCTATGGATTGATCAGCTATGATTAATGGAAAGAAAATTATCAGGTATGATTATACATAATTTTACCTTCCATATCATCAAGCTGATCAATCCATAGACTGGTGGGATGTACCGAAGCAGTACTCACCCAGGGCGGGACATAGGAATCCCTGAACTCAACACTGAAGCTCCACACCGGGCCTCCGCCCGTGCCGCCACAGTCAAGCGGTAATGCTTGGAGAATGTACGGGCCGATGCCCAAGTTGCCGCCTTGCATATCTCTTCCAAGGAGACGGACCCGGCCTCTGCCATCGAGGCCGCCTGAGCTCTATTGGAGTGAGCCTTCAGCTGGATAGGAGGCACCTTCCCCGCGGCCACATAAGCCGCGGCAATGACTTCCTTGACCCATCTTGCCACTGGAGGCTTAGCAGCCTGCAGACCCTTACGAGGACCTGCCAACAGGACAAACAGATGATCCGATTTCCGGAAATCATTGGTCACTTCCAGGTATCTGATGATGACTCGTCTCACATCCAGATATTTAAGAGCAGAGTACTCCTCTGGGTAGTCCTCCCTACGAAAGGAAGGGAGACAGAGCTGCTGATTCACATGGAAGCGAGAAACAATCTTGGGCAGGAAGGAAGGCACTGTGCGAATAGTCACTCCTGCCTCAGTGAACTGCAGAAAAGACTCTCGACATGAGAGTGCCTGGAGCTCGGAAACTCTTCTGGCTGAAGTGATAGCCACCAAAAAGACTGCTTTCAACGTCAGGTCTTTCAGAGATGCCCTCAACAAGGGTTCAAAAGGCGGCTTCTGTAATGCTCTGAGCACCAGGTTAAAATTCCACGCAGGCACCATTGAGTGCAGAGGAGGGCGCAGGTGCTTAACTCCCTTGAGAAAACGCACCACATCTGGCTACGAAGCCAGGGAAGCACCCTTCAGGCGGCCCCTGAAGCAAGCCAGGGCCGCTACCTGGACTTAAAGGGAACTGAGCGACAGGCCTTTCTCCAGACCTTCTTGCAGGAATGCCAACACTGAAGAAATTGGAGCAGTGAATGAAGAAACGAGCCTGCTTCGCCACGCTGCAAAGGTACGCCAAACCCTGGCGTAAGCAGTAAAAGTAGAGCGCTTCCTCGCTCTCAGCATAGTGGCGATGACCTTGTCTGAGAAGTCCTTCTTCCTCAGACGCTGCCGCTCAATAGCCAGGCCGTAAGACCAAAGGGGGAGGGATCCTCCATCACCTACGGGACCCTGATGTAACAGACCCTGCTCCACTGGCAGCCCCACCAGGATTATCCGGCCCGGATGCTTTGCCAATCGGTCTAGCACCATGCCCAACATGGGCCAGGGCGGGAACACATAGAGAAGCTCTTGTGTTGACCACTGTTAGAGGAGAGCATCTACTCCCAGAGATCGAGGGTCCCGTCCTCTGCTGAAAAAGCGCGGCACTTGGCAACTGGCCGATGACGCCAATAGATCTAGGCTCGGCTGGCCCCAGCGCTTCGTGATATCCAAGAACGCCTGAGCCGATAACTGCCACTCTCCGGGATCCAAGGTATGGCGACTGAGAAGTGCGCCTTGACATTCATGACTCCGGCAATGTGGGCTGCTGACAGCTGTTCCAGGCTCGCTACCGCCCACTGGCATAGATTCATGGCTGCCTTGGCTAGAGGGGCGCTCTTGGTACCTCCCTGGCGGTTGACATAGACCACAGCCGTGGCATTGTCCAACAGGGCCCGTACTGGCTTCAACGCCAGTACCGGGATGAACTCCAAAAACGCCAACCGAATGGCTCTGAGTTCCAGGAGGTTGATACACCACTTTGCCTCTGCAGGAGACCAGAGCCCCTGCGCTGTCCTTCCCAAGAAGTGGGCTCCCCAGCCCGACAAAGAGGCGTCCGTCGTGACGACAATCCACTCCGGGGTCACCAGAGGCATTCCTGCAGACAACTTGTCTGTCTGCGTCCACCAGCTCAGCGCCTTGCGCACTGCTGGGTCCAAGGGAAGGCGCACAGCATAATCCTCTGACATCGGAGTCCAGCGCAGCAGCAGAGATTGTCGAAGTGGTCTCATATGAGCCCTGGCCCAGGGCACTACATCCATTGTGGCCGACATAGAGCCAACAGCTGCACATAGTCCCAAGTCCGAATAGGAGAGGCTACTAGGAACTAGTCCACCTGAGCCTGAGCTTGACAATCCAATTGTCTGGCAGGAACACTCTGCCCACTTGGGTGTCGAATCGAACTCCCAGATGCTCCAGGGACTGAGTCGGGCGCAGCTGGCTTTCTCCCAGTTGATGATCCACCTCAGGGAGCTCGAAGAGCAACCACCCGGTTCACAGCTTTGCCGCACTCTGCATAAGAGGGGCTTGGATCAACCAGTCGTCCAGATAAGAATGGACTTGAACTCCTTCCTTCCACAGGAAGGCCGCGATGACCACCATTACTTTGGAGAAGGTCCGCGGAGCAGTAGCCAACCCGAACGGGAGGGCTCTGAACTGGAAGTGTCGGCCAGTACTGCAAAACGCAAAAGCGTTGATGAGGAGGCCAGATGGGAATATGCAAGTACGCGTCCTTGAAGTCCAAGGATGCCAGGAACTCTCCTGCCTACACTGCCGCTATAACAGAGCGGAGGGTCTCCATGCGAAAGTGCCGAACTTTCAACGCCCAATGGACCCCTTGAGGTCGAGGATAGGCCGTACAGCACCTCCTTTCTTTGGAATCACAAAGAAAAAGGAGTAACGTCCCTTGCCAGGCTGATTCTCTGGCACCGGAACGACCGCCCCCAGGCGGAACAGATTGTCCAAGGTCTGCTGCACTGCCACAGCTTTGACCGGAGACTTGCAGGGAGAGAGTACAAACCCGTCTTTTAAGGGTCGGCAGAACTCTAGCTTGTAGCCGTCTCTGATGACTTCCAGCACTCAAGCGTCTGAAGTTATTGTGGTCCACTCGCCCATAAACGAGGACAGCCGTCCTCCAATCTGCACTGAGGCGTGGACCAAGGCCCCGTCATTGGGTACGAGACCCTGGGGAGGACCGGAGGGAGCACCTCCGGGACGGCGGTCTCTGCGAAAGGAATGCTGCTTGGGGGAGAAGTTCCTCTTGAAGGAAGAGAGGGCAGAGGAGCCCGACCTGCCCGGGCGGTACCGACGGGCTTCCTGAGCCCGTCCTCTGGAGGTACCAGGGCGAAGTACTAGCCCGAGCCCTGACCTCTGGTAACTTCTTGCCCTTAGACGTTCCGAGATCGGTCACGATTTTGTCCAGCTCGACCCCAAAGAGCAGCTTGCCTTTAAAAGGCAATCTAGCCAGGCGGGATTTAGAGGCATGGTCAACAGACCAATGTTTCAGCCAAAGCCACCGCCGCGCAGAGATTGTCTGAGCCATGCCTTTAGCTGAGGCTCTCATGACATCATACAGCAAGTCTGCCAAATAGGCTAAGCCCGATTCCAGGGCCGGCCAAACAGCCCTCAAGGAATGATCCGAGGGGGAAGCCCGCTGCACCATAGTCAGGCACGCCCTGGCCACATAGGAGCCGCAAACTGAGGCCTGCAAACTTAAAGCAGCCGCCTCAAAGGACGACCTTAAGGCCGCCTCCAATCCTCTGTCTTGGGCGTCCTTTAGGGCCGTGCCACCTTCCACTGGTAACGCCGTTTTCTTAGTCACCGCAGTGATTAAAGAATCCACGGTAGGCCACAGAAAGGCCTCACGTTCACCTTCAGGCAAAGGATAGCGGCGGGACATAGCCCTAGCCACTTTAAGGCTCGCTTCCGGGACATCCCATAGAGCCGAAATTAAGGAGTGCATGGCATCATGCATGTGGAAGGTTCTAGGCGGGCGCTTCGTCCCCAGCATAATGGCAGAGCCAACAGGGGCTGAGGGAGAGACGTCCTCCGGAGAGGAAATCTTCAAAATGCCCATGGCCTGCATTAACAGGTTGGGCAAATCCTCTGAGCTAAAGAGCCGCTGCAGAGGGGTCATCTGCTCCATCCGAGCGGGGATCCGTCTCCTCCAAGGAATCCGCAAAGGACCGTGGGAGACCTCAGACACGCTGCCCTCATCTACATCGGAGGAGACAAAGTCCTCCAAGGCCTGGGAATCAACCCGAGGGCGTTTACCTCTGGGAACCTCAACCTCTTTACCAGACGAGGGAGCAGGGGCAGCGTTTTGCATGAGGAAAGCCTGATGCAGCAGCAAAACAAACTCGGGGGAGAAACCCCCCAGACTGTGCACTTCCGCAGCCTGGGCAACAGCCCTAGACGCACCCTCAACCGGCGCTCGCAAGAGCGGGGGAGAGACATGCTGCGCATCCAAAATGGCGTCCGGCGCGACACTCGCGAAGGAGCCGCGCGGGAAAGAACGGCGCTTAACTTTAGCCGCTTTGTGCCGTCGCCCAAATTAAGGGCGTTCATGGCATTAATGTCTCCAACCTCAAGGGCGGCCCACGAAGAAGCCGTCCGAGCCGCGTGGCCGGCCAAGATGGCGGAGGCGAGGAGCGGGGGGTGGGCGTTTATGGCGGGAAAAACCGCCATGCCGGAGGAAGGACCGGGACATTCATCGGTCACGAAACTGTCACCCAACAAGGGCGAATCAGGCTGTAAGACCCCCGCATCCCCTCTAGAAGCGCTCAAGCGATCCGGGGAGCGACCCTTTGCGCCCTCGCCCTCCGACGCCATATGCCACGAGGAGAAGAATCGGGGAACCCCCTGCCCGCTATAAAAAGGTAAAAATTACCTGCTGTCCGCTCCGAGCTGTAACGAACTGGTGTCCCAGTGAGTAGCTGCAATGAACGTTTAAATAACGTCGAAAATAAACGCCTTTAAGGACGTTTAAAATTTTTTTTTTTTTTAAACGGAGCCAGCGGGAGGGGGGGAGAAAGGAGGGACCTGGCACCACCAGGTTTGCACTTGCTCAAAAGAGCCCTCAACCCCAGGCACTCAACAAAACCTAAAAATTAGGCTTGGAGGCCTAGCCAGAGCTGCTGCTGTGTGTGACCACCACCTGCTGAGATAGAGAACATACTGAGGAGTTTCCGGCAGCACATGACCACATATAGGGAGGCAAAAGTTTGCTCTCTATCTCCACCTGCTGGTAGATGGACACAACCCACCAGTCTATGGATTGATCAGCTTGATGATATGGAAGTTGTCTGTTACAGCAGTCGGCAGAGAACCAGGGAAGTCTGGTTCAAATCCCACTGCATCTTCTAGTGATCTTAGGCAAATCACTTAACTCAGGTACAAACTTAGACTTTGAGCCCTCCAGGATCAGAAAAATCTCCTCTACCTGAATATACACCGCTTCAATAGCTTTCGTGCTTATAGGTGGTATATAAGAAACGTTAAAAAAAAATGACCTCAGGAAAGACCAATTGCTCATCCTGTTTGCCCAAATTGACACTGTTCCTCTTATATTCTCCCTCCATAGATAGCTGAGGATTAAAATTACCACTGTCCAAACCAACACCATCTTTCATGTCTCACTACCCATCCTCTCAACAATTAAAGTTCATACCTCTCATTTCTTATACCTGTTATCCCTCAGTAGCCCTTTATCGTCATGGTGCTTTAATAACCATACAGGCTAAGCAACTAGAAGAATAAGTGTAACAGTTAAAAAGCAGCAGCTAAAAAACAGGGATCAAATCAACACTACTGCTCCTCATGATCTTGAGAAAGTCACTTAACCCTCCATTACATCAGGTACAAACTTATATTGTGAACTCTCTAGGACGCAGGGAAATGCCCACAGTATCTAAATGTAGCTTGCTATGAGCTACTACTTTTGGTATTTGTCTCATGTCCACCTCCAGCACTGTACCAAGCAATAGCTGCACCCTGTGAAAATTAGTTACTGGCGTCCCTCGCTCTATCCCATTTTGTCACAGTCAATGAGAGGAGACTATGGGTTGGGAGAAATGTTTGTGCTCCTCCACATTTGCATCTTGCGTGGCCACACCTCTCACACACAGCCCTCAGTACAGTGTTGTCTGATTTCTACTTTAGATAAAGGCAGTATCCCCCTCCACTCCCCAATACACAAAAAACCAAGTCACAAACAACTTATGGGACCCACCAATTGCCTTCTCTAGTCATCTCCTCCTAGCTTTGTGGTTAACTCTATAAAACTGCTTTGTTATTTTGTGATAAATGGTCTATCAAATTAACAAACCTGAACCTAATGAACTCACTTGCAGAGGGTCTGACCTATAAAAATTTCTAATCTGTCTTCATACTACTGCCTATAATTTAAATTGCTCTTGCATTGTGATTTCATATTTTTAAGCTGGAATTGTCTTAAAGGTGCTCTCATTAGAACTGTGTTTTGAACTTGTGCCAAGTGACTTAATCCAATCAATTTGGTTACACAGAATTTGGTGACTCTGGTGTCTGTCTTAAATGTATGTTTATTAGAATTGTGTTTTGAATCTTCATTGCCAGAGACTTAATTCAATCAATTTGGTAACATAGCATCTGGTGACTCATAGACTTCATACCTCTGGAGGATGGGTAATTTGTATACAGCTGTGTGGTAAAAGAAAAAACAGAACTTAAGTTTACCTTGTGAGCTGTCTGAGCTATGCTGGGCATTTTCAGACTTGGTTTGATTGTAAACTGATGTTATCTGTGTCTTAGTATCTTCCTGATTACCTGCTTCTATTCTATCATTAAAAAAACAACAACTGTCTTTTCACTTGCAGAGGGTCTGACTCTATAGTCCCTCCCATTCCTAGGTGAACTCCCTTTATATAGAGCAATCAAGAGACAAGTATCTTCATTACACCATAATTGGTCAATCCTACTCCTTGTTATCCCCTATCATAGTTCACCTTTTCACACTTGTGAATCACATCGATATGACCTTCATTCAGTGTAATACATGTTCTGCTTTAATCCTAAGGCAAACTATCTGGAACCTTAGAGCTTGTCCTGCCTGTCTTCAAATATCAGCTTTGAAAGATGAGATCAACAAACTCAAGAAGGAATTAGCTACAACTAAAAAAATGATCCAGGATTACTTAATTCCCACCCAATTTACCACAACCACCACTGCCACAGAGAATGAAACAGAGGAATATAGGTCACAGTAGGTTATGGTAGACTAAGATCTGTGACACAGAAGCACTCACCCTCCCAACCTTTGCCCCTGCCAATGCATTTGATGTGTTGCATCATTATGATGCTGAAAAAAGAAGTACTGTGGTGGAACCAGAGGCAATGAAAGTAGCACAATCCAAGAAACATCCTCCAAACAATGACAGATTGGTGAAAAGCAGAAAACTCTTATTGCTTGGAGACTCCATTATCAGACGCATTAACTTAGGAAGACCGTTCAAGGATTCCAACCTAGTGAAATGCCTTCCAGGATATTCAGCTACCAGATGCACTGATCAAATACTGAAAGTGATCTGAGAAGAGAACAAGGCTTCAAATACTGATGTTGTAATTCACCTGGGGACAAATGACTGGCCATCAATAGCAAGTTTACAGCACAGACAGCATTCCAGAAGCTTGGAGAGGGACTGAAATCTTTGGTTCGGTCTGTGCTTTTTTCTGAAGTAATTCCCCACATGGGGAAGGGAGAGGAAACACGCAAAAAAGTGGATTTCAATAAGTAGCTTGAGTCTTGGTGTAAAGAAGGTTTTAGATACATAGGAGCACGGGGTAATACGTGGAATAACAAGCTGTACTGTAATGATGGGCTACATCTTTCTGTGACGGGAAAAAAGGATCCTTGGGGGAAATTCAGACAGTATGGTTCTAGACATTTAAACTAGAAGGTGGGGGTGACAAAAGGAAACAAGGGAATTTGGCAAGTCACCCCCAGAATAAACATGATGGCAGAGGGAAAGGTCATCTAAATATAGAAAACCACCTAAACTCACTAAGCACATGAAAAGCAATGAGCACAAACGCTCGCAGTCTAGGTATAAAGGTTCAAGACTTGCAAGCCCTGATGTTTGAAGATTGTTGCTATCAGAGAGACATGGTTCAATGATTCTCATGAATGAGATGCAACTATACCAGGGTATAATCTTTTTAGGGAGCCAAAGAGGTAAAGGAGTGGCACTGTATGTGAGAGGACAATATCAGAGTGGCTGAAATGCAGGGAACCTGGGGAAAGAAAAAGCTTTATGGATCATCCTGAAGAGAAGATGGAAACTGTATCCACACGGGGGTTATCTACAGACCTCTGGCGCAAACAGAGAAGCTAGACAAACATCTAACAGAAATATTTAAAAAATTGGTATGAAAGGGGAGGTGCTACTATTGGGAGATTTCAACTTGTCTGATGTGGACTGGAACATCCCATCTGCAGAATCGTAAAGAAGTAGGGAGATTGTGGATGCGTGTCAAAGTGCCTTGCTCAGACAAATAGTGAGTGAGGGAAGGATCGATACTGGATCTAGTGCTCACAAATGGAGGAAGTGTTTCCAATATCCAGGTGGGTGCCCACCTATGTAATAGTGATCACATGATATGGTTTGATATAAGGGCAAAGGCGGAGTGGATTTCAGACGTACTGATTTTGATAAAATGGGGGAATACCTGAAAAAAGAGAAGTTGGCGTGGGAAGGCATAGGAAAAATGGAAAATCAGTGGTCAAACCTAAAGGATGTTATAAATATGGCAACTGATCTTTATGCGAGGAAAGTAAACAAAAACAAGAGAAACAGGAAGCCTATATGGTTCTCTAAACAAGTAACTGAAAAAATAAGAGCAAAAGAGGCTTTGCTCAAGAAATTAAACTCAAAGAAGTGAAGAGGGACATACAGCTAGCAAAAGCACAAGTGGAAGAAAAAATGGCTAAAGACGTAAAGAGAGGTGACAAGACCTTTTTCAGGTATTTTGGACAAAGAAGAAAAGATAGGGAATGGAATTGCAAGACTGAAAAATAATGAGAATGGCTATGTGGCGAGTGAGGAGGATAATGTGAATGTGCTAAACAATTACTTCTCTTCAATGTTCACGGAGGAAAATCCTGGTGAAGGACAGCGATTGGTTTCGCGTGATATAGCATCATCAGGAGTTATCCGCAGCTCTGAAAGGAACTGCAATCCAGACGTATCTGCAGCTCAGTTTTTTGTTGGGTCCAGACTGGAATGCAGCTCCACCCTGAGCTGCAGATACATCTGGATTGCAGTTCCTCTCTGAGCTGCGGATAAATCGTCCTGATGACACTATATCATGCGAAACATGGACCATGTTGAGGATAAAGAACACGATTGAGGACTGAGTATAAGAGTTCTAGAACGGACTCTGCATGGAATTTTGGTTTATGGATTGTTAGTGTCTGATAGTTAGACTCATGTGGAAACACTGCAGATAAAAAAAGAATTGCACATATTCAACTGGTGATCGTGAGGACTACACCACCCGGCTGAGAACCATCATAGGACCTTAAAATAAGTAACACACTTTTTGCATTTTTTGGACTATTTGGCCCTTAGAATACGTAGATACAATTAGAAGGAAGGGCTGGAGTACGGTGCTATGATGTGGAAACTGTGTTATCTCTCTATATAAAACGCACCTCCAACATTTTATGAAGCCTCCACAACTCCCAACGTTCTAAATGCATGGTGGTGAAACCCACATCTCCTGAACTGACATCACGTACTCCGGGTTCGTCACAAGCAGAAGTGACCAACCACACGAGGTTTCTCAGCTTCAGAATGTTGGAGGTGCATTCTATTACATAGGATTGGTCAGTTCATTGAAGCACAGCCAGAGCTCAGTGTCCTGCACAGTAACACTCAGACACCAGAGAGAGAAGGGGGGCCTGAAACGAGAGAGGAGGGAGGGAGGGGGGGCCTGACACCAGAGAGGGGGGGAGAGTTATCTCTGTCACACACACACACTCTCACGGTCAATGTCTTTCTCTCTCTCACTCTCACACACTCTATGTCTCACACTGTATCACATTCACTCTCTATGTGTCACACAGTCACTCACACACTCTCTTGGTCTCATACACTCAGTCTCACAGAGTCTGTGTCTCACACACACTCTCTCGCACACACTGTATCTGTGTGAAACACACTCTCTCTCACACTGTGTCTCACATACGCACTTGCACACACTCAGCACACACATTCTCACACACACACTCGCATATTCACTGTCTCTCACACACAGTCACTCTCACATACACTCTCTCAAACATACACAATCCGAGGAAAACCTTGCTAGCGCCCGTTTCATTTGTGTCAGAAACGGGCCTTTTTTACTAGTTACATATATTTATGACTCTGGTATGTGTAATGCACTAACTGAGCACCCATCACTTTCATATATTTTTAATGATTTTTCTTACTTTGTTTTTTTTTTTTTGTATGTTTTGTACTTAAGTCTCCCTGAGGTTTCTGGATTATTTTAATTTTGTATAATTAGAAACCGACCAATAGGTTAACCCAGTGTTTGGTTGTAGAGTTAAAATTTAATGCCAAGAAGTGCAGAGTGATGCACTTGGAGTACAGAAACCCAAAAGAGAGACACTGGATAGGAGGGGAGAGATTAGTAAGCTCGACTCAGGGTGTTGGTGTCAGAGGATATGAAGGTGAAGAAACAATGTGACAACAGCGACGGCTTGTGGCCGGAAGGATGCTAGGCTGCATAGAGAGAGTATAACCAGAAGAAAGGAGGTGTTGATATCCCTCTACAAGTCGTTGGTGAGGCCCCACTTGGAGTACCGTGTTCAGATTTGGAGGCCGTATCTTGTTAAGATGTAAAAAGACTGGAAACAGTGCAAAGAAAAGCTACAAAAATGGAATGGGATATGCGTGCAAACTGTATGAGACTTGCCGACCTTAACATGTATATCTTGGAGGAAAGGAGAAACAGGGGTGACATGATACAGATGTTCAAATATTTGAAAGGTGTTAATCCTCAAACAAACCTTTTCCCAATGACAGGAAGGTGGCAGAACTAGAGGACATGAACTGAGGTTGAAGGGGGGGGGGGGGGGGGGAGACCCAGGAGTAATGTCAGGAAGTATTTTTTCACAGAGAGAGTGGTAGACACATGGAATGCCCTCCCACGGGAGGTGGTGGAGATGAAAACGGTAATGTGATTCAAACAGTATAGGATAAACACAAAGGAATCCTGTTAGAAGAATGGATCCATGGAATCTTAGAGGAGATTGGATGGCAACTCCGCCGGTAATTGGGAAATCAAAACCAGTGCTGGGCAGACTTCTATGGTCTTCGCCCTGATCGTAACTGAATAGATATGGATGGGCTGGAGTGTAAATTTTAAGGGGCTTCGACGCTAGCTTCAGAACTTTTAGTACAAGAACAGTGCTGGGCAGACTTCTATGGTCTGTGCCCTGAGAATGGCAAGGACAAATCAAACTTGGGTATAGATATAAAGTATCACATACCATGTAAATGAGTTTATCTTGTTGGACAGGGTGGATGGACCATTCAGGCCTTTATCTGCAGTCATCTACTATGTTACTATTTGTAATGAGAAGGCATGAGCTAACCTACTTTACAAGAATCACAGAACCTCTCAAAATATAAAGATAAACCATTTGAATTTAAATTTGTTGTTCTTCACAGCTCTGACATCCAATGATCTACTTTCAATAAAAGTAAATAATTTTAAAAATGGTTTACTAACAGATCACAGGAACATTAACATTCTGAAGAGCACGAAGAAAAAGTACTATGCTGACAGACCTTTGGGAGCACAAAAGACAGACTCAGAAGCTATATATTAAAATCTTTATTAGGAAACCCTTATTTAAATAAACAGCCCAGTGAGAGAGTCACTTACACCTGGATTAATACTAGAACTACAAAAATGTCCTTCCAATACTACAAATAGAAACAACTTACCAAACTATTTAGAAATAGTGTAGTTTTTAGATTGGTCAAACAAAAAGGAAAAAGTATACACTACATCTAGATCTTACTTACACCAAACAACAATAAAACGTGTAGTAAACTACTTCTATCCAAACAGAACTCCTTGACCTAATCACAGCACAAGATATTGGAAGTCTAGCTGCTCAAGTCACTGAAATATCGTACGACTTAACTTAAACCTAAAAACATCTAGATAACGATGTCTATTTCAGAAATAAACTAGATAGTTTACTATATCAGTCCAGAAATACCCACAAAGAGCAATCTGACCCACAGTTTATACCTTCCAATCCGAACTGAATGGGTTGACCCTCCTAACCCTTTTCCCAACTAAGAGGTAAAGCAAACTATTTACAGCAAAACACATTAGCTTCTCTATACCAATTCAGAACGATACATTCTCCAAAAACACAAAGTTCTCTATCAGGTACAAGGTTACAGAAGGATAACCCTAGAACCCTACTTAAGAAACTCAGCAGGAAGCCAAGATGATCTCCAAGTTGGAGCATGCATCTTTCCTGGATGATGCACTGCGCTCAGACATGCCACTGGGTAACTCAGATTACCCCGCCCCCGGAGCAGCTCCGCTAAATATGTGACCAAAAGTAAAATGTCTTACCGCAATGAGATTGCTGTTACGATTCTGGTCTCCGCTGCTGTTGTCTGCCACCACTTCCAAGCCGTTGGCTCCCGGAGCAAGACTCCCCCGGAGCCCGCCCTGGTCGGCAGAGGAGGTGGGGGCGGCGGGGGTCGAGGACTGCTGCCGGTGCTTGCCGGCTCGCTTCGCCTTGGCCCTGCAGGCAGCGCTGGTGCAGTAGTGCGAAAGGTGTTCTGTCTTTCAAGCTCCAGACGCTCCGAGGAACCAGGCCTCGTAGCGGGACTCGCAGGAACCGTGATGCCTTCGGCAGAGCTCTGATCCTGCGGCGGAGGACGCTCCATCACGGCGCTATGCCGCGGGACCACGAATCCGCCATGAGCGTCGGCATGGACCAGCCTGCGGCCGTACTCTTTAATCCGCTCACGGGGAAATAAGCACTAGGCCAAGTTTACAGGCGCCGGAGAAAGGCCAACATAGGCCCGTAGGTTTCCCAGGATACTCCCACCTCTACCCTCGTTCGCTCAGCAATCCTCACGAGGCTCTCATCCACCTCGCGAGGCCTGCACAGAGGGGGCTCCAGGGTCCTGCAAGAACAGGACGATCAGCTGCAGGCAGCGTTGCTTCGGTGCTCCGTCCCTGCCTGACCCCCGCTTACCACAGGCCTGCTCTGTTCAGGCCTCTGAGCTCTCTCGTCTACTGTTCCCTTAGGGAGCTGCGAAGGAGTCCCGTCCAGACGGGCTAGGAGGGCACGTTCCCAGGGAAGAGACGCTTGAGAAGGAAGTACAACTAGCCTCTCCGTTACTCCCACCTTACTATGGGCACCGTATTAGAACCACTCTCTCCCTGGCTGCTAGCTCGCCATTGTTACCCGCACTTCCGCCATCTTGAAATTGTTTTTCGGGCTTCGGTCCCGTCGGGGAGTTTCAGAAAGGCGGGGGGAATTTGCGTGACGCAAAGCGTACGCCGACCGTTGCCGTGACGGACAGCTCACCTAACGAATCGCGTAACCCACAGAGTGTTCCGGATCCGACCCAACTGTTCCAGGATGTTGACGTTGAATTAGTAAATGGCATGAACGGGCCAATAACTTTGCTCTTTTCAATGCTTGGGCAGAGTTACTAGGAGGTGGCAAATCAGAATTAAATTCCACAAAGGCGGATCCTAAAGGTGTCTGATTGACAGAAGAGACAACCTCCCACACAAGTAAGTTGAAGAGTTTAGGTGCATCCCCCGAGTCAATAACAAAACAACATTTTGAACAAAGGTGTGCTTTTCTGAAACAGAGAGACCTATCGCCGAAGCATTCGTAGTGCAGGACAGAAAAAAAATCCTATTTGGACATATACACAAATATATATGCACAGGATCAACCCCTGGCTAAGGATTTGTTATCTGGTAGACATTGGCATGACTTGACTAGGTTCATAAGATGATCCTAAACATTGCGTGATCTACTTTTATTAGAAGCAACATACAATATAAACGTTGTTTTTAAATCTGCATACGTTATTTATAACGAGGAGTCCTGTTTTTGACCAAAATGTTACTTACCCTCACCTACTAAAAATAACCTTCTTTCAGTGTGTGGTTTTTTTTTTTTTCATTTACATCGTTTTCACATGTTGGCACGCACATTTCAGGTACCAAGTACTCTCTCCTTTACACGGTGAACTCCATCAAACACACACACAAAACTTGCAATGGAGCAAACAGAAAGGCTTAGTTTGAACCAGTAGCATATAAAACTTTCGTTTTAATTTTTCACAAAATTAATGGTATTTTCATTCTAGAAAAACAAAAAAAATTCTCGCCCGCAAATGTAATATTTCTTCCAACTTACGCATATTAATATTTCCGTCAAGTGCCGAACTCTGAGAATAGAATGGGAATGGGAACTTTTACAAGTAAAAAGTTGAAAATGATCAGTTCTAACGAGATCGTATCGTTCCTAGGTAAGGATGGATAGGAGCATTGCACACTCCTATTATATTTCCTTCCACTGTCCTAACAGCTAGCTGGAGTGGAGTTCGTTCAGTCTGGAATCACGGGACAAGGAAGGGAAAGGAATGCCAAGCATCACCCTGGCAAAAGGGCGCACGTTCCTGTAAGGACAAGCAAAGAAGTGATTGGTCGAATAAGGCTAAAAAGATTGTGCTATGATCCAGAGAGAGGCTTGGAACGCGCTGCCTTACTACAGTGCCTGCATGACGCTGGTGTTGGAGCGAGCAGTTATTTCTAACCAGCACAAGAGTAGTGTTTCACAGTACACAATAAAGTGGAGTGGTAGTCATATTAGTCTACTTGTAAAGGTAATAAATAGAAATAAATCAAAACATAGAAAATAAAATAAGATGATACCTTTTATGGAACTTAATAATCTTTTTATTAGCTTTCGCAGGTAACCTTCTTCAAAAGCAAACCATCTACTATAATAAAACTCACCCTCAACGTTCTGAGGACACAGTCGTCAGTGAAGCCAAGCTCTGACTGCCTTCAAAAAGGTTTGCAGCAGGGTTGCCAGGTGGAAAATTTTTTTCCAGCCGATCGAGCCCAAAAAACAGCCCAAAACCCGCCCAAACACAAACCCCGCCCCTGACACCCCCACCCCCGCGTCATCACGCCCGCCCCCCGCCGTCATCAACCCCGCCCCCCGCCGTCACTGGCCCCGGCCTTCCACGTCACCGGCCCCCGCCTCCCACGTCATCGGCCCCGCCTCCCACGTCATCGGCCCCGCCTCCCCGTCATCGGCCCCGCCTCCTACGTCATCGGCCCCGCCTCCCACGTCACTAACCCCGCCCAAAACGTCATTAACCCCACCCAAAAAACGTCACTAACCCCGCCCCCCCGCGGCCGAAAAAACCGCACTGAAGGCCAAAAACAGCCCAAAAAACGCAACCCGCCGCGGGCAAAAATTTCCCGCGGCGGGTCGCGGAACAACCGCCCAATTGGGCGGTAAACGCCCACCTGGCAACACTGGTTTGCAGGTTCTGGTGGTGAAGCCACCAAAATCGCTCCGGGCCCCGCCCTCAAGGCAGAGCAATGGCAGAACAACAAAGGGATTGGCAAGGAGGGAGGCAGGGTGGGGGTGGGAAATCGCTCCGGGCCACGCCCCTCGCATCAAACATCATGACATTGAGGGCAGCAGAGCAATGGCAGAACAACGAAGGGGTTGGCCGGGGGGGGGGTGTTGGCGACAAAAACCTTGCTAGCGCCCGTTTCATTTGCTCAGACGGGCCTCTTTTATTAGTTCTTATATAATACCAATAAAGGCACAAGGAGGCAGGAAAGTCTAGTCACTCCCAGAAATCTGATTTGTGGACACAGCCTGCTTGAGCTACAATAGCACTGTTAAAGCATTGAAAATTCTAAATCGTAAGAGCCAAAAATTATACTAAGCACCGTATCTGCCCAGTGGCAGTTGGTTTCAAGCATGCGATGCTTTCACAAAGAGCAGGTATCGAGGATGATGACAACAACAAATCACGCAAGCAGGCAACACAGAGCGAAGGTAACACTCACAGATGATGGCTATGCAGAACATCCAAAGGTCTCATCTCAGTTATTTCAAACCAAAAATTTATTCAAAGAATGTAGTGGACTCAACACGAATCGTGTTTCAGCCACAAAGGCGTACCTCAGGAGTCCTTGTAGTGTGGAATTAGTATCTTCTCAGTGCTCTATGGTGTATAAAAACAAACCACTGAGGTAACAAAACTGGAGCACAAACAAAAACAGTCACATCAAATGCACAGCAAAAATATGACGGTTTTTGTTTGCGCTCTAGTTTTGTTACCCCTGTGTTTCGGTGGTTTCTTTTCATACACTATAAAGCGCTGAGGACACTACTTCCACAACATTCTACGTGGGATCCTTCTCAGGTTTTTTTTTTTTCCTTCTAGAGTGTTCTTAACTGCATGAAGTAACAGTGATTCCTTTTCTAGGAGACAGTCTCATAATTCATAACCTTAAAAGTTCTGAACAAGGTTCTTCCTGTTTTTAATTTAAACAGTATGGCTGGAATCGTCTCACAGACAAAGGAAAGGATATACTTTCTGAAGGAGACCTATGTCTCTTAGGTGGCAAATCGGTGGGAAAATGTGGGATACAAATGCTACAAATAAAATAAAAAGATTAGATAGAATGCCATAGGACTCTTTATCCTGTGGCTTCTGATCAGTCTCCCAGGAGAGATCCAAGCATGACTCTTCAAAGTACTGTTCATGAGAAGCACATAGAAGAGAGTGTGTCAACTAAAGTGTCATCTCTGCAGTGAGGCAGATGAGTCTCCGATGTCAAAGAAACTTCTCTGCCCCTGTCAATGCATGTGTCAGTCAGGTTCGTGCCACTCCAGACAGTTGACGCTGAGCTGGCATGCAGGACCTCTCCTGTGACTGTCTCTCTCGCTCTCTTGCTCTTGAGGGTCTGATCGTAGGCTGGCACAAGCACCCTGTATAGACTGCAAATGCAGTAGACCTGAAATCTCCTTGAGCATAGCCTGGATTTCTTAGCAGTAGAAGGCAAGTAGGCATCGGTACTGCCTGGGAAAGCAGTGTGGACACTGCCTGTGCAGATACAGGAGATATTAAAGGCTCTCTATGAGAAATAAGTTGGAGAGAAGCAGAGAGATCACTGCAGCACGGATACTTCCCAATGACGTCAATACAGGGAAGGTGTTGGCAGAATACCTGGAGGGAGAATGATGGCGCCTAGAAACAACTCCAAAGAAAATATAAATATACCATAAGGCAAACTAAAAGACTATTTTATAAAAATGAAATCAGACCGAACTACAAAGACACATACAAACTCTTCCAACTCGTGAATAAATTACTAGACACCACACCAATCACAACCAACAACAAAGATACACCAGGAGCAGTCAATCTCGCGAAATACTTCAATGAGAAAATCGTACATCTGCGACTTAAAATACCAGTCAGCATCACCGATTACGCTGCACTCCTTGACTGTCTAGATCAAGACCCTGGCTTATACCCAGCAGACAGAACCTGGACTAATTTCGAGATACTATCGGAGGACCTAATCTCCCAAACACTCAAAAGATTTGCCAAATCTCACTGCAAATTGGATATATGCCCAAACAACCTTATGACATCTGCCCCTCATCAATTCATAACAGACCTCATGAGCCACGTAAACTATATGCTACAAATTGGACTCTTTCCGAAGGAAAAAGGAAACATTCTACTCACTCCTATACCCAAAGACGCAAAGAAAAGCGCCAGTGAACTAACCAATTACAGACCAGTAGCATCCATACCCTTAATAACCAAGCAACTCACAAATTATTTAAACAAATTCTCAATACTACACGACTCCCAATCAGGATTTCGGTCTAACCACAGCACGGAAACAGTACTAGTCACCCTCATGAATAAATTTAAACAAATGATTGCAACTGGCAAGAACATACTACTGCTACAATTCGACATGGTTGATCATGGAATACTATTACATATCCTCGAATATTTTGGTATCGGAGGAAATGTTCTCAACTGGTTCAAGGGATTCCTAACCACACGATCATAGCAAATGACATCTAATTCGACCACATCAGCCACATGGATACCTGAATGTGGAGTTCCACAGGGATCTCCCCTCTCACCGACTTTATTCAACTTAATGATGATACCCTTGGCGAAACTACTATCAAACCAAAACCTTAACCCATACATTTACACAGATGACGTAACTATCTATATTCCATTTAATCAAGATCTAAAGGAAATCTCCAATGACATCAACCAAAGCCTACACGTCATGCACACATAGGCAGACGCATTCAAGTTGAAACTCAACGCTGAGAAAACCCAATGCCTAGTACTCACCTCGCAGTACAACATGAACAAATTCACCACTATTGACACACCAAAACAGAATCTTCCAATCTCGGACACCCTAAAAATTCTTGGAGTTACCATTGATCGACACCTAACACTTGAGAGTCACGCGAAAAACACAACCAAGATGATGTTCCACTCAATGTGGAAATTAAAAAGAGTAAGATCTTTCTTCCAAGAACCGTGTGCCACAACCTAGTACAATCAATGGTACTCAGTCATCTAGACTACTGCAACGCACTCTACGCCGGCTGCAAAGAGCAAATAATCAAGAAACTTCAGACAGCTCAGAATACTGCAGCCAGACTCATATTCAGTAAAACAAAATATGAAAGCGCTAAACCCCTACGAGAAAAACTACACTGGCTCCCAGTGAAAGAACGTATCACATTCAAAATATGCACCCTAGTTCACAAAATTATTCATAGAGACGCACCAGCCTACATGTCAGACCTAATAGACTTACCACCCAGGAATGCTAAAAAATCATCCCGTACATTCCTTAATCTTCACTTCCCAAATTGTAAAGGTCTTAAATACAAACTAACGCATGCGTCAACCTTTTCCTACCTGAGCACACAATTCTGGAATGCGTTGCTGCGAAACCTAAAAACGATCTATGAAGAAGCCAACTTCCGAAGTCTACTGAAGACCCATCTCTACAACAGGGCATACAACAAGGATCAACATTATGAACTCCTGTACACATACCCAGAACTGCCCTTACAATATTTGCTTGCCAAACCACTATCATGTTTTTTTTTCACTATTACTAAATGCACATTCACTATATAATTCTTATACAATTCTTAAATACTTCTTACTATGATTGCTTGCTAAAATACTATCATGTTTTACCATTATCATGTTACCCAAAATCCTTCTGTTATACTAAATGCATACTTTCTCATGTATTCTAACTATTCATGATGTATTGTAAGCCACATTGAGCCTGCAAGGAGGTGGGAAAATGTGGGATACAAATGCAACAAATAAATAAAAAAATAAATGGCGATGCTTCTTAGGTTTTTTTATACTGCAGGTCCCTTAATGCATGCAACACCAACAATGAGGATGTAGAATCCCTATGTTGTTGCAGTATTGAGTCCAACTTCAGACCTTCACCTAATGTCAACACTAATGCAGGTTCCGCTTTGATTGCTGAATATCCTGCCGTGCTCGATGCCGAACCAGAAAGCTCCAGCATTCATAACGGAGGGCTACAGTCCCCTTAATATGCCTTCAGGGCAGCAGGCCCACAGGCAGTTTTAACTGTAGCAGAATCAGGCATAGCTTAATTGCAACAGTCACATTTATCACTTCAGGTGTGCCAATCACAAAATTGGCCTCTGGTGCAATAGCCACAAGGGTTGTTTGAGCTGATAGCCTTAATCACAGTTTCGGGGTGGTACTCACTTCTGCTTCACATGAGTCTCCTGTTTGCTGGTTTGTGTTTTTACATGTCATCTCCATTACAGAAGTAACAGATGGCCTTTCTCTCTTGGCTTGGTTGATTGCCTCAGCAGCATCAGCATCATGCAGAGTTCCATCCTCTTGGGAACGCCTATCTTGGCATATATACATCCGGTATCATTTTTTCCTCTTGGGAATCAGCTGTTGTTTAATCTCTCTTACTGCTGTTCTTGTCTGCTGCTCTTCACAATGGCCATCGCAGTAGCTCTGGTTATAGCACTTTCTCTGGGACCCTAGCTCATTATTCTTCTTTCCTGGATTTGCTTTCCTTTCCGGGATCTTCTCTACTGGCCAGGGGCATAGCCAGACAACAGATTTTGGGTGGGCCGAAGAAAGAACTGGGTGGGCACCAATTGTTCTCCCCCCCTCCTCAACCACCACCCAAAACATATATCAGCTGGTGGGAAAACACTTTTTTCCACCTTGGCAGTCTGCAGCAGGCATGCTCTGAAAACTGAACATACGCAGGTGCCGGTATCATGGAGTAGCATTTTCATTACCATCAGGAGGAAGTCTTCAGCTGGCCGAGCTTGGGATCCCACCAGCTACCACTAAACATGTGCTACTGTTGGGTGGGCCTGAGCCCTAAGTGGGTGGGTCCCGGCCCACCCGTGGCTACACCACTGCTACTGGCTACCTGAATGTCTCGTTATCTCTGTCTATGAGCACAGCCACATCTCTGGCATTGGCTTTCATATTCTCCTCTTCCAAAGCTGCAGCTGTCTGTGGTCCAGGTTCCCCATCTATTTCTTAGGTTGGTGGGTTCTGCTCACTTGGTATGCATTTCTCTACGACATGAGATCTTACTGGGCCAGGTTGTAGGTTTCTAAGTCCACATGTTGGGTCATATCAGGTTATTAAGAACGTACCAAGTTCCTCACTCGCTTATTCTGTCTACATATTTCATGAATTTTCTAAGTTGTATATGCCGTTGTTGGTCAAGACCGTTCTTTTTGTTGGCCAGTTTGATGGTCATAAAGCACTGCAGCAGTGCCTCTACCATTTCCATATATACTGCTGCATTCTCTTCCTCAGTTTTCTTGATATGCATTCTTTTTTGTGACAGTTCACCAATATAGCCGCTTTTTAAGTTGTCTGACTTACTCTATATATTTATTTATTTAGATTTTGGTCACACCTTTTCAGTAGTAGCTCAAGGTGAGTTACATTCAGGTACACTGGATATTTCTCTGTCTCAGGAGGGCTCACAATCTAAGTTTGTACCTGAGGCAATGGAGGGTTAAGTGACTTGCCCAAGATCACAAGGCGCAGCAGTGGGATTTGAACTGGCCAGCTCTGGATTGCAAGACCGGTGCTCTAACCACTAGGCCACTCCTCCACTCCTCAGACATGACAAAAGGTGGATCTACATTTAGTTTCTAATACTTTAGTCTCACCCTTCTTGGGGACACTGCTTTGCTACATCCCATTTGTTTAGACTGGTCTGGTATGGAAGCAAAAGAAAGGAGAAATTATGTCTTACCTCATAATTTTTCCTTTCCTTTAGTCCTACCAGACCAGTCCAGCCTCTACTTTCATAGTTTATGATATTTTCAATTTTATTTGCAAGTATCTGGACTAAAATACTCATCTATTTATTCATAAGTACATAAGTGTTGCCATACTGGGAAAGACCAAAAGGTCCATCGAGCCTAGTATCCTGTTTCCCAACAGTGGCCAATCCAGTTCACAAATAGCTGTTTAGATCCTAATACAGTACATTTTATGCTACTTATCTCAAAAATAAGCAGTGGATTTTTCCAAGTCCATGTTAATAATGGCTTATGGACTTTTCTTTTAGGAAGCTATCCAAACCTTTTTTAAACCCCGCTAACTGCTTTTACCACATTCTCTGGCAACAAATTCCAGAGTTTAAATGTACTACTTTGTAGCTTCATTGCATGCCCCCTAGTCCTAGTATTTTTGGAAAGAGTAAACAAGCAATTCATGTCTACCCGTTCCACAACACTCAGTATTTTAAATAGCTCTATCATATTTCCCCTCAGCTGGAGCCTGTTTGTTGCATTCACAGACAAATTTTATGCATTCTGTCTGGTATGTGTTTCATGAGCACCACTGCCTGGCTATTTAAAATACCCTTATGGGGTAAATCACTTGAATATTTTTTCTCTCTCCCTTTGCTGGTAGATGGACATAACTCATTCATCTGGACTGGTCCAGTATGTCACGTCTGTGGTCGTGATCCCTCTCAGGCTTACCTTATTTCTGGCGGTCAGCTTCTAAGCTGGCTTTTGTCTGTTCTTCCTGAGTTAGCTTTGTCTCTGTGTGCTGGCTGCTTCCAGCATGGCTCTGATTTCTCCACTGTGCTGCACCTGTGTATGTTGAGCCACGCTGTGCTTCAGAATGCTTTCTGCCTGCTTCTTGGTTTGTGCTCCCCTCGCCCTCTGGTGGCCAGAACCGGTGGCTGCCATAGACTGTCTTGCTGTCCCTACCCATTCCAGGCTTCAGCCCAGTCCGGTTCTTCCAGGCTGCCAGACTTGTCTTTCTTGTTTGTGCTTGAACAGCACCCGTAGTTGCCTTGAGATTGCTGCAGCTGAACCTCAGGTGCTGATGGGCTTTATTAATCACCTAGAAACTTCTGTGTTTGCCTTTGCACCATCTAAGGTCCCTGGTATGTGGGTGTGCGCTGTGCACTTCTGCCTAGTCCAGTTTTATTCTGAGTTCTTGCCTGGTTCTTGTTTGTGTATAGTTAGCTTTGGTTTTATTGTTTAGTTCCTAGTCTTGTTTCTGGTCTGCATTTCCTTGTCTTGTGTCTGTGTTCTTTATTAGTGGCTGCTTGGCAGCTTTTAGTCCTGACTCCCTCCTGTCTGTGTTTCTGTCTTAGTGGCTGCCTGGCAGCTTGTAGTCTTGACTCTGTTGTGTGTTTCCTGCTGGTATCCAGTTCCTGCCCAGTCCGGTAAGCCCTGCCGACCGCCTGCACCCAGGGGCTCAACTCCTGAGGAAGGGTGGTCAATTGCAGGTGAAGCCTTGCTCCAGTCCAAGTGTTCTTCTCCAGTGTGTTCCTGCTTGGCTTATCCCTGTCTGCAGTCCCTGCTTTGTGTGTGTGTTAGCCCAGTGCTGGTTGGGGTGGTTTTGACTGCCACTGCCACTCCCTGGCAGCGGCCCAAGAGCTCACAAACCTAGTTGCTGCTTTGAGCCCTGACAGAATGCAAAGGCCATGAGCTCAGCAAAATCATCCTTCCAGCAGGGCTTCCTGCCCATGACTTTTTCCTCTGTTGGCAATCCGGGTCTCAGCACGGGTGCCGCTCCTAGATTGGATTTTGATCTTGACCCAGTTTCTGATCTTAATAGTTTTATCACGCTTCGTGATTACCGGGAACAACTTCTCTTTGACCCAGCCTTAAAGAATACCCCTGAAGCTGCAGCGGAGAGAGAGCATGTCTGGGGGCTTGGGTTCTCTGTAAACCCAGTCTCTGCTATTGATCCTGCTACCATGCTCTTCGCGTACCGCTGCAGACTTCTCTTGGATCCAGCCCTGCGGGATACTCCTGAAGCTGACGCTGAAAGAAGGCGTTGTGAAACTCCCAAGCTCAGGGCTTATCAACAGTTTGTGTGGAGCAGTTTGAGTTCCAGTTCCAACCAAGATACGGAATCCATGCCGAGTTGCAATGCCAGCCAAGATGCTGAGTCTGGATCGAGTTGCAGCACTGCCAGCCAAGATTCTGAGTCCGGATCGAGTTGCAGCAGTTCCAGCCAAGATGCGGAGTCCAGATCGAGTTGCAGTGCCAGCCAAGATGCTGAGTCCAGATCGAGTTGCAGTGCCAGCCAAGATGCTGAGTCCGGATCGAGTTCCAGTTCCGGCCCAGCTGCTGAGTCTACTCCAAGTTTCCATTTCAGCCAAGATGCTGAACCAAGTTCCAGTTCCTGCCAAAATGTTGAACCCATTCTGAGTTCCAGCTCCAACCAAGAGGTGAGTTCCAGTCCGAGGTCCAGTCTTGATGCCAGTCCAAGTTCTAGTCTTGACTCCTGTTCAAGCTCCAGCCCAGCTACCCTGGCCATGTTTTGAAGCTCCTCCGTAGGTTTCATCATTATTATCCATGGAGACCTGAATTCCCGGTGGAAGTCGGGGGGGGGGGGGCTTAAGGGGGATGTACTGTCACGTCTGTAGTCATGACCCCTCTCAGGCTTACCTTATTTCTGGCGGTCGGCTTCTAAGCTGGCTTTTATCTGTTCTTCCTGAGTTAGCTTTGTCTCTGTCTCTGTGTGCTGGCTGTTTCCAGCATGGCTCTGATTTCTCCACTGTGCTGCACCTGTGTATGTTGAGCCACTCTGTGCTTCAGAATGCTTTCTGCCTGCTTCTTGGTTTGTGCTCCCCTCGCCCTCTGGTGGCCAGAACCGATGACTGCCATAGACTGTCTTGCTGTCCCTACCCGTTCCAGGCTTCAGCCCAGTCCGGATCTTCCAGGCTGCCAGACTTGTCTTTCTTGTTTGTGCCTGAACAGCACCCATAGTTGCCTTGAGATTGCTGCAGCTGAGCCTCAGGTGCTGATGGGCTTTATTAATCACCTAGAAACTTCTGTGTTTGCCTTTGCATCGTCTAAGGTCCCTGGTATGTGGGTGTGCTCTGTGCACTTCTGCCTAGTCCAGTTTTATTATTATTATTTGTTGCATTTGTATCCCACATTTTCCCACCTCTTTGCAGGCTCAATGTGGCTTACAATACAACATGAATACTGGAAATGAGAAGAGAATAGGCAATTGGTATTACAGAAGGATTTTGGGTTACATGATAAGGATAAAGCATAAAGCGAATGCTACATACCTGTAGAAGGTATTCTCCGAGGACAGCAGGCTGATTGTTCTCACTGATGGGTGACGTCCACGGCAGCCCCTCCAATCGGAACACTTTCTAGCAAAGTCCTTTGCTAGTCCTCGCGCGCCGATGCGCACCGCGCATGCGCGGCCGTCTTCCCGCCCGAACCGGCTTGTGCCGGCCAGTCTCATATATAGCAAGACAAAGAGAAGGGAAGACACAACTCCAAAGGGGAGGCGGGCGGGTTTGTGAGAACAATCAGCCTGCTGTCCTCGGAGAATACCTTCTACAGGTATGTAGCATTCGCTTTCTCCGAGGACAAGCAGGCTGCTTGTTCTCACTGATGGGGTATCCCTAGCCCCCAGGCTCACTCAAAACAACAACCATGGTAAATTGGGCCTCGCAACGGCGAGGACATAACTGAGATTGACCTAAAAATTTACCAACTAACTGAGAGTGCAGCCTGGAACAGAACAAACATGGGCCTAGGGGGTGGAGTTGGATTCTAAACCCTGAACAGATTCTGAAGCACTGACTGCCCGAACCGACTGTCGCGTCGGGTATCCTGCTGCAGGCAGTAATGAGATGTGAATGTGTGGACAGATGACCACGTCGCAGCTTTGCAAATCTCTTCAATAATGGCTGACTTCAAGTGGGCTACCGACGCTGCCATGGCTCTAACATTATGAGCCGTGACATGACCCTCAAGAGCCAGCCCTGCCTGGGCGTAAGTGAAGGAAATGCAATCTGCTAGCCAATTAGATATGGTGCGTTTTCCCACAGCCACTCCCCGCCTGTTGGGATCAAAAGAAACAAACAATTGGGCGGACTGTCTGTTGGGCTGTGTCCGCTCCAGATAGAAGGCCAATGCTCTCTTGCAGTCCAATGTGTGCAGCTGACGTTCAGCAGGGCAGGAATGAGGACGGGGAAAGAATGTTGGCAAGACAATTGACTGGTTCAGATGGAACTCCGACACAACCTTTGGCAAGAACTTAGGGTGAGTGCGGAGGACTACTCTGTTATGATGAAATTTGGTGTAAGGGGCCTGGGCTACCAGGGCCTGAAGCTCACTGACTCTACGAGCTGAAGTAACTGCCACCAAGAAAATGACCTTCCAGGTCAAGTACTTCAGATGGTAGGAATTCACTTGGATTCCAGGGCTCTGTCCTTTCCTGGTTCTCTTCCTACCTCTCCCTCCGCACCTTTAGTGTTCACTCTGGTGGATCCTCTTCTACTTCTATCCCTCTGCCTGTCGGCGTACCTCAGGGTTCTGTTCTTGGTCCCCTCCTCTTTTCTATCTACACTTCTTCCCTTGGTTCATTAATCTCACCCCATGGCTTTTCCTACCATCTCTATGCTGATGACTCCCAAATCTACCTTTCTACCCCTGATATCTCACTTTGCATCCAAACCAAAGTTTCAGCGTGCTTGTCTGACATTGCTGCCTGGATGTCTCAACGCCACCTGAAATTAAATATGACCAAAACCGAGCTTCTCATTTTCCCCCCCAAACCCACCTCCCCGCTCCCCCATTTTCTATTTCTGTTGATGGCTCTCTCATTCTCCCTGTCTCCTCAGCTCGAAACCTTGGGGTCATCTTTGACTCTTCTCTCTCCTTCTCTGCTCATATCCAGCAGACCGCCAAGACCTGTCGTTTCTTTCTTTACAACATCCGTAAAATCCGCCCCTTTCTTTCCGAGCACTCTACCAAAACCCTCATCCACACCCTTGTCACCTCTCGTTTAGACTACTGCAATCTGCTTCTTGCTGGCCTCCCACTTAGTCACCTCTCCCCTCTCCAGTCGGTTCAAAACTCTGCTGCCCGTCTCATCTTCCGCCAGGGTCGCTTTACTCATACTACCCCTCTCCTCAAGACCCTTCACTGGCTCCCTATCCGTTTTCGCATCCTGTTCAAACTTCTTCTACTAACCTATAAATGTATTCACTCTGCTGCTCCCCAGTATCTCTCCACACTCGTCCTTCCCTACACCCCTTCCCGTGCACTCCGCTCCATGGATAAATCCTTCTTATCTGTTCCCTTCTCCACTACTGCCAACTCCAGACTTCGCGCCTTATGTCTCGCTGCACCCTACGCCTGGAATAAACTTCCTGAGCCCCTACGTCTTGCCCCATCCTTGGCCACCTTTAAATCTAGACTGAAAGCCCACCTCTTTAACATTGCTTTTGACTCGTAACCACTTGTAACCACTCGCCTCCACCTACTCTCCTCTCTTCCTTCCCGTTCACATTAATTGATTTGATTTGCTTACTTTATTTATTTTTTGTCTATTAGATTGTAAGCTCTTTGAGCAGGGACTGTCTTTCTTCTATGTTTGTGCAGCGCTGCGTATGCCTTGTAGCGCTATAGAAATGCTAAATAGTAGTAGTAGTAGTAGGCTCAAAAGGAGGTTTCATCAGCTGGGTGAGAACAACATTGAGATCCCATGACACTGTAGGAGGCTTGACAGGGGGCTTTGACAAAAGCAAACCTCTCATGAAGGAAACAACTAAAGGCTGTCCTGAGATCGGCTTACCTTCCACACAGTAATGGTATGCACTGATTGCACTAAGGTGAACCCTTACAGAGTTGGTCTTGAGACCAGACTCGGACAGGTGCAGAAGGTATTCAAGCAGGGTCTGTGTAGGACAAGAGCGAGGATCTAGGGCCTTGCTGTCACACCAGACGGCAAACCTCCTCCATAGAAAGAAGTAACTCCTCTTAATGGAATCTTTCCTGGAAGCAAGCAAGATGCGGGAGACACCCTCTGACAGACCCAAAGAGGCAAAGTCTACGCTCTCAACATCCAGGCCGTGAGAGCCAGGGACCGGAGGTTGGGATGCAGAAGCGCCCCTTCGTCCTGTGTGATGAGGGTCGGAAAACACTCCAATCTCCACGGTTCTTCGGAGGACAACTCCAGAAGAAGAGGGAACCAGATCTGACGCGGCCAAAAAGGAGCAATCAGAATCATGGTGCCTCGGTCTTGCTTGAGTTTCAACAAAGTCTTCCCCACCAGAGGTATGGGAGGATAAGCATACAGCAGACCCTCCCCCCAATCCAGGAGGAAGGCATCCGATGCCAGGCTGCCGTGGGCCTGAAGCCTGGAACAGAACTGAGGGACTTTGTGGTTGGCTCGAGATGCGAAGAGATCTACCAAGGGGGTGCCCCACACCTGGAAGATCTGTCGCACTACACGGGAATTGAGCGACCACTCGTGAGGTTGCATAATCCTGCTCAACCTGTCGGCCAGACTGTTGTTTACGCCTGCCAGATATGTGGCTTGGAGCGAGCCCAGAGCCACATGCTGACAGCTTCCTGACACAGGGGGCGAGATCCGGTGCCCCCCTGCTTGTTGATGTAATACATGGCAACCTGGTTGTCTGTCTGAATTTGGATAATTTGGTGGGACAGCCGATCTCTGAAAGCCTTCAGAGCGTTCCAGACCGCTCGTAACTCCAGAAGATTGATCTGCAGATCGCGTTCCTGGAGGGACCAGCTTCCTTGGGTGTGAAGACCATCGACATGAGCTCCCCACCCCAGGAGAGACGCATCCGTGGTCAGCACTTTTTGTGGCTGAGGAATTTGGAAAGGACGTCCCAGAGTCAAATTGGACCAAATCGTCCACCAATACAGGGATTTGAGAAAACTCGTGGACTGGTGGATCCCCAGCAGCCTGAAACCACTGGGAAGCTAGGGTCCATTGAGCAGATCTCATGTGAAGGCGGGCCATGGGAGTCACATGAACTGTGGAGGCCATGTGGCCCAGTAATCTCAACATCTGCCGAGCTGTGATCTGCTGGGACGCTCGCACCCGCAAGATGAGGGACAACAAGTTGTTGGCTCTCGTCTCTGGGAGATAGGCGCGAGCCATCCGAGAATCCAGCAGAGCTCTTATGAATTCAAGTTTCTGCACTGGGAGAAGATGGGACTTTGGATAATTTATCACAAACCCCAGTAGCTCCAGGAGGCGAATAGTCATCTGCATGGACTGCAGGGCTCCTGCCTCGGATGTGTTCTTCACCAGCCAATCGTCGAAATATGGGAACACGTGTACCCCCAGTCAGCGAAGTGCCGCTGCTACTACAGCCAAGCACTTCGTGAACACTCTGGGCGCAGAGGTGAGCCCAAAGGGTAGCACACAGTACTGGAAGTGATGTGTGCCCAGCTGAAATCGCAGATACTGTCTGTGAGCTGGCAGTATCGGGATGTGTGTGTAGGCGTCCTTCAAGTCCAGAGAGCATAGCCAATCGTTTTCCTGAATCATGGGGAGAAGGGTGCCCAGGGAAAGCATCCTGAACTTTTCTTTGACCAGATATTTGTTCAGGGCCCTTAGGTCTAGGATGGGACGCATCCCCCCTGTTTTCTTTTCCACAAGGAAGTACCTGGAATAGAATCCCAGCCCTTCTTGCCCGGATGGCATGGGCTCGACCGCATTGGCGCTGAGAAGGGCGGAGAGTTCCTCTGCAAGTACCTGCTTGTGCTGGAAGCTGTAAGACTGAGCTCCCGGTGGACAATTTGGAGGTTTTGAGGCCAAATTGAGGGTGTATCCTTGCCGGACTATTTGGAGAACCCACTGATCGGAGGTTATGAGAGGCCACCTTTGGTGAAAAGCTTTCAACCTCCCTCCGACTGGCAGGTCGCCCGGCACTGACACTTGTATGTCGGCTATGCTCTGCTGGAGCCAGTCAAAAGCTCGTCCCTTGCTTTTGCTGGGGAGCCGAGGGGCCTTGCTGAGTCGCACGCTGCTGACGAGAGCGAGCGTGCTGGGGCTTAGCCTGGGCCGCAGGCTGTCGAGAAGGAGGATTGTACCTACGCTTGCCAGAAGAGTAGGGAACAGTCTTCCTTCCCCCAATAAATCTTCTACCTGTAGAGGTAGAGGCTGAAGGCTGGCGGCGGGAGAACTTGTCAAAAGCGGTGTCCTGCTGGTGGAGCTGCTCTACCACCTACTCGACTTTCTCTCCAAAAATATTATCCGCACGGCAAGGCGAGTCCGCAATCCGCTGCTGGATTCTATTCTCCAGGTCGGAGGCACGCAGCCATGAGAGTCTGCGCATCACCACACCTTGAGCAGCGGCCCTGGACGCAACATCAAAGGTGTCATACACCCCTCTGGCCAGGAATTTTCTGCACGCCTTCAGCTGCCTGACCACCTCCTGAAATGGCTTGGCTTGCTCAGGGGGGAGCTTGTCCACCAAGCCCACCAACTGCCGCACATTGTTCCGCATGTGTATGCTCGTGTAGAGCTGGTAGGACTGAATTTTGGCCACGAGCATAGAAGAATGGTAGGCCTTCCTCCCAAAGGAGTCCAAGGTTCTAGAGTCCTTGCCCGGGGGCGCCGAAGCATGCTCCCTAGAACTCTTGGCCTTCTTTAGGGCCAAATCCACAACCATGACTCTGGTCATGAGGCAACTGAGTGCGCATCAGCTCTGGGTCCCCATGGATCCGGTACTGGGACTCGATCTTCTTGGGAATGTGGGGATTAGTTAGAGGCTTGGTCCAGTTCGCCAGCAATGTCTTTTTGAGGACATGATGCATGGGTACTGTGGACGCTTCCTTAGGTGGAGAAGGATAGTCCAGGAGCTCAAACATTTCAGCCCTGGGCTCGTCCTCCACAACCACCGGGAAGGGGATGGCCGTAGACATCTCCCGGACAAAGGAAGCGAAAGACAGGCTCTCAGGAGGAGAAAGCTGCCTTTCAGGAGAGGGAGTGGGATCAGAAGGAAGACCCTCAGACTCCTCGTCAGAGAAATATCTGATGTCCTCTTCCTCTTCCCACGAGGCCTCACCATCGGTGTCAGACACAAGTTCACGGACCTGTGTCTGCAACCGTGCCCGGCTCGACTCCGTGGAACCACGGCCACGGTGGGAGCGTCGAGAGGTAGACTCCCTCCGCCGACGTAGTCGGGGAGCCTTCCTGGGAGGCTACCGCACTCGGTACCGCAAGTGGCACCGATGTCGGATACCTCACCCCGGGCAATGGGCCAGCCGGCGCCTCGCTCGACGGTACCGGTGGCACAAGCACCCCCGGTACCGGAGGGGTAGGGCGCAACAGCTCTCCCAGGATCTCTGGGAGAACGGCCCGGAGGCTCTCGTGCAGAGCGGCTGTGGAAAAAGACATGGAAGCCGATGCAGGAGTCGATGTCAGAACCTTTCCGGGCGTGGAGGCTGTTCCGGGCTGTCCAAAGGGGAGCGCACCGACACCTCTTGAACAGAGGGCGAGCGGTCCTCTCGGTGCCGATGCCTACTGGGTGCCGACTCCCTCGGCGACCCAGAGCTCTCGGTGCCGACACGGGAAGGGGACTGGTGACGATGCTTCTTCGATTTTTTGGGACGAAGCATGTCACTGGAGCTTCCCGGCACCGACGAGGAGGACGTAGAATCCAGCCGTCTCTTCCTCGGGGCCGAGGCCGAAGGAGGTCGGTCTCGGGGGGGGGGGGGGGGGGGGGGGGCTGTACCGCAGGAGCCCTCAGGGTAGGGGGAGACCCACCCGAAGGTTCACCGCCACCAGCAGGGGAATGGACAGCCCTCACCTGCACTCCAGACGAAGCACCACCGTCCGACATCAGCAGACGAGGAGGTCTCGATACCACCGACGCAGCCCTCCGATGTCGCCCCGATGCAGAGGGCCGATGCCTCGATGCACTCGATGCAATCGGGGGCGAGGATGAAGGTCCGGGCGCCGATGACGTCGAAGCAGTCGATACTCCCGGTGCCGATGCCGACGAAGAGCCCGAGAACAAAACGTTCCACTGGGCTAATCTCGCTACCTGAGTCTGCTTTTGCAAAAGAGAACACAGACTACAGGCCTGCGGGCGGTGCCCAGCCCCCAGACACTGAAGACACGACGCGTGCCTGTCAGTGAGCGAGATTACCCGGGCGCACTGGGTGCACTTCTTGAAGCCGCTGGAAGACTTCGATGTCATGGGCGGAAAAATCGCGCCGGCGAGATCAAAACTCGAAATGGCGAAAATGGCACCACAAAAATAGGGGGAAGAAAACATCGAACCGAGGCCTAAATAGGGCCTACCCCGACGACGAAAGAAAACTTACCGGGGCAAAACTAGAAGTACGGGAAGGGAGAAAACCATAAAGGTCTCCTTCCGACACCTTTTTTTTTTTTTTTTTTCAAGCGAAGTCGATAAACGACGCGCGAGGTCAACTTTCGGGGCGCGAACGGCGAAACACGACCGTACCGAGCGCGGACAAAAGAAGACTGGCCGGCACGAGCCGGTTCGGGCGGGAAGACGGCCGCGCATGCGCGGTGCGCATCGGCGCGCGAGGACTAGCAAAGGACTTTGCTAGAAAGTGTTCCGATTGGAGGGGCTGCCGTGGACGTCACCCATCAGTGAGAACAAGCAGCCTGCTTGTCCTCGGAGAATAGTGAAATAACAAGAAAACCTTTTAAGACTTTTAAGAAAGGCCCGTTTCTGAGGCCAATGAAATGGGCGCTAGCAAGGCGCTTTGGTTATCATCCCCCTCCCCTTGTTGGTGGACTTACCCTCCGTGCTTGTGGTCGCCGCACCTCGCCCCGTGACGTACAGAGTGGCTGGCTGGCTCCCTCGCTGCGTGTGACCTACAGCCTGTCTGCCTCACACTCCCTCCATTCGTCACGTAGATCGATGTATGCCCCCGCCCTCGCGTCAAACATGATGACATCAAGGGCGCAGCGATGCGATTGGTCAAGTGTCATTGCTCCGCCCTCTTCATGTTTGACGCAAGGGCGGGGCAAACAGTAATGGGGATAAATTCCGATCTATGCCGCCTCACAAACTGGAAGTTGCAGCTTCATTAGAACATTGAGGTAGCAAATTATGTGCGGAAGGGGCGTGGCTGAGGGCAGGTCTATCAGTGAGAGTGGTGCCTGAGTGACAGTGAGTGGTGACAGCCTAAGTGCAGGGCTCCAGTGTTTCCCTGCCACAGAGTGAGCTTCAGAATGTTTGAGGTGAGAATTATTTATATAGATAATTCTGGGTACATGTGGGGGATTTCACATGTGATAATCTTAGTGATATGTCTTGTTGAAGAAATGAGTCTTCAGTAGTTTGTGGAAGGTGGTTAGTTCGTAGATCGTTTTTAGGTTGCGCGGCAGCGCGTTCCAGAATTGTGTGCTCATATAGGAAAAGGCTGATGCGTGTATTAGTTTATATTTTAGACCTTTACAGTTGGGGAAATTAAGATTAAGGAATGTGCGAGATGATGTTTTAGCATTCCTGGGTGGTAGGTCTATCAGGTCTGACATGTAGGCTGGGGCATCACCATGGATGATTTTGTGAACTAGGGTGCACACCTTGAACACAATGCGTTCTTTGAGTGGGAGCCAGTGTAGTTTCTCTCGTAGGGGTTTAGCACTTTCATATTTTGATTTCCCGAATATGAGTCTAGCTGCAGTGTTCTGGGCTGTCTGGAGTTTTTTGAGTATTTGCTCTTTGCAGCCAGCGTAAAGTGCATTACAATAATCTAGATGACTGAGTACCAATGATTGAACCAAATTACTGAAGACGGTCCTTGGGAAGAATGGTCTTACTCTTTTTAATTTCCACATTGAGTGGAACATCTTTTTGGTTGTTTTTTTGCGTGATTTTCTAGTGTTAGGTGCCGATCAATGGTAACTCCAAGAATTTTTAGGGTGTCCGAGATTGGAAGGTTCAGTTTTGGTGTATTGATGGTGGCAAATTTGTTCAAGTTGTGTTGAGAGGTGAGTATTAGACATTGGGTTTTTTTTCTGCATTAAGTTTCAGCTGGAATGCATCTGCCCATGAATGCATGATATGTGTTTTATTCTGAGTTCTTGCCTGGTTCTTGTTTGTGTGTTGTTAGCTTTGGTTTTATTGTTTAGTTCCTAGTCTTGTTTCTGGTCTGCATTTCCTTGTCTTGGGTCTGTGTTCTTTATTAGTGGCTGCTTGGCAGCTTTTAGTCCTGACTCCCTCCTGTCTGTGTTTCTCTCTTAGTGGCTGCCTGGCAGTTTGTAGTCTTGACTCTGTTGTGTTTCCTGCTAGTATCCAGTTCCTGCCCAGTCCGGTAAGCCCTGCCGGCCGCCTGCACCCAGGGGCTCAACTCCTAGGGAAGGGTGGTCAAGTGCAGGTGAAGCCTTGCTCCAGTTCTGTGTTCCAGTCCAAGTGTTCTTGTCTAGTGTGTTCCTGCTTGGCTTATCCCTCTCTGCAGTCCCTGCTTTGTGTGTGTGTTAGCCCAGTGCTGGTTGGGGTGGTTTTGCCTGCCACTGCCACTCCTTGGCAGTGGCCCAAGGGCTCATAAACCTAGTTGCTGCTTTGAGCCCTGACACAGTAGGACTAAAGGAAAGAATTATCATGTAAGCTATAATTTTCTCCATGTGAAACATGTTTCTTTGATTTTAGTACAAAAATGTTTATCTTGGATTTCACATACTTGAAATTACAATTAAAATTGAAAAAAAAGGACCAGAAAAAAACAGAACAATTGTTTCCACCTTTGTTGTCTGAGAATTGCTTTCATTCCATTATCTTTTCTGCTTTTCTTTTTTTCCTTTTCCAGGGTGGCCTGTCCTTTTGACATTTCTTCTCTATGCCCACCATCAATCTTCCTCCTGCATCCCTATCTTTCCTATACAGAGTCTCCCCCTATGTGTCCCTAACTAAAATAGCATGATTCAAGAGAGATTTAGACAAACTTCTAGATAAAAATCTATTAACAAGGTAGACTTGTGCCCTGGAAATGAGCAATAGATCTAATTTTGGGGATTGGATAGGTACTTATGACCCAGGTTGACTGCTGTCAGGATACTGACCTCAGCACACACTGGTCTGACTCACTATGGTACTCATTTTCAAAAGAGAAAAACCATCTCAAAGTTGCACATGGACATTTTTCCTCGCAAAAACCGTAATAATTCAAGATTTTTGAAATTCAGAATTGGGACTTTTACTCTGCAGTTCACCTAAATAATTTTTCTGGTTCAATTATGGCTGTTAGACTTTTTTTTTTTTTTTTTTTAGACATTTTTTGCAAAACATCTCATTTCAGCCTTTGTTATATCAAAAATGGCCCAGTTTGGCTTTCCTTATGTTGAACAAGGATGACCTGAATAAGCACAAGTTTATCTTTAGGTAAATATCTCCAAATGGGTTAGTTTGCAAATACCAGGACAGGAACTAACCTCTCCCCTATGACAGCATATGCTGGAGATGATTTTTGGTTTCTCCAATTCATTGCTATTGCTTGTCTCAGCAATTGAATTGCGTTTAGGAAGCCTCTTTCTGGATTTCATCAATCATGAAGTATGATACTGTACTTATAATTAAGGGAAATACCGTACAGTACTATACAGTGGTGGAAATAAGTATTTGATCCCTTGCTGATTTTGTAAGTTTGCCCACTGACAAAGACATGAGCAGCCCATAATTGAAGGGTAGGTTATTGGTAACAGTGAGAGATAGCACATCACAAATTAAATCCGGAAAATCACATTGTGGAAAGTATATGAATTTATTTGCATTCTGCAGAGGGAAATAAGTATTTGATCCCCCACCAACCAGTAAGAGATCTGGCCCCTACAGACCAGGTAGATGCTCCAAATCAACTCGTTACCTGCATGACAGACAGCTGTCGGCAATGGTCACCTGTATGAAAGACACCTGTCCACAGACTCAGTGAATCAGTCAGACTCTAACCTCTACAAAATGGCCAAGAGCAAGGAGCTGTCTAAGGATGTCAGGGACAAGATCATACACCTGCACAAGGCTGGAATGGGCTACAAAACCATCAGTAAGACGCTGGGCGAGAAGGAGATAACTGTTGGTGCCATAGTAAGAAAATGAAGAAGTACAAAATGACTGTCAATCGACAAAGATCTGGGGCTCCACGCAAAATCTCACCTCGTGGGGTATCCTTGATCATGAGGAAGGTTAGAAATCAGCCTACAACTACAAGGGGGGAACTTGTCAATGATCTCAAGGCAGCTGGGACCACTGTCACCACGAAAACCATTGGTAACACATTACGACATAACGGATTGCAATCCTGCAGTGCCCGCAAGGTCCCCCTGCTCCGGAAGGCACATGTGACGGCCCATCTGAAGTTTGCCAGTGAACACCTGGATGATGCCGAGAGTGATTGGGAGAAGGTGCTGTGGTCAGATGAGACAAAAATTGAGCTCTTTGGCATGAACTCAACTCGCCGTGTTTGGAGGAAGAGAAATGCTGCCTATGACCCAAAGAACACCGTCCCCACTGTCAAGCATGGAGGTGGAAATGTTATGTTTTGGGGGTGTTTCTCTGCTAAGGGCACAGGACTACTTCACCGCATCAATGGGAGAATGGATGGGGCCATGTACCGTACAATTCTGAGTGACAACCTCCTTCCCTCCGCCAGGGCCTTAAAAATGGGTCGTGGCTGGGTCTTCCAGCACGACAATGACCCAAAACATACAGCCAAGGCAACAAAGGAGTGGCTCAGGAAGAAGCACATTAGGGTCATGGAGTGGCCTAGCCAGTCACCAGACCTTAATCCCATTGAAAACTTATGGAGGGAGCTGAAGCTGCGAGTTGCCAAGCGACAGCCCAGAACTCTTAATGATTTAGAGATGATCTGCAAAGAGGAGTGGACCAAAATTCCTCCTGACATGTGTGCAAACCTCATCATCAACTACAGCTGACCGCTGTGCTTGCCAACAAGGGTTTTGCCACCAAGTATTAGGTTTTGTTTGCCAGAGGGATTAAATACTTATTTCCCTCTGCAGAATGCAAATAAATTCATATACTTTCCACAATGTGATTTTCCGGATTTAATTTGTGATGTGCTATCTCTCACTGTTACCAATAACCTACCCTTCAATTATGGGCTGCTCATGTCTTTGTCAGTGGGCAAACTTACAAAATCAGCAAGGGATCAAATACTTATTTCCACCACTGTATTTGAGAGAAAAGGGGAGACAGGCTGCTTGTATAGGGAAGGGAAATGGGACTTGATATACCACCTTTATGAGGTTTTTGCAACTACATTCAAAGTGGTTTACATATATTCAGGTACTTATTATGAACCAGGGGCAATGGAGGGTTAAGTGACTTGCCCAGAGACACAAGGAGAAAAGGGGAAACAGGCTGCATATGAAGGGAAGAGATGAGACAAAATTAATTTGAGAAGGAGGCAGATAAACTGAAGAAAGCTGAACATGAAAAATCAGTGCCAAACAGACCTAGGGCTGGAGGTGAGATAAGAAATTGCAAATGGAAATGAGACCCTGCAAACAGAGTTAAGAGCACAGACAGAGGAAAGCAGAACAAAAGTTTGGGAACAAGACGATTGGAATAATAAATTCACCAGACTACAGCGGTATGAAAAGTGATTGAATTAGGTCAGGGTTGAGCATTTGCATGTGTTGGTTTTATTTCACACTGTACAGGAGGACACACAATGCTCTTGGTTCTCTGGTGCTGCACAACTTGCAGAGTCCTGTATCTCTGCATGGTTTTGCAGTCCCATATTTTGAATCAGGTGAGAATAATGTTCTGCACCTGCAGTTGAGGTAAATGGAATTCTACTGGCATTTGGTGGCTGTGGAAGAATCTGTAACAGTGCATCTTGTTCCAGTTTCCCAGTAGCATATTTAAATGAAATAACTACATTTTATGTATTTTAGTAGCATATTTAAATGAAATAACTACTTCAGAAGGTTACAGGTGGGGATGGAATTAATCTTAGCGGGGACAGGCAGACATGGGTGTGGTGTGCCTCGAAATGAAAAAGGTTGAAAACCCCTGATCTAAATCATCACGACACTCAGATCCCTTACTAGCATTTCACCTGTGCTTCCTTGATCCTTTTCTGCCTTTTTTGCATTCTATTATAATCTCTAGATTATCCTCCAGATCCTTTCCCGATTCTTGCAAGGAGTCATAAGAACCCTAAATGTGTTTCTACTTCCATGAGCAATTACAAACTCCTTTCTAATCCTAAGGTAGTTGAGGAAATTGTGGGCTCTTAGCCTGACAATTATCTAGATCAGACCAATACTCTCCACCTTTGAGAAATAGAATTTCAATGCTTCCACTCCACAGAACACTGCTTGGTCTTATAAAATTTTTTAAAGATTTTGGATGGAGGGAGAAATGCAATATTGTTTTCACTAGATCCGTTGCTTTTGACCTGGTTTTCCATTCTTCTCCATCTTTCTGACCTCAATATCAAACAGCTCTCTCTTGATTCTACTCTATCACACAGGTTGAGCCTTTGTAGTATATCATTCTAATTGTACCTCATCTGATTACATCCTCTATCAGGTGTTCCCCCAAGTCTCCATTTTAGGCCCAATATTTCTCAATATCTTTCTTGCTCCTCTAACCCTGCTTCTGTCACTCAATTTCACATTTTTCAAATATAGAATTCGTATCTGAATGTTTAAATGGAGTCCTTTGCCCTGTGTAACTAACTATAATGAAGGATTGACTATACTTAAATCAATGGTCAGATTCTTAAAATGAAAAAGTCAAGCAAAATTTAAATTAAGCTAATTAATAAGACCTGAAAGGTTTTGCCCATTGAATGTAATAGATTCTTGGTATAAAAGCTCTTTTATATGGTCTCCAATGTCTTATAGAATGAAAGCACAAAGTAGATGAGAGGTAACGCTCAGAAGAGCTATAAGCACATCTCAAGGAGCAGTTGAAGCAATGCACCCCCAGATCACCTCTAGGTGAACATAACTACTACTACTACCACTATTTAGCATTT
This sequence comes from Microcaecilia unicolor, assembly GCF_901765095.1. Classification (NCBI taxonomy): domain Eukaryota; kingdom Metazoa; phylum Chordata; class Amphibia; order Gymnophiona; family Siphonopidae; genus Microcaecilia; species Microcaecilia unicolor. Next base: position 151,303,493 of record NC_044038.1, on the reverse strand, counting down.
CTATAGCGCTACAAAGCGTACGCAGCGCTGCACAAAGATAGAAGACAGTCCCTGCTCAAAGAGCTTTCAATCTAGTAGACAAAAAATAAAGCAAACAAATCAATTAATGTGTAGAGGAAAGAGGAGAGGAGGGTAGGTGGAGGCGAGTGGATACAAGTGGTTACGAGTCAAAAGCAATGTTAAAGAGGTGGGCTTTCAATCTAGATTTAAAGATGGTCAAGGATGGGGCAAGACGTAGGGGCTTAGGAAGTCTATTCCTGGCATAGGGCGCAGCAAGACAGAAGGAGCGAAGTCTGGAGTTGGCAGTAGCGGAGAAGGGAGCAGATAAGAAGGATTTATCCAGGGAATGGAGTGCATGGGAAGGGGTGTAGGGAAGGATGTGTGTGGAGAGATACTGGGGAGCAGCAGAGTGAGTACATTTATAAGTTAGTAGAAGTTTGAACAGGTTGCGAAAACGGATAGGGAGCCAGTGAAGCGACTTGAGGAGAGGGATAGTATGAGTAAAGCGACCCTGGCGGAAGACGAGACCGGGCAGCAGAGTTTTGAACCGACTGGAGAGGGGAGAGGTGACTAAGTGGGAGGCCAGCAAGAAGTAGATTGCAGTAGTCCAAACGAGAGGTGACAAGGGTGTGGATGAGGGTTTTGGTAGAGTGCTCAGAAAGAAAGGGGCGGATTTTACGGATGTTGTAAAGAAAGAAACGACAGGTCTTTGCGGTCTGCTGGATATGAGCAGAGGAGAGAGAAGAGTCAAAGATAACCCCAAGGTTTCGAGCTGAGGAGACAGGGAGAATGAGAGAGCCATCAACAGAAATAGAAAACGGGGGGAGCGGGGAGGTGGGTTTTGGGGGGGGGGGGGGGGGAATGAGAAGCTCGGTTTTGGTCATATTTAATTTCAGGTGGCGTTGAGACATCCAGACAGCAATGTCAGACAAGCACGCTGAAACTTTGGTTTGGATGCAAGGTGAGATATCAGGGGTAGAAATGTAGATTTGGGAGTCATCAGCATAGAGATGGTAGGAAAAGCCATGGGATGAGATTTATGAACCAAGGGAAGAAGTGTAGATAGAAAAGAGGAGGGGACCAAGAACAGAACCCTGAGGTACGCCGACAGGCAGAGGGATAGAAGTAGAAGAGGATCCACCAGAGTGAACACTAAAGGAGCGGAGGGAGAGGTAGGAAGAGAACCAGGAAAGGACAGAGCCCTGGAATCCAAGTGAGGACAGGGTATCGAGAAGTATGCTGTGATCAACAGTGTCAAAAGCAACGGAAAGATCAAGAAGAATGAGGATGGAATATTGACCTCTGGATTTAGCCAGTAATAGGTCATTGGAGACCTATTACTGGCTAAAGAACAAGAGTAGTCATACTGGGTCAGACCAATGGCCCATCTAGCCCAGTATCCTGTTTTCCAAACAGTGGTCAAGCAAAGTCACAAGTACCTGGCAGAAACCCAAATCATGGCAACACTCCATACTACAAGTCCCAGGGCAAGCAGTTGCTTCCCATGTCTGTCTCAATAACTATGGACTTTTTCTCCGGGAACTTGTCCCAAGCATTTTTTAAACCCAGATACACAAAACACTGTTACCACATCCTCCAGCAAAGAGTTCCAGAGCTTAGCTATTCGTTGAGTGAAAAAATATTTCTTCCTATTTATTTTAAAAGGATTTCTATGCAACTTCCTCGCGTGTCCCCTAGTCGTCATACTTTTGGAATGAGTAAAAAAAAAAAAAAAATCGATTCCCGTTTCAGTTACTACATCACTCAGGATTTTGTAGACCTTAATTATATCTCCCCTCATCAGTTTCTTTTCCAAGATGAAGAGCCCTAACCATTTTAACCTTTCCTCATATGAAAGGAGTTCCAGCCCCTTTATCATTTTGGTCACTCTTCTTTGAACCTTTTCTAATTCCACTATATATATTTTTTTGAGATAGTTACCAGAACTGCATGTAGTACTCAAGGTGAGGTCACACCATGGAGTGATACAGAGGCATTATATATTTTCAGTCTTATTCACCATCCTTTCCTAATAATTCCTAGCACCCTATTTGCTTTTTTTGGCCGCCACTGCACCTTGAGCAGAATATTTCAGCGTATTATCTACAATGACACCTTGATCTTTTTCTTGGTTGCTGACCCCCCCCCCTAGGTGGATCCTAGCATTGAGTAACTATGCTAGTAGATGGTTATTTCTGGATGGACTTTTCTTGTATTCAGGGTCTGCAAGTTCATGAGTTCTCCAAAGTGGAGGTTGTTTAGTTGGGTTTTAAAAGGAAATCTAGTACTGTCAACCATAGTGACTGTAGGATGTAGAGAGTTGCACGGGGACAGAAATCCTACCCATCCCCGCCCGTCCCTGCTGGAATCGTACCCGTCCCCACCCATCCCCGCTGGAATCTTACCCGTACCCACCCATCCCCGCAAAAATTTAAACCATCCCAACCCGTCCCCACCCGTCCCCGCAAGAATTTAACCCATCCCCACCCATCCCCGTAAGAATTTAATAGTACATAAAAGAAAGTTCCAGTCAGCTCCCTTTCTGGATTTGAGCCACAGCACTGTAGGCAAGGACGGACCGGAAGTTGGAACTTGGAACACACTGGTGCATACATGTAAGATTTGTCTCTGATTCACTGGGATTGTGTGCTGAGAGGCCGCCACATGCACGCACCAGTAGGTCAGGTGACATCTGATTCTCATGCCTGTGTCAGAGCTGAGGTCTGTGCACCAGCCTGGGAGCAAAGAGGATTAATAGTAACAAAGTAAGTGACAGCAAATAGACCTGAACGGTCCATCCACTCTGCCCAATAGTCACACTCATGATCAATTCATCATTAAATCAATGAGTGTGATATTATATACTTGATTATGGTCTTTCTTTCGTGTTTCTGGAACAAAGACTACAGGAGTCTATCTGGCTCCATCCTTATGTTCCAACTGCTGGAGTTGCCATCGAAGCCCACTCCAGCCTATTCATGTTCTCATTTGTGGGACACAGACCGTAAAAGTCTGTCCAGCACTGTCCTCATGTTCCAGCCACTGAAGTTGCTGTCTAAGCCCTTTCCAGCCCATCCTACACCAGATTGCCATGTATGAGACACAGAACATACAAGTCTGCCAGGTATCAGCTCTAGTTCATCACAGCCAGAGTCGCCATCTAAGCATCACTTGACACATCCACACACATGCAGCCATTTAAGGTTAGCTTTTATATAACTTCCATTTTCTAATTAGAGATCCTCTGTGTTCATCCCACGCCTTTTTGAATTCCGTCATCATTTGTGACTCTACCACCTCCTTAATGGAAGACTTTCCACATTTATGCTGTTAAAGCAAGGAAGAAGAGGAGGAGGAGACAGCACTCAAATAAATTGGTATTCAGTAGATGAGAGGCTGGTGCAGGTGCAGCTTACACTTCCACGGGAAGCCCACAGAACTGGTTCCATCCCCGCGGGAACCCTGCAGGAACTGCCTCCGTCCCCGCGGGAACCCCGCAGAACTGGTTCCATCCCCGCGGGAACCCTGCAGGAACTGCCTCCGTCCCCGCGGGAACCCCGCAGAACTGCTTCCATCCCCGCGGGAACCCCGCAGGAACTGCCTCCGTCCCCGCGGGAATCCCGCGGGTTCCGCGGGATTCCCGCGGGGACGGAAGCCGTGCAGCTCTCTAGTAGGATGTGAAACAGCTCACGTAGCATGATCTGCTGGGTTTTGGTCGGTAGGCACATAATGCCACTGTTCTGGCTGCACAGACTTCCAGATGTGTTGAACTCTGTTGATTATGTAGAAACTTCTGGTTTGATTGTTAATGTAGCCCAGCATTACCTTGCTTTCTTTGTAGAAAACTTAAATGTGTTAGCTATCTCTACTGCCAATAATGCTCCGCTTAATGGGCGGACTAGTGTAGCTAGGCTATGGTAGTTCTGCCAAAGAATCCCACATGGGCATGCTTTCTGCATGTGTTACCTTCAAGTAGGTCACTGCAGCTACTGCCTTTTCAGAGGCATCTGGGGAAAAAACAAAACAGCTCTCTATGCCAGGCAGCCTTAAGAGTTAATAGAAGTATATTTACATGGACTGCAGAGCTGTTCAAGAACTTGTAGGGAATGTGTTCACGCTTCCCATTCTTGTCTCCCGAGGCGAAGTGGCAACCCAAGCACTTATTCTTAATAGGCTAAAGAGGTTTGGGCTCTTCAGCTTGGAAAAGAGAAGGCTGGGGGGGGGGGGGGGGGGGGCAGGGAGGGATATGATAGGTCTACAAAACCCTGAGTGGTATAGAACAGGTAAAAGTGAATCGATTTTTTACCCGTTTAAAAAGTACAAAGCCTTGGGGACCCTCAATGACATTACATGGTAATACTTTTAAACAAAGAAGAGGAAATATTTTTTCACTCAATGAAGCTCTGGAACTCACTACCAGAGGATGTGGTTACAGCAGTTATAATACCTGGGTAAAAAAAAAAAAAAAAAGGGTTTAGACAAGTTCCTAGAGGAAAAGTCTATAATCTGCGATAAACATGGGGAAGTCATGGCCTTTCCTGGGATCAGTAGCAAAGAATCTTGTACTATTTGGGATTCTGCCAGTTATTTGGAACTTGGTGCCCGTGGCTGCCATTTTTTCAGTGCAGTGGACAGTGGCAAGAGCAATTCAGGATGCTCCTGCCCCAGAACCACCACCGAGGCCTTTACAGAGTAGGCCTGGGGAGGGCAGAGTGGTGGTCAGCCCAGGAGCGTGTGTGTATATTTTCTGTCAGAGCAGGAGGCTGGCCTGCAGTGTGTGTGTGTTGGGGGGGGGGGGGGGGGGGGGGGGGGTAGGGCCACAGTTTCAGTTACTGTTTGAAACAGAGCCGCAGATTTGAAAGGTGGATTCTGTTTTGGTCAGAACCTGAAACGCTGGTTTTGGTCAGCATCTAGGCAGGTGTTTATAATTCTTCTGCTACTTGGGGTACATTAGACTTTTTTTTTTTAGCATGAACCAAGCCAGTGTAGTCCTTTGATCATGCATGAGAAATCTCATGCACATTCATTGCAGGTATGCAGAAAACTTAACTGGCCTGGTGTGTCCAGAGGACTGAATTGAGAACTCCTGTGCTAGAAGATACGTTTTTTTGTTGTTGTTGCATTTTAGTGTTTCTTTAACATGTACATTTGTGATAGGGATTATAACTTGAGAATTAGGTATCTGTATTTTATTAGAATCTACTAGCCAAGATTATTGTAACAGCATATATTTGAGTCTCTCAACCATGCTATAGGGCTCCTCAAATGAGACAGTATACCACAGTACAATTGATTGTGAGTGAAGAGATCAGATCATGTTTCTTTGTTAACAAAAGCCTTGAATTGGCTCCCAGTGTAATTTAGAGCATAATTTAAATTGTTTATGCTTAAGACTTTCTCTGGTATAGCTCCTGTGTACTTCAAGCAAGCCCTACAGATTTACAATCTTGTCTGCTCCCTTAATCAGCAGAGACTAAGCAATTGATGTTGCCTAACTAGTACAAGATCAGTAGCTAATGCTGTCTAATTTTTGGAAGGCTGCTTCACATTCTGGCAACCAGGTAATGATTCAGGGTAGTTTCTTTTTTGGTCAGGTCAGCCAGGGGCTTGGCTATCCTGCAGCACAAACTTTCTGTAATAAATACCCCACTGTTCCAAGGAAGGCCAATAATTGTTTTTTTAGTTTGGGCAGTGGGCCAACTTTGTAAAGCTTCCACCTTAGCTGGTTCAGGTTTCAGCTATCCACCTCCCACTCTGTGCCCTAAATATTTCACTTTTTGCCATCCCTATCTGATAGCTGCTGGGTTTTATATCAGTCAGGCCTCCTTTATCTAGTCCAGTACTCCATTCAAATGGATCAGGTGGTCATCCCAAGTCTGACTGTACACAGCAATGTCATCAAGATAAGCCCTAGCATGCTCCTGGAGTCCATCTAACAGACAATTCACCAAGCATTGAAATGGACCAGGCGCATTTTTCATTCCAAAAGGCATCACAGTAAATTCATACAGACCAAATGGGGTAATAAATGCTGATCGCTCTTCAGCTGTAGCTGTTGGGGGAAATTGCCAGTACCCTCAGCTAAGGTCAACTGTAGTCAGGTACTGGGCACCAGCTAAATGATCTAGTAACTCCACCATCCAGGGCAGCGCATAGGCATCATATATAGTGTTCATTTTTATTTTATTTTTTGTTACATTTGTACCCCGCGCTTTCCCACTCATGGCAGGCTCAATGTGGCAGGCAATGGAGGGTTAAGTGACTTGCCCAGAGTCACAAGGAGCTGCCTGTGCCGGGAATCAAACTCAGTTCCCCAGGACCAAAGTCCACCACCCTAACCACTAGGCCACTCCTCCATCTCATTAAGTCTCCTGTAATCCACACAGTAGCAGGTTGTGCTATCTTCAGAACAAGAATTACAGGAGAAGCCCAGGGACTATGACACTTCTTTTTAACACCTAGGGCTAGCATCTCATCAATCTCCTGCTTCATTTGCCTTTCCACCTCAGCAGATATTTAATAGGCATTGCTTCAGCATGTTACGGCCACCAGTATTTACACTGTGATTAGCCAAATGGGCAATTCCTGTTTCAGTCAGGGGCGTAGATATCAGCTCAGGCCCACCCAGTTTTAAGCGCCGGTGAAAAGTGCACATCAAAACAGCAGCAGAATGGCCACAGCCTTAGTTTCTGCCATCGTGAGAATGGGCCATAACCTTAGTTTCTGCTGTCGCGGAGGCAGCCCGCCCCGCTCAGCTGACCTCCCTCCCAGTTCCATCCACCTGCGTTTTGGCAGTCTTGGCAGCTCTTGACTTCTGGTCCTGGCTCCTCCTCCTCGGTCAGCACTGCCTTCCATCCCACGCCACGGCTGTGCACGCTCAGCCTCGTTCTCGCATAAGCTCAGCTGCTGCATGCGCCGCAGCCACGCGGCACTGCCTGCTTCCCCCCACCCCGGCCCGCAATGCACATGGCACAATGGTGCCGGCCGGGCCACACGCAGTGCCGCATAGGAAAGGCTGCTGTTAGCCTGGCTGTGTCGTGGGCATGGCTCCTTATTCCACAGCTGTGCCTGCCTGGTGCACTGCAGTCCGCGTCTGGGTCTAGATGATTCAGTACCGGGTTCTTAACAGTGAGTCACTCGAATCTTCGATCACAGTAGTAGTCACAACAGTAGCACTGCCCCGCGGCCCCACACCACAGTCTGAGTCAGCTACAGGAACCAGGGCACATCAGGTAATAAAATTTAAATATATTTTTTTAATATCATGTAATTTTTGTATTCAAAATGTTGGCTGGTGGTAGTGGGCTTCTGGGTAGTGGAGGGCTCTTCACTGCCTAGGGCAAAAAAGGTATATTTAATGATTAAAATATACCTTTTTTTGTCCTAGGCAGTGAAGAGCCCACCCCCACCCAGAAGCCCACCACCAGCCAGCATTTTGATTACTCCGGTAATAAAAATGATGGCTCTGGTCTGGTGCTGGGCTTCTGGGTGGGGGTGGGGGCTCTTCACTGCCAAGGGCAACAAAAGTATATTTTAATCATTAAATATATCTCTTTTGCCCTAGGCAATGAGGAGCCCACCCCCACCCAGAAATTTACCAACAATAAATTTTAATAGTGCCCAGCTTAATTTTAAAAAAGTTGTCTATTCCTCTCATTTTGGTGAGTTCTTGGGTGGTGATGCCCAGGTTAAAATTGTTAAAAAAAAACAACTTTATATTTAATGTGGGTGGGGTGGGGTGGGGATTTGGGCTCTGCTGTGTCCAGGACATTAAAAAACAAAAGGTTTTATATTTAATGCTGATGTACCTCAGGGTGGGGGAGATGACAGATTATGGGGGGATGGGTAGGGGGTAGGACAGGGCTGACACTAGGCTACAGTGAGGGATGGAAGATACGGTAGAGAAGGGAAGGGCTGATGCCAGGCTGCGAGGATAGGGGTAGGGTAGAGAAGGAAAGAGCTGATGCTGGGCTATGGGGATGGATGGGAGGTAGGAAGGGATAGGTAGGGCTGATTCCGAACTATAGGTACAGATGGGGTGGTAGGAAGGGAAAGGTAGAGCTGATGCAAAGCTACAGGGATGGATGAGGGGGGTAGAAAAGGGTAGAGCTGATTCTGGGCTATATGAATGGACGGGGGATAGGGAAGGCAAAGGTAGGGCTGATGTCGGGCTACAGGGAGGGATGGGGGGTAGGGAAGGGCAGGGCTGATGCTAGGCTACAGGACAATTTTAAAGTTTTGGTCCTTTATGCTGTAATTGATGAAGGTTGAGCTGTGTTCTGCATGTGAGAGATTCTTCTGGCATGTGGTTGGTGTGGGGATCTATATGTCTGACTTGTCTGGCTTTTCCAGTAGGACGCATATTGGTGTTGTGTATATTCACTGCTGCCTTTTTAAAGGTACTGTTATTGGTATTTGTTCAGAATTGGTGGTGTTAAGGTTTGCAACATAGGCTCCGAGTATTTATGTTGTTATGTTGATGCAGGACAGATGGGCAGATTATTTATTTAGAAATCCATCATCAAGCACACTCTAAGGCATTATTTAGGAGTATCCCAAGAAACACTACTCACACCTATATATACATAGTGCCCACCCATATTAACTCTGGGCCCACCCAAAATGTCAGGTCTGGCTTCGCCACTGGTTTCAGTAGTAATCACATTAGCACAGATAACTTAAGGTGCCTGAATGGTACAAACTGTGTTAAGAGTGGTTTATTCTGATGGATAGGGATTAAACAAGTCCCTGCTGACCCTCATAAAACTTCTTATTTTAGGCCTTATGATCATACCAGGTACTTTGCTTAGTCTAGGTTGTCTGCAAGTTCTAGGTTGTCTGCAGGACAGAGACCACAATTTTTGGAGCATACTGACTACATATTCAATCACAGGGATGTCAGACGTATCAACTTTTCCCTCCCAATGTTCTCTTATTAGGTCAAGGGGCCTTCTCACCCTCTGACCATAAAGCAGTTCAAATACAGAGAACCCAGTAAAATGTGGGGGTACTGTTCTGTATGTGAACAGTAGGTAAGGAAAGTACATTTCCCAGTCCCAGGCTCCTGACTCCATAAAAGCCTAACATATGCTTTAATGTCCAATTAAATCTATGCTTGGTAACTTAAGAGACTGGCTTTAAAAGAGGAATTGTAGGATACTGAAACAGAATTTAAGAAAAAAAACAAAACAAAACAAAACGTATTAGCTAGTCTCCATACTCTTTTTCCCCATAGTTTTAAAACTTGAATTTTCTGCCATAGCATTAACAGATAGGCCCTGCTGTTCCTTCTACAGACTAAGTACCTGAATATATGTAAACCACTTTGAATGTAGTTGCAAAAACCTCAGAAAGGCAGTATATCAAGTCCCATTTCCCTTTTAGAAAAAATAATAAAAGGAGAAGCAAGCATTAATAACTAGTTTCCATAGTGTATAACCCCTTTCCCCATAGTTTTAAACAAACTTTCTCTAGCGGTAGAAACTTAACAGGCAAGAATATAAAAAGGATAGCACCAAGGCTTAAACTGTCCTAAAAGTTATTTTCTGTTCTTGCCTGCTGGAGAGGTAGCACTGCTAATGACCTGAATTAGGTGTTAATCAAGGTGTGAGAAAGTAGAATATTTGCAGAGGTTAATAAGGGCACATTTGATTACTGGGCTAGCTTCAAAGGGTTTGTTTGAAACAATCTCCTTAGAATCCAAACTATATATAGAGAAAAGGTCCCACCTAGAAAGTTAAAAGAAAATCCTTCAAAAAGTGGAAGAAGGAACACACTGAAAATAATAAGAAACAGCATTAGGAATGTCGAGTCAAATGCAAAAAAAAAAAAAAAAAAAAGATTGCACTGGAGGCAAAAACACAGTAAAAAACATTTTTTAAGGTATATTAAAAGCAAGAAGCCAGCAAAAGTATCAGTTGGACCACAAGATGACCTAGGGGTAAAAGGGGCAATCAGGGAAGACAAAACCATAGCAGAAAGATTAAATGAATTCTTTGCTTCAGTCTTCACCAAGAAAGATTTGGAAGAGATACCGGTGCCAGAAATTGTATTCAAAGCTGAGTCGGAGAAACTCAATGAAATCTCTGTAAACCTGGAGGATGTAATGGCACAATTTGATAAATTGAGAGTAGCAAATCTCCTGTATCGGACGTATTCACCCCAGAGTACTGACAGAATTGAAAAATGAACTTGCAGAATTATTGTTAGTAATATGTAATTCATCTTTATAATCAAGCATGGTACCGGAAGACTGGAGGGTGGCCAATTTAACACTGATTTAAAAAAAAAAATGTTCCAGAGGAGATCCGATAAGTTATAGACCGATGAGCCTGATGGTGCTGGGCAAAATGGTAGAGACTATTATAAAGAACAAAATTACAGAGTATATTCAAAAGCATGGATTAATGAGACAAAGCCAACATGGATTTAGTGAAGGGAAATCCTGCCTCACCAATCTATTACGTTTATTTCAAGGGGTGAACAAACATGTGGATAAAGGTAAGTCGGTCAATATTGTGTATCCGGATTTTCAGAAGGCGTCTGACAAAGTACCTCAAATGAAAGACTCCAGAGGAAATTGGAGAGTCATGGGATAGGAGATATTGTTCTATCGTGGATTAAATACTGGTTAAAAGATAGAAAACAGAGAGTAGGGTTAAATGGTCAATATTCTCAAAGGAGAAGGGTAGATAGTGGGGTTCCCCAGAGGTCTGTGCTGGGACTGCTGCTTTTTAACATATTTAGAAATGATACAGAGATGGGAGTAACTAGTGAGGTAATTACAGTTGCTGAAGATGCAAACTTATTGAACATTGTTAAATCACAAGAGGATTGTGAAAAATTAAGAGGACCTTATGAGACAGAGACTGGGCATCTAAATGGCAAATGACGTTTAATGTGAGCAAGTGCAAAGTGATGCATGTGGGGGGAAAGAGGAGCCCAAATTATAGCTACGTAATGCAAGGCTCCACATTAGGAGTCACCAACCAGGAAAGGGATCTAGGCGTCGACATTGATATGTTGAAATCCTCTGCTCAGTTTATGGCGGCGGCTAAGAAAGCAAATAGAATGTTAGGTATTAGGAAAGGAATGGAAAACAAAGATATGTCATAATGCCTTTGTATCGCTCCATGGTGTGACCACCTCAAATATTGTGTTCAATTCTGGTCACCGCATCTTAAATAAAAAAAAAAAAGAGAGTGGAAAGGTACAGAGAAGGGCAACGAAAATGATTAAAAGGGGATGGGATGACTTCTCTATAAAGGACAGATTAGCAGCTAGTTCCCTTCAGCTTGCAGAAAAGACGGCTGAGGAGAGATATGATAGAGGTCTATAAAATGAGTGGAGTGGAATGGGTAGACGTGGATCGCTTGTTAACTCTTTCCAAAAATACTAGGACTAGGGGGCAAACAATGAAGCTACAAAGTAGTAAATTTAAAACAAAGAGAAAATCTTTCACTCAATGTGTAATTAAACTCTGGAATTTGTTGCCAGAGAATGTAGTAAAAGCAGTTAGCTTAGCAGGGTTTAAAAAAGGTTTGATGGCTTCCTAAAGGAAAAGTCCATAGACCATTATTAAAAAGGACTTGGGGAAAATCCACTGCTTATTCTAGGATAAGCAGCATAAAATGTATTGTACTTTTTTGGAATCTTGCCAGGTACTTGTGACCTGGTTTGGCCACTGTTGGAAACAGGATGCTGGGCTTGATGGACCTTCAGTCTGTCCCAGTATGGCAATACTTATGATGTGGTACATACAGATTTCACTTCACTCCACAGTATGCCCACAGATTCTGGATCAGCTCAGACATAAACCGTGTCCCTTGGTCAAAGTATTTCTTGTGGATATGCTACCTGGGAAAATATTTCTAGCAAAGCAGTAGCAATTCTCTCTGCTTCTATTGAGGATAGGGCTACTAGCAGGTAGCAAAGTCCACCACTGCCAATATATATCTTTTCTCAGTCCAGCTAGGGACAGCTAGAGGCTCCACTATATCCACAGCTATTCTCTCAAGTGGCTTACCGATAATGGGTAAAGGTTTCAGGAGAGTTCAGGGGTGATCTTGGATTTACCCATTCTATGGCACGCATCACAGGTTTCAACAATATAGTCAGCTATGGCTCGAGATTGACACAGAACTTTGTACTATCAATCTAATGCATGTGCGGAGACCCCCTCAAGTCCTTCTAGTGGAATGTCATGTGCAATCTGTAGGAGTTGTTCTCTGTATGCCCTGGGCACTATAAGCTGCTTGCCTGCTGTGCAGGGCCTATTAGAATCGACAGGATTGGTCTCTCTGTATTGCAAGCCCCCTTTCCATAGTATACGATCTTTACAAGTCTCATTGGTTGGCTGACCAGCCCTCTGCCTCAGGGCTTCCAGGTCAGAGTCAGACTGTTGTGCTTCCTGAAATGCATGTCTGTCCTATATCAGTATCCATATCTGGAAGAGTCTCTGCTGGTGACTGGCAAATCAGGTGTGTGCCAGATGTTAAGCTGTTCCATACTCACTGTCACCTCAGGAACTGGTGCTGCTGGAACACTGGAGCACCTGCTCCTCAGTCAGCTGGTTCCACCTGGACTGGCTCAGGATCTGGAACTGGAGAGGCTTTCTCTGCTTCTGCTTGTTGGGCTGCCTACAAGTCACCATAGCGGAAAAGCTGACGCCGCTATCAAGGGTAATGTTCATCGGTCCCATGTTGATCCCACACAGCATTGGTATCAGCATGTTTTTCATTATTCCTACTTCTCTGTATCCAGGCTTGGTACCTCAATCCAGGAATACTCAACAATGGGTACAGTCTTCTCTGGATCCATTGGCTAGCACTACCTTTGCAGTGCGCCCTGGTAGAATAGCATCTTTCGGCACTAGCTCTGATTGTAATAAAGTCATGCTAGAACCAAGTGTACACAAGCCCATCCACCTGGGTCTGATTCACAGTTACTGGGATGCTGTAGTGTTGTGGAAACCCATCTGCTTCCTTGCTTGATGACCAACCTTTAACTTTCTGTGCTGCAGCAACTGCAAGAGCCTCCTTTGTGGGACTGGAGCCACCCACAAAAGTCACCAGCCTTGGTGCAGGAACTAGAATGCTCCTTAGTGTGGGCTTGGGGTTATCTGGGCAATCCACTTTGAAATGTCCTGTATGCCCACCCTGGTAATAAGGACACTCATGCCTAAAGTCTTTAGGTTTTGGGGGAACACTGGAGGGCTTGCTGACAGACTGTGAAGTTGGAGAGATATTTGGCTTAGGGCCTACTACTACTACTATTTAGCATTTCTATAGCGCTACAAGGCATACGCAGCGCTGCACAAACATAGAAGAAAGACAGTCCCTGCTCAAAGAGCTTACAATCTAATAGACAAAAAATAAATAAAGTAAGGGCCCTGGTTTCCTTCAGATCCTGGCTGCTGCGGATAAAGATAGAATAGACAATTAACAAAAATCAACACAACTTTGAACCTAGGTGACCCCTACCAAACAATTCAAGTGGGATACATAAACGCCAGATCAGTAGTCAACAAAACAACAACAGACTAGATTACGGTAGACAACCTCGACCTACTATTCATCAGTGAAACCTGGATCCACGATCATAAGGACCCCATAATTTTTAGATCTATGCCCCCCAGGCTACAAAATCACTCACTGGACAAGAAAAAAAGAGGCGGCGGCATAGCACTAATCCATAGAACCCACTTCACCGTAACAACAACAGCTGAGTCCATAACACCCCAACTCGAAATCGCCTCAGTTAGAATCCACCATACAACCTTGCTTGACCACTTAAACGTTGTCTTGTTTTATAGACAATAAGGTAACTGGCATGAATGCCAACCACACTTCATGGATTTCATATCGAATACCTGTGTATCTAACTCCAATCTACTTATAATAGGGGACATAAACTACACCTAGAAGACCCTAACTCAACCAATGCACGCGAATGCAAGGATTTCCTCCAACTATGGGACCTCAACTGGCCAAATATGCAAGCAACCCATGTCAAAGGACACACACTCGACCTCATCACACAACTGTCCTCAGACTTAAACCTAATAGATACAAAATGGACAGACATACCATGGTCAGACCACCACAAATTAAACCTATCCCTATAATGGCAAAAAAAAAAAAAAAAAAAAAAAAGGCTTATTCCACAATCAAGAACGCACAATCTACACCACGAGAGGCCAAATTGACCCTGTAACATTCTGGCAACAGATTTACAAGAACGACTGGATAGCATAAACGGACTCGAAACACTATTGTCAGGATGGCTGGACATACGCTGGACATACTTAAAATTAATATAGAGTAATATTAAACCAGCTTCGGACCTCTGAGAACTCCCCCCCTCCCTCAGGAATCACTGAGGATGGCAAAATGGACCAAATGGTGCTCAGAGGCCTGATAGCCCTTTTGTTTCTCAATTACTCCTGATTAACATACCTTTTGTCATATCGGGGAGCAGGGCTCTCTAAGAACAAAGGAAGCCAGACATAGAGGCTCCATCACTAGGGACTTCAAAGAGGTACAACCTGTAAAAATCGTCACCTTCCTGACTTCAGAAAGCAAATTGGAGTTTGGCTGGGAAGGAAGATAAGTTTTTGATCTTTTTCTGTTCCTGAGGTATAAAGCAGAGCACATGCTCAGGGCACTTCTCTCTGTCTTTCTCTGTGCAGCACAGCACAGAGCTCTGCTTGCACTTCTCTCTCTCTTTCTTTCCCTCTGCCCACCACCATCTTGAGCCCCAGAGCACAGGGCTCTGGCAGTTTTTCTCTCTTTCCCTCTCTCTGCACATGGCTCTGCTGGCTTAGCTGTCCTTTCTCTTTCTCTAAACACACACACCCAGAAACAGCTTGTACCATGTACCTGTACTAAGTGCTGTGACCCTGTACATATATGCAAATATAATATACTTTATATATATCCAAACTCGTGTGGATTGTGTATTCTTTGGGAACCTACTGCCTCTACAAACTCACTGCCTCTGTGAACTGGACCCCGGGACCAAACGATTGCTGACAACTATCTCCTAGATTGGTACAACAGATGCAGAAGCATATTAGACAAAATAGCACCACTACAAACAAGAACCTCACGAAGACACAACTCGATACCATGGTTTAACGAAGAACTGAAAAAATTAAAAACACAAGTTAGGAGACTTGAACAAGCATGGAATAAAATAAAAGATGAATACACACTTAACGCATGAAAACAAACGCAAAGAAAATACAAATATGCAATAAGACAAACCAAAAGGCCATACTAGAAAACCAAAATAGGGCCAGACTACAAAGACATGCATAAACATTTCCAACTCGTGAACAAACTACTAAATACCACACCGGTTACCACAACCAACACAGACACCCCATCAGCAGACAACCTTGCTAAATACTTCAACGAGAAAATTATAAAGCTACAAATCATGTTACCACTTAATACCACCGACCACGAAAAATTCATTGACTGTCTGGACTGGAGGTCTGCACGGGAACGGGGTTTGCGGGGATCCCACGGGCATCCCCTCCGGGTCAGCGGGAGTGCCACAGGGATGGAAATAAACATGCGGGATTCCCGTGGGGATGAAGAATGTTCTGGCAGGATTCCCGTGGGGACGTGAGAACATACCTTTGTTTGAGAGCCTGCTGCTTTTCTGCTGATCTGTGCCCCTATCACATCAATCATGCTGCTGGTTCGCCAATCACCCCTTCTTCTTTTAGTGGGCAGAGACACCAAGCTCTCCTCCAGCGGAAAAAGAAGGACGCCCTCAACTACCCCATCGCACCAGGGACGGACAAATTTCAAGGGGGGTGTTGGACAGAGCAAAGGCGTGGATGTGCTACAAGAAACGTCCATTTTGGGCATCCTTAACTGCTCCATCGCGCCAGGGACGGCCAAATTTCAAGGGGGGTGTCGGGCAGAGCAAAGGCGTGGATGTGCTGAGAAACGTCCATTTTGGGCATCCTTAACTGCTCCATCGCGCCAGGGACGGCCAAATTTCAAGGGGTGTTGGAGGCATAGCGAAGGTGGGACTTGAGCGCCTAACACTTAGACGTCCTTCATCCATAATCTAAAAAAAAAAAAAAAAAAAGGACGTCTCTGACTAGCACTTGCACGTTTTCACCCAGGTCTCTCTCTCTCTCAACTCAAGTTCAACACGTGCAGGAGATTTGCTCAAGTTGTCTGTACTGAGTCTTCCAGGCACTGCCAGACCTCGGTATCCACAAAAGAGAACTGCACAGAGGTGCTCAGCTGACTACTTTTATTTTTTATATGTGTATAGGCAATTTATTTCTCTTATGGTGGGAACTGGCTGTTTGTGACTTCTTTTACTGCAGCTAAAGCATTAGCATACCCACTTGTTTCTTTTGTTGAGGGCATTGTGCTGTTTGGGTGACCAATAATTCTCTTTTAGTGTGGAAAAAACTTCAGTTTGTTTTATGTATTTATTGCCCTTTTTCTAAGATTCACTATATTAATGAGTGAAGAAATATTTTCTCCGATTCGTTTTAAATGCATTACTCTGCATTGTGTGTCCCCTGTCCACTCCACTCAGTACTTTACACTTCCCTTTTTTATGGGGACAGGCGGGGACGGAGGAGATCACTCAAGGGGACGGGCGGGGATGGGTTAGATTCCGGCAGGGATGGGTCGCATTTCTGTCCCTGTGCAACTCTCTAGTCTGGACCCAATCCCCTATGAATATTCAGCAGACCGAATCTGGACAAACTTCGCTTTACTTACTGATGAAACCATCACCCAAGCGATCAACAGGTTCGCCAAATCCCACTGCAAACTGGATATATATCCCAACAACCTAATAAAATCCGCCCCTCAACGCTTCATAACAGACTTCACGTCACACCTAAACTACATGTTACAACATGGACTCTTCCCTAAGGATAAAGGAAACATACTACTCACCCCAATACCTAAAGATTCAAAAAAAAAAAAAAGCTAATGACATAACCAACTACTGCCCAGTAGCATCCATCCCTCTGACAGTCAAAGTAATGGAAAGTATGGTAACCAAGCAACTTACTGACTACTTAAACAAATTCTCTTACTACATTAATCACAATCAGGATGTAGATCCAACCACAGCACCGAAACAGTACTAATCACTCTCCTAACCAAATTCAAACAAGAAACTGCAACTGGCAATAGTGTACTTCTCCTACAATTCGACATGTCCAGCGCGTTCGACATGGTAAACCATAAAATACTATTAAACATCCTAGAATACTTCAGGATTGGAGGAAGCGTACTTAGTTGGATCAAAGGCTTCCTAACCGTAAGAACATACCAAGTGATATCAAATTCGAATACATCATCACCATGGAAACCAGAATGTGGAGTACCTCAAGGATCACCGCTTTCACCGACCCTTTTCAACCTAATGATGACACCTCTAGCCAAATCACTATCCAACCAAGGCCTTAATCCTTCCATCTACACAGACGATGTCACGATCTACATCTCGTTCAAACATGATCGAACAGAAATCACAAATGAAATCAAACACAGCCTCCAAAATCATGAATTCATGGGCGGATGCATTTCAATTAAAACTTAACGCAGAAAAAACACAATGTCTCATCACAATATAACACGAATAAACCCACCACTATAAACACCCCAAACTATACCCTCCCTGTTTCAGATTCCCTGAAAATACTTGGAGTCACAATTGACCGAAATCTCACACTAGAAAGCCATGCGAAAAACACAACAAAGAAAATGTTCCAATCAATCTGGAAACTCAAAAGAGTAAAACCTTTCTTCCCAAGAGAAATATTTCGCAGCCTGGTACAATCAATGGTGCTAAGTCTCCTAGATTACTGTAATGCACTCTATGCCGGATGTAAAGAACAAGTCATCAAGAAGCTCCAAACAGCCCAAAATACAGCAGCCAGACTCATATTTGGAAAAACGAAATGAGAAATAAAATAAACTACCATATTTTCCAGACATTAGGTGTCAGTCTGTTGTCAGCATATCAGGGATGGCTGATATACAACTACTTGAAACATAGATGGAGGGTTCTCAAGATCAGTTAGTAGGATAGTCAGAAGAGTAGAAATGTGGTAATGGGAGTAGACAAAAGACAGACCTAGGAGGGGTGAGTAAGGAAACGATAGCTAGGGGGTGAGAGGATAAAGTTGATACTGATAAAAAGTAGAGGATATAGAGAGGTGGAGAGTCAAAAAAGTAGGTGAAATTTGAGCACACAGAAGCAGAAGACAAAGGAAAAATCTAAAAGGGAAATATCTATAAGGCAGAGATTGGATAGTGTATGGGACTCCATTGAGTTCACTTGCTAACTGTGTGCAGCACCCGAGTGTTTTGAGGCCACATTTATAAAATATTTATAGAGACCACCACATGCATTGGACATACATATTTTTGAGTCTGTTTTTACAGAATGAAATAAGACAGAAAGCGAATGATACATACCTGTAGCAGGTGTTCTCCGAGGACAGCAGGCTGATTGTTCTCACGACTGGGTTGACGTCCACTGCAGCCCCCTCCAACCGTAACAAAAATCACGCGGGAGGTCCCGCACGCAGGGCACGCCCACCGCGCATGCGTGGCTGTCTTCCCACCCATGTGCGACCGTTCCCGCTCAGTTGGATGACAAGCAACATAAGGAGGAAAACAACTCCAAAGGGGAGGAGGGAGGGTAGGTGAGAACAATCAGCCTGCTGTCCTCGGAGAACACCTGCTACAGGTATGTATCATTCGCTTTCTCCGAGGACAAGCAGGCTGCTTGTTCTCACAACTGAGGTATCCCTAGCTCTCAGGCTCACTCAAAACAAGAACCCAGGTCAACTGACCCTCGCAACGGCGAGGGCATAACAGAAATTGACCTACGAAGAACAACTAACAGAGTGCAGCCTGAACAGAATAAATCGGGTCCTGGAGGGTGGAGTTGGATTCAAACCCCAAACAGATTCTGCAGCACCGACTGCCTGAACCGACTGTCACGTCGAGTATCCTGCTGGAGGCAGTAATGTGACGTGAATGTGTGGACAGATGACCACGTCGCAGCCTTGCAAATCTCTTCAATAGTGGCTGACTTCAAGTGGGCCACTGACGCTGCCATGGCTCTAACACTATGAGCCATGACATGACCCTCAACAGTCAGCCCAGCCTGGGCGTAAGTGAAGGAAATGCAATCTGCTAGCCAACTGGAGATGGTGTGTTTCCCAACAGCGACCCCCTTCCTATTGGGGTCGAAAGAAACAATTGGGCGGACTGTCTGTGGGGCTGTGTCCGCTCCAGATAGAAGGCCAACGCTCGCTTGCAGTCCAATGTGTGCAACTGACGTTCAGCAGGGCGGGTATGCGGTCTGGGAAAGAATGTTGGCAAGACAACTGACTGGTTAAGATGGAACTCCGACACCACCTTTGGCAGGAACTTAGGGTGAGTGCGGAGGACTACTCTGTTATGATGAAATTTAGCATACGGAGCATGGGCTACTAGGGCTTGAAGCTCACTGATTCTACGAGCTGAAGTAACTGCCACCAAGAAAATGACCTTCCAGGTCAAGTACTTCAGATGGCATGAATCCAGTGGCTCAAAAGGAGGTTTCATCAGCTGGGTGAGGACGACGTTGAGATCCCATGACACTGCTGGAGGCTTGACAGGGGGTTTTGACAATAGCAAGCCTCTCATTTTATTTTATTTTTTTATTTTTGTTACATTTGTACCCCGCGCTTTCCCACTCATGGCAGGCTCAATGTGGCTTACATGGGGCAATGGAAGGTTCAGTGATTTGCCCAGGGTCACAAGGAGCTGCCTCATGAATCGAACGACTATAGGCTCTCTCCAGAGATGGCTTTTCCCTCAACACGATAATGGTAAGCACTAATTGCACTAAGGTGATTCCTTACTGAGTTGGTCTTGAGACCAGACTCTGACAAGTGTAAAAGGTATTCAAGCAGGTTCTGCGCAGGACAAGAACGAGGTTCTAGGGCCTTGCTCTCTCACCCAATGGACAAACCTCCTCCACTTGAAAAGGTAACTTTTTTTAGTGGAATCCTTTCTAGAGGCATGCAAGACACGGGAGACTCCCTCAGACAGACCCAAAGAAGCAAAATCTACGCCCTCAACATCCAGGCCGTAAGAGCCAGAGACTGAAGGTTGGGGTACAGAAGCGCTCCGTCGTTCTGCGAAATGAGAGTTGGAAAACACTCCAATCTCCACCGTTCTTCGGAGGACAACTCCAGAAGAAGAGGGAACCAGATCTGACGGGGCCAAAAGGGTGCGATCAGAATCATGGTGCCGCGGTCTTGCATGAGCTTCTGCAAGGTCTTCCCCACCAAAGGTATGGGAGGATAAGCATACAGGAGGCCGGTCCCCCAATGGAGGAGAAAGGCATCTGACGCCAGTCTGCCGTGTGCCTGAAGTCTGGAGCAGAACTGAGGCAGCTTGTGATTGGTCTGGGAGGCGAAAAGGTCCACCGAGGGAGTGCCCCACTCTCAGAAGATCTTGCGTACCACTCTGGAATGGAGCGACCACTCGTGCGGTTGCATGTATCTGCTCAGCCTGTCGGCCAGACTGTTTACGCCTGCCAGGTATGTGGCTTGGAGAAGCATGCCAAACTGGCGTGCTCAACGCCACATCCTGACGGCTTCCTGACACAGAAGGCGGGATCCGGTGCCCCCCTGCTTGTTGATGTAATACATGGCAACCTGATTGTCTGTCCGAATTTGGATAATTTGGTAGGACAGCCGATCCCTGAAGGCCTTCAGTGCATTCCAGACCACTCGGAGCTCCAGGAGGTTGATCTGAAGATCTTGTTCCTGGGGGGACCACACCCCCTGGGTGTGGAGCCCATCGACATGAGCTCCCCACCCCAGGAGAGATGCATCCGTCGTCAGCACTTTAGCGGGCTGCGGAATGTGGAATGGGCGTCCCAGGGTCAAATTGGTCCGATTTGTCCACCAGCGCAGTGAACTGCGGCAACTGAAGGACAGGCGGATGACATCTTCTAGATTCCCGGTGGCATGGCACCACTGGGAAGCTAGGGTCCATTGAGCAGATCTCATGTGAAGATGAGCCATGGGAGTCACATGGACTGTAGAGGCCATATGGCCCAGGAGTCTCAACATCTGCCGAGCTGTGATCTGCTGAGACGCTCTGGTCTGGGAAGCGAGAGACAGGAGATTCTGCGCCCTTGCTTCGGGAAGGAAGGCCTGGGCCGTCTGTGAATTCAGCAGAGCTCCTATGAATTCCAGAGATTGGACTGGCTGGAGATGGGACTTCGGGTAATTTATCACAAACCCTAGCAGCTCCAGAAGTTGAATAGTGCACTGCATGGACCGAAGAGCTCCTGCCTCTGAGGTGCTCTTCACCAGCCAATCGTCGAGATACGGGAACACATGCACTCCCAGCTTGCGTAGGTACGCCGCAACCACAAGACACTTTGTGAACACCCGTGGTGCAGAGGCAAGCCTAAAGGGCAGCACACAATACTGAAAGTGACGCGTCCCCAGACGGAATCTGAGATACTGTCTGTGAGCTGGCAGTATCGGGATGCGAGTATAAGCATCCTTTAAATCCAGGGAACATAGCCAATCGTCTTTCTGAATCATGGGTAGAAGGGTGCCCAAGGAAAGCATCCTGAACTTTTCTCGGACCAGATACTTGTTCAGGCCTCTCAGGTCTAGGATGTGGCGCATCCCCCCTGTTTTCTTTTCCACAAGGAAGTACCTGGAATAGAATCCCTGCCCTTCCTGCCCGGGTGGCACGGGCTCGACCGCACTGGCGCTGAGAAGGGCGGAGAGTTCCTCTGCAAGTACCTGCCTGTGATGGGAGCTGAAGGATTGAGCTCCCGGTGGACAATTTGGTGGGGTGGAGACCAAATTCAGGGTGTACCTGCACTGCACTATTTGGAGAACCCACTGGTCGGAGGTTATGAGAGGCCACCTTTGGTGAAAAACTTTCAACCCCCCCCCCCCTCCGACCAGCAGGCCGTCCGGTATGGCTACTTTGATGGCAGCTATGTTCCCATGGATCCAGTCAAAAGCTCGTCCCCTGCTTTTGCTGTGGAGGCGCAGGGGGCTGCTTAGGCGCACACTGTTGATGGGAACGAGCGCGCTGGGACTGTCCCTGTGCCTGAGGAGGCCTTTGGGCCGGCTGGGTGTACCTATGCTTGCTGTAGGCGTAGGGTGCAGCCTGCCGAGCCCGGGAAAAACGTCCACCTGTGGAGGTGGATGCTGAAGGCGCTCGGTGGGAGAGCTTGTCGAGAGCAGTTTCCCGCTGGTGCAGTTGGTCCACCAACTGCTCGACATTCTCGCCAAAAATGTTATCACCCCAGCAAGGGACATCCGCCAGCCGCTGCTGGGTGCGGTGGTCCAGGTCAGAGGCACGCAGGCAGGAGTATGCGCATCACTATACCTTGGGTCGCAGCTCTGGATGCCACATCACAGGTGTCAGAGATACCCCTGGACAGGAATTTTCTGCACGCCTTCAGCTGCCTGACCACCGCCTGAAAATGGCCTGGACTGCTCCGGGGGGAGCTTGTCAACCAGGTCCGCCAGTTGCCTCACATTATTTCGCATGTGGATGCTCGTGTAGAGCTGGTATGACTGGATTCTGGTCACGAGCATGGAAGATTGGTAGGCCTTCCTCCCAAACGAGTCCAGAGTGCGAGACTCCCGCCCAGGTGGCGCCGAGGCGGTATCCCTCGAACTCCGTGCTCTCTTGAGAGCAGAATCCACGACCGCCGAGTCATGAGGCAATTGAGGCCGCATCAACTCCGGGTCTGAGTGGATTCTGTATTGGGACTCCGCTTTCTTGGGGATGGTGGGATTAGATAATGGCTTCACCCAGTTCCGAAGCAGTGACTCTGAGAACATTGTGCAACGGTACAGTGAAAGACTCTCTAGGTGGTGATGGATAGTCTAGGACTTCGAGCATCTCCGCCCTCAGCTCATCCACAGTAACCACTGGGAAGGGAATGCTGATAGACAGATCCCGGAGAAAAGAAGCAAAGGAGAGGCTCTCAGGAGGCGAGAGCTTCCTCTCCGGTGAAGGAGTGGGGTCGGAGGGAAGGCCCACAGACTCCTCGGAGGAGAAATATCTGGGGTCCTCCTCCTCCGCCCACGAGGCCTCCTCCTCGGTGTTGGACATGAGCTCTCTCAGCTCAGACCGCAACCGGGCCCATCTCGACTGTGAGGAACCACGTCCTCGTTGATGGCGTCGAGCGGTGGACTCCCACGCCAGCGGGGACGAAGCTCCCACCATTGCCGTCAACGGGGATTCCACCTGAGTGGCAGTCGACACCACCACCGGACCAGAGCCCACCGGCGCCTCTATCAACGGCACCGAAGGCGCAAGCACCCCCTGTGCAGGCAGGGCCTGGCGTATCAGCCCTTCCAGGATCCCCGGAAGGATGGCTCGGAGGCACTCGTCTAGGCCCGTTGTCAGGAAAGGCAGGGGGGCCGGTGCGGGCGTCGGTGCTGGAAGCTGCCCGGGTACCCGACGACCTGCGCATCGACACCTCTTCGACTGAGGGGGAGCGCTCCTCCCGGCACTGCCGCTTCCTGGGGGTCGAGTCCTCTCTCGATGTCCCAGAACTGCCAGTCCCGTGTGCCGTGGGCGACCGATGACGGTGTTTTTTGGCAGCTTTCTTCCGATGTCCGTCATCGGCTCTCCGCAGAAGAGACGAGAAGGAGGTGGAGTCCCCACGGCCCCGAGGTATCGGATCCGACAGGGTTCGGTCCCGATGGCCCGGAGCAGCGGGAGTGGCCGGAGCAGACTGCCCACGCGGCCGCTCACCACCACTGTCGCTGGCAGGTCGTCGGGCCAAGGGAACCTGTGCTCCTGGGGTCGATGCCATAGTCGGCGCCGACGCCGTCGACATCGGTACCGAAGATCCGGCCGTCGACACCGATGCCGTCGAGGTCGACATTGAAGAGCCGGCGCAAGTTCCAAAAAGACGGTCCCGAAGAACTTGCCTCGCCACCTGCATCCGCTTCCGTAAGCCGAGACACAAGGTGCATGTCTTGGAATTATGCTCCGGGACAAGGCACTGGAGGCACCAAGCGTGAGTATCGGTCTGCGAGATCTGCCGGCCGCACCGACCACACCTTTTGAATCCGCTCGGGACCTTCGAGGACATCGACGGAAAAATCGCGTCGGCGAAATCAAAATCGTCGATGGTGGCGGTGAAAAACACACCAGAAGAAGAAAAAGAAAGAAAAGAAACGACCGCGCGGCCACAAGGCTGTGACGAGGCGACCTCGCAACTAAAGAACGAGGGAAACTTTTTTTCTTTAACGAAAAAAGCGCGAACGCAAAACAACAAAATAAAGCGCGGACTAGGCCGCAAACCGTTTTTCAGGGGACTAGGAGAGGGACGAAGACACGTCTCTCTCCAAAGCAGAAAGGAAAAAACTGAGCGGGAACCGTCGCGCACGGGCAGGAAGACAGTCGCACATGCACGGTGGGCGTGCCCTGCGTGCGGGACCTCACGCGAGATTTTTGTTCCGGTTGGAGGGGGCTGCCGTGGACGTCAACCCAGTCGTGAGAACAAACAGCCTGCTTGTCCTCGGAGAAAAGAAATGACAAATGGTAGCCACTAGAAAGAGCTAGCAGAAGAGGAAAGCTGGGATAACATGATGGAAAAATAAAATGTCCAAAGGTTAACTCTACTTTGAACGGGTGATGTTTAGTTTGGTGGCAGTATGGGATAGGGGATCCCAGGAGGAAAAAATTTTTCTTAGTAAATCCTGTATCTTGGGGAAAAAATGTATACTAAACCATTGGATCTCAGACCAGGCCCCATCATACTGGTATTGGAGGAATAGGCTGCATGAGCTTATGCTATGGGAATCGCATGGAGCTAGTCTCACGGCAAAAAGAAGGCAACAATTCATTAGGGAATGGGGAGCTTACTTGAATAGAATTTCACCTAAAGCACGAAGTCGGGTTTTGAATGAGTTGGGATGAATGTTCAAGAGTGAATGAGGTATTGGTGGGGAAGCAGAGTTGGAGACTAAAGTGGGTACCACACATATGATTGTGACATGCTAACCTGAAGGGAAGGGGGTTTGGGGTGGGGGGGATGGAAAGGGAGGGGGATAAGGTAGGATTGATGATGAGAATGTAGATAAACTGCCAACCTACCATGCTTGCTTTAAGCGCATTGTAGTATAAGGGACAGTTTGTTTATTCACTAAACTAACATTAAAGACAAATTTGTTAACTGGGGGAGAGAGACCACTTTAGAGAGGCTGATTGTAGCGAGGGGGGGGAGGCAGGGTATAGTTTACTGAAAGGGTTTTAAGTGGTATTGACTACATAATTGTTTAATCAGTGTTTGCATAAGGGAATGTTCATAGCTAAGGGAGGTGCCTAATGTACATTGAAGGAAGGGAGGGAGGGTAATAGGATGGGAGGGGGGAAGGAATGTGTGGCAGATAAAACTGGGAATCGCACTACTATGTTGTTGAAACATTATGCTGTAACTATCAGTGAGATTTCATTGCATATTGTTGAATAATAATTTATGTATAGTGGTGTATGTTTCCCAATAAAATGAAGATACATACCTGTAGCAGGTATTCTCCGAGGACAGCAGGCTGGATATCATCACGCATGGGTCATCGTCCGCGACGGCCCTGGAGACTGGAAGTTATAAGAAAAAAAAACAACGGGGACAACGTACCACACATGCGCGAGTGACTTCCCGCCGGCGACACCCACGCGATTCCCTCAGTTACATAAAAAGCAAACGAGAAGAAGAACAACTCCAAAGGGGAGGAGGGTGGGTTGTAATGATATCCAGCCTGCTGTCCTCGGAGAATGCCTGCTACAGGGTATGTATCTTCATTTTCACTGATGACAAGCAGGCTGGATGTCATCACACATGGGGTATTCCTAGCACCCAGGCTCACTCAAAACAATGAGCATTGGTCAATTGGGCCTCGCAACGGCGCAGACATAACAGAAATTGACCTGAAACCAAAATCAACTAAGTGAGAGTGCAGCCTGGAACAAAACAGAAGTGGGCCTAGGAGGGTGGAGTTGGATTCTAAACCCCGAACAGATTCTGCAGCACCGACTGCCCAAACCGACTGTCGAGTCGGGTATACTGCTGAAGGCAGTAGAGTAGTGAGATGTGAATGTGTGGACTGATGACCATGTCGCAGCCTTGCAAATCTCTTCAATGGAGGCTGACTTTAAGTGAGCCACTGACGCAGCCATGGCTCTAACATTGTGAGCCGTGACATGGCCCTCTAAAGTAAGCCCAGCTTGGGCATAAGTGAAGGAAATGCAGTCTGCTAGCCAATTAGAGATTGTGCGTTTTCCAATGGCAACCCCCATCCTGTTGGGATCAAAAGAAACAAACAGCTGGGCGGACTGTCGATAGGGCTTTGTCCGCTCCATGTAAAAGTCCAATGCTCTCTTACAGTCCAAGGTGTGCAACTTGTCCTCACCAGGGCGGGTGTGTGGACGGGGAAAAAATGTTGGCAGGACAATTGACTGGTTCAGATGGAACTCTGACACAACCTTCGGCAAGAACTTAGGACGAGTGTGGAGGACTACTTTGTTATGATGAAATTTAATATAAGGAGCAAGGACTACCAGGGCTTTAAGCTCACTGACTACGAGCTGAAGTAACAGCCACCAAGAAAATGACCTTCCAGGTCAAGTACTTCAGATGGCAGGAACTCAGTGGCTCAAAAGGAGGCTTCATCAGCTGGGTGAGAACGACGCTGAGATCCCATGACACTGGCGGAGGTTTGACAGGGGGCTTTGACAAAAGCAAACCTCTCATGACGCGAACAACTAAAGGCTGTCCAGAGATAGGCTGACCTTCTACATGCTGATGATAAGCACTAATTGCACTAAGATGAACCCTTACTGAGTTGTTCTTGTGACCAGACTCTGATAAGTGTAGAAGGTATTCAAGCAGGGTCCGTGTAGGACAAGAAAAAGGATCTAGGGCCTTGCTGTCACACCAGACAGCAAACCTCTTCCATTTAAAAGAACAACACTTTTTCGTGGAATCTTTACTGGAAGCAAGCAAGACTCGGGAGACACCCTCTGACAGACCTAAAGAGGCAACTTCTAAGTTCTCAACATCTAGGCCGTGAGAGCTAGAGACTGGAGGTTGGGATGTAGAAGCGACCCCTGGTTCTGAGTGATGAGGGTCGGAAAACACTCCAATCTCCACAGTTCTTTGGAGGACAAGTCCAGAAGAAGAGGAAACCAGTTCTGACGGGGCCAGAAAGGTGCTATCAGAATCATGGTCCCGCGGTCTTGCCCGAGTTTCAGCAGAGTTTTCCCTACTAAAGGTATGGGAGGATACGCATACAGAAGACCTGTCCCCCAATGTAGAAGAACAGCATCTGACGCTAGCCTGTCGTGGGCGTGAAGCCTGGAACAGAACTGAGGGACCTTGTGATTGGTCTGAGTGGCAAAAAGATCCACCGAGGGGGTGCCCCACACTCGGAAGATCTTGCAGACAACATCCATGTTCAATGACCATTCGTGAGGTTGCATGATCCTGCTCAACCTGTCGGCCAGACTGTTGTTGACACCAGCCAGATATGTGGCTTGGAGAAACATGCCATGACGGTGAGCCCAAAGCCACATCCTGACGGTTTCCTGAAACAGAGGACGAGATCCGGTGCCCCCCTGCTTGTTGGTGTAATAACATCGCAACCTGATTGTCTGATTAGGATAATTTGATTGGATAGCCGGTCTCTGAAAGCCTTTAGCGCATTCCAGATTGCTCGTAATTCCAGGAGGTTGATCTGAAGACCCGTTTCCTGAAAAGACCAAGCTCCTTGAGTGTGAAGCCCATCTACATGAGCTCCCCACCCCAGGAGGGATGCATCCGTCGTCAGCACTTTTTGTGGCTGAGGAATTTGGAATGGACGTCCCAAGGTCAGACTGGAGCGAATGGTCCACCAGTGAAGGGAATTGCAAAAATCGGTGGACAGATGGATTACATCCTCTAGATCCCCTGTAGCCTGAGACCACTGGGAAGCTAGGGTCCATTGAGCTGATCTCATATGTAGACGTGCCATGGGAATCACGTGAACTGTGGAGGCCATGTGGCCCAAAAGTCTCAACATCTGCAGAGCTGTGATCTGTTGAGACGTTCGAGCCAAGGACACTAAGGCCAGAAGATTGTCTGCCCTTGCCTGGGGTAGATAGGCTCGAGACGTCCGAGTGTTCAACAGAGCTCCTATGAATTCCAACTTCTGCACTGGAAGATGGGACATGGGATAATTTATGACAAACCCCAGCAGCTCCAGCAATTGAATAGTCAAGTGCATGGATCGTAGAACTCCCACCTCTGAGGTGTTCTTCACAAGCCAATCGTCGAGATAAGGGAACACATGCACTCCCAGTCTGCGTAGCGATGCTGTGACAACTGCCAAACACTTTGTAAAGACCCTGGGCGCAGATGCTAGACCAAAGGGTAATACGCAGTACTGAAAGTGCTGAGTTCCCAATCGAAATTGAAGGTACTGCCTGCGAGCTGGGAGTACCGAGATGTGAGTATAGGCGTCCTTTAAGTCCAGAGAGCATAGCCAATCGTTTTCCTGAATTATGGGAAGAAGGGTGCCCAGGGAAAGCATCCTGAACTTTTCTCGGACCAGGTATTTGTTCAGGCCCCTTAGGTCTAAGATGGGACGCATCCCTCGTTTTCTTTTGCACAAGGAAGTACCTGGAATAGAATCCCAGCCCTTCTTTTTTTTAATTTTCATGAAGTCTTTATTAATAAGTAATACACAAAGTCAAATACATGGCACATCAAGCACAACATAGTACAGTTCAGTTATACAGAACCAATCTCTGGCAATGTGGCTAACAAATAATACAGCACATGGTGAAACTCTCATTGCACACCCAACAAACCAAACATCTTACTGTACGAGTGCGCCCAGTAAACTATTCAGAATAACCAGTCCAATACTTCAATATTTATAGATTTTTATATTAGTTCCCATCCCCCACAAAACCCCCACCCGCCCCTACCCCTCTGTCGAGCATCACCGTAACCCATAACAGCAATCACGTTATACATGAAGAAGAAAAGGATCCTAGATCAAGTGCCATCTACTCAGTTGGTTGCGCCTCTCAGCTAGTAATCTTTCCATCTCGCAGACTAGCCTCAGTTTTTGAATCCACCGAGTTATCAGTGGAGCTATAGTCTGCTTCCAATGGGCAGCAATTACAACTCTAGCAGCGCATATAGCCTGCCTCAGGAAAATTTGCTGGGTATGAGGACGACCTGCAACACCCGCCAGAAATAGGAAAAAGGTCGGGCTCCATGATAGCGGGCTGCCCATCCACCTCTGCAGCCTGCTGCGTACAGACCTCCAAAAGGCACTGATCTTCCTACAAGTCCACCATGTGTGTCCCGCTGTGCCCTTCACGCCACAACCCCTTCCAGCACAGCCCCGCCATAGTGGGGAAAATGTGCTGAAGGTGCTCAGGCGTCAAGTACCATCGCTAGAACACCTTCACTGCATTCTCCTTAAAAGGCACATAAGACGACACTCCCACCACATCCCACTCCAGTCTCTCCCACATCGCCTCCTCCATTGCCAAACCCAACTCCCCTTGCCAGCCCTTCCTATGAAGTGTGTAGCTCTGGGACTGCCTATTAACAATGTGGTAGATACGTGAGACCAGCCCACTCGTCTTGGGTGGCCCCTCACAAATGGCTTCAAGTGAGGATTTTTCCCGAGTCACCACCTCCCGAACTGCCCATGTCTTAAGAAAGGTGGATAACTGAAGGTAAGCATACCGGTCAGACCCAATTATCGGGAATCTCTCAAGAGCCTCTGGGTACGACAATAAAGAGTCCCCTTCAAACAGTTGACCCCACATTTGTAGGCCTCCCTTGTACCATCTTGTGAAAACTCCCTTTATCGTACCTGGGTAAAATAATGGATTGTACGCTATAGGGGACAGACAAGAAAGTACCGTACGTCCACGTGGAAACATACTATCCAAGTTGGAAAGGGTGACATATATGGAAGGACACAAGTCCCCCTCTAGGGATCTAAGCAAACTTGGGATACACAGGAGCGCCCCCAGGGGCCGCACACCTAAGGTGTATTGTTCCAGTTGCACCCATTGCCGATCTGGGTAATCCTGAAACCATTCCACTGCCGCACGCGCCTGAACTGCTCTATAGTACCAAGCCAAGTTGGGTACCCCCAGTCCTCCTCTCTTCTTATCCTGATACAAGAGCGAGCACACCAGCCGCGGACGTTTCCCCACCCAGATAAAGCGCATAATACGTTCCTGCAGTGTTACTAGGAATTTACGGGGCATTTTGATTGGAAGGGCCTGAAAAAGGTAGAGCAGGCATGGCAAAACATTCATCTTTACAGCAGCTATGTGGCCAAACCAAGAGAGGTGAAGGTCGCCCCATCTACCAAGGTCCTCAGTAAGTGTCCCAGCCAGGCCCTTATAGTTTACCGCAAAAAGATCGGAGTGGCGGGCTGTCAGGTTGACCCCCAGGTAACGAATGCTCGTCAGCCCACTGGAAGGCATAGGAAGATCTCAACGATCCCACAAGCTCCTCCGGACGAGACACATTCAGAACTTCAGATTTGGACATATTCACTTTAAAGCCCGACACAGTCGAGAATTCCTCAATCTCCCTCAGGAGCCCA
The DNA here is from genome assembly GCF_901765095.1 of Microcaecilia unicolor. Taxonomy (NCBI): domain Eukaryota; kingdom Metazoa; phylum Chordata; class Amphibia; order Gymnophiona; family Siphonopidae; genus Microcaecilia; species Microcaecilia unicolor. The sequence continues at coordinate 151,272,817 of NC_044038.1, read as the reverse complement.
GGGAAGGTGGTTAGGGGGCGAGTGACAAACAGCAGCACATCATCCGCAAAGAGGGATAGCTTATGCTCTCTCCCACCTATGGAGAGACCCGAGATATCTGGGTTAGTTCTAAGCCTAGTAGCAAATGGTTCCATCACCATTGTGAACAGCAGGGGGGACAGGGGACAACCCTGTCTAGTACCCCTATGTAGTGGGATCGCTGCAGAGTTGCCCCCATTAACTCGTATACACGCCTTAGAATGCTTGAATCCACCCCCGAAACTGAGGTCCTATCCCAAAGGCCTCCATTACTTTGTACATAAATGGCCAATGCACGCGGTCGAAGGCCTTTTCGGCATCTAGTCTAAGGAGGCAAAGAGGCTTATTCATTTTCTTAGCCAGATACATTAAGTCAACCACTCGCCTAGTATTATCCGATGCCTTTCTATAGGAAACAAGTCCCACCTGGTCGGGGTGGATGATGGCTGGGAGCAAAGGTGCCAGGCAGTTGGCCAAGACTTTAGCTAAGATTTTGACATCAGCATTCAAAACGGATATCGGGCGATAAGACCCGCAGTCCGTATGATCTTTGTTCGGTTTAGGCAGTACCGCAATCCATGCTTCCAACATGGAAATAGGCAAAACCTCCCCCTTCCCAATCAGGTTAAACAGGTCGGCTAACAGCAGGGCCAACTCGGGAGCAAATTTCTTGTAGAATTCATTGGGGAAGCCGTCCAACCACGGTGATTTACAGTAAGGCAGATGTTGGATAGCTTTTTGTATCTCAACTGGAGCGTCAAGTAAGATCCTCTGCTGATCTGTAAAAGACGCTAGGCCACTCTCAGCTAAGTATTCTAAAATAGAGTCAGCAGGAGGATTAATCTCCTGCACATATAGCCCCTGGTAAAATTCACTGAAGCGCCTCCGTATGGATTCAGATGTATTCAACAATTCACCCCTCTTATCCTTAATGTGTGTTCCCGCTCCGTCCACCCTTCGTCTGCGTAGCTTTATAGCCAAGAGACGTCCTGCTTTATTAGTGAATTCATAAGATCGAACCTTATGTCTATTTTGTATCCAACTTAATTGTTCAGAGTAGATAGAGTCCAGCTGAAGCCTCTGCCCACGCAGCTCCTCCAATACAACTGAGGAGCCACTCGACTTGTGCTGCGCCTCCAGGAACCTGATCCTTGCCAGGCATTGTGCCAGCTGGGCTCTATGGACTCTCGTACGCTTCCTAGCTAACTGTATAAAGTAACCTCGCGAGACTGCCTTCACAGCGTCCCACACAACACTAAGAGGTGGACCCGACTCCATATTGAATTCCAGGTACTCCTTCAGAACCTTTCTACAGCCTTCCACCACCTCCCCCTCCTGCAGTAAGTCTGTATTAAGCATCCATTGTTTGTCTTTTACCTCAGCCCTAATGGTTGGCAAGGTAACCCATACTGGGGCATGGTCAGAGATTGTTGCACTACCAATTCCTGTTTGCGGCCCCCTCTCCGCTAGAGTAACATCGAGAAAGATATAATCAATACGGGAGTACGACTTATGTACGGGAGAAAAAATGTGTAGTCCCTCATGGTCGTGTGACTAAGTCTCCAGACATCTAAAGTCCCCAGGGAGCAAACCAGGGAACCCAAGGCCAGAGAGTCCTTAGATACCGATTGCTGGGGTCTCCCGGATCTATCTAGCGCCTGGTCCATTGAAGTCACCCCCCAAGATCAGAGAGCCCCTGGTAAATGTAGCTAATATGTTCTTCACTTTGGTGTAAAAGGCCCCGTGATGGTTGTTTGGTGCGTATAAGGATGCGAGAGTGAGTTCCACTTGGTCTATGACAATGTGCAACAACAAAAATCTCCCTCCCGGGTCTCGTTTAATGTTTAGTATTTGGGCCGATATGGATTTGTGGAACAAGACCGCCACCCCACGCTTCTTAGTTCCATCGGCGGAGGAGGCGAAAAAGGCACTGGGATAGTCTGGGTGGGAGAGAAGTCGCTCATGCACTCTGCGGAGATGGGTCTCCTGCAGCAGGACAACATGTGGTTTTATCTGCTGTAGCTCTTTGAACAATTTATAATTGGAATGATAATACCTTTAGATCTGTACTCATTACTAGGATCTTAAATCAAGGTTTAACAAGTTGACTCCAAACACTTCATGTACAGGTGCTCCCCTAAACCAGTGATGCGAAGGTAACATAACGCTTAAAACATAACATTTGTTACTCCCTGCTGCTTTTCCAGCCATTGCACAGACATAACTATTGTCCCTTCAATCACCGTGCAGAGTGAGACCTCGAATAAGATATACCAACCAGGCTACCACAGCAATTCAGGTTTCTTCTGCGGTCACTCTTCTTTTCGGGTTGTTCCTTTTAGTAGTGGAAGGAACCCGCTGCCATTTTTGAAGTTTAGCCTTCGTAGCGGACATTAAGTCACCTGGGGGCTTGCTCGTTTTCACCAGGCCCGCCATGTGCAGGGATGTCCAAGCTTCAGTAAATGATGTTACCCTGTTGTTGGCTCCCTGGAGAGTATAGTTCAGAGAGAAGGGAAAGCCCCATCTGTACGTGACGTGTTCTTTAGTTAGAATGTCCAGGGCCGGTTTCATGAGGCGTCTCTGCTGTAAAGTAAACTGCGAAAGGTCTTGAAACACAGATATTTTAGCTCTGCCATATTCTAGGTCAGGCTTTTTCCTGGCGCAATTAAGCAGTTCTTTCACTTCATATCGGTGAAACCTTGTAATAATGTCCCGTACTCTAGTCTCCTGCCTCTGGCCAAGGGATCTATGCGCTCTCTCTCTATCTTTGCCGCTGCAGCATCGGCCCCCAGCAGAGTGGCACGCAGTGTTTGTATAATGGGCAGGACATCTTCGCTCTCGCTGCCCTCAGGGACTCCACGAAACCGAAGATTGTTCCGCCGTCCCCTATTCTCAAGATCATCAAGCTTATATGTGAGGTCTTTATTCTGTTGATCCCAGGGCTTGAAGATGGGCCTCATGCGAGAGCAGGGACTCAGAGTGCTCTTCCAGCGTTGCCTCTGTGTCTTCAACTCTGTTGCCCAGCTCACAGAGGTCAGAGCTCAGTACCTCCATCTTGCCCAAGATCTCGTCCTTCGATTTTTTTATATCCTCCTGTATTCCTGAAAGCAGCTAGTGAAGTTCGCCTGAGTCCTTTTTTTGCCGGCGGCTTCCGCGATTCCGACATCGACAGCGTGGAATCAGAGTCCGAAGGGGACACTCGCACCATTACCTTGTGGCGCTTAGCGGTTTTACTCGTCCAGCCTCCAGCCGACTTCTCAGCCGCCTTAGGTCGCGCCAAAGACACTCTACTCATGCTGTTACCAATGAGGAGCAATAAGGAACGCTGCAATCGATTTTGAAGTAGCTGGCGAGTGCTTTTTATAGCTATTTTGTGATTTAGGGAGCGGGAGCTCAGAAGCTAAGCTGCTATCAGTAGCGGTGATGTCACTTCCTCAGAAACCCAGCCCTTCTTGCCCGGGAGGCATGGGCTCGACCGCATTGGAGTTGAGAAGGGCGGAGAGTTCCTCTGCAAGTACCTGCCAGTGCTGGGAGCTGAAGGACTGAGCTCCCGGTGGGCAATTTGGAGGTGTGGAGATCAAATTGAGGGAGTATCCTAGCCGGACTATTTGAAGAACCCACCGATCGGAGGTTATGAGAGGCCACCTTTGGTGAAAAAATTTCAACCTCCCTCCGACCGGCAGATCGTCCGGCACAGACACTTTTACAGTGGCTATGCTCAACTGGAGCCAGTCAAAAGCCCATCCCTTGCTTTTGCTGGGGAGCTGGAGGGGCCTTAGGCACACGCCGCGGACGAGAGCGAGCATGCTGGGAGCGAGCTTGAACAGGCTGTCGAGAGGTAGGAGTGTACCTACGCCTATTATAGGAATAGGGAGCACTCCTCCTCCCTCCAAAAAACCTCCTAGAGGAGGAGGTAGTAGCAGAAGGCGTCTGGCGGGAGATAGAATCCATTGCATCATGGTGCTTCTTGAGGGTATTGACCATATCCTCAACCTTCTCTCCAAAAAGATTATCCCCCCGGCAAGAAACATCCGCCATTCGCTGCTGGGTCTTCTGATCCAGGTCAGAGACACGCAGCCATGAGAGTCTGCGAATCACTATACCTTGAGCAGCTACTCGGGATGCGGCATCAGAAGTGTCATAAGCTCCCCTGGCCAGGAATTTGTGACAAGTCTTCTAATGCCTGACCACCTGGTGAGAAGGTTCAGCAAGCTCCAGAGGGACAGCTTCAACTAAACTGGACAGTTGCCTCACCGAGTTCCGTAAGTGAATGCTCGTGTACAGCTAGTATGTTTAGATCTTGGCGGCGAACATTCCGGCCTGATACGTACGCCTCCCAAAAGAATCCAAGGTCCTAGACTCTCTGCCTTGGGGCGCCGAGGCATAGTCTCTAGTGCTCTTGGCTCTTCTGAGAGCAGAGTCCACCACCATGGAATCGTGAGGAAGTTGGGCCATCACCATCACAGGCTCTCCATGGACTCTGTACTGGGACTCGGACTTCTTGTTGACAACTGAATTAGAAAGAGGGCAAGACCAATTCCGCAACATCACTTCCCTGAGTGTATTGTGCAGGGGGGCTGTTGCAACCTCTGCAGGTGGAGAAGGATAATCCAGGACCTCGAGCATCTCAGCCCTGGGCTCATCCACAGCCTCCATAGGGAATGGAATGTCCTTAGACATTTCCCTCACAAAAGATGAAAAAGTAAGACTCTCAGGTGGAGACTATCTGACTTCAATAGGCGGAGTAGGATCAGAAGGAAGCCCACAAGAATCTTCCTCTGAAAAATACCTGGGGTCTTCCTCTTCTTCCCATGAGCGCTCATCTTCGGTATCGGGCAGAAGCTCTCTAACAGCAGCCCGAACCCGCGCCTGTCTTGACGGCGAGGATCCACGTCCTCGTGGGGGATGCCGAGAAGTCGACCCTGCCTGGACTCCAGCGAAGCTTCCTCCACCGATGTCGAGGAGGAGTCAACTCGGATGGTAACTGGCTTTGGTACCGCAAGCGGTACTGAGGGCGGGGACCTCCGCACAGGTGATGGCCCAGATGCCGTCTCAGCAGTTGGTACGGGAGGCGCAAGCACCCCCAACACCGCGGCAGACTGATGAAGCAAACCTTCAAGAAGCTCTGGAAGAAGGGCCCAGAGACGCTCATCGAGAGCTGCCATCGAAAAAGACTGAGGCCGGTAGAGGAGTCGGTGCCAGAATCTGAGGGGGATCGAGAGCCGGTACCAGGCTGCCAGACGACCGACGCATCGGCACCTCCTGAATGGAGGGTGAGCGGTTCTCCCGGCGCTGACGCTTCTCGGGTGCCGACTCCCTCGGCTCCCCAGAGCTCTCGGTACAGCGTCTGGAAGAAGATCGATGACCATGCTTCTTCGCCTTCGCCCATCATCGACACTCCTCGGTACCGATGAGGACGTGGAATCCTCACGCCCGGGTCCGATTCAGGTCGGTCCCAGGGGGCCTGCATAGCAGTAGGCCTCGAGACGGGCGGAGACCTGCTCGATGCCTCGCTGTTCCCCAGCTCTAAGTGGTCTCTCGGCAGCCATTACCTGGACTCTCGGTGCTGCCGACCTCGGTACCGATGACAATGCAGACATCGAAGGACTGGACCGATCTAGAAAAGGTTTCTCACGCTGAGCCTCTCGAGCCACCTGGGTCCTTTTCTTCATCAATTTACACAGCTTACAACCAGCTGGAAGATGATCGGGCCCAAGACACTGAAGGCACCACGCGTGGGGGTCGGTACTCGAGATGGTCCGGTTGCAGCGAGTATAGCGTTTGAAGCCACTGAGAGTCTTCGATGACATGGGTGGGAAAATAGCATCTGCGAAATCATCGACTAGATTGTGCCAATGAAAAAGACACGAAAAAAGGGGAAAAAGGAGACAAAAAGAAAGGAACCTTAAAAGAATTGAGAAAAAACTAAGAAAATTAAAGGAAAACTTTTTTTTTTTATTTTGTGAAGAAACTACGAAAAAGAAGAAAAAGGGCGCGATAAATGTTCTCCAGGGCCGAAACAAACGAGAAGCAGCATAAAGACAACTCCTTCACAAAGCAGATAAAAAAAAAAAAAAAGAGGGATGCGCGCGGGCTTCACCAGTGGGAAGTCACTCGCGCATGCGCGGTGCGTTGTCCCCGTACGCGCCGCCCCCCTCTGGAGCTTTCTAAAGTTTTTTCTTATAACTTCTGGTCTCCTGGGCTGCTGCGGACGACGACGACCCATGCGTGAAGAGATCCAGCCTGCTTGTCCTCTGAGAAAAAAACTGTTCAAAACTAAAATGTCCAAAGGTTTAAAAAAGTGGTATTTTGAAGTTAACTGGAATATATTCATTTTAGGAAATGTGCACCACAGATGTCCCTGTATTTCTCCAGTGTTGCGATACATGCAGACTTTGACTTCTTGAGGGTTCATATTTCAAATTTGTGATCCCTAGTTCTGTATTTAGTAAAGGTCTGTGCTTTGTATGACTGAGGTGCACTACTCAGTTTAAATAGTTTGTGTACAGATCTGCAGCTGTCCCACTCTGTAGTAGGTATACTGGTGTTTTAGGGTCTAGTATAATAGTTGTAGTGCTGCCTATTCATAGTTAGTGTTTTTGCTCTTTGAATCACAGGATTAATACTACTGTTTAATTTATTGTCTAATAATACAAAAATCTGTTAAAAAGGAATGCCTTGAGAAATCTGCAAAATATTAGACAGTTGGTAATCATTTTTATCTCACTAGGGATGGCGTTATACCATTTGAACCTGTATACGAGAAATCTCTGTTCAATATGGATTTATATCTGATGTTTTTATAGCTAGGAAAATGTAGTTCAAGAGTTTGATCTAGTAGACGTATTGAAGGTAGGTAGGTAAATGTATCAGCTTTATCGTGTAAATCTGGGCTCATGCCACAGATAGCGAATGATACATACCTGTAGCAGGTGTTCTCCGAGGACAGCAGGCTGATTGTTCTCACGAATGGGTTGACGTCCACGGCAGCCTCCACCAACCGGAACAAAACTTCGCGGGCGGTCCCGCACGCAGGGCACGCCCACCGCACATGCGCGGCCGTCTTCCCGCCCGTGCGCGACCGTTCCCGCTCAGTTACATGACAAGCAAAGGAATACGAAAAACGCAACTCCAAAGGGGAGGAGGGAGGGTAGGTGAGAACAATCAGCCTGCTGTCCTCGGAGAACACCTGCTACAGGTATGTATTATTTGCTTTCTCCGAGGACAAGCAGGCTGCTTGTTCTCACGACTGGGGTATCCCTAGCTCTCAGGCTCACTCAAAACAAGAACCCAGGTCAATTGAACATCGCAACGGCGAGGGCATAACAGAAATTGACCTACGAAGAACAACTAACAGAGTGCAGCCTGAACAGAATAAAATCGGGTCCTGGAGGGTGGAGTTGGATTCAAACCCCAAACAGATTCTGCAGCACCGACTGCCCGAACCGACTGTCGCGTCGGGTATCCTGCTGGAGGCAGTAATGTGATGTGAATGTGTGGACAGATGACCACGTCGCAGCCTTGCAAATCTCTTCAATAGTGGCTGACTTCAAGTGGGCCACCGACGCTGCCATGGTTCTAACACTATGAGCCGTGACATGACCCTCAAGAGTCAGCCCAGCCTGGGCGTAAGTGAAGGAAATGCAATCTGCTAGCCAATTGGAGATGGTGCGTTTCCTGACAGCGACCCCTTTCCTATTGGGGTCGAAAAAAAAAAACAATTGGGCGGACTGTCTGTGGGGCTGTGTCCGCTCCAGATAGAAGGCCAACGCTCGCTTGCAGTCCAATGTGTGCAACTGACGTTCAGCAGGGCGGGTATGTGGTCTGGGGAAGAATGTTGGCAAGACAATTGACTGGTTAAGATGGAACTCGGACACCACCTTTGGCAGGAACTTAGGGTGAGTGCGGAGTACTACCCTGTTATGATAAAATTTGGTATAAGGAGCATGAGCTACCAGGGCTTGAAGCTCACTGACTCTACGAGCTGAAGTAACTACCACCAAGAAAATGACTTTCCAGGTCAAGTACTTCAGATGGCATGAATTCAGTGGCTCAAAAGGAGGTTTCATCAGCTGGGTGAGGACGACGTTGAGATCCCATGACACTGCAGGAGGCTTGACTGGGGGCCTTGACAAAAGCAAGCCTCTCATGAATCGAACGACTAAAGGCTCTCCAGATATGGCTTTACCCTCTACACGATGATGGTAAGCACTAATCGCACTAAGGTGATTCCTTACTGAGTTGCTCTTGAAGGTATTCAAGCAGGTTCTGTGCAGGACAAGAACGAGGTTCTAGGGCCTTGCTCTCACACCAGACGACAAATCTCCTCCACTTGAAAAAGTAACTCTTTTTAGTGGAATCCTTTCTAGAGGCAAGACCCGAGAGACACCCTCAGACAGACCCAACGAAGCAAAGTCTACGCCCTCAACATCCAGGCCGTGAGGGCCAGAGACTGAAGGCTGGGGTGCAGAAGCGCTCCGTCGTTCTGCGAAATTAGAGTCGGAAAACACTCCAATCTCCACCGTTCTTCGGAGGACAACTCCAGAAGTAGAGGGAACCAGATCTGACGGGGCCAAAAAGACGCTATCAGAATCATGGTGCCATGGTCTTGCTTGAGCTTCAGTAAGGTCTTCCCCACCAAAGGTATGGGAGGATAAGCATACAGGCGGCCGGTCCCCCAATGGAGGAGAAAGGCATCCGATGCTAATCTGCTGTGTGCCTGTAGTCTGGAACAGAACAGAGGCAGCTTGTGGTTGGTCTGAGAGGCGAAAAGATCCACCGAGGGAGTGCCCCACTCTCGGGAGATCTTGCATACCACTCTGGAATGGAGCGACCACTCGTGCGGTTGCATGTACCTGCTCAGCCTGTCGGCCAGACTGTTGTTTACGCCTGCCAGGTAAGTGGCTTGGAGAAGCATGCCGAACTGGCGAGCCCAACGCCACATCCCTACGGCTTCCTGACACAGGGGGCGAGATCCGATGCCCCCCTCTTGTTGATGTAAAACATTGCAACCTGTCTGTCCGAATTTGGATGATTTGGTAGGACAGCCTATCTCTGAAGGCCTTCAGCGCATTCCAGACCGCTCGGAGCTCCAGGAGGTTGATCCGAAGATCTTGTTCCTGGAGGGACCACAGACCCTGGGTGTGGAGTCCATCGACATGAGCTTCCCACCCCAGGCGAGATGCATCCGTCGTCAGCACTTTCGTAGGCTGTGGAATTTGGAATGGACGTCTCAGGGTCAAATTGGTCCGAATGGTCCACCAGTGCAGCGAATTGCGGCAACTGATGGACAGGCGGATGACATCTTCTAGATTCCCGGTAGCTTGACACCACTGGGAAGCTAGGGTCCATTGAGCAGGTCTCATGTGAAGGCGAGCCATGGGAGTCACATGAACCATAGAGGCCATATGACCCAGGCGTCTCAACATCTGCCGAGCTGTGACCTGCTGAGATGCTCTGGTCTGAGAGGCAAGGGATAGAAGGTTCTGCGCCCTTGCCTCGGGGAGGAAGGCCTGAGCCGTCTGAGAATTCAGCAGCGCTCCTATGAATTCCAGAGATTGGACTGGCTGGAGATGGGACTTCGGGTAATTTAGCATAAACCCCAGCAGCTCCAGAAGGTGGATAGTGCACCGCATGGACCGAAGAGCTCCTGCCTCTGAGGTGTTCTTGACCAGCCAATCGTCGAGATACGGGAACACGTGCACTCCCAGCTTGCGTAGGTAAGCCGCCACCACCACGAGACACTTCGTGAACACCCGTGGTGCAGAGGCGAGCCCAAAGGGCAGCACACAATACTGAAAGTGCTGTGTCCCCAGACGGAATCTGAGATACTGTCTGTGAGCTGGCAGTATCGAGATGTGAGTGTAAGCGTCCTTTAAATCCAGGGAACATAGCCAATCGTTTTTTTGAATCATTGGTAGAAGGGTGCCCAAGGAAAGCATCCTGAACTTCTCTTTGACCAGGTATTTGTTCAGGCCTCTCAGGTCTAGGATGGGTCGCATCCCCCCTGTTTTCTTTTCCACAAGGAAGTACCTGGAATAGAATCCCTGCCCGGGTGGCATGGGCTCGACCGCATTGGCGCTGAGAAGGGCGGAGAGTTCCTCTACAAGTACCTGCCTGTGATGGGAGCTGAAGGATTGGGCTCCCGGTGGGCAATTTGGTAGAGAGGAGGCCAAATTCAGGGTGTATCCGCACTGCACTATTTGGAGAACCCACTGGTCGGAGGTTATGAGAGGCCACCTTTGGTGAAAAACTTTCAACCTCCCCCCGACCGGCAGGTCGTCCGGTACGGACACTTTGATGGTGGCTATGTTCCCATGGATCCAGTCAAAAGCCCGTCCCCGGCTTTTGCTGTGGTGGCGCAGGGGGCTGCTTAGGCGCACGCTGTTGATGGGACTGAGCGCGCTGGGACTGTCCCTGTGCCTGAAGAGGCCTTCAGGCCGGCTTGTTGTAGGCGTAGGGCGCAGCCTGCCTGGCCCGGGAAAAACGTCCACCTGCTGAGGTGGATGCTGAAGGCGCCCGGTGGGAGAGCTTGTCGATAGCGGTTTCCCGCTGGTGTAGTTGGTCCACCAACTGCTCGACCTTCTCGCCAAAGATGTTATCCCCCCGGCAAGGGACATCCGGCAGTCGTTGCTGGGTGCGGTTGTCCAGGTCAGAGGCACGCAGCCAAGGGGAGTCTGCACATCACTATACCTTGGGCCACAGCTCGAAATGCCACATCACAGGTGTCATAGATACCCCTGGACAGGAACTTTCTGCACGCCTTCAGCTGCCTGACCACCTCCTGAAAGTGCCTGGACTGCTCCGGAGGGAGCTTGTCGACCAAATCCGCCAGTTGCTTCACATTGTTCCGCATGTGAATGCTCGTGTACAGCTGGTATGACTGGATGTGGGTCACGAGCATGGAAGATTGGTAGGCCTTCCTCCCAAACGAGTCCAGAGTGCGAGACTCCCGCCCCGGGGGCGCCGAGGCGGTATCCCTCGAACTCCGTGCCCTCTTGAGAGCAGAGTCCACGACCGCCGAGTCGTGAGGCAATTGGGGCCGCATCAACTCTGGGTCAGAGTGGATCCTGTATTGGGACTCCGCTTTCTTGGGGATGGTGGGGTTAGATAAGGGCTTCAGCCAGTTCCGAAGCAGTGTCTCTTTGAGGACATTGTGCAACGGTACCGTGGAAGACTCTCTAGGTGGTGATGGATAGTCGAGGACCTCGAGCATCTCAGCCCTCGGCTCATCCACAGAGACCACGGGGAAGGGAATGCAAATAGACATGTCCCTGACGAAGGAGGCAAAGGAGAGGCTCTCAGGGGGCGAGAGCTTCCTCTCCGGTGAAGGAGTGGGGTCGGAGGGAAGGCCCTCAGACTCCTCTGAGGAGAAATATCTGGGGTCCTCCTCCTCCCCCCACGAGGCCTCTTCCTCGGTGTCGGACATGAGCTCTTGCAGCTCAGACCTGAACCGGGCCCGTCTCAACTGCGAGGAACCATGTCCTCGATGATGGCGTCGAGCAGTGGACTCCTGCGCCGGCGGGGATGAAGCTCCCTCCATCGACGTCGACTCCACCTGCGTGGCAATCGACACTGGTGCCGCAAGCGGCGTCGGTGTTGGAGGCCTCGGCGTCGGGCTAGAGCACACCGGCGCCTCTATCAACGGCGCCGGGGCGCAAGCACCCCCGGTGCCGGCAAAGCCTGGCACATCAGCCCTTCCAGAATCCTTGGAAGGATGGCTCGGAGGCACTCGTCAAGGCCTGCTGTCGGGAAAGGCAGGGAGGCCGGTGTGGGTGTCGGTGCCCGAAGCTGCTCGGGTCCAGGAGACGGTACCGATGCACCCATGGACTGACGCAGCGACACCTCTTCAACCGAGGGGGAACACTCCTCTCGGCACTGCCGCCTTCCTCGGCGTCGAATCATCTCTCGAGGCGCCGGAGCTAGTAGTAACGTGCGCCGTGGGCAACCTATGACGGTGCTTCTTGGTTTTCTTTCGGTGCCTGTCATCGGTGCTCGGCGGTAGAGATGGAGGTAGAACCCCCCCAGCCTCGAGGGATCGGGTCTGACAGGGTTCAGTCCCGATGGCCCTGGGTAGGGGGAGTGGCCGGGGCCGAATGCCCGCGCGGCCGCTCACCCCCGCCGTCGCCGGGGGTCGGTGCCATCGTCGGTACCAATTTCGTCGACACCGATGCCGTCGAGGGGCCGGCGCAAGTTCCAAAAAGACAGTCCTGAAGAACTTGCCTCGCCATCTGTGTCCGCTTCCGCAAGCCGAGACACAAGGTGCACGTCTTGGTATTATGCTCCAGCCCAAGGCACTGGAGGCACCAAGCGTGGGTATCAGTTTGCGAGATCTGCCAGCCGCACCGACCACACTTCTTGAATCCACTCGGGACCTTCGAGGACATCGACGGAAAAATCGCGTCGGCGAAGTCAAAGTCGTCGATGGTGGCGGTGAAAAGCACACCCGAAAAAGAAACGAGGCGCCCCCGCGGCTAAAAGACGACAAGGGGGCAAACTTTTTCTTTTTTTTTTTTTTTACAGAAGAAAGAAAAAGTACGCGAACGCATTCGTAAAGAGAAAAAAACTCCGGTTTCCAGGGCTGACAGAGAGAGAGAGAGAGAGAGAGACGGTAACACGTCTCTCTCCAGCGCGAAATAGAAAAAAACTGAGCGGGAACGGTCGCGCACGGGCGGGAAGACGGCCGCGCATGGACGGTGGGCGTGCCCTGCGTGCGGGACCACCTGCGAAGTTTTGTTCCGGTTTGTGGGGGCTGCCGTGGACGTCAACCCTGCTTGTCCTCGGAGAAAAGAATGTACATGTTTTAAAGATTCTGGATTTCAAAAACATGTTTACTACAATTTAGGATTTTTCTAAGGTTTTGTATTAGTTCACAGTGTGCCTGGTAGTGGAGAAATTATGCTGTTGCTCAGACATGGTATTTTTTTGGTCACTTAGTTGTCACAAGACTATTTGTGATTCAATGGATCCTGCAATAGTTTTCTTTTTTTTTAAATGCCACTCAAGTCATACATGCACACAAAGATGAGATCAGTTGCAAACACAGGCCCAGATGCATCAACCACATGTAAAAAAATCTAAAACGTTAAAGTCCTTAACGAATTTGAAAAAACGAAGCATGCACCAAAAAAACAAGTCGCACATATTTGGTGCGATATTGAAAAGTACAATGTATCAAAGATTCGTAATCCCCGTCGGTAATCGGCCCCTAAAGCATGCGCAGAGCAGCCAAGCGTTATGCTGGCTGCTCTGCGCATGCCACAAATGTCCAAAACAGCAACAGAAAAAACCCACAAACACATCGCTCCCCGGCTTCCCCCTGCATCAATACAAAAATAAACTTATATCAAAAAAGGATCTGGAGGGGGCAAATGTGCTCGTCAGAAGCGTCCAGTATGGAAGGCCTTGCCCCCCCCCCCCCCCCGGAAGTCACCGCTGCTCCCTGCTTCTGCTGGTATAAAATAAAAAATTAAAACTAAACTAAAAAGTTTAGCAGCCCCGCTCCCCCTCCCTTCCTGTCTCTCTCTGTACTGCTTCTCCCATAGCTCCACCTCCCGGCATCCTCCGCCCCCGTGCCCCGCCCCCCTGAGTTCATCGCCGCCGCTCCCCCCCTCTACCGGACCCCCCCCCCTCCGCTTTACCTCTGTGTGAAGGCGCTGCACGGGATGGAACAGCTGATCGGCGATCGCTTTTGCCTTCACCGACGTCTCTCTTTCTTCCTGTGCCCGCCTTCCTCTGACGTAAGTTACCTACGTAAATGCCTTCCCCCCCCCCCCCCCCCCCCCAGTGTGTCGGAGCTGCAGCTGCGGAGTGTGGCACTAGGAAAGGAAAAGCTTCTTCTTGCCTCGCCTTCAGAGTCTGTCAGGTGGCTCTGTGCAGCTAGGATTTCAATGAGAGAGAGATTTACACGTACACAGCTCAGATCTGAAGCTAGGATGTGCTTTTCATGGTCTGAATAGTTGTGAGTCTTCCTCATACAAAGGGGGCGGAGGATGCCGGGAGGTGGAGCTATGGGAGCAGTACAGAGAGAGACAGGAAGGGAGGGGGAGCGGGGCTGCTAAACCTTTTAGTTTAGTTTTAATTTTTTATTTTATACCAGCAGAAGCGGGGGGCAGCGGCGACCTCGGGGGCGAGGGGCAAGGCTGTCCATACAGGACGCTCCTGATGAGCGCCTTTGCCCCCTCCCGATCCTTTTTTGATGTTTGTTTCATTTTTTATTTTAGGCAGAGGGAAGCGGGGAGCCACGTGTTTGTGGTTTTTTTTTCTTTTTAAACATGCCAGGGGATTTTTATGGTGCAGGGGCCAGCGGGGAGATGATAGCTCAGGCCTTAACTACAGGTCTGAGCTCACTTAAATTTCAGACGGTAGATTCGTTGCAATCGTCGGTATGGTTAGTGCATTGAAATGTGGACAATTCGGAATGGTAGTTTCTCGTTTGCATTCCGTTTTCGTTAGCTGCTTGCTTCGTTGGAAAAAGGCCTTTAATGCATGCAACGGTTAGGAATTTCCTTCATTAAAGGGTTGTTAGAGGGTCGTTAAGGTTTAGTGCATCTGGCCCACAGATACAGACACACATGCATACAAACCAAGCAGACACAGACAGGGTCATCGGGGGGGGGGGGGGGGGGGGGGGGGGGAGGGGGGGAGGGAAGGGGTAAACAGGGCAGGTATCCTGGAACCCCACAGCTCCAAGGGCCCCATAGTCTAGCATCTTTTACTCCACACCCACGTCCGAACTTTCCCTTACCTTCCCAGTCTACCTTAAAAGGCCTTTCTCTTCCTATGCTGCTTGGCCTCCCAGAGCTTTCCTTCCACCCCGTTCTGCCCAGGTGGAGACATGAAATTGAATTTATTAACTGGAATAGTTTTGGGATATGTGCACTGTAGATGCTTTTGCATTGTGTCAATGACATAGATGGCCGGTTTGGGTTTTTTTTTTTGGTGGGGGGCACCAAATTTTCACCCTGCTTTCCACCCTCCTGTCAGCATCCCCCCCCCAATGCAAAATATAAATACTTGAGCTGGCCCTACCAACTGAAGACCTTCGCTAGCTCAGCAGCAGGGTGGGGGTGGGGGGGTGGGGTGGGGGTAGCAGCTCAGGAATACTGCTGTCAGCAGCGGAGCTTGGAGAGTTCTGGCCACCAGACCAGAAGGGGGGGGGGGGGGGGGGTGTCTTCAGCTGGTGGGCCTTGGGGATCTCCACCAGCCTCAGCAAAGGAGCTGGCTAATTTTGAGGAGCCTGAGACCAAAGTGAGAGAGAGTCCAGACCCCCCCCCCCCCCCACCCTTGGTTACACCACTGATGGTGATCAGTACAAAATGAAGTGCAATTTCTGTTTTTATTTCTCCAGTGTTGAAGTACTTTGGGGTTTCCAATTCAGTTTTGGTCTTTGCATTTCCATTTTTAAATTGTGATCCCTTGTTCTGTATTTGGTGTATATCTGTCTGTGCTGTGTGTGAAGAAGTAATTTAAAGTTGTTTTAAGTGTGACAGTAACGGCAGGTGGAGAGATCGGGGGAGGGGGCAGAGAAGCGATGGGATCATGGGAGCCTTTCTTTAATTTCTGCCCTGGACCCCAGTACGCCAAACACCTGCCCTGCACATAGATACACACACAGGCACACACAATATTTAGGGTAGTTTTTAGTTATGGAGGTTATCTCAATACAGGTCAACTTAGAAATGGTTATGGGGTGTATTATTTGTTTTGTTACTTCACAGAGTCTGACTGTTTTTTCTTTATGTAAGCCACACTGAACCTAACTGGAGTAGCTGCGGCGTATAAGAATTTTATTTTCTCCGAGGACAGCAGGCTGATTGTTCTCACGACTGGGTTGACGTCCACGGCAGCCCCCACCAACCGGAACAAAAAACTTCGTGGCCGGTCCCGCACGCAGGGTACGCCCACCGCGCATGCCGTCTTCCCGCCCGTGCGCGACCGTTCCCGCTCAGTTAAATGACAAACAAGGAATGAGTAAAACACAACTCCAAAGGGGAGGAGGGAGGGAGGGTAGGTGAGAACAATCAGCCTGCTGTTCTCGGAGAACACCTGCTACAGGTATGTATCATTCGCTTTCTCCGAGGACAAGCAGGCTGCTTGTTCTCATGACTGGGGTATCCCTAGCTCTCAGGCTCACTCAAAACAAGAACCCAGGTCAATTGAACATCGCGAGGGCATAACAGAAATTGACCTACGAAGAACAACTAACAGAGTGCAGCCTGACCAGAATAAATTCGGGTCCTGGAGGGTGGAGTTGGATTCAAACCCCAAACAGATTCTGCAGCACCGACTGCCCGAACCGACTGTCGCGTCGGGTATCCTGCTGGAGGCAGTAATGTGATGTGAATGTGTGGACAGATGACCACGTCGCAGCTTTGCAAATCTCTTCAATAGTGGCTGACTTCAAGTGGGCCACCGACGCTGCCATGGCTCTAACACTATGAGCCGTGACATGACCCTCAAGAGCCAGCCCAGCCTGGGCATAAGTGAAGGAAATGCAATCTGCTAGCCAATTGGAGATGGTGTGTTTCCCGACAGCGACCCCTTTCCTATTGGGGTCGAAAGAAACAAACAATTGGGCGGACTGTCTGTGGGGCTGTGTCCGCTCCAAATAGAAGGCCAACGCTCGCTTGCAGTCCAATGTGTGCAACTGACGCTCAGCAGGGCGGGTATGCGGTCTGGGAAAGAATGTTGGAAAGACAATTGACTGGTTAAGATGGAACTCAGACACCACCTTTGGCAGGAACTTAGGGTGAGTGCGGAGGACTACTCTATTATGATGAAATTTGGTATAAGGAGCATGAGCTACCAGGGCTTGCAGCTCACTGACTCTACGAGCTGAAGTAACTGCCACCAAGAAAATGACCTTCCAGGTCAAGTACTTCAGATGGCAGGAATTCAGTGGCTCAAAAGGAGGTTTCATCAGCTGGGTGAGGACGACGTTGAGATCCCATGACACTGCAGGAGGCTTGACAGGGGGCCTTGACAAAAGCAAGCCTCTCATGAATCGAACGACTAAAGGCTCTCCAGATATGGCTTTACTCTCTACACGATGATGGTAAGCACTAATCGCACTAAGGTGATTCCTTATTGAGTTGGTCTTGAGGCCAGACTCTGATAAGTGCAGAAGGTATTCAAGCAGGTTGTGTGCAGGACAAGAACGTCTTTCTGAATCATGGGGAGAAGGGTGCCCAAGGAAAGCATCCTGAACTTCTCTTTGACCAGGTATTTGTTCAGGCCTCTCAGGTCTAGGATGGGGCGCATCCCCCCTGTTTTCTTTTCCACAAGGAAGTACCTGGAATAGAATCCCTGCCCTTCCTGCCCGGGTGGTACGGGCTCGACTGCATTGGCGCTGAGAAGGGCGGAGAGTTCCCCTGCAAGTACCTGCTTGTGATGGGAGCTGAAGGATTGAGCTCCCGGTGGGCAACTTGGTGGAAAGGAGGCCAAATTCAGGGCGTATCCGCACCGCACTATTTGGAGAACCCACTGGTCGGAGGTTATAAGAGGCCACCTTTGGTGAAAAGCTTTCAACCTCCCCCCGACCGGCAGGTCGTCCGGTACGGACACTTTGATGGCGGCTATGTTCCCATGGATCCAGTCAAAAGCCCGTCCCCGGCTTTTGCTGTGGAGGCGCTGGGGGCTGCTTAGGCGCAAGCTGTTGACGGGAACGAGCGCGCTGGGACTGTCCCTGTGCCTGAGGAGGCCTTCAGGCCGGCTGGGTAGGCGTAGGGCGCAGCCTGCCTGGCCCAGGAAAAACGTCCACCTGTAGAGGTGGATGCTGAAGGCGCCTGGTGGGAGAGCTTGTCGAGGGCGGTTTCCCGCTGGTGTAGTTGGTCCACCAACTGCTCGACCTTCTCGCCGAAAATGTTATCCCCCGGCAAGGGACATCCGCCAGGCGTTGCTGGGTGCGGTTGTCCAGGTCAGAGGCACGCAGCCAGGAGAGTCTGCGCATCACTATACCTTGGGCCGCAGCTCGAGATGCCACATCACAGGTGTCATATATACCCCTGGACAGGAACTTTCTACACGCCTTCAGCTGCCTGACCACCTCCTGAAAAAGTCTGGACTGCTCCGGAGGGAGCTTATCGACCAGGTCCGCCAGTTGCTTCACATTGTTCCGCATGTGAATGCTCGTGTAGAGCTGGTACGACTGGATGCGGGTCACGAGCATGGAAGATTGGCAGGCCTTCCTCCCAAACGAGTCCAGAGTGCGAGACTCCCGCCCCGGGGGCGCCGAGGCGGTATCCCTCGAACTCCGTGCCCTCTTGAGAGCAGAGTCCACGACCGCTGAGTCATGAGGCAATTGGGGCCGCATTAACTCTGGGTCAGAGTGGATTCTGTATTGGGACTCCGCTTTCCTGGAAATGGTGGGGTTAGATAATGGCTTCTGCCAGTTCCGAAGCAGTGTCTCTTGGAGGACATTGTGCAACGGTACCGTGGAAGACTCTCTAGGTGGTGATGGATAGTCGAGGACCTCGAGCATCTCAGTCCTCAGCTCATCCACAGAGACCACGGGGAAGGGAATGCATATAGACATATCCCTGACAAAGGAGGCAAAGGAGAGGCTCTCAGGAGGCGAGAGCTTCCTCTCCGGTGAAGGAGTGGGGTCGGAGGGAAGGCCCTCAGACTCCTCTGAGGAGAAATATCTGGGGTCCTCCTCCTCCCCCCACGAGGCCTCTTCCTCGGTGTCGGACATGAGCTCTTTCAGCTCAGACCTGAACCGGGCCCGTCTCGACTGCGAGGAACCATGTCCTCGATGGTGGCGTCGAGCGGTGGACTCCCGTACCGGCGGGGATGAAGCTCCCTCCATCGACGTCGACGGGGATTCCACCTGCGTGGCGGTCGACACCGGTACCGCAAGCAACGTCGGTGGCCTTGGCATCGGGCTGGAGCATGCTGGCGCCTCCATCAACGGTGCCGGGGGCGCAAGCACCCCCGGGGCCGGCAAGGCCTGGCACATCAGCCCTTCCAGAATCCCTGGAAGGATGGCTCGGAGGCACTCGTCCAGGCCCGCTGTCGGGAAAGGCAGGGGGGCCGGTGTGGGTGCCGGTGCCAGAAGCTGCTCGGGTCCAGGAGACGGTACCGAAGCACCCATGGACTGACGCAGCGACACCTCTTCGACCAAGGGGGAACGCTCCTCTCGGCACTGCCGTTTCCTCGGTGTCGATACATCTCTGGAGGCGCCGGAACTAGCAGTCCCGTGAGCCGTGGGCGTCCGATGCCGATGCTTCTTTGGTTTCTTTCGGTGCCCATCATCGACGCTCGGTGGCAGAGATGAAGAGGAGGTAGAACCCCCCGGCCTCGAGGGATCGGGTCTGACAGGGTTCAGTCCCGATGGCCCTGGGTAGAGGGAGTGGCCGGGGCCGACTGCCCGCGCGGCCGCTCACCCCCGCCGTCGCCGGAGGTCCGGCGGGCCAACGGTACCTGTGCTCCTGGGGTCGATGCCATCGTCGGTGTCGATTTCGTCGACATCGGTACCGGTACCAAAGACCCGGCCGTCAACACTGATGCCGTCGACATCAAAGGGCCGGCGCAAGTTCCAAAAGGTTGGTCCCGACGAACTTGCCTCGCCACCTGTGTCCGCTTTCGCAATCCGAGACACAAGGTGCACGTCTTGGTATTATGCTCCGGCCCAAGGCACTGGAGGCACCAAGCGTGAGTATCGGTTTGCAAGATGTGCTGGCCGCACCAACCACACTTCTTGAATCCACTCGGGACCTTCGAGGACATAGACGGAAAAATCGCGTCGGCGAAGTCAAAGTCGTCGATGGTGGCGGTGAAAAGCACACCCGAAAAAGAAACGACCGAGCGGCCACAAGGCCGCAACGAAGTGCCCCCGCGCTAAGACGACGAGGGGACAAACAAACTTTTTTTTTTGAGATTAAAAAAGAAAAGAAAAGAAGCGCGAACGCGCACGAAAAAGAAAATTCGTGGCTAGGCCGCGATCCGGTTTCCGGGGCTGACCAAGAGAGAGACGGTAACACGTCTCTCCTCAGCGCGGAATCGAAAAAAACTGAGCGGGAACGGTCGCACACGGGCGGGAAGACAGCCGCGCATGCGCGGTGGGCGTGCCCTGCGTGCGGGACCGCCCGCAAAGTTTTTTGTTCCGGTTGGTGGGGGCTGCCGTGGACGTCAACCCAGTCGTGAGAACAAGCAGCCTGCCTGCTTGTCCTCGGAGAAATAATGTAACAAGCATACAAAGAGATGTACACACATACACATATATACAAAGAAAAACACAAATACACATATTTTTGCATCTAATTTCTGTGATATTTTCATTTATTGTCATTGTAGTACCTATCTGTATTATTACTCTGTTAATGGTGATCACCACTGCGGCATAATGTAAGCCACATTGAGCCTGCAAATAGGTGGGAAAATGTGGGATACAAATGCAGCAAATAAATCATTTTAACTTTGACATGGTCAGGGCAGGAGTTCCCCTTCTTTACAGGAGAAACATGCAAAGCCTGATTCATTCGCTTGATATCCAAAAATCAGGCACCAAGAAATCTCCTTTTTGGGCACCACAAAATAAATTGAGTATCTTCTAGAACTTTTCTCGCCCGGCGGTACTGGAACTACTGTCCAAAGAGCCAACAGACGCTGCAAGGTGAGACAGATGGCTCCTGCTTTGACCGGCGACTTACAAGGAGAAACAACGAAGGCATCTGGAAGAGGACGACAAAATTCCAGGACATAACCGTTCCAGGTAATATCGAGGACCCACTGGTCCAACGCAATAAGTACCCACCTCCGGTAAAACTGCTGCGACCTGCCGCCTATGGGCATCACCGAAAGCTGGGTCCCCATATCGTTGGGAGGACCGGGCAACCCCAGCACCTCCTGGAGAGCCCTCACAGCCCCCTCTTCTACTGCCTTGAAAGGAAGGACTGAAAAGACTGGCCTCTATTCAAAAAAACGAGCCCACTGTGACCCTGTACCTCTACCAGGTCGATACCACCCAAATTCCCGAAGACAATCTCGACCTATCCTCTGGAAGCCTAGGCCCTCTACCAGGCTCTTAACCAACTTCTCCAACTCCTCTCTGAAGAGCAACGTGCCCTTAAATGGGAGCCAACTCAAATAGACCCTGGAAGCTACATCCGCTGCCCAATTCTGGAGCCACAAAAATCTCTGCTCTATCACCAGGGCTAGGTTCTTTGCAGAAGCAAAGACCAAGTCATACAAGGCATCTGCCAGAAAAGCTGTACCCAGTTCCAAACTGACCACATCCGAAGAGGTAGCCGGAGAGTGGCAATCCCTCGGCCCACCGAAAACAGGCCTGACCCACATATCCCCCACAAATAGCTGCTTGCAAATCCAAGGCCGACACCTCAAAGGAACACTTCAGGAGCGCCTCCATTTGACAATCTTGAGGATCTTTGAGAGCCAGCCCTCCTTCCATGGGACTAGCTGTCTTCTTGATAACTGCTGTTACCAGAGAGTCTATCTTAGGAACCTTAAAAGATTCTAGATCTGACAAGGGGAGCTGGTGAAGCCGAGCCATCACCTGACCAATATGTAAAGGAGAATCCGGAGCCATAGCTCCTTCAGGTTCTCATGGTAAAGAATAGTCTGAGGAGGACTATAAACACCCTTCAAAAGGGGGTCCACCCTTCCAGGTCACCT
The DNA here is from genome assembly GCF_901765095.1 of Microcaecilia unicolor. Taxonomy (NCBI): domain Eukaryota; kingdom Metazoa; phylum Chordata; class Amphibia; order Gymnophiona; family Siphonopidae; genus Microcaecilia; species Microcaecilia unicolor. Next base: position 151,251,166 of record NC_044038.1, on the reverse strand, counting down.
GAGGATCCTCAAATCTTTAGTACTTCAAGAACCTCCTTTAAAAGTCCAAACAACTTCTGGCGCCTATAAATCTGCACCACTGACAGATTCTCCCCTAAAAGGACCGCCGAAGGGTCCGCTAGAGTCTCCTCATCCCAAGAGACACCTTGAACGTGCTCTTCCTCCAGCATAGGCTCTGAACTCAGGGACTGCACCTACTTCAAATCATCCTCTGGGCCTTCTTAGGTATCAGCAACACCACCAACACCTCAAGATGACCTAGCTATGTCTCTATTGCCCACTTGCCCCCCCCCCCCCCCCCCCCCCCCAAAAGACTCTAGAGGCAGACTTCGCTTCAGGCAATATGCCTGATGCAACAGGACAAATTCTGGTGAAAATGCCAAAGAAACTGTAGGGGCATCTTGCCTAACAAGTACAGGAGGCATTCCTGATTATCACATGATTCGCGAGAGACAAAATGGCAGACGTTCCCATCACTGCTGCGTCAGAGCCCGAACATGCTGAAGCAGCATCTTCCACTGCGGTCTCCTGCAGCAATCTCAGAGCCTCCGATCCCACTTCTGGGACACACAATTCAGGCTCTACCTTGAGAACTGGAGCGGGCTCTTCACAGATGTGGCAAAGGCCGCTGTGTGCGGAGACCTGCGGCGTGCTGAACAGGCCATGCACTGGCAGACCTCCTCAACCTGCAACGACATGCAGACCAGCAAAATGTGTCCCACCGCCTATATACTCCCTTGCCACAGAGAATCCAGCAGCTGCACTGACTGGCACTGAAAGGCGCCACTGCGGCTTTTATTTTTTGTTAAACTGCTTACCGCTCCAGTTTTTTTTTCCTTTACAGTACACAGTGCTCACCTCCAGTCCAAGATCCCCTCAAGGAACCCCTCCCAGGCAAGGCGGGGAGGAGGAACCCGAAGATTGGAGTGTGCACTCCCACCAAGATGCAGGAGCCAAAGCCTGAGGCCCAAGAGCCCTAAAATTGCTTTTCTTTCCCTTCTGCTCCTTCTGTACTTTATTTATTTTTTAATTCAAATGTCCTCAAAAATCAAACCAGAAGCCAAGAGCCTACCCAGAATGAAAATTTAGAACCAAGCTAAATGGGGCCAAAAACCGCCGCACCCAACAAAATTAAAGGGGGACTGGGTTGCACAAACTCACCTACCTCTGCTGGGAGACTAATACTGAACAGGTTAGGGTTGCACAGTCCTTTTTTAGAGGAGTCACTAGTTTTCAGTCTCCCTCTGCTGGTAGGAGAGTATATTACCCACTTGTCTGGAATGGTCTGGAGTAGACGATAATTTTTTTATTTTTAATGCCACTCAAGACATCACCATTTTAACTTAATGCATGGAAACAAACGCAAAGAAAATACAAATATGCAATTAGACAAACCAAAAGATCATATTACCAAACTAAAATAGGGCCAGACTACAAAGACACGCACAAACTTTTCCAACTCGTGAATAAATTATTAGATACCACACCGATCACAACTAACACAGACACCCCATCAGCAGACAACCTTGCTAAATACTTCAATGAGAAAATTGTAAAGCTACGACTCACATTACCACTCAATACCACCGATTACAAAAAAATCATTGATTGTCTAGACCCAAACCCCGACCAATATTCAGCAGACCGAATATGGACAAACTTCGCCACACTCACTGACAAGACCGTCACTCAAGCGATCAACAGGTTCGCCAAGTCCCACTGCAAATTGGACATTTGCCCCAGTAACCTAACAAAATCTGCCCCTCAACGATTCATAACAGACCTCATGACGCACCTGAACTATATGTTACAACACGGACTCTTCCCAAAGGATCAAGGAAACATTCTACTTACCCCAATACCTAAAGACAAAGAAAAAAAACAAGCGACATAACCAATTACCGCCCGGTAGCATCTATCCCTCTGACAACCAAACTAATGGAAAGTATGGTAACCAAGCAGCTTATCAAATACCTAAACAAATTCTCTATTCTACAAGAATCTCAGTCAGGATTTCGATCCAACCACAGTACTGGAACAGTGCTAATCACTCTGCTAACCAAATTCAAACAAGCAATTGCAACTGGCAACAGTATACTTCTACTACAATTTGACATGTCCAGTGCGTTCGACATGGCCAGTCATATATTATTATTAAACATCCTAGAATACTTCGGGATCAGAGGAAACGTTCTTAACTGGTTCAAAGGCTTCCTAACCACAAGAACATACCAAGGGATATCTAACTCGAAGACATCAACACCATGGAAAGCAGAATGCGGAGTACCCCGTGGATCACCGCTCTCACTGACCCTTTTCAACCTAATGATACCACCCCTCTGGCCAAATCGCTATCCAACCAAGGCCTCAATCCTTCCATCTACGCAGATGACGTCACATCCTGCTTAAACATGAGCTAAAAGAAATCACTAACAAAATCAATCACAGCCTCCAAGTCGACCTCATGGGCGGATGCATTTCAACTAAAACTTAACGCAGAAAAAACACAATGTCTCATTCTCTCATCACAACACGAGCAAACCCGCCACCATAAACACCCCAAACTATACCCTCCCCGTTTCAGATTCCCTGAAAAGTCACAATTGACCGAAATCTCACACTAGAAAGCCATGCGAAAAACACAACAAAGAAAATGGTCCAATCAATGTGGAAACTCAAAAGAGTAAAACCTTTCTTCCCAAGAGAAATATTTTGCAGCCTGGTACAATCAATGGTGCTAAGCCTCCTAGATTACTGTAATGCACTCTGTGCCGGATGTAAAGAACAAGTCATCAAGAAGCTCCAAACAGCCCAAAATACAGCAGCCAGACTCATATTTGGAAAAACGAAATACGAAAGTGCAAAACCCCTAAGATAAAAACTACACTGGCTCCCACTTAAAGAACATATTACGTTCAAAATCTGCACTCTGATTCACATCTACAGAGAGGCCCCGGTCTACATGTCAGACCTCATAGACTTACCACCCAGAAACACTAAAAGATCAGCACGCACTTTCCTGGACCTCCACTACCCAAGCTGCAAAGGACTAAAATACAAATCAACATACGCATCCAGCTTCTCCTACTTAAGCACGCAGCTATGGAATGCATTTCCATTCGCCATGAAAAAAATACCTGACCTAACTTTCGGAGATCACGGAAGACTAGCTTGTTTAACAAGGCATACCACAATGATCCATCCTAACTACCAGACGACAACACCCAAGCCAGAACTGGATAAAACCTAACTCTATACATGACTACCAAGGTCTCCTCTACCACGAATGCACTTTAATACCACCCTACCTCTTATTTCGAATATGAACTCATTATACTTGACTGCTAATCTACTATGTTAATCAAATTCCCTAATGTAATACCACTTATATCTCTCACTCCGGAAATGGCTATCGCCATGACGGAAACATGTAAGCCACATTGAGCATGCAAATAGGTAGGAAAATGTGGGATACAAATGCAATAAATAAATAAAATGGTTAGGGCAGGAGTGCCCCTTCGTTACAGGAAAACCTGCCAGGTGTAGGAGCAGAGTCTTGGGGGTGGAGGGAGGGTGGGGAGGGGAGGAATGGGACAGACACCAAACCCTAGGGACTTGAAGGAGCACCTATAATTCCTGACAGTTTTATTGTATGGGGGTGGAGAAGGGGCACTGAGGGATCAATCCCAAGGTGGTGATTTGAACATCAGGTGCCAAGGGTTGGAGGGTGAAATTGGGGGCTGTTGGTCACATTATTCATCAGTTGCTGAAGCAGGAGGGAAGGTGATACAAACTTAACCAAGAGGAGAACAGAAAAGGTATAGCATCTGGGTACGAACCCATAAAAAGATGGCACAAGCAGATGGTGAAATTAGATCTTACCTGCTAATTTTCTTTCCTCTAGACCCTCCAGACCGGTCAAGACGCGTGGGTTATGTCCTCCTACCAGCAGAGGGAGACTGAGAAAACACTAAGCTTTTGAAGCCTGTATATATAACCTGTGCAGAACCTCCACTAGCCAGTATAACCCTGACAAAGCAGAGAAACAAAAAACACTAACAACAACTAGCAACCCTGTACGTGGTCACAGTAAACTGCAAAAACAAGAAACATCTTCCGCTTGCTCTTACGGAAACATGTTCCTTTGCCTTTGATAAAACAGTTGGGCTTCTACAGGTGGACTATCAAAGAAGAGCCCCACCTGTCCCGGACTCCTATCACAAAACAGAAATAAACAGTCTGCAATTAGAGAAACAACAATTTACAGCAGCCAAGAATTATCCAACAAACACACCTCCTGGCCTCCAATACAGACAGGGCGGGCTCTTGACCGGTCTGGAGGGTCTAGAGGAAAGAAAATTAGCAGGTAAGATCTAATTTCACCTTCCTCAGCGACCCTCCAGACCGGTCAAGACGCGTGGGACGTACCAGAGCAGTAACTAACTTATGGGAGGGACCTACTAAGGCCAGAGGTCAAAACTGCTGCCCCAAAGCGCACCTCGTCCTTTGCATGCACAGGAATCCTATAATGCTTCACAAAGGAATGCAACGAAAACCAAACCGCAGCCCGACAAATATCTAACAGAGAAATCATACTATTCTCCGCCCACGAGGCTGCCATTCCCCTAGTGGAATGAGCAGACCAGCCCCTAGGCACCACAGGACCCTTCACCAAGTAAGCAGATGCAACCGCCTCCTTCAACCACCGTGCTATGGTCACCTTAGGAGCCGCTGCACCCTTCTTTGGGCCACCATGAAGAACGAACAAACGGTCAGAGGCTCTGAAGTCCTGAGTTCCAGAGAGATAACAACTCAAAACTCTCCTGACATCCAGCTTGGCAATACCACGCTGCTCCGAATCTCCAGCCATATCACCCAACACTGGCAGAGAGATGACCTGATTAACATGGAACTCGGAAACCACCTTGGGCAAAAAAGGAAAGCACCATCCGCAACGAAACCTTTCCCTCAGAAAGGACAAAAATGGTTCCCTAAAAGACAAAGCCTGAAGCTCTGAAACACTCCGTGCTGAAGTAATCGCCACCAACAAGACCGCCTTTAAAGATAAATCCTTACAAGATGCCGATACCAGAGGCACAAACGGAGGCCTGATCAAAGCATCCAAAACTAGCTTCAAATCCCACGGAGGCACCATCCGTCACTGAGGCGGACGCAGCAACTTAACACCCTTCAAAAAACGCACTACCTCAGGCACAGACGCGAAGGACTTTCACTGAAGCTTCCCACGAAAACATGACAAAGCTGCCACCTGAACCTTCAGTGTAGACCAGGCCAGACCTCTATCAACACCATCGTGCAAAAATTCCAAAACTTCCGCCACCGAAGAGTGAAACGGCCGAACTCGATGGTCTTCACACCAGTGCTCAAAGATTCTCCAAACCCGGACATACGCCAAGGAAGTGGATCGTCTACGGCAACTCAACATCGTAGCAAAGCCACTGGACGAAAGCCCCTTCTTCTTCAACTTGTGCCGCTCAAGAGCCAAGCCATAAGCGAAAACCGAGCCAGATCCGGCATGATTATCGGGCCTGGACACAGAACTGATCCCAACAAAGGCAGGGCCGCCGCCCCTGCCAACCGCACCAGGTCTCCATACCATGGTCGACGCTGCCAATCCGAAGCTACCAGAATCACCCGACCGGAGTGATGTTCGATGCGCTATATTACTCGACCGACTAACAGCCACAGAGGAAACACATACAGTCACTCCCGAAGCCAAGGCAACAGAAGAGTGTCGATTTCCTCCGCTCAAGGGTCTCTTCAGCGACTGAAAAAAAAAAAAAAAAATCTCTGAACTTGCACATAGCGAGCCGTTGCCCTAAGATCACCGAAAGTCCCCAGACCAACACAACTCACTGGAACACTGACCGAAGAAAAGACCACTCTCTGGGATCTAGAGTGAGCCTGCTGAGATAATCTGCATCTATGTGACCTACCCCGGCCACATGCGCTGCCAAGAGAGCCTGAAGATGAGTTCAACTGCGCCGCCAAGGCTCTTTGTTCCCCCCTTGACGGTTGACATATGCTACTGCCATGGCATTGTCACAGGGCACTCGGACTGCCTTGTGGCGAACCACCGACGTCAAGGCCTGGAGCGCCACCCGAATGGCCCGAGTTTCCAGCCGGTTGATGGACCACTCTGCTTCTGCCCGAGACCACCGGCCTTGAGCTACCTGACTGAGACAATGTGCCCCCCAACCTTGCAGACTGGCATCCGTGACCATTACCAGCCCCTGTGGGGACTCCAACGGCATTCCTTTCCCAAATTGCGCGGACTGAGCCACCAGCGGAGACTGAGACGAGGGGCCACCGACAGCGGACAACACATTTCCAAGTCCTGCGACAGAGGGGACCAACGACTGAGCAGAGCTGACTGTACCTGACGCATGTGCGCCCTGGCCCACGGAACTACCTCTATGGTCGCCGCCATCAGGCCCAGGACCTGACGATAAGTACGGGCCGTCGGCGCCTTCTCTGCAAGGAACCGACGAATCGGACCCTGTAACTTGGAACCAAAAGGCTGCACAAAGGAAAGTGAAGATAAGCTTCCGTCAAATCCAGGGAAGTGAGAAACTCTCCTTTCCTGACCGCACCAGTGACCGACCGCAACGTCTCCATCCGGAAAGAGGGCACCTTGAGTGCCGCATTGACCCTTTTGAGATCCAAAATGGGACGAAAAGTGTCCTCTTTCTTGTGGACCACAAAATAGATCAAATAGCACCCTGAGCGTTGCTGATCTGAAGGAACAGGAACCACGGCTCCCAACGCGAGCAGCCACCGCAGAGTGTCCCTCACTGCTGCCCTCTTGCTCCAAGACCGACAGAGGGATTCCAGAAACACTTCGGGAGAACAGCTTTCGAATTCCAGCGCACATCCGCCTCGAAACACCTTGAGAACCCACTGATCTGACCTGATTTGGGCCCAACTCTGGTAAAACAGACTCAGCCGAGCCCCAACATGCACCAGAGCCTGAGCCCGCACACCTTCATTGGGAATTGTGGCCTGAATACTAACCTCCCGCGGAAAAGCCACACCCTCCGCGACGACTCTCACGAAAGAACTGTGTGCGCTGGAAAAACCGACCCCTAGAGGTCCTACTACTATTAAACATTTCTATAGCACTACTAGACTTATGCAGCGCTGTACAAATTAACATGAAAAGACAGTCCCTGCTCAACAGAGCTTACAATCTAAATTGGACAAACAGACAGCAAGGGGTAGGTCCCACTCGATCTGCCCGGCCTATACCGCTGAGCCTCCCTAAACCGTCCCCGAGAGGAACTAGTTCTGGCCCCTGCCTTGAACCGAAAATCTGGAAGCCATAGAACCTTGGTATCACTAAGACCTCACACTAACTTGTCCAAATCTTCTCCAAAGAGCATAGCTCCCTTAAGTGGCAGAGACCCACAACCATAGCCATATTTTTGTCTGAAGTAGGCAACAAATCATAAAAGCCTCAGACAAAAAGGATGAACCCATGTCCAAGTCGGCTAACTCCTGACCCCCAGAAGAACCAACATCTACCGAATCATCCAGGAGCTTCTCGGCCCAACGAAAACATGCCCGAGCTACCAGACCCCCCACAAACCGAGGCCTGCAGGGCTAGAGCCGACAAAACAAAACTACGCTTGAGAAAAGATCCCAACTTCCTATCCTGAGGATCACGGAGGGCCGTTCCTCCATCAACCGGGATAGCCGTAGCTATAATTACTGCCGTCACTACTGCATCTACCGTGGGAGCCTTAAAGGAATCCCTATCGTCCTGAGGGAGGGGATAAAGCCTCGCCATTGCCTTTGCCACCTTACACGGCAAATCCCATTCCTGACAAATCATCTCCCGGAGATCCTTGTTCATAGGGAAGGATCACGCCTGACGCTGAATGCCCTTCACCAACGGATCCTAGACAGTTTTCCCCAAAGCCACCTCAGGACCAAACTGAAGGGTGGACGACACCTGATCTATGAGTTCTGACAGCTCATCTCTATGGAAAATCCGCACTACTGAAGGATCCTCTCCAGGAATCCAACAATCCTGCTCCTGAGAGCCGTCAATTCCATCTGACTCCCCCAGATCACTAAGCGCAGCTTCTGCAGCTACAGGAGAAAAACATTGCCTGTCCTCTGACCACTCTAACCGTGGTCTCTCAGGCAAGACGGAAATAGCCCCCTCTTCCAATTGGGGGGGGGGGGGGGGAGGGGGGGGGGTCCCGATCTCCAGGCCTGATACCGCGTCCAGACAAAATCTGGAGGAAAGCCCACCATTCCTGGACCGTCATTAGGCCCTTTTGTGCCAAAAACGGAGGCCGCAGGCCCAAAACCAGCCGGCTCCACGGGCCGCGTCAGACTCAAGATGGCGGCTGTTCCCGCCGAAACTGTTCCCGCTGACAGCGGCCCTGCCTACGCTCCCGCTGACCCGGAGACTCCCGACACCATCGATCCCTCCGCGGTCAAGTCGGGGGGGTGCCGCAGCCACCTTTATAGGTGCACCGCAAAGCTACACTGAGCGCCCGGCGCCTCTACCCCTCACCACGAGCACGCGCGACATCGGAGGAGCTGGGCCGCCATAAACCACGAGGGAAGGGAAAAGCTGTTCCACCAACGCGCCAAACCAAAAACTCACTCACACTGCAAAAGCACTGGAGAAAGCGCTGCTCTCTCGTTCCAGCAAGGAATCGAAACCCCCGTTCGGTCCGCTGAAAATAAAGAAATAAATGCCCTTAAAGGCACAGTACTCCAACTCTGGCATCTGGAAATTGTAAGGCACTCAAGGCTACAATACTGAGAAAGCAGCCGAGGCACAAAGCTGCCAAGCAAACGAAATAGAATAACTGACCTTAAAGGCACAGTACTCTAACTCTGGCATCTGGGAATTGTAAGGCACTCAAGGCTACAATACTGAGAAAGCAGCCGAGGCACAAAGCTGCCAAGCAAACAGAAATAGAGAGCAGCACAGGGGGAGGGACCCAAACATAGGTGTAACACCCCAGGGGGAAAAACTGGGCCCCACCAGACCCAGGGCCCCAAAGCACTTTTTTTTTTTTTTTTTTACACACACACGTACAGGGTACTGCAACAGAATAAAGTTTGGAAGGAAAAAATCCTACGACCCAATGACAAACTACCTCACCAGATTATTGGAGACTGCACAGGCTGTCAACTGCTACCTCTGCTGAGACTGAGAAAATACTGGCTAGTGGAGGTTCTGCACAGGTTATATATACAGGCTTCAAAAGCTTAGTGTTTTCTCAGTCTCCCTCTGCTGGTAGGAGGACATAACCCACGCGTCTTGACCGGTCTGGAGGGTCGCTGAGGAAATTTGTATTTTGTCATGTTAAAAAAAAAAATTTCTTTGCATATTCAATGCAACACCCTTTAACACAATAGCTAGGACAGACAGCAAATTTTGCTACCAACCTTCATTTAACTTATAACTTACCCGTGCATCAATAAACTTTCCTAACAGTTCTGGCAAGGTAAACAACAAGGTCACTCCACTCATGTCTTTTACCCAACTTCTCAACCATGTTCACACTGCCCTTTGCAACTGTTCCAAGCATGCCTGGATTCTATCACAGAATAGGTTTCTAACTACCTCTGCTTGTATGTTATTTGATGAATTTACCACCCTGTCAATAATGATATATTTCCTCATATTTCAGCTCGGCTCATTCTCTCTCACTTTTCTTAAGACTTAGAACTTTTCTATTTAAACATGCATCATCTAGTCCTTTAGTCCACCACGCTAAAACATTTGAATGTGTTAGATTTGAGTAATGAACAAACAGAGATCCAAATACTGCAGTCCAATCATATCAAACACACAGAGCAGCAAACATTGAGTCAGTAGCTAGTTCTTTAAAAATCCTTTAATTAAAAACAACCTTATTCAAAGTGGAATTATTAGGCCCAAAACGCTTTACAAAATAGTGCCTGCTTCAGGGACAAATTGAATGTATAACTAGACAGACAATCCACCTAACGGTAAGAGGAAAGAGAGATCAGTCTTCTTACACCACCGTATATGCTCAAAAATGACACACACACAGCACCCAATTATAAAATAAATCCCATCAAACATGTGACAACTTTACCTAGGCAGTTGCCTAAAGCACTTATAAGGCTGTGTATATAACAGTATCCATCCCCTGACACAAACTACAAGAAAATACAAAATCATTAAACACAAAATAAACCACTTAAGAGTAACTGCCAATAATGACAAATTAGTATGGGCATCTTCAGAAAAAAAAACAATTAGCATGGGTCTCCAATCTATACAACAAAGCTGCTATTTACACAACAGGGATCAATCTGAAACAGCCTTATACAACAGTCATAAGAAATATCACTATTCTATGCTTAAGGAATTTTAATCCAAAAGCAAGCTCAGAAACAACAACAACACAGTGCTCCAAATGCATATCATTACAGGCTGCCAAAATCTAGTTGAAGGTGAAAGTGAACGCAGTTAGCTTGGCAGAGTTTAAAAGGGGGTTAGACGGTTTCCTAAAGGACAAGTCCATAAACCACTACTAAATGGACTTGGGAAAAATCCATAATTCCAGGAATAACATGTATAAAATGTTTGTACGTTTAGGAAGCTTGCCAGGTGCCCTTGGCCTGGTTTGGCCGCTGCCGTAGACAGGATGCTGGGCTCGATGGACCCTTGGTCTTTTCCCAGTGTGGCATTACTTATGTTATTTATGTACCAAAGTGAAAGCAGCCCCTCTAAAAATGATAAATAATAAACTTATCAGAGCAACCAAGATTTGGAAGCTTCTGTATGATTTGCATACAAGAACAAAGTAAAAATCACAATGATTTAAAATAAATACTAAAAGGTAAAGTTTTTAAAAAGTACCCAGGAGTACAAGATATATATAGACCTCAAAAAAATAATATATATATTAAAAAAAGAACTTCAAAAATGATCAAATTAAAATTATGCCTTTTTAAAAGTTTTGCTGAAAATGGACGTGCAGCAAGGTGAAATTAGATCTTACCTGCTAATTTTCTTTCCTCTAGACCCTCCAGACCGGTCAAGACGCTTGGGTTATGCACGCCTACCAGCAGGGGGAGACTGAGAACACAAAAACTGAACCAAGCATAAGCCAGCAGCCAACCCCCAAGCAGCCAGTAAATCCTTAACAAAGCAAAACGCAACCAATGAAAAAACCTAAACTATAACCCCGAAAGGTCAAAGAACCCTGTACTCAGAAACAATTCTTGGTAACGTGCTTCAAATAACCGAACGCCACAGCGTTGCGGTCCTTCTCTGAAACCCAGAGGAAAACAACAGAACTTCAGAAACCCAAAGCTCCCAATTTAGAGTCCTATCAGCAATAGCAACATAGAAATGTCCATATCAATCATCTCTCAAGCACACTAGGACAAAGCACCAGAAATATACACAGCGGGAGGGTTCTTGACCGGTCTGGAGGGTCTAGAGGAAAGAAAATTAGCAGGTAAGATCTAATTTCACCTTCCTCAGCGACCCTCCAGACCGGTCAAGACGCTTGGGAAGTACCAAAGCAGTAAACATCTAAGGGCGGGAACTTTGCACCCCAGAAGTCAACACTGCCTCCCTGCCTGGCCTGCACATCAATTCTATAATGCTTCACAAATGAATGCAGCGAGGACCAGACCGCCGCCCTGCAAATATCCTGCGGCGGCACTAAACCACTCTCTGCCCAGGAAGAAGCTACTCCCCTGGTCGAGTGTGCCTTTAGTACCTCTGGCACCCTACGTCCCTTGAGCAAATACGCAGAAGAAACTGCTTCTTTCAACCATCTGGAAATTGTTACCTTAGAAGCCGCAGCTCCCTTCTTAGGTCCTCCATACAACACAATCTATCCGAAGACAAACTCTCGCGTCCTGACTAAATAAGAACGCAAAACTTGACGGACATCCAGCTTAGCCAAACGGCGCTGAGAAGAATCTCCGAACCTATCTCCCAGAACCGGTAAAGAAATGTCCTGATTCACATGAAAGGAAGAGACCACCTTAGGCAAAAAAGACGGGACTGGCCTCAAAGACACCTTCTCCTTAGAAAAAGTCAGAAAGGGCGCCCGACAAGACAAAGCCTGCAACTCCGAAACTCGCCGAGCCGAAGTAATAGCCACTAAAAACACTGTCTTCAAAGTCAGATCCTTCCAAGTACTTGTAATCAAAGGCTCAAAGGGCGGTCCCACCAAAACCTCCAAGACCAAGTTCAAATCCCACGGCGGAACCACCGGACGAAGAGGAGGACGAATCAACTTCACCGCTCGCAAAAACCGAACCACATCGGGAGCAGATGCCAAGGAAACCCCCCGGATCCTACCCCGGAAACAAGCCAAGGCCGCAATCTGCACCTTCAAAGAAGAAAGAGCTAGACCTCTGTCCACCCCATCCTGCAAAAACTCTAACACCTGCAGAAGAGAAGAGTTCCAAGGAGAATAAGAACGATCCCTACACCAGTTCTCAAAAATCCGCCACACTCGAACATAAGCAAAGGACGTGGACTGTTTACGAGACTGCAACATAGTCTCAATTACTCTAGCTGAAAACCCTTTCTTCTTCAACCTGTCCCTTTCAAGAGCCAGGCCGTAAGCGAGAACGGAACCGGGTCGGGCATTACGATAGGGCCCTGCACCAACACCACCGACCCGTCCAACCTCAGGGGACCCTTGATCGCCAGCCGCACTAGATCGCCGAACCACGGACGACGTGGCCAATACGGAGCCACGAGGATCACCGTGCCGACGTATCGCTCTATTCTTTGAACTACGCGCCCCACTAGAGGCCAAGGAGGGAACACATACAACAGTTGACGCGGTGGCCAAAGAAGCACCAGAGCATCGATCCCCTCGGACCGAGGATCCCACCTCCGACTGAAGAACCTGGGCACTTGAGCATTGCTGGCTGTTGCCATAAGATCTACCACCGGCAGTCCCCACTCCATCACCAGCCGATGAAACAGCGGACGATGCAGCGACCACTCTCCTGGATCCAGAGTGTGCCTGCTCAGAATGTCCACCTGGAGATTGTCCACTCCGGCCACATGACCTGCGGAGAGACTCTGCAGATGAAGCTCCGCCCACTGCATCAACTCTGCCGTCTCCTCGGCTACATCGCGACTCTTTGTGCCCCCTGAAGGTTTACGTAAGCTACCGCCGTGGCATTGTCGGACAGAACTCGAACTGCCTTCCCGGCGAGAAGATACTGCAGGGCCTGCAACGCCAACCGGATCGCCCGAGTCTCGAGCCGATTGATTGACCAGAGGGTCTCCTCCGGTGACCAGAGACCCTGTGCCACCTGACCCAGACAATGTGCTCCCCCCAGCCTGCCAGACTGGCATCTGTGGTCACCACAATCCAATCCGGAGAATCCAAGGGCATCCCTCTTTCCAGATTCGGAGTATGAAGCCACCACCGCAGACTGGTTCGCACCGCCTCCGGCAAGAATAGTCTGACCTCCAAACTCTGAGACTGCGGAGACCAACGATCCAACAGCGCTGACTGCAACTGCCTCATGTGAGCTCTGGCCCACGGCACCACCTCTATTGATGCCGCCATCAGCCCCAAAATCTGAAGATACCCGTGAGCTGACGGGGACCGCTTGGCAGAAAACTGACGGATCAGCCCCTGAATCTTGGCAATCCGAACGAGCGGCAGAAACACCAGGCCCCGCACCGTATCGAAACGAACCCCCAGATATTCTAGGGATTGAGACGGAACCAGATGACTCTTGACACTGTTCACCACCCAGCCGAGCGACTCCAAAACGGATACTACCTTCGCTGTTGCTTCCACACTCTCCTGATAGGATTTGGCTCGAATCAGCCAATCGTCGAGATATGGGTGAACCAATACTCCTTGCTGCCGCAAAGCTGCCGCCACTACCACCATAACCTTGGAAAAAGTACGCGGCGCAGTAGCCAGACCGAACGGCAGAGCACAAAACTGAAAGTGATGTCCTAGAACCGCAAAGCGAAGAAACCGGTGATGCACCTTCCGAATGGGAATATGCAGATAGGCTTCCGTCAGATCCAGAGAAGTGAGAAATTCTCCCGAATGAACCGCTACTATGACCGACCGTAACGTTTCCATGCGAAACGAGGGAACCTTCAACGCCCCGTTGACTCGTTTTAGATCTAAAATAGGCCGGAAGGAATCCTCCTTTTTGGGAACCACAAAATAAATCGAACAACAACCGGTCCCCCTCTCTGTAACCGGCACCGGAACTACAGCCCCTAAATCTATCAACCGCCGGAGAGTCTGCCGAATTGCCCTGGCCTTGAGCCGAGAGCGGAATGGGTAGGCTACAAAGAAATCTGGCAGAAACTCTTCGAACTCCAAGGCGTACCCGTCTCGCACCACTTCGAGGACCCACTGGTCTGTCGTGATATGGGCCCACCTCTGATAAACTGACTCAACCGAGCACCTACTCGCACCAGAGGCTGGACCCGCAAACCTTCATTGAGAAGCACGACCGGAGGACAGAGCTCTCCCCGAGACCTCTCGTCCTCCTCGACGACCCCCACGAAAGGGCTGAGTATGCTGAAAATATCTGCCTCTAAACGCCGCACTGAACCTACCTGGCCTATAGCGCCGGGCATCCTTCAAACAAGCACGCCCTGACATGCCGCGACCCCCTGCTCTAGGTCGCAATTCTGGCAACCGCGGAATCTTAGCCTCCCCAAGACCACGCACCAATTTATCCAACTCTTCTCCAAAAAGCATGGACCCTTTAAAGAGAAGCGAACACAACTTGGATTTAGAAGCCGCATCCGCAGTCCATCCACGAAGCCACAGGGCCCGACGAGCTCCAACCACCAAAGCCATATTCTTCGCCGAAGCCCTCAACAAATCATAACTAGCATCTGCCAGAAAGGAAGATCCCATCTCCAACTTGGCTAACTCCTGCACCACGGAAGCCCTGTCCAGCGCGGGACCATCCAGAAGCTTTTCAGCCCAACGGAAACACGCCCGAGCCACTAGACCTCCACATAGAGCGGCTTGCAGAGACAAGGCCGAGAGATCAAAACTTCGCCGAACAAAAGACTCCAACTTCCTATCCTGAGGGTCTCTGAGGGCAGTACCCTCATCAACCGGGATGGCAGTAGCTTTGGTGACTGCCGTCACCACCGCATCCACTGTAGGAGATTTAAAAGAATCCCTATCGTCTTGGGGAATAGGATAAAGTCTCGCCATCGCTTTAACCACCCGACAGGCTGAATCTGGAGAGGACCACTCCTGTAAGATCATATCCCTCAGATCCTGATTCATAGGGAAAGAACGAGAAGCCTTACGAATGCCCTTAACCAAAGGGTCTATCTGCTTAACCTCCGCTACAACCGGCTCAGGAGCCTCAAACCTAAGCGTAGACATCACTTGATCAATGAGCTCCGGAAGCTCATCCCTAGGAAAAATCCTTACCACCGAGGAATCCTCCCCTGGGAAGGACCCCTCCTCTTCAGGATCAATGTCTAAAGGGAACTCATCACCCAATCCACTACCCTCATCTTCCGAGGGAGGGAAAGACAAAAATCAGGGTCCTCCACATAGTCTAGCCGTGGGCGCTTGACCCCCAAAGGAGCTGCCCCCTTCTGTACATCCGGCTGAGAAGCACCTGCCTGCCAGGCCTGAAACATCGACCAGACAAACTCTGGTGGAAATCCCATAGCCCCCGAAGGCCCTGGAGAGCACCCAACATTCTGTCCCGGGCCCTCCACCACCTGCTGGGCCGGGATCGCCAGAGGAGCTGAATCCAAGATGGCGGCAGTTCCCGCCAAAATCGGGACCGCCGCCACCGCACCAGAACCTGAGTCAGGCCCCGGGAGGCCCTTACTGCCGCCCGAAACCTCAGCAGACAAAACCAGAGGGGAAGAGAGAGAATGCTTAGGCTCACCGCAAAACTTGCACGGAGCTCCGGGCATTTCAATCGCCCGACGCGCGCAGGAACGGCAACGAGCCGCCTTTCCCGCCGACATCGCTAAAACTTAAAGCGGTACACACACAAACCGCCAAAATCGCCCCAGCTCTACTCCCTTCCTCAAAACCACACTAAAACCCTTGCCAGCCCCCAAAATGAGAAACAACAAAATGTTCTGATGCAGAACAGCACTGTCTGCTGCTTGCTTTCCTCCTTTTACTCCTGTTTCTCTTTTTTTTTTTTTTTTTCACACACACAGCAAACAGCCCAGTTGCTATATACTGACAAGGGCTAAGGCTCTCAAGGTTCCTGTAGCACAGGAGCCGAGGCACCAGGCTGCCTTCACACAAGGTACAGCAGGGGCAAAACCCGGACACGGGTGCAAACCCCTAGGGGAACAGGGAGCCCCACCAGACCCGCTTCCCCGAAGCACAAATTCTGAGTACAGGGTACTAAAATCAGAATCTCTAATCCTACCAGACCAGACTGACTGCTCAGGCTGCACGTCTACCCTCTGCTGGAGACTGAGATTTACTGGCTGCTTGGGGGTTGGCTGCTGGCTTGTGCTTGGTTCAGTTTTTGTGTTCTCAGTCTCCCTCTGCTGGTAGGCGTGCATAACCCAAGCGTCTTGACCGGTCTGGAGGGTCACTGAGGAAAATGAAAATTGCCGCATGTCCATTTTGGGTCTGAGACCTTACTGTCAGCCATTGACCTAGCGGTAGGTAAAGTCTCACGCGGTAACCGGTTGGTCTATGCGTGTAGAATGATTACCGCCCATGCACCAGAAAATAAAAATATTTTCCGGTGCATCTAGCAGATGCGCATCAAAAATAAAATTACCGCAAGGGCCACGTGATAGCCAGGTGGTAACTCAAAACTGATGTGCGTCGGGCACGCATAGGTGCCTACACAGCTTAGTAAAAGGGCCCCTAAAAAAAACCCTCACAAAAAAAAAAAAAAGAAGATATCCGTCAAATCAATGCATTTGAATTGTGATTCTGGCACCAAATACATCATGACCTCACTGGGGGAAAGAGGGATCAAAAAATGAAAAGCATGAAAAAAAAAATTCTAAAAACGTTTTAGAGCTGAATATTGATTACAATTTTAATCGCATGATTAAAAAAGTATGTTATTTATTTTTTCCCCACTGCAGCTCGTAACAAGTCACCTAACCCTTCACTGCCCAGAGTCACAAGGAGCTACAGTGGGGAAATAATCATACCTTTAATCGCACAATTAATCACAATTACAAATTTGAACCAAAATGCAGCCCTAAAAAAAGAATATAAAGTAAGGAAAATACAAATTGAAAAATTACAAACTAAAGAACCTAAAACAGCATGCAGAATAGCTATAGACAACCTTACAGTTTCCAGAGCCTACTCCAGAAATACAGCCCTACTAAGAAATACCGTCACACCTCATTTAAAAAAAAATAAAATAAACAAGGCCCTCTTAAAAAAAAAATGGGGGGGGGGGGGGGGGGGGAGGAATACCTTCCATTTGTTCATTCATCACAAATGGCTGCTTTGTCAAGTTTAACCCAGAAGGTATCAGTGAATCATAATATCCTGTACAGATAAACATGCACTTCTACAATATAGACTCTTTCAAATGTTAAAAAGTGAAACATAAAAATTAAAATTTAGATGAGGGTACAAATATCTTTATACAATATGATACATCAAATACCCCCTTAAAAAAAAATTACAAAAAACAAAAAGTGCCCCCACAGAGGAAAAACACACAAAAACTGTATAATCATCAAATGCTTGGTTGATACCATTAGGTGCAGCACAATCTGAAAATCAGTTTTTTGTTCAATCTGTTAAAAGTCTTCTTACATCACCACCTCTCCAAAATAGAGAAATAAAGCGAATGATACATACCTTTAGCAGGTGTTCTCCGAGGACAGCAGGCTGATTGTTCTCACGACTGGGTAGACTTCCACGGCAGCCCCCTCTAACCGGAAGAAAATTCTCGCGGGAGGTCCCGCACGCGGGGCATGCCCACCGCGCATGCGTGGCCTTCTTCCCGCCTGTGCGCGACCGCTCCCGCTCAGTTACATGACAAGCAAAGGAATACGAAAAACGCAACTCCAAAGGGGAGGAGGGAGGGTAGGTGAGAACAATCAGCCTGCTGTCCTCGGAGAACACCTGCTACAGGTATGTATTATTTGCTTTCTCCGAGGACAAGCAGGCTGCTTGTTCTCACGACTGGGGTATCCCTAGCTCCCAGGCTCACTCAAAACAGCAAACAGGGTCAATTGGGCCTCACAACGGTGAGGACAAAACAAAAATTGACCTACAAAGAACTAACTGGGAGTGCAGCCTGAACAGTATAAAACCGGGCCCAGGAGGGTGGAGTTGGATTCAAACCCCAAACAGATTCTGCAGCACCGACTGCCCAAACCGACTGTCACGTCGGGTATCCTGCTGGAGGCAGTAAGGTGATGTGAATGTGGGGACTGATGACCACGTCGCAGCCTTGCAAATCTCTTCAACAGTGGCTGACTTCAAGTGGGCCACTGACACTGCCATGGCTCTAACATTATGAGCCGTGACATGACCCTCAAGAGTCAACCCAGCTTGGGCGTAAGTGAAGGAAATGCCATCTGCTAGCCAATTGGAGATGGTGCGTTTCCAGACAGCGATCCCCTACCTATTGGGGTCGAAAGAAACAAACAATTGGGCGGACTGTCTGTGGGGCTGTGTCCGCTCCAGGTAGAAGGCCAATGCTCTTTTGCAGTCCAATGTGTGCAACTGACATTCAGCAGGGCGGGTATGAGGACGGGGAAAAAATGTTGGCAAGACAATTGACTATTTCAGATGGAACTCTGACACCACCTTTGGCAGGAACTTAGGGTGAGTGCGGCAGAGTACTCTGTTATGATGTTATTTTGTATCAGGAGCATGAGTTACCAGGGCTTGAAGCTCACTGACTCTACGAGCTGAAGTAACTGCCACCAAGAAAATGACCTTCCAAGGTCAAGTACTTCTGATGGCAGGAATTCAGTGGCTCAAAAGGAGGTTTCATCAGCTGGGTGAGGACGACGTTGAGATCCCATGACACTGCAGGAGGCTTGACAGGGGGCCTTGACAAAAGCAAACCTCTCATGAATCGAACGACTAAAGGCTGTCCAGAGATGGGCTTACCATCTACACGATGATGGTAAGCACTAATTGCACTAAGGTGGTTCCTTACTGAGTTGGTCTTGAGACCAGACTCCGATAAGTGCAGAAGGTATTGAAGCAGGGTCTGTGCAGGACAAGAGCGAGGTTCTAGGGCCTTGCCCTCACACCAGACGACAAACCTCCTCCACTTAAAAAAGTAACTCTTCTTAGTGGAATCCTTCCTGGAAGCAAGACGCGGGAGACACCCTCGGACAGACCCAAGGTAGCAAAATCTACGCCCTCAACATCCAGGCCGTGAGAGCCAGAGACTGAAGGTTGGGTGCAGAAGTGCTCCCTCGTTCTGCGAGATGAGGGTTGGAAAACACTCCAATCTCCACGGTTCTTCGGAGGATAACTCCAGAAGAGGGAACCAGATCTGACGGGGCCAAAAGGGCGCGATCAGAATCATGGTGCCGCGGTCTTGCTTGAGTTTCATTAAGATC
Organism: Microcaecilia unicolor; assembly: GCF_901765095.1. NCBI lineage: Eukaryota > Metazoa > Chordata > Amphibia > Gymnophiona > Siphonopidae > Microcaecilia > Microcaecilia unicolor. Next base: position 151,231,611 of record NC_044038.1, on the reverse strand, counting down.
TTCCCCACCAAAGGTATGGGAGGATACGCATACAGGAGGCCCTCCCCTGAATGTAGGAGAAAGGCATCTGACGCTAGTCTGTCATGTGCCTGTAGTCTGGAACAGAAGTGAGGCAGCTTGTGATTGGTCTGAGAGACGAAAAGGTCCACCGAGGGGGTGCCCCACTCTCGGAAGATCTTGCGTACCACCCTGGAATGGCGCGACCACTCGTGTGGTTGCATGAGTCTGCTCAGCCTGTCGGCCAGACTGTTTACGCCTGCCAGGTACGTAGCTTGGAGAAGCATGCTGTGCTGGCATGCCCAGCGCCACATCCCGACGGCCTCCTGACACAGGAGGTGAGATTCGGTGCCCCCCCTGCTTGTTGATGTAGTACATTGCAACCTGATTGTCTGTCTGGATTTGGATAATTTGGAAGGACAACCGATCTCTGAAAGCCTTCAGCATGTTCCAGACCGCTCGGAGCTTCAGTAGATTGATCTGAAGACCTGCTTCCTGGAGAGACCACACCCCTTGGGTGTGGAGCCCATCGACATGGGCCCCCCCCCCACCCCAGGAGAGATGCATCTGTCGTCAGCACTTTTGCAGCTGAGGAATTTGAAACGGGCGTCCCAAGGTCAAATTGGTCCGAATGTTCCACCAGCACAGGGAATTGCGACAACTGATGGGCAGGCGGATGGGATCTTCTAGATTCCCGGTGGCCTGGCACCACTGGGAAGCTAGGGTCCATTGAGCTCATCTCATGTGAAGACGAGCCATGGGAGTCACATGGACTGTAGAGGCCATATGGCCCAGGAGTCTCAACATCTGCCGAGCTGTGATCTGCTGGGACATTCTGGCCCGGGAGGCGAGAGACAGAAGGTTCTGAGCCCTCGCCTCGGGAAGATAGGCATGAGCCATCTGTGAATTCAGCAGAGCTCCTATGAATTCGACAGATTGAACTGGCTGGAGATGGGACTTCAGGTAATTTATTACAAACCCCAGCAGCTCCAGAAGTTGAATAGTGCACTGCATGGACCGAAGAGCTCCTGCCTCCGAGGTGCTCTTCACCAGCCAATTGTCGAGATACGGGAACACGTGCACCCCCAGCTTGCGAAGGTACGCCACAACCACTACCAGGCACTTTGTGGTGCAGAGGCGAGCCCAAAGAGCAGCACACAATACTGGAAGTGCCGTGTTCCCAGACGGAATCGTAGATACTGTCTGTGAGCTGGCAGTATCGGGATGAGAGTATAAGCATCCTTTAAATCCAGGGAGCATAGCCAGTCGTCTTTCTGAATCAGGGGAAGAAGGGTGCCCAAGGAAAGCATCCTGAACTTTTCTCGAACCAGATATTTGTTTAGGCCTCTCAGGTCTAGGATGGGGCGCATCCCCCCCCCCCCCCGATTTCTTTTCCACAAGTACCTGGAATAGAATCCCTGCCCCTCCTGCCCGGGTGGCACGGGCTCGACCGCATTGGCGCTGAGAAGGGCGGAGAGTTCCTCTGCAAGTACCTGCCTGTGGTGGGAGCTGAAGGATTGATCTCCCGGTGGGAAATTTGGCGGAGTGGAGATCAAATTCAGAGTGTACCCGCACCGCACTATTTGGAGAACCCACTGGTCGGAGGTTATGAGAGGCCACCTTGGTGAAAAACTTTCAACCTCCCTCCGACCGCAGGCCGTCCGGCACGGGCACGTTTATGGCGGCTATGCTCCCATGGATCCGATCAAAGCCTGTCCCCTGCTTTTGCTGTGGAGCTGCAGGGGTCTGCTTGGTCGCACGCTGTTTATGGGAACGAGTGCACTGGGGCTGGCCCTTTGCCTGAGAAGGCCTTCGGGTCGGCTGGGTGTACCTACGCTTGCTGTAGGCATAGGGTGCAGACCGCTGGGCCCGGGAAAAACGTCCACCTGTGGAGGTGGATGCTGAAGGCGCCTGGTGGGAGAGATTGTCGAGAGGGGTTTCCCGCTGGTGGAGCTGCTGAACCAACTGCTCTACCTTCTTGCTGAAATTACCACCCCCCCCCCCCCCCCCGGCAAGGGACATCCGTCAGCTATTGCTGGGTCCAGTTGTCCAGGTCAGAGGCACGCAGCCATGACAGCCTGTGCATCACTATACCCTGGGCAGCGGCTCTGAATGCAACATCAAAAGTGTCATAAATACCCCTGGACAGGAATTTGTGAGACGCCTTCAGCTGCCTGACCACCTCCTGAAAGGGCCTGGCCTGCTCCGGCGGGAACTTGTCAACCAGGTCCGCCAGTTGCCGCACATTGTTTCGCATGTGGATGCTCGTGTAGAGCTGGTATGATTGGATCTTGGTCACGAGCATGGAAGAATGATAGGCCTTCCTCCCAAACGCGTCCAGAGTGCAAGACTCCCGCCCCGGGGGCGCCGAGGCTGTATCCCTCGAACTCCGTGCTCTCTTGAGAGCAGAGTCCACGACTGCTGAGTCATGTGGCAACTGAGGCCGCATCAACTCCGGGTCTGTGTGGACTCTATATTGGAACTCTGCTTTCTTGGGGATGGTGGGATTTGATAGGGGCTTCAACCAGTTCCGAAGAAGTGTCTCCTTCAGGACATTGTGCAACGGTACCGTGGAAGACTCTCTAGGTGGTGATGGATAATCGAGGACCTCGAGCATCTCAGCCCTCAACTCATCCACGGTGACCACTAGGAAGGGAATGCTCACAGACATGTCCCTGACAAAAGAGGGAAAGGAGAGGCTCTCTGGAGGCGAGAGCTTCCTCTCCGGTGAAGGTGTGGTGTCAGAGGGAAGACCAGCAGACTCCTCGGAGGAGAAATATCTGGGATCCTCATCTTGCTCCCACGAGGCCTCCTCCTCTGTGTCAGACACGAGCTCTCAGACCTCAGTCCGCAACCGGGCCCGTCTCGACTGCGAGGAACCACGTCCTCGATGATGGTGCCGAGAGGTGGACTCCTGCGCCGGAGGGGACGAAGCTCCCTCCATCAACGTCAACTGGCGGTCGAGACTGGCACTGCAAGCGGTACTGGTGTCGAGGGCCGCATCACAGGGCCAGAGCCAGCCGGCGCTTCCATCAATGGCGCTGAGGGCGCAAGCACCCCCGGCGCTGGTAGAGACTGGCGCAGCAGCCCCTCCAGGATACCTGGGAGGATGGCTCGGAGGCACTCGTCCAGGGCCCGCTGTCGGGAGAGGCTGGGGGGGGGCCGGTGTAGGCGTCGGTGCCCGAATCTGCCCAGGTCCAGGAGACTGTACCGGGGTGCCCGACGACCTGCGCATCAACACCGCTTCAATGGAGGGGGAGCACTCCTCCCGGCGTCAACGCTTTTCAGGGGCAGAGTCTCTCGACGCCCCTGAGCTTCCGGTCCCATGTGTTGGGGGTGACCAATGACGGTGATTCTTAGCAAGCTTCTTCCGATGTCCGTCGTCGGCGCTCCGCAGCACAGATGAGGAGATGGAGTCCCCACGCCCTCCTCGGGGTCGGGTCCGACAGGGTTCGGTCCCGATGGCCCTGGGAGGCGGGACCAGCCAAGGCGGGTGGAGGCCCACTCGGCTGTTCCCTGCTCCCATCGCTGGCAGGTCATTGGGCTAAAGGAACCTGTGCTCCTGGGGTCGATGCCATGCTCGGCGCCGAAGTCGTCGACACCGGTACCGATGCCGAAGTTCCCCCCGTCGGCACTGATGCCGCCAACGTCGAAGGGCTGGCGCAAGTTCCAAAAAGATGGTCCCCAAGAACTTGCCTCGCCACCTGCATCCGCTTTTTCAAGCCGAGACGCAAGGTGCACGCTTTGGAATTATGCTCCGGCCGAGGCACTGGAGGCACAAGCGTATCGGACTGCGAGATTTGCCGGCCGCACCGACCACACTTTTTAAATCCGCTTGGGACCTTCAAGGACATCGACGGAAAAATCGCATCGGCGAGGTCAAAACCGTCGATGGTGGCGGTAAAAAGGGCCACAAAAAAAAAAAAGGAAACTCAGACACGCACCCACAAGGCCGGTTTTCCGGGGCTGACAAGTTGAGGGACGAAACTCAGTCTCTCTCCAGTGTGGAAAATAGAAACTGAGCGGAAGCGGTAGCGCATGGGCGGGGAAGACGGCTGCGCATGTGCGGTGGGCGTGCCCCGCGTGCGGGACCCTCCTGCGAGACTTTTCTTCCGGTTGGAGGGGGCAGCCGTGGACGTCTACCCAGTCGTGAGAACAAGCAGCCTGCTTGTCCTCTGAGAATCTGTAGTATACATACTAAGGTTTTAAAATTTGTGTCCAAGTTCCTTACAATGTTCATCCACAGGAGTTTCTAACCCATCACATTTTAAGCAATTTGTGTTCAGCCAATCTTTGCCTGCATGTAGAGCCAAACCAGTGACCGCAGACTTGCTTAAGATTCCTTTTATGACCTGCCACCCCTCCACTCCTTCCTTGCCTTGGTGTTCAATTTTGAACACTTCTGTGTTAGTGGCACAATCACTCTACCCCTTCCACAGCCTACTGATACAGCTAAACGTGATTCACATTGGGCTTGTATAATATTATTGTTGAAATTATAAAGTGCTGTAACAGCAGATGCGTATCTGCTTCTTTGGACTGCCTTGTGCTGCTTGCAGACTACACTGGGACTAGAGATGCCAAAATATGAATGTTCAAATCTGATTTCAGAAGGGAAAGGTACAGCTGGTCCAAAAAGATGGTCATTGTTATTTAGACCTAGCACTTAGCATGTCCAGGTTACCGTAAGGTGTTCTGATTGAACACCTCCTTAATTCGCCCATTAGTTACTACTGTTCCTCTCCCTCTCCTGAATATGAAACTAGCAAAGGATACTGGACTCTATGACAACTTCACAAACTATATGGATGTTTATGGTACCAAAATTTGTTTTAAATTAATAGACCTCCTTGCAGACTCGAAGAGTAGCCTAATGGTTAGTGGAGCAGACTAAGAACCAGGGGATCCAGGTTCAAATCCCACTTCAGCTTTGACTTTTTTTTTTTAACCGAGCTCTCCATGGGACAGAAAAAATGCCTACATACCTGAATATAAGAAACCTGCAAGCCTGAAGACTATGTGCGCCACTTCAATTCAGGTACGGTAGGTATCTTTCCCTGGAGGGTTCACAAAGAGTTGAACGGGGACAGAAATCTTACCCGTCCCTGCTGGAACCTTACCCATCCCCACACAGTCCTTCAAAAATTTAACCTGACTCCACCCATCCCCGCAAGAATTTAATGGTACATAAAAACAAATTCTGGTCGGCGCTCTCAGTCTCTCTCTCTCTGGGTTCAAGCTGCAGCACTGCAGGCAAGGAAAGAACGGAAGTTGGAACTTGAAACACACCAGTGCGCACATGTAAGACTTGTCTGTGATTCACTGGCACTGTGCTGAGAGGTCGCCACATGCACACGCCAGTAGGTCAGGTGACATCTGATGCTCATGCCTGTGTCAGAACTGAGGTCTGCGCATCAGCCCAGGAACAGAGAGGATTACTAGTGACATCGTGACAGCAGATAAAAACCTGAACGGTCCAGTCTGCCCAATAGTCATGCTCATTATCAATTCATAATTAAATCACCAATGAACGTGATATTATATACTTGATTATGGTCTTTCTTTGGCGTTTCTGGGACATAGACCATAGAAGTCCGCCTGGTCCTTTCCTTATGTTCCAACTGTCACCGAAGCCCACTCCAGCCTAATTGTCTTTTCATTTGTGGGAAACAGACCGTAAAAGTCTGTCCAGCACTGTCCTCATGTTCCAGCCACTAAAGTTGCTGTCTAAACCCTTTCCAGCCCATACTAGATTGCCATATATGAGAGATAGACCATACATGTCTGCTCGGTATCGGCCCTAATTCATCAGAGCTGAAGTCATCATATGAGCATCACTCAACACATCCATATACATGCAGTCATTTATGTTTAGGTTTTTTATAACTTCCATTGTCTAATTAGAAATCCTCTTTGTTCATCCCATGCCTTTTTGAATTTGTCATCATTTGTGTCTCCATCACTTTCTTAATGGAGACTTTCCGCATCTGTGCTGTTAAAGCAAGGAGGAGACAGCACTCAAAGAACTTGGTACTCAATAAATGAGAGGTTGGCACAAGTGCAGTGTATACTTCCAAGGAAACCCCGCAGGAACGGCTTCCAGCCCCACGGAAACCCCATGGGATTCCCGCAAACCCTGCTTTCGTGCAAGTCTAGTTCACAATTTCAAATTACAAAGAGCAGAGTGGGATTTGGAACTGGGTCCCCTGGTTCTTAGCATACTACTCTAACCATTATGCTACCTATCTGATCTGTATGGTTTTCTAAATAGCGATTTTATAATATGGAAGTTCTATCCCTGGTTTCCCCCTTCATAATTTGGGTGTTTCACTTTGTAAAATGGATGTTCATGTTGGACATTAGCAGCACATGGAAATCCATTTCACAAGCATTTTAGAACAGACTATATGTCCCCAGATCCTGTTCTAGAACACATGAGAAATGGATGCGACATGTGATATACTACCTTGGGACATCCTTTCTAAAATGCTGCTCTTAATAAAGTACAGTAGAATGTATGTCCAACAACCTTAATGCATGGAATAATTCTGATACACTATAAGCAATGCTTTTTTTTTTTAATAAAAGGTTTATTCTGTTTGCATCTGGAATCCCTACATTCACAATATAATTTATGATGCAATTGTTACATTAGAGAACAGACAAGACAGCAGCAAGGCATTCTCCCCTCTCAAACTCTCCTTGGAAATACTTTAGCCTTTACCTTTAAGCCAAGGCTTTTAGCAGCTTGTTCTCCACTGTCAGCATATGCATACATAGGGTACTAGAGTGAAAGCATATAACAAAAAAAAGCAAACATAAGGATGTGTTTGTTGTTAAGCATCTGGTCATTGTGAATAGATTTATGTTGTGGGTAGGAAACAGGACATTTTTTTTAATGTTAAGTATCCACTGAGTGTGAACTAATTATAAAGGCCAAGCTGCTTTCTGGAGAAACAGCAACAGAGCAGGAGACACACCTGAGAGAAGAACCAGACAAACAATGCAAAAGAAGGGTGGAGAGGGTGGAAGCACACTGTCCCAATAGCAAGTGCTTTGGAACTAAAGAAGCCACACAATGAAGCTAGATATATATATATATATTTATACACACACACATACTGAGAAAGAGAGGACACCTAGAACCTGTTACGAGTCTGAAAAGTCTCAACTTTAGTACCAAAAAGACCCCCCTCCCCCATATGCTATTTGTGAACACTGGCAGCTGAGTAGTAATCAAGGGCAACATGCAGTTTCATTGACTAATCATGCTCTTTCCAATGAAGGCAACCCAAGGGGGGGAATTGATTTAAATACAATTCAAATATGCACAGTTTACAAGTTTGTCCTCTTTTTGTTCTGGAAGCAACCATTTTTATTTAAGGAAAGGAACTATTAAAAACTGACGCCCATGGCTTTCATTTTAACATGATCAACTGCAATTCCCTGTTCAGAGATCTGAAAAAAAAAAAAAAAAAACCCAAAACAAAAACATTCATCTAGCACTTTCTTCATCAACATCACTATTTAGTTCTAGGTTTAATACATTTTATTTTAAACCAAGATTTGGAAAATTTTGGCAAGTCTATCATATATTTTTATATATAATATATGGTACATATACTATATATAATTTCAAATCTCTCTCAAACCAAAAAATCCAGGTTATTTTTATATTTACATTCAGGATCCACAGAGAAGCTAAAGCCAGTTATTGTTAAATGCACTGACTACAGGAATGATGTTCATTCATACTCATGATAGCGAATATTAAGTGCTAGACACTCAATTAGATCTTATAGTGTTCAACTGGAACCTGAGGGTGGCAACATCTTGAAATCTTTCAGAGATCCAGTGTAAGCTGTCCCACATTCTTCTCCCTCTCGCACCATGTAGAAATTGTCATACAGCAAGTTCATACATTTTCTTAATCTTTTCTTAGTTTTCTGTTTCTGGGGGATCGATTCGAAGTTTCACCCTCCTGTTGGACATAGAATGACAGTTAACAAAAGGTAGTGACCCCATCCTCCTTTCACCTGGGCAGAACCAATCATGGGCATTATTCCTGGTAAACCAGAGTGCTTTATGAGAAGCGTAGCTTGCATTATACCTTAGGATTTTTCTCTTCTTCTTCTGCGTCATCATCTTCCTCTTCTACTTGGCTACCACTTCCTGCATCTTCCTCTGCATCACTCTTCTTTTCTTCTGCTAAAAAAGAAAGGAATAACCAGTTATTTTCTTGTTTGCAAAATGCTTAGAAAATTACATGCAATGCTGTGGTGAAATGGTGAATTTTCCAGCAAGTGAACTTTAAGAATATTTCATGACTTATTTCTCTAGCTTGGCCAGCAGGTGGTGCATGTTTTATGTTTAAAGCTGTTACAGAGAAATGACTGTTCCTTCTTTAGTCTAACACAAAGAGAAAGTAACCAGCAGTGATATGGCCAGTTATTAAAAAAAAAAAAAAAAGTTGTTCTGAGCTCCGATTGACCCAGGAGCTCAAATTCAGTTTGGAAACACTGGATTTTTTCCCCAATCTCAGTTTGGAAATAGAGAAAGACCTTTACTGAGATCCTGTGAACCAGTTATATTCCCTGAACTTCTCAGGCACTATCTAGGTAGTGATAAAATGTTTAGATAGTTTTATAATTGATCCTTATTCAGTTACCTGCGATTTCCCATCTGTTTTTATAAGTTCACTGTTAAATATTTTTTACAATAAATTTGTTAATTTATTGACTCTGCTTGTCTGGACTGGAATCCTGGTGGTTTGTGTGTTGGGTCTGTGAGTGTTTTCTAGGAACTGTGGGACCACTGGGAGTGTGGCCTCCAGTAATCTAGAATCACCAGGGATAATTTAAGAGCAGATTAGCCAAGAAGCAGTTGGGACTCAGTCGGTGGGAGGAGAGTGCAAGTGCAGAGCACAAGTGGCGCAGGGTTAGCCCAGGCGAGTGGCTAGATGTTTCGTGACACAGCTGATGTAAGTTTTCAGCATTGTCAGGTACTATTTCAGTTTTACATTTTTAGACCACTTTCTCAATAAAGTCAATTCAAAGCATTTACAATAATATGACAAAATATAAATGTAATAGCATGCGTATCCAATCATTAAATTACACACAATGAATACTGAGGCAAGGGAGTAGCGTGATCAACAGGACACTTCCAAACAAATCCAAGGAGATGAGAGATGGTAAAATATTCTTTAATAGTAGATAAGACTCGACACAGCACCGTGTTTCGCGAACACTACCTGCATCAGGAGTCTGTACTTGGTAAAGCAAGTAACTTTAGTTCTGGGATACAACGGATTGGACACAGGATTTTTACCCCTGATGCAGCTCTCACGAAACAGGGACTCCCTGTTGGGTATTTGGATTAGTTGACCTGCTGGTTATGCTATCAGTATTGGAGTACCACATGAAGTGAAGAAACAGAAGATGAGAGAAGTGATGTTTGGCTTTGTCACCACCTTGGTTGAATTGAACTGAATTTAACTGATTTGTACTCTGTGTTGTACGGTGTGTACACACGTTGCTACCTTGTGAGAGTTTCTGATTATTTAAGCATGTTGGATTAGTGGAGTTTTTCTTTTCTAGAGCCATATGATGGTAAGCGGGCTCATGCCTTATAACTTGATACTTCAGGTTGGCTGGATGGTGTTACTGAGGCGTTTTCTCTCCACTTTTTTTTTTTTTTGAGTGCTGTAATGTGGTCCTCTCTCAATGCATCAGTGTTTGTATCAATATAATTGCACATTCTGCGTTTTTGCAGATTGATTTTCGGGTTAAAGTTGAAATCTTGGGTGGATTTTTGATTAAATTTTAACTGCCAGACCCTTGACCATTCTTCTAACGTTTGGAGATTCTTTTTCATTGTTTCTATTCCCTCTAGGGTATCCACTCTATTGGCTTTGTGTCATCCGCAAAAAGGCATACCTTTCCCTTTCAACCCTCAAATACACTGGGTATTTCCCTGTCCCCGGAGGGCTCACAATCTAAGGGCTCTGTTTACTAAGCCGCGCTGTAGGCACACAAACCCTCCAGCACAAGCCAACGACAGAGACACCCATTGGAATATAATGAGCGTCTCCATTATTAGTACAGAATCGGCCCCAGCACTGACCCCTGAGGAACTACACTGCTCACCTTCTTTCCTCCAAGCAGGTACCGTTTACCACCACCCTCTGTTACCTGTCAACCAGTTTCCTATCTGGTTCACCACTTTTGGTCCTAAGTTCAGCCCTCTCAGCTTGCTCATGAGCCTATGAGGGACCATATCAAAGCCTTTGCTGAAATCCAAGTACATTACATCTGGCACATGTCCAGTTCTTTGGTCACCCAGTCAATGAGCCCAAATGCTCGTAGTCCAAGTAAAAAGGCTCAAGACTTGCAAGCCCTTATGTTTGTAATAGCAACAATATCCCAGTTTTCTTCAGAGACGTGGTTCAATGATGCCCATGAATAGGATGCGACCATACTGAGCTATAATCTTTTCAGGAAGGCTAAGGAGGGCTGAAGAGATGGAGGAGTAGTGCTGTGAGACAATATCAGACCAGCTGAAATGCGGGGAACCTAGGGAAAGGAAGCTTTATGGATCATTCTGGAAAGAGAAGATGGAAACTGTATCCATATGGGAGATATCTACAGACCTCTGGCATAACGTAAGTACATAAGTATTGCCATACTTGCCAAAGGTCCATCAAGTCCAGCATCCTGTTCCAACAGTGGCCAATCCAGGTCACAAATAACATAGTAACATAGTAGATGACTGCAGAAAAAGACCTGCACGGTCCATCCAGTCTGCCCAACAAGATAAATTCATATGTGCTACTTTTTGTGTATACCTTACCTTGATTTGTACCTGTCCTTTTCAGGGCACAGACCGTATAAGTCTGCCCAGCACTATCCCCACCTCCCAACCACCAGCCCCGCCTCCCACCACCGGTTCTGGCACAGACCGTATAAGTCTGCCCAGCACTATCCCCGCCTCCCACCAAATACCTGGCAAGATCCTGTTTTTAATCTACCCCTCTATAGACCCCCGTGGGATCCTTCCACACGGAGGTGTACAGAGGGTTTGTGCTTCTACAATCTGTTTGAACGCCTCCCTGAATTCCTGTGATCCCCCTTCCCATGGGTATCGGCGTTGGGGAGGCATCAGAAGGCTCAGTTCAAATCTAATTCCCATGACCACAGCTTTCTGTCTATTAGGATCTAAGTAGATCTTTGGCCATTTATTGTTCCCACATATATTTTATTAAAAACCAACTCTAATTTGTTCAGAGAGTGAGTGTCACTAGTGTGTGGATTACTTTGTAGAACAAATGACAAGTAAAGAATAAATAGAAATAAAGACAGAGATAGTTTACAGAAATAAGATTTTTAATTCTTACCAAAATCAAGTCTTCAATTTGGTACATTCATCAGACAGATTCTAGGTTCAATTGGACAGAGCTTCGCCCCTGGAGAACCGTTGGGGAATGTTCCAAAGATCTGTCTAATTCTCATCTCTTTTATAGTCTTTCGTCCCTATACAAGTCTATGCAGAGGGATTTTTTTCTCTAATATTACTTAATCTATGAGTCATGACCTCCGGTCAGGTGCCCACCTGCCCTCCTCCCAAAGATTGCTTAATAATTTCAACTTTTACACTTTCACTTCCTCTTCTGATCTTATGACAGAGATCATGTGTTTTTATATCTTATGATACCAGAAGCCATTTTCTCTAAGACATTCTCCATCTTAAGAACCAAACTTTTATCATTTTTATCTCAAATTTCCTCATCTTAAGTGTTACACTCAATTTGAAAGTTGTACCAGGTTTCTTTAAAACTCACCAAGCAGGCCTGCTTTTGCAGGCCCTCTGCTATAAGGCCATCAGCAGGTTATTAGGCCTAGTTAGTACTTTCAGCTGTTCCAAGCTGTGTAGCTTGGCCCACCACCATTCCAGTGGATAGGTCTCAAGCTACAACACATATTAACATTCCCCTCTTCACCCTATCTCATAGGGTGACACCAGGGTTAAGGAACCATGGTACCATCCATTCCAGAAGGTATCCTATAAAATTATAGAATCGAGTGAGTCTAATTGAAAACTGGTATAGTCAGATTTGTTTGAATTAAGGTTATAACATAGGCACTACTTTGGTTATTTCAATTCTTCTTAGGGGGGGGGCTTACCCATATCTGCGATCAAGTAGCATACTATAACTACAACAATAATAGTTGAAAATTCTGCGACTACTCCTGTCCTCACTGATTCTCCTATTTTGTCTCCTACAAGTGTTCCCAATAGTAGTAGTAGCCCGGACCATATTGTCCCCAGTATTACAACTATTTCTGAGGATAATATTACCTTGCTTGAATTGCGACCCACCCCTCCTCCTTATCCTTTGGTGCCTGATAGTGACGTTCCTCCTCCCTCGAATACTACCTTAACCACTCCACAGCCCAAGGTCCCTGCTACACGCCCTCCTAGATAACCTAATCACATTCAATCCAACACCCCTACACCGGGACATATCTATATATATGTCCCATTCCAGCCCTGATAACCAGCTTTCACCGTCACAAACCGTTCCTTCCCTTGAATCTCCACCGCTGTCACCTTCAATTTAGGTGATCTAATTATTCCTGAACCCCCGTGCACCAACCCATATATGGGACATGCAACCCAGACATCACCTCCACCACCACGTTTTGACTCCTCTGCCCAAACTGGTCCTTGCCTCCTGCATCTTTACCTTGCCCTATTAACAATCCCAAAAAGTACAAAACATTTTATAACTGCTTATCCAGAAATAGTGGATTTCCCCAAGTCCAATTTAATAACGGTCTATGGACTTTTCCTCTAGAAGGTCCAAATCTTCTTTAAACTCCGCTAAGCTAACCGCCTGTACCACATCTCTGGCAACAATTCCAGAGTTTAATTACACATTGAGTGAAGAAAGATTTTCTCAGATTCGTTCTAAATTTACTACATTGTAGCTTCACTGTATGCCCCTTAGTCCTAGCACGTTTGGAAAGCGTAAACAGACGCTTCACATCTATCCGTTCCACTCCACCCATTACTCGGAACGGAGAAGCTGGACAAGGATCCAATAGAAGATATACAAAAGATTGATATGAAAGGGGAGGTGCTACTGTTGGGAGAGTTCAACTTGCCTGACGTGGATTCGAACATCCCGTCGGCAGAATCGGAAAGAGAGATCGTGGATGCCTGAAGTGCCTTGCTCAGACAATAATAAAGCTAGTTGATTGCTTATTAATATATAAATATGTGAGAAGTGCTCAGATATAGTGTCACTCACAAACCAATATTGCTTAAATGACTTTCATATGCATCACAGCACTTGTATATCAGACAGGCTCACAAAACACTTGCATGTATGACTGATTTTGCTGTTGTCACAGGGTTCCCTTTACGTTAAGTCACATACATGTTACTTGCCTGCATACCAGAAAGGCATCGGGTTTTCACCACATACCTAGTTGGTACATTTACCTTCACACATGTCGCACGAGACAGGGCCAGAAACACCAGCAGGAAAAAAAAAAAAAACATATAGATACAACAGAAGTCCAATAGAACTAGGATGACAAATGACAATCAGCTGCAGGGATGAAATCAGGAAAACTTTATTCAAAGCACCAGCAATGTTGACCCAACACAGGCCATATTTCGGTGGGCACAGCCCCCTGAGTCAGGGATCACAAGTCTTACTACAAAACAGTAAATAAAATGTATGAATAGAATAAATGTATGAATAGAATATTCGTACTACTAGGTTTTTAAAGATGTCTTGTTAATTGTTTATGCTTTCATAAAAAAAGATTTGTCATTGTAGAAAAAATGTTTTGCTAATATAGGGTTAATCATTCTTACAATTTCTAAATAATTAAAAAGAGGAACAGTTCAGCTCTGACCTTGTAAGTAGAACTGAATGTTCTTAGATATGCTAACAATCTAGAACTGTAACATGTTAATGACACACAAGCACTGTGAAATTGCACGTAGGCATTGTAAGAGAAAGGTTTATAAGAGCAGAGGGGGGGAATTACGGGTCAGACAGGCTTCCTGACTGATGCTGGAATTTTGTCTCTCTTGCACAAGAATAAACCTGTTTGTGTTTAAGCTGGTTTGATGTCTCGAGATTCATGAGTATGTTAATTAAAATTCTTTTAACAGTCATGTTTGTTTTATGAAGTAATTTTGAGATACAATATGAATATTTTATTGTTCTATGCATACATTTTATGATTTTGTAGTAAGACTTGTGACACCTGAAGCAGGTGACTGTGCCCACTGAAACACGGCACGTGACAGCGAGACATCTCAATGAGCTGTGGATTATTGCTACGATTTTAAACATGGCAGTAAGTCTGCATACTCATTGCTTATAGCATGCAGCTTTAGTTTTTGAGTTAACGTTTCATGATATAGCTGTGCGCTAAATTGGCTCTACCACGATGATTTCTGCATCAGCCCCTGTATGAGAAGGTTCTGCTCTTCTCTTCAATCTATTTTGTCTTTGGCAAATTACAATTGAAATACTAAAATAAATACATTCTTACCTTGTTTATCATCATCCTCCTCCTCTTCCTCTTGTCCTCCATCCTCTCTCTCCTCCTCTTCCCTCTCTTCCTCCTCCTTCACATCAGGTTGGGGAGCATCAGTCTTCTTATAATCTGTAGCATTTGGCTGCTTCTAAATGGAATCAAAGCAAAACCCTTTATCAAGGTAAAAAAGCCACAAAAGTAATTGTCTAGATTTACATTTACACTCTACATGCAATTCAGTGTTTTTCCTCTGATGAGCTCTACATTCCACTACTTATCAACAGTTGGTATTAAAGGAAGCCCAGATATTACCTGTGCAGAGTAATAGGTGAACATTTACCTAATTTAAGACAATCTTGCTAGGTTTGGAAACTGACTGGAAGAGAAATAAACAAACATGTTCTAAATCATTTGCTTGCAACTAGGCATGTAATAGCCTGGAACATATCTAATGGTACCGAACGGGAAGATATGTGAAAATGTCATCATGGAAA
The DNA here is from genome assembly GCF_901765095.1 of Microcaecilia unicolor. Taxonomy (NCBI): domain Eukaryota; kingdom Metazoa; phylum Chordata; class Amphibia; order Gymnophiona; family Siphonopidae; genus Microcaecilia; species Microcaecilia unicolor. Next base: position 151,216,559 of record NC_044038.1, on the reverse strand, counting down.
ACATAGGACTTCAATGGTAAAATCCACTGCCTTCATATTACAGGACCTGTTACTTTTACTCAACCTAATCAGCTGGTCCCTAAATCTTGAAAATATTAGCATGTCCTGATAACTCCAAGTAGTATGCTTTGGGACTATAGCCTAAACAAATGTATTTCCCTGGTGGAAGAGGATGTGAAAGGGTTGTGTTTTACTGTAATTTTTTTGAGTTTAGACTACCTACACAAGGTGAATGGTGGATTGCCTCAGGTATCTGTACTGGGACTTTTTTTTATTTTTTTTTAAACACATAGAAAAGGAAAGGTTCAGAGAAAGATGACAAAAATAAAGGAGATATGTCTTACCTATGAGGAAAAGGCTTAATAGGTTAAGGCTCTTCAGCCTGAAAAAGAGATGCAGAGGGTGTGGTAGAGGTCATGAGTGGGGTGGTGCAGCAGATGGGGATGAATATCTACCCTTCCAAATAAGACTAGGGGGATCTTCAGTGAAGCTAATAGGTAGCACTTAAAATAAAACAGAAGGGGCGGAGCAAGATGACAGAGCTCATCTGTTCAGCATGGAACTTTGACTAAGATTTTCTTGCTGTTGCATGTTGGGGAAAAAGACTAAGGCCCAGATGCATCAACCGAACGTAAAAAAATCTAAAACGTAAAAGTGCTTACCGAATTTGAAAAAACAAAGAATGCACCAAAAAAACAAGTCGCACATGTTCAGTGCGGTATTGTAAAGTACAATGCATTACAGATTCATAATCCCCGTCGGTAATTGGCTCCTAAAACATGCGCAGAGCCACAAACGTCAACACAAACGTATTAAACCTACGTAGGTTGCTTACGTCAGATGGGGGCATGCAAGCATTTAGCTCTGTGATCCTAGCAGGAGAGTGCAGTTGAAGACGTCCTCCTCAAGACTCCAAAGGACGTCCTTCATAAACCCCCCTTTCTAACAAAAGACTTCTTTCACTGTGATCCCCTTTAGCTCAGCAGAGAGACCTGGGCCCGCCCCGGCTGGGGGGAACAGAGGAAGGAGGGGACCTGGGCTGCTTAAAGCTGTTTCAGAACCGGGAAATTGGCTTCAGAGGAGAGCAGAGAAGCAGGGGAGCAGTAAGTCGGACCTCGGGGGGGGGGGGGGGTGGGGGGGGGGGGGATTGGCAAGGCCGTCCAAACAGGACGCTCCTGTTGCGCGCCTTGCCCCCTCCCAATCCTTTTTTGATTTTTTGTTTAGCTTTTATGCAGGGGAATGCGGGGCGGTGTTTATCTCACTTTTGTTTTTTAACATCCCAGCATTGGTTTTTTATGGTGCAGGGGGAAGCGGGAGGATGACAGCTCTGGCCTTTTACGCCTGCTCTGACCATCTGTTAATATGTCACGGTAAATAATTCGGTGTAATCGTCTGGTATTGTTAGTGCATCCCGAATCGTCCACATTACAATGGTAGTTACTTGTTTGTATTCCGTTTTCGTTAGCTGCTTGCTTCGTTAGAAAAAGGCCTTTAATGCATGCAACGGTTAGGAATTTCTTCGTTAAAGGGTTGTTAGGGGTCGTTAAGGTTTAGTGCCATCTGGGCCTAAGTCAGTCCTGGTTATGGGTCCGATACACAAATTTGTCTTCTGCAGCTCTGCTAATCCCCCACAGGCTTCAATTGGTGGGCCACTGAGAAATTTATTCAGTAAGAGAGCTGGAGTCTCCCTTAGCCACGGTGGTTACATTTAGCACAAAGAAATGCAGCATCCCCCTGCCCTACAGCTTTGAAGAAGAATGGGAGGAGACAGATGATTTTGCCAGAGTTTGGAGCTGCAGCAAGAAGCAGGCCTGTTCGTGAGCTCTGGTCTTTGGCTACTGAAGAAGTGGGAACTATCACAAGAGCCTTTTGTCTCCTTGAAAATAAAACACAAGTAGTAAACTAAATCTGTTTGGCAAGCATTATTTAAATAAATCTGACAGAGCAATAAAATCTCATGCTGCACTGCCACTGGCTAAATCTTTTTCTAAACATACAAATAAATTAGAAGTACAAGAAAAGAAGCTGGAAGATTTGACACAGTTTCAGAATGAGAAATGACTAAGAGACTTAATAAAAGATAATACTTTGGTTCATAGGAAACTGGAAGTAATAGAAAATACAACTAGAAAGAAAAATTTGTGATTTATAAACTTTACAAAGCTGAAGACTGTTTCTGCTAAATTCAATAGAAAAAAGAAGTTATGAATTTTTTTTTCTATTCTTCCTAAGGTGGTCACATCTTTATTATGTTCCATCTACAGTTGATGAAAAATCTGGAAAAGAATCTATTTTGCTGGACAGTTTAAATAGTATTAATTCTTCTCTGGAAATACAAGATGATAAAGCAGTGACTGCTACATTGACTTTTCTGGAAATTTCTGACATTTAGGGCCCTGTTTACTAAGGTATGCTAGAGTTCTTAGTGCACACTAAACACTAGCGACACCTATATATTCCTATGGGTGTCTCTAGCATTAGTTCATGCTAATTTTTAGTGTACGCTAAAAACAATAGCGTGCCTATAGCACAGCTTAGTAAACAGGGTCCTCAGTTTTGAAGTAGTACTTCAAAGTTATACAGAAGTTTTCCTGTATCTTCAAGATCAAAGTCTTTTCCGACATGGCCAGAGCCATACAGACTCACCACCTTCTTGCTGCTTTGGCCTAGGGTACAGCAGACAGGCATAATTTCATTTAAAGTTTCCTTTAGGATGTGTGATCTTATAAGACCAAACTTTTTTTTTTTTGAGTCATCACAATTGTCATTTCTCCTTAGTACCAAATGCTCTATCATCATCTAACGATGGTGTTTAACCTTTGAACACTAGTGATCCACCTTAAAGGTCTGCAAACAGTAATGGTGGAGAAGGAAAAAATGGTTTGGTTCTGAAATACTTAATCTAAAGTGGATCTGTAGGAGGGGTTTTATTAGTATACTAGTAAAAAAGGCCCGTTTCTGACACAAATGAAACGGGCGCTAGCAAGGTTTTCCTCGGAGTGTGTGTGTTTGGGAGAGTGTATGTGAGAGTGAGTGTTTGAGAGTCAGAGTGAAAGTGTGAGTCCAATCCATGCTCCTCTGTCACCTGGCCCCTCCATTCATCCCTATCCAGCAATTCCGCTGTCTCCCTGAGGCCTGCCCTGCAATCCATATGCATCCATGGCCATCTGTCCCCTCCATTCATCCCTATCCAGCAATTCCCCTCTCCCTGAGTCCTGCCCTTCCAATCCATGCCCATCCATGCTCCTTTGTCACCTGGCCCCTCCATTTTTCCCTATCCAGCATTTCCCCTCTCTGCCTGAGGCCTGGCCTGCAATCCATATCCATCCATGGCCATTGTCCCCTCCATTCATCCCTATCCAGCAATTCCCCTCTCCCTGAGTCCTGCCCTTCCAATCCATGCACCTCTGTCACCTGGCTCCTCCATTCATCCCTATCCACAATTCCCCTGTCTGCCTGAGGCCTGCCCTGCAATCCATATGCATCCATGCCCATCTGTGCCCTCCATTCATCCCTATCCAGCAATTCCCCCTCTCCCTGAGTCCTGCCCTTCCAATCCATGCCCATCCATGCTCATCTGTCACCTGGCCCCTCCATTCATCCCTATCCAGCAATTCCGCTGTCTCCCTGAGGCCTGCCCTGCAATCCATATGCATCCATGGCCATCTGTCCCTTCCATTCATCCCTATCCAGCAATTCCCCTCTCCATGAGTCCTGCCCTTCCAATCCATGCTCCTTTGTCACCTGGCCCCTCCATTTTTCCCTATCCAGCATTTCCCCTCTCTGCCTGAGGCCTGCCCTGCAATCCATATCCATCCATGGCCATCTGTCCCCTCCATTCATCCCTATCCAGCAATTCCCCTCTCCCTGAGTCCTGCCCTTCCAATCCATGCTCCTCTTTCACCTGGCCCCCTCCATTCATCCCTATCCAGCAATTCCCCTCTCTGCCTGAGGCCTGCCCTGCAATCCATATCCATCCATGGCCATCTGTCCCCTCCATTCATCCCTATTCAGCAATTCCCGTCTCCCTGAGTCCTGCCCTTCCAATCCATGCCCATCCATGCTCATCTGTCACCTGGCCCCTCCATTTTTCCCTATCCAGCAATTGCCCTGTCTCCCTGAGGCCTGTCCTGCAATCCATATCCATCCATGCCCATCTGTCCCCTCTATTCATCCCTATCCAGCAATTTCCCTCTCTCCCTGAGTCCTGCCCTCCCAATCCATGCCCATCCATGCTCCTCTGTCCCCTGCCCCCTCCATTCATCCCTTTCCAGCAATTGCCCTCTCTCCCTGAGCCCTGCCCTCCCAATCCATGCCCATCTATGCTCCTCTGTCCCCTGCCGCCTCCATTCATCCTTTTCCAGCAAGTCCCCTGTCTCCCTTCCATGACCCCCCCTTGCATCCATGCTCCTCTCTCTCCCATGTCCCAGCCTGGGCCGCCCTCTTCTTCCCCCCCCCTTCGCATCCATGGTGTCGTTTCTCCCCTGCCCTCCCGCTCCCATTGTTTTTCTTTTGTGACCACCCTCTTCGCTCCCCCCAACATGGTTTTTATTTTTTTTTTCTTGTTTTTAAATGTACCTCCGTGGTTCCGGCAGCGAAGCGTCAGGAAAGGAGGCGGTGCTCCCGACGTCTAGGTTTCCCTTCGCTGTGTTCCGCCTTCTTTTGACGTCATCCTTGACGTCAGAAGAAGGCGGAACACAGCAAAGGGAAGGCTAGACGTTGAGAGCGCCGCCTCCTTCCCTGACGCTTCGCTGCCGAGCGTTGCGATTGGATGAGTGTCATTGCTCCGCCCTCGACGTCATCACGTTTGACGCGTGGGCGGGGCAGACACAATGCGATCTCACCCCCTTCACTTTTGGCTAACAGAGGCTTCATTCGAACGTTGGAGGTGCGTTTTATATAGAGAGATTTACTGTTCCGGCTATAGTAGGATACAGGACATGTATAGTTACACTGCACATTGACCTTCGTGGGTGTTGTATGGGACCTTTTTGTAAACAGGGTCCATAGGATTAGGCATATCCATGAAGAATTGAGAACATAATAATAAAGTGAGAGGGAGGGATGGGGGTCGAGTCTGAGTTGGGGGAGGGCGGAAATGTTAAAAATTTTTTGATGATGCCACAATTATCTCTTTCGCATGCAGAGGGACATGTTAATTTTTTCTTTTTGTTGTATATTGAACATGTTGTTTACACTAATGACATCAATAAAAACTGTTGAAACTAAAGTGGATCTGTAGAAGACTAGAGAGAAAGTGGCAAAAATCATTGGGCCTAAATGTGAAAAAAAGAATTGGAGTTTTAACTCACTGTTTATAAAACTCCACCGACTTCAAAGAAAAAATTGTGGTATTCCAGTTTATAAGTAATGTTTCCGATACAAAGACTCTCTTCCAATTAGTCACGAAACTGACTTAATACTGTTAGTTTGACAAGCTTAGATGACACCCTGCCACCTACAGCAACTGAGTAAGCTTCTTTTTTTTTTTTAAGATAAAAGCCTTAAGATCAGAGCTGATGGTGAAATTAGGCCTTACCTGCTAATTTTCTTTCCTCTAGACCCTCCAGACCAGTCAAGACGCTTGGTTTATGCACTCCTACCAGCAGAGGGAGACTGAGAACACAAACTGTAACAATGTATAAGCTACCTGCCAACCCCCAAGCAGTCAGTAAATCAGTAACAAAGCAGAAAAGAACAAACACATAAAACAAATACATAGAACCCTGTACTCAGAACTTAAAACAGAAATAAATGTGCTTCTGTCGACCGAACGCCAAAGCGCTGCGGTCTGCCCCTGACAACGCAGAGGCTACTACCACTGAACTTCAGAAAACGAGAAGTCCAGAATTAAAGACCTATCCACCATAGCAACCCTGAGGCACAAAACCAAATCCAATCTGCAGACCACACTAAAACATACCGGGTGGGTTCTTGACCGGTCTGGAGGGTTTGGAGGAAAGAAAATTAGCAGGTAAGGCTTAATTTCACCTTCCTCAGCGACCCCCAGATGCTTGGGAAGTACTAAAGCAGTAAATAGTCTAAGGGTGGGAACCCCGAAAACCTGCCGCACCAAAACTCGCATCCTCTCTAGCCTGCACATCAATCCTATAATGCTTCACAAAAGAATGCAAAGAAGACCAGACAGTCGCTCTGCAAATATCTTGAGGAGGAATCTAACTACTTTCAGCCCAGGAGGAAGCCACCCCCCGAGTAGAATGCGCCTTAAGTACCGAAGGCACCTCACGCCCCTTGAGCAAGTATGCCGAAGAAACTGCCTCTTTCAACCATCTGGATATCGTTGCTTTAGAAGCTGCAGCACCCTTCTTAGGTCCCCCATACAACACAAACAACCTATCAGAGGCCCGAAACACTTGAGTCCTTGTCAAGTAAGAACGCAAAACTCGACGAACATCCAATTTAGCTAAACAGCATTGAGTCGAATTTCCCAACCTATCGCCCAAAACCGGCAAAGAAATGTCCTGATTCACATGAAACGAGGAAACCACCTTAGGCAAAAAGGATGGAACGGGCTTCAGGGACACCCTTTCCTTAGAAAAGGTCAAAAAAAGGAGCACAAGACAGCCTGCAACTCCGAAATCCACTGCGCCAAGGCAATAGCCACCAAAAACACAGTCTTCAGAGTGAGATCCTTAGAAGTACTCGAAACCAACGGCTCAAAGGGGGAACCCACCAACACCAGATTCAAATCTGTAGAAAAATGCTATTAGTTGCCTTCAGTGAAACCCAGGTCAAGGCAGGCTGGGAACTAGGCCTCCAAAAATCAAATAGCCATGTCTGACCCAGACAATGTCACTGCTGTAAAATGCTGAATTAAGCAACTGAGAAGCTGACAGAGGAAGATGGAATCTGTTCTCAAAACAACAGGCGGACAGATTAACAAGAGGTTGCAAGTGAAGATATTTTGTTTAAGGCAGATAACAGTGGGTCAAGTCAAAAGTAAAATAAGAGCTTCCGGGGGGGGGGGGGGGGGGGGGGGGGTGGGGGGGATGAAAGAAGACTTGGAAGTATGTGAACTCATTATTAGCAAAGATGCTGATACTTGGAACTTGGAAACATGTGAAGTCATAATTATGAACTGATAATATGCAAAGACTGGCAATGGGAAAATGAAAACCTAATAGGGATCAATGGTACAAGAAATGTATTTAAAGGCTAGTAGCTTCTGAGAGGGTAGGTAAAAGGGGATCCGGGAAGGCACGCAGAAGGGGGGTGCAGGCAGCCGGGGAACCCCAACGGGGCAGACTTCATGTGCCCAACACCCACATTCAGAAAGCTGCGCTACCGGAGGCAGAGAGGTTGGCCGGGTTAAGGAAGAAGAGGAGGAACTACCAGTCCTAGAATCCCTCTTTTCCCCACCCGGCTATGCAAGAATTAGGGGAGGAGATAGAAGATTGGGAAATGGTCTCTGAGGGAGGTGATGAGGGCCAGCTGGAGAGGCTGGGGGCGGGGGAAGTTGAAGAGGAGGATAAAATGGAGGTTACTGAAGGAGGAGGAACAGATGGAGATTGGAGCTCTGGCTCAAACCCGAAAAGCTGCTGTAAGAGGGTGGCTAGCTGTGCCTTGGAGAGACTGGTGGAAGACCAGAGGAGAGAGACTGAGGCGCTGGGGGAGATCTCTACTAAAGAGGAAACAGGTGCAGCCCCTGGGAGAGAAAGAGGGCTGGGCACAATTGAAACCCCAGTCTGAACCAGGTGGGACCAAAGCTGTGTAGCTGTGCTGTTAGAAAGACTGTGTAAACTGCTTCATACTGAAAAGGTCTGGGCCTGCAACCTACCAAGCTATTGTGTTTTCTTTCTGATAATGTACTGTTCCCTAAAAGAAGTAATTTTGGCTAAAGTGAAGTTATATGGACTGTTTAAACCCTGAATAAGACTTTGGCAGCAAACCTTAACAACCTGGGAGTAAGGTGTTTTCCTTTTGTGTCTATGCTGAATGGAAGCAAGAAAATAAAGTTGTTTTTTTTCTATAAACGTTTTGCCTTGATTGAGCCTCTGTGGAAACAATAGAGAGAGGAGAAAGTCCTGCAAGCTCTCAGGGGGTCTGGCGCTGAGTTCCCAGAACAGGCCAAGGTGATGTGGAGCGAGGCAACAGTCGGGTGAAGAAGGAAGCTAAGCAGGGTCGAGCCCGGATGGGTCCTGGAAGGGGGACCCAGCTACAAGCTAAGGCATTGCCCCGGAGACCACAGATAATGCTGACGGCACCCATTGTGTGTCGCGGAGCTCTGCACTCAGAATATGAGAAACGAGTGTCTGATATATGCCCTGTGATGATTTTGTACTAATCTGGCTATTGGTAAGTGAGCTAATAAGCTTTGACAGCTACTTTCTCATGTTTACAGAATCCCTGTGTCCTCCTGTTTGTGGAGTTCCTTAGTGCCTAGGCTGGGTAGATTAGTCTGGGACTATGCAAGGTCTGCTAGGTAATTAAACAGTATGACAGGGGGCACGTAAATCATTGGGAAGATAAATTCAAATCCAACAAAGGAACCACCTGACGCAGCAGCGGACGAATCAAATTCACGCCCCGCAAAAAACGAACCATGTCCGGAGAAGAGGCCAAGGATACACCCTGTACCTTCCCCCGGAAACGAGCCAAAGCCGCCACTTGTACCTTCAAAAGGAAATAGAGAGACCTCTATCCACAAAAATTCTAGCACTTCTGGAACCAAAAGGCGCCAAGGATAATAAGAACGCTCCTGACACCAGTTTTCAAAAATTTGCAACACATGAACATAAGTGACAGAGGTGGACCGTTTACGGGACTGCAACATAGTCTCAATTACTCTGGACGAAAACCCTTTCTTCCGCAACCTGTTCCTCTCAAGAGCCAAGCCATGAGAACGGAGACAGATCGGGCATCACTATGGGGCCTTGCACTAACAACACAGACTCCTATAGAGACGGCGGACCCCGAACTGCCAGACGCACTAGATCTCCGAACCACGGCCGACGAGGCCAATTCAGAGCTACCAGAATCACTGTGCCTAAGTGCCGCTCTATTCTCTGAACTACACGACCTACCAGGGCCCAAGGAGGAAACACGTACAACAGCTGTTGAGGAGGCCATGGAAGCACCAGGGCGTCTATCCCCTCGGACCGTGGATCCAGACGACTGAAAAACTTGGGCACCTGAGCAATGGCAGACGTCGCCATGAGGTCCATCACAGGCAGACCCCACTCCTTCACCAGACGATGAAACAGCGGACGATGAAGCGACCACTCTCCAGGGTCCAATGTGTGTATGCTCAGAAAATCTGCACTCACGTTGTCCACGCCGGCCACGTGACCTGCTGAGAGACACTGCAGATGAACTTACGCCCAATGCATTAGCTTCACTGTCTCCTCGGCAACCGCCCGACTCTTCATGCCCCCTTGATGACTGACATATGCGATGGCCATGGCATTGTCGGACAGAACCAGGACCGCCTTACCGCCCAGAAGATACTGAACAGCCTGGAGAGCCAAACGGATCGCCTGCGTTTCCAGCCGACTGATGGACCATCCGGCCTCCGACGACGACCAACAGCCCTGGACCACCTGTCCGAGGCAATGGGCCCCCCAACCTCCCAGACTGGCATCTGTGGTGAGAACAATCCAGTCCAGAGGATCCAAGGGCATGCCCTTCTCCAGATTCGGCGCGTGAAGCCACCACTGAAGGCTGAGGCGGGGAGCATCGGCAAAAAGAGTCTCTCATCCAAGTCCTGAGTCTGAGGAGACCAGTGATCCAGCAGGGACGACTAACTGCCACATGTGAGCCCGGGCCTATGGAACTACTTCTATCGACGTTGCCATGAGACCCAATACCTGCAGATAAAAGCGAGCTGAAGGAAGTCTCTTGGAGCAAAGCTGACAAATCAGAGCCTGCATCTTGACAATCCGAGCTGACGGTAGGAACACTTGGCCCTTCAACGTGTCGAAACGAACTCCCAGATACTCCAGGGACTGTGACGGAACTAGGTGACTTGTCCACGTTAACTACCCAACCGAGTGACTCCAAGAAACTCACCACTCTCGCAGTATCTCTACACTCTCCTGCCTTGGCTCGAATCAGCCAAGCGTCGAAATACGAATGGACCAAGATTCCTTGCTTCCTCAATGCCGCCACTACGACCACCATAACCTTGGAAAAGGTACGAGGCGCATTCACAAGACCGAATGGCAGAGCACAGAATTGAAAATGCTGTCCTAAGACCGCAAAACGAAGAAAACGCTGATGCGCCGCCCGAATGGGAATATGTAAATAGGCTTCTGTCCGATCCAATGAAGTGAGAAACTCCCCTGACTGAACTGCTACGATGACCGAATGCAAAGTCTCCATCCGGAAGGAGGGAACCTTCAGCGCCCCGTTGACCCTTTTCAGATCTAAAATAGGCCGGAAGGCACCCTCCTTCTTGGGAACCACGAAATAAATCGAGTAGCAACCCGCCCCCCTCTCTGAGGTGGGTACGGGATCCACAGCCCCCAGATCGACTAACTGGAGGGTTTGGCGAATTGCCCTGGCCTTGAGACGAGAGCGACACGGAGATCCCAGAAAAAAAAAATCGGGAAGAGGGCCATCGACCTCTAGGGCTGAGTACGCTGAAAAAAAAAAAAATCACCCTCTAGGCACACCATTGGCCCTACCCAGCCTGTACTGCCGAGCATCTCGCAGACGACCACGGCCTGATAGCCCTTGACCACCTGTTCTGGGACGCATCTCTGGCAGGCGCAGAACCTTAGCATCCCCAAGACTGCGTACCAACTTATCCAGCTCTTCCCCAAACAGCATAGAACCCTTGAAGGGGAGAGAACACAACTTGTACTTAGAGGCCGCATCTGCGACCCAACCTCGAAGCCAAAGAGCCCGACGAGCTCCCACAACCAATGCCATATTCTTTTGCCGATGCTCGCAGCAAATCATAAAGAGCATCCGCTAAGAAAGAAGAGTCCATCGCCAGCTTGGCTAATTCCTGCACCCAGGAAGATCTATCCACCGCCGGATCATCTAAGAGTTTTTCAGCCCAGCGGAAGCAAGCACGAGCTACTAAACCCTCCACACGAGGCCTGCAGCGACAAGGCGAACAGATCAAAACTACGCCTATTAAAGGATTCCTATCTTGAGGATCCCTGAGAGCAGCCCCCCATCAACAGGAATAGCAGTTGCTTTAGTGACCGCCGTCACCACTGCGTCTACTGTAGGAGACTTTAAAGATTCCATATCCTCTTGTGGAAGAGGATAAAGCCTCACCCTACAAGCAGAATCTGGGGAAGACCACTCCTGCATGACCATATCTCTGAGGTCTTTATTCATGGGAAAAGAAAGGGAAGACCAGCGAATACCCTTAACCAACGGGTCTACCTGCTTTACCTCCGCCACCGTGGTCTCAGGAGAATCAAATTTAAGTGTAGCAACCACAATCAATTCAGCCAGCTCATCTCTATGAAAGATCCTCACTACCGAGGGATCTTCACCTGGCAAGGACCCCTACTCCTCAGGACAAGTGTCCAGAAGAATGTCATCTTCAAGATCACTGCACTCCTCTTCTGAGTGCTGTAAGGACAAAAACTCAAGAGTCTTCTGACCACTCCAGAAGAGGGCGCTTGGCAACTAAGGGACCTACCCCCTTCTGAAGGTCTGCCTTCTGGGATCTTGACTTCCACACCTGGAACATCGACCAAATAAAATCAGGTGGGAATTTTATTTATTGCATTTGTATCCCACATTATTCCACCTCTTTGCAGACTCAAAGTGGCTTACAATAAATCATGGATAGTGGAAATGAGAGGAGAATTGACATTTAGTGTTACAGAAGTAGTTTGGGTAGCATGGTAATGGAAAACAAGATAGTAACATGACATAAGGCATTCTTAACATTGCTAGATATGTGTGGGGAATTCACAAGTTTTGGTTTTTGTGGTATATCTTGTCAAAGAGATGGGTCTTCAGTTGTTTGCGGAAGTTGGTCAGTTCATAGGTTGCTTTTAGGTTCCGTGGCAGTGCATTCCAGAATTGCGTGCTCATATAGGAAAAGGTTGATGCGTGCATTAGTTTATATTTTAGGCCTTTGCAGTTAGGGAAATGAAGATTAAGGAATGTGCGAGATAATCTTTTAGCATTCCTGGGTGGTAGGTCGATCAGGTCCCGTCATGTAGGCTGGGACCTCGCCGTGGATGATTTTGTGTACTAGGGTGCATACTTTGAACGTGATGCGTTCGAGTGGTAACCAGTGTAGCTTTTCTTGTAGGGGCTTTGCACTTTCATATTTTGGTTTTCCAAATATGAATCTGGCTGCTGTGTTCTGGACTGTCTGGAGTTTTTTTTTTTTTTTTTTGAGTATTTGCCCCCGAGCACTCAGGAGACCAGCCTACGTTCTGCCCCTGAAAATCCTGCAATGTCTGAGGCGAAACCGCAGGGCCGGAGGAATCCAAGATGGCGGTAGTTCCCGCCAAAATCGGAACCGCCGCTACGGCACCCGGGAGCAAAGGACATATCAACAGAACAGCGAATGATACACACCTGTAGTAGGTGTTCTCCAAGGACAGCAGGCTGATTGTTCTCATGACTGGGTGATGTCCCACAGCAGCCCCCTCCAACCGGAAAAAGTCTCGCAGGAGGTCCCGCACATGCGCGGCTGTCTTCCCACCCGTGCGCGACCGCTCCCGCTCAGTTATTATTTATTGCATTTGTATCCCACCTTTTCCCACCTATTTGCAGGCTCAAAGTGGCTTACAGAGTGTGGCTATGACAATCATTTTGTGATAACAGGTACATTTCTTATAGATTGAATATTGTTAAGAGAAGATAAGCATATATGATCTACGTTTCTTGGTGACGAGTACAATTATTGATTAACGATTAGGTAATTGAGGATGGATATGGAAGAGTTATGTCAGTTAAAGGTGTGGTGTGGTCATTGTGTGAGCCGTTGAAGTGGTTTGTAGGTTATGTATTTTCCTTGTATGCCTTTTGGAAGAGATGAGTTTTCAGAGATTTGCAGAAGTTAGTTATATCGTCAATAGCTTTCAGGTCTGTAGGAAGATCATTCCACAGCTGCGTACTCAAGTAGGAAAAGGTGGTGGCGTGTGTCAGTTTGTATTTCAGTCTTTTGCAACTGGGGAAGTGCAGGTTGAGATATTCGCAGGAGGATCTTACCGCGTTTCTGGGAGGCAGGTCCACAAGGTTTATCATATAGATTGGGGCGTCTGCGTGTATAATTTTGTGTACTATCGTGCAAATCTTGAACTCGACACGTTCTTTGAGTGGGAGCCAATGGAGTTTCTTTCTTAATGGTTTAGCACTTTCATATTTATTTTTTCCAAAAATGAGTCTGGCTGCTGTGTTCTGAGCGGTTTGTAGTTTTTTGATAGTTAAGTTAAGTAAAAAGCAAAGGAATAAGAAATAACTCCAAAGGGGAGGAGGGAGGGTACATGAGAACTATCAACTTGCTGTCCTCGGAGAATACCTGCTACAGGTATGTATCATTCGCTTTCTCTGAGGACAAGCAGGCTGCTTGTTCTCACGACTGGGATATCCCTAGCTCCCAGGCTCACTCAAAACTACAAACAAGGCACTCAAATTGGGCCTTGCAACGGCGAGGACATAACAAAAATTGACCTACGAAGAACAACTGAGAGTGCAGCCTGAACAGAATAAAACTGGGCCTAGGGGGGTGGAGTTGGATTCTAAACCACGAACAGATTCTGCAGCACCAACTGCCCAAACAGACTGTCGCGTCAGGTATCCTGCTGGAGGCAGTAATGAGATGTGAATGTGTGGACTGAAGACCACGTCGCAGCCTTGCAAATCTCTTCAATAGTGGCCGACTTCAAGTGGGCCACTGATGCCGCCATGGCTCTAACACTTTGAGCCGTGACATGAACCTCCAGAGTCAGCCCAGCCTGGGCGTAAGTGAAGGAAATGCAATCTGCTAGCCAATTGGAGATGGTGCGTTTCCCGACAGCAACCCCCTTCCTGTTGGGGTCAAAAGAAACAAATAATTGGGCGGACTGTCTGTGGGGGGCTTGTCCACTCCAGGTAGAAGGCCAATGCTCTCTTGCAGTCCAATGTCTGCAACTGACGTTCAGCAGGGCGGGTATGTGGACGGGGAAAAATGTTTGCAAGACAATTGACTAGTTCAGATGGAAATCCGACACCACCTTTGGCAGGAACTTAGGGTGAGTGCGGAGGACTACTCTGTTATGATGAAATTTGGTTTAGGGAGCATGGGCTACCAAGGCTTGAAGCTCACTGACCCTCCGAGCTGAAGTGACTGCCACCAAGAAAATGACCTTCCAAGTCAAGTACTTCAGATGGCAAGAAGCCAGTGGCTCAAAAGGAGGTTTCATCAGCTGGGTGAGGACGACGTTGAGATCCCATGACACTGTTGGAGGTTTGACAGGGGGCTTTGACAAAAGCAAACCTCTCATGAACCGAACTACCAAAGGCTGTCCAGAGACAGGCTTACCCTCTACACAATAATGGTAAGCACTAATTGCACTAAGATAGTTCCTTACTGAGTTGGTTTTGAGGTCAGACTCCGATAAGTGTAGAAGGTATTCAAGCAGGGTCTGTGCAGGACAAGAGCGAGGTTCTAGGGCCTTGCTGTCACACCAGACGACAAATCCCCTCCACTTGAAAAAGTAACTCTTCTTAGTGGAATCTTTTCTGGAAGCAAGCAAGACTCGGGAGACACCCTCAGAAAGACCTAAGGCAGCGAAATCTATGCCCTCAACATCCAGGCCGTGAAAGCCATAGACTGGAGGTTGGGATGCAAAAGTGCCCCCCTCGTTCTGAGTGATGAGGGGTTGGAAAACACTCCAATCTCCACGGTTCTTTGGAGGACAACTCCAGAAGAAGAGTGAACCAGATCTGACTGGGCCAAAAGGGCGCAATCAGAATCATGGTGCCGCAGACTTGCTTGAGTTTCAGCAAAGTCTTTCCCACCAAAGGTATGGGAGGATACGCGTACAGAAGTCTGCTTCCCCAATGCAGGAGAAAAGCGTCCGACGCTAGTCTGTCGTGGGCCGGAAGCCTGGAACAGAACTAAGGCAGCTTGTGATTGGTCTGTGTGGTGAAAAGATCCACCGAGGGGGTGCCCCACTCCTGGAAGATCTTGCGTACCACTCGCAAACTGAACGACCATTCGTGCGGTTGCACGAGTCTGCTCAATCTGTCGGCCAGACAGTTGTTTACGCCTGCCAGGTACGTGGCTTGGAGAAGCATATCATGCTTGCAAGCCCAGCACCACATCCCGACGGCTTCCTGACACAGGGGGAGAGATCCAGTGCCCCCCTGCTTGTTGATGTAGTACATCGCAACCTGGTTGTCTGTCCAAATTTGGATAACTTGAAAGGACAGCCGATCTCTGAAAGCCTTCAGCACGTTCCAGACCGCTCAACTCCAGGAGGTTGATCTGTAGACCGGATTCCTGGAGGGACCACCGTCCTTGAGTGTGGAGCCTTTCAACATGGGCTCCCCACCCTAGGAGAGATGCATCCGTCGTCAGCACCATTTACGGCTGAGGAATTTGGAATGGGCGTCCCAAGATCAAATTGGAGCGCATCGTCCACCAGCGGAGTGAAGTGCGAAAGCTGGCGGGCAGTCGGATCCCATCCACTAGATTCCCCGTAGCCTGATATCACTGGGAAGCTAGGGTCCATTGAGCTGGTCTCATGTGAAGACGTGCCATGGGAGTCACATGGACTATAGAGGCCAAATGGCCCAGGAGTCTCAACATCTGCCGAGCTGTAATCTGCTGGGATGCTCTGGCCCGGGAAGCGAGGGACAGAAGTGTCTGCGCCCTCGCCTCGGGGAGATAGGCATGAGCCGTCTGTGAATTCAGCAGGGCTCCAATGAATTCGAGTGACTGGACTGGGTGCAGATGGGACTTTGGGTAGTTTCTCACAAACCCCAGTAGCTCCAAAAGTTGAATAGTCCTCTGTATGGACTGTAGAGCTCCTGCCTCCGAGGTGCTCTTCACCAGCCAATCGTCAAGATAAGTGAACACATGCACCCCCAGCTTGCGTAGCGATGCAGCAACCACTACTAGGCACTTCGTTAACACCCGTGGCGCGGAGGTGAGCCCAAAGAGCAGCACACAATACTGGAAATGCTGTGTCCCCAGACGGAATCTGAGATACTGTCTGTGAGCTGGCAGTATCGGGATGTGGGTATAAGCATCCTTTAAATCCAGGGAGCATAGCCAATCGTCTTTCTGAATCATGGGGAGAAGGGTGCACAAGGAAAGCATCCTGAACTTTTCTCGGACCAGATATTTAAGCCACATTGAACCTGCAAATAGGTCGGGGAATGTGGGATACAAATGCAATAAATAATAAAAATAATAATATTTGTTCAGGTCTCAGGTCTAGGATGGGACGCATCCCCCCTGTTTTCTTTTCCACAAGGAAGTACCTGGAATAGAATCCCAGCCCTTCTTGCCCTGGTGGTACGGGCTCAACCACATTGGCGCTGAGAAGGGCGGAGAGTTCCTCTTCAAGTACCTGCCTGTGGTGGGAGCTGAAGGACTGAGCTCCTGGCGGGCAATATGGCGGAGTGGAGGTCAAATTGAGGGCATACCTGCACTGCACTATTTGGAGAACCCACTGGTTGGAGACTATAAGAGACCACCTTTGGTGAAAAAATGTCAACCTCCCCCCGACCGGTAGATTGTCCGGCACAGGCACTTGTATGGCGGCTATGCTCCCTTGGATCCAGTCAAAAGCCCGTCCTCTGCTTTTGCTGCGGAGCCGCAGGGGCCTGCTTGGTCACACGCTGTTGATGGGAATGAGCGCGCTGGGACTGAACCTGGGAAGACTGTCATAAGTACATAAGTAATGCCATACTGGGAAAAGACCAAGGGTCCATCGAGCCCAGCATCTTGTCCACGACAGCGGCCAATCCAGGCCAATGGCACCTGGCAAGCTTCCCAAATGTACAAACATTCTATACATGTTATTCCTGGAATTTTGGATTTTCCAAGTCCGTTTAGTAGCGGTTTATGGACTTGTCCTTTAGGAAACCGTCCAACCCCTTTTTAAACTCTGCTAAGTTAACCATCTTCACCACATTCTCCGGCAATGAATTCCAGAGTTTAATTACACGTTGGGTGAAGAAACATTTTCTCCGATTTGTTTTAAATTTACTACACTGTAGTTTAATCGCATGCCCCCTAGTCCTAGTATTTTTGGAAAGCGTGAACAGACGCTTCACATCCACCTGTTCCACTCCACTCATTATTTTATATACCTCTATCATGTCTCCCCTCAGCCGTCTCGGGAAGGAGGATTGTACCTACGCTTGGTGTAAGCATAAGAAGCAGTCCTCTTTCCCCTGAAAAATCGCCTACCTGAAGAGGTAGGTGCTGAAGGTGCCCGGTGGGAGAGGTTGCCAAGGGCAGTTTCCCGCTGGTGAAGCTGTTCGACTTTCTCACCAAAAATATTACCACCCCCCCCCCCCCCCCCCCCGGCAAGGGACATCCGCCAGCCGTTGCTGGGTCCAGTTGTTCAGGTCAGAAGCACGCAGCCATGACAGCCTGTGCATCACTATACCCTGGGCAGCGGCTCTGGATGCAACATCACAAGTATCATAAATACCCCTGGACAGGAATTTGCGAGACGCCTTCAGCTGCCTGACCACCTCCTGAAAGGGCCTGGCCTGCCCCGGCGGGAGCTTGTCAACCAGGTCCGCCAGTTGCCGCAAATTATTTCGCATGTGGATGCTCGTGTAGAGCTGGTATGATTGGATCTTGGTCACGAGCATGGAAGAATGATAGGCCTTCCTCCCAAACGCGTCCATAGTGCGAGATTCCTGCCCCGGGGGCGCCGAGGCGGTATCCCTCGAACTCTTGGCCCTCTTGAGAGCAGAGTCCACGACTGCTGAGTCATGTGACAACTGAGGCCGCATCAACTCCGGGTCTGTGTGGACTCTATATTGGAACTCTGCTTTCTTGGGGATGGTGGGATTAGATAGGGACTTCAACCAGTTCCGAAGCAGTGTCTCCTTCAGCACATTATGCAACGGTACCGTGGAAGACTCTCTAGGTGGTGATGGATAATCGAGGACCTCCAGCATCTCATCCCTCGGCTCATCCACGGTGACCACTGGGAAGGGAATGCTCACAGACATGTCCCTAACAAAGGAGGCAAAGGAAAGGCTCTCAGGTGGCGAGAGCTTCCTTTCAGGTGAAGGAGTGGGGTCAGAGGGAAGACCTCCTCCTACCCCCACGAGGCCTCCTCCTCAGTGTCAGACATGAGTTCTCTGACTTCCGTTCGAACCCGGGACCGTCTCGACTCAGAGGAACCATGTCCTCGATGATGGCGTTGAGAGGTGGACTCCCACGCCTGCAGGGACGAAGCTCCCTCCATCGACGGGGATTCCACCTGAGTGGCGTCAGAGACCGATGCCGTAAGCGGTACCGGTGTCGACGACCGCATCACAGGGCCAGAGCCAGCCGGTGCTTCCATCAACGGTGCCAAGGGCGCAAGCACCCCCCCGGCACCGGGAGAGACTGGTGCAGCAGCCCTTCCAGGATACCTGGAAGAATGGCTCGGAGGCGCTCGTCCAGAGTCTCTGTCGGGAAAGGCTGAGGGGCCAGTGCAGTAGTCGATGCTCGAATCTGCACGGGGCCAGGAGCCGGTACCGGGCTGCCCAACGACAGACACCTCTTGGATGGAGGGGGAGCGGTCCTCCCGGCGTCGATGCTTCTCGGGTGCCGAATCTCTCGACGCCCCGGAGCTCCGGGTACCGTGTGAAGGGGGCAACCGAAGACGATGCTTCTAAGTCAACTTCTTTCAACGCACGTCATTGGCGCTCCGCGGTACCGACGAGGACGTGGAATCCACACGCCTCCTCGGGGTCAGGTCCGAAAGGGGTCGGTCCCGATGGCCCTGTACAGCAGGAACTGCCGAGGCAGGTGGAGGCCCACTTGGCTGCTCACTGCTCCCAGCAAAGGCCGGTGGTACCTGTACTCCTCAGGTTGATGCCATGTCCGGAGCCGAAGTCGATTCTGCCGAAGTCGACACCACCACTGCTGATGCTGCCGACGTCAACACCGAAGGGCCAGTGCAAGCTCCAAAAATCCGATCCCGTTGAGCTTGCCTCGCTACCTGCGTCTGCTTCTTCATGCTGAGACAAGTTACACGCTTTGGGATTATGCTCAGGCCCAAGGAACTGAAGACACCAAGCGTGGGTATCAGAAAGCAAGATCTGCCGGCCGCACCGACCACAGTTTTTGAAGCCGCTTGGTATCCTCGATGTCATCGACGGAAAAATCGCGGCAGTGAGGTCAAAATCGGCGATGGTGGCAGGAAAAAGGGCCACCAAGAGGAAAAACGCGAATGCGCAACCACGAGGCCGCGACGGCAGCAAAAAGAACTAAACACGCCAAAACTAAGAAAAGTAGGAGACTTTTTTTTTAACGAAGAGAGAAAAAGGCGCGGACGGCGCCACTAAAGAAAAAGCAGGCGCGGACGGCGCCACCAAAGAAAAAGCGAGGCCACTAAACCGGTTTCCGAGGCTGTCAACGGAGAGGGGCGCAATTCAGTCTCTCTCCAAGCGCGGAAAACAAGAAACTGAGTGGGAGCCGTCGCGCACGGGCGGGAAGACGGCCGTGCATGCACGGTGGGCATGCCCCACGCGTGGGACCTCCCGCGAGACTCTTTCCAATTGGAGGGGCCTGCCATGGGATGTCACCCAGTCGTGAGAACAAGCAGCCTGCTTGTCCTCGGAGAACTGAGCTGACCCTGGAAACCTCTGCAGAAATACCGGAGGTGAAGAAAGAGGCGGTTTCGGCTCCCCACAGAGCCTGCATTGTGCCCCCGGCGCGTCCACACCTCGGCGCGCACATAACCGGCAACGGGATGGTTTCCCTGCTGACATCCCTCAGGGAAGAAAGGAGGTAAGTAACCCAACAGGCAGCAGCGCCCAGACTCACTCACTCTCACAAACGCACTGCAGCTCTCCCGGTCAGCCCCAAAACAAACAAGCAGAGCTTTTCTTTTTCTAACTGGCTTCTTACCTCCCAGCCCGGTTGCTAAAAGCTGACAAGGGCTATGGCTCTCAAGGTTCCTGCAGTCACACAGGAGCCGAGGCACAGGGCTGACTGCTCAGGAGAACACAGCAGGGGGAGGGACCCGATCACCGGGGGTGACACCCCAGGGGAAAAACGGAGCCCCACAGGACCCACTTCCCCGAAGCACACAGATTCTAAGTACAGGGTGCTAACCAACAAAAGGCCTAAAACAAATCCCCAGCATACTAGACCAGACTGACTGCTCAGGCTGCGTGTCTACCCTCTGCTGGAGACTGAGATTTACTGGCTGCTTGGGGGTTGGCAGGTGGTTTATACACTGTTGCAGTTTTAGTGTTCTCAGTCTCCCTCTGCTGGTAGGAGTGCATAACCCAAGCGTCTTAACCGGTCTGGAGGGTCGCTGAGGAATTTCTAAATTTTGTACCATCTGAAAAGCGAATGATACATACCTGTAGCAGGTGTTCTCCGAGGACAGCAGGCTGATTGTTCTCACGACTGGGTTGACGTCCACGGCAGCCCCCACCAACCGGTACAAAAACTTCGCGGACGGTCCCGCACGCAGGGTACGCCCATCGCGCATGCGCGGCCGTCTTCACGCCCGTGCGCGACCGTTCCCGCTCAGTTGAATGACAAGCAAGGAATGAGTAAAACACAACTCCAAAGGGGAGGAGGGAGGGAGGGTAGGTGAGAACAATCAGCCTGCTGTCCTCGGAGAACACCTGCTACAGGTATGTATCATTCGCTTTCTCCGAGGACAAGCAGGCTGCTTGTTCTCAAGACTGGGGTATCCCTAGCTCTCAGGCTCACTCAAAACAAAAACCCAGGTCAATTGAACCTCGCAACGGCGAGGGCATAACAGAAATTGACCTACGAAGAACAACTAACTGAGAGTGCAGCCTGCACAGAACAAATCGGGTCCTGGAGGGTGGAGTTGGATTCAAACCCCAAACAGGTTCTGCAGCACCGACTGCCCGAACCGACTGTCGCGTCGGGTATCCTGCTGGAGGCAGTAATGTGATGTGAATGTGTGGACAGATGACCACGTCGCAGCCTTGCAAATCTCTTCAATAGTGGCTGACTTCAAGTGGGCCACTGACTACTCTGTTGTGATGAAATTTGGTATACGGAGCATGAGCTACCAGGGCCTGCAGCTCACTGACTCTATGAGCTGAAGTAACTGCCACCAAGAAAATGACCTTCCAGGTCAAGTACTTCAGATGGCATGAATGCAGTGGCTCAAAAGGAGGTTTCATCAGCTGGGTGAGGACAACGTTGAGATCCCATGACACTGCAGGAGGCTTGACAGGGGGCCTTGACAAAAGCAAGCCTCTCATGAATCGAACGACTAAATGCTCTCCAGAGATGGCTTTACCCTCTACACGATGATGGTAAGCACTAATCGCACTAAGGTGATTCCTTACTGAGTTGGTCTTGAGACCAGACTCTGATAAGTGCAGAAGGTATTCAAGCAGGCTCTGTGCAGAAGAACGAGGTTCTAGGGCCTTGCTCTCACACCAGACGACAAACCTCCTCCACTTGAAAAAGTAACTCTTTTTAGTGGAATCCTTTCTAGAGGCAAGCTAGACCCGGGTCAGACAAACCCATTGAAGCAAAATCTACGCCCTCAACATCCAGGCCGTGAGAGCCAGAGACTGAAGGTTGGGGTGCAGAAGCGCTCCGTCGTTCTGCGAAATGAGAGTCGGAAAACACTCCAATCTCCACGGTTCTTCGGAGGACAACTCCAGAAGAAGAGGGAACCAGATCTGACGGGGCCAAAAAGGTGCTATCAGAATCATGGTGCCATGGTCTTGCTTGAGCTTCAGTAATGTCTTCCCCACCAAAGGTATGGGAGGATAAGCATACAGGAGGCCGGTCCCCCAATGGAGGAGAAAGGCATCCGACGCCAGTCTGCCGTGTGCCTGTAGTCTGGAACAGAACAGAGGCAGCTTGTGGTTGGTCTGAGAGGTGAAAAGGTCCACCGAGGGAGTGCCCCACTCTCGGAAGATCTTGCGTACCACTCTGGAATGGAGCGACCACTCGTGAGGTTGCATGACTCTGCTCAGTCTGTCAGCCAGACTGTTGTTTACGCCTGCCAGGTATGTGGCTTGGAGAAGCATGCCGAACTGGCAGGCCCAACGCCACAAATCCCGACGGCTTACTGACACAGGGGGCGCGATCCGGTGGCCCCCTGCTTGTTGATGTAATACATTGCAACCTGGTTGTCTGTCCGAATTTGGATGATTTGGTAGGACAGCCGATCTCTGAAGGCTTTCAGTGCGTTCCAGACCGCTCGGAGCTCCAGGAGATTGATCTGAAGATCTTGTTCCTGGAGGGACCATAGTCCCTGGGTGTGGAGCCCATCGACATGAGCTCCCCACCCCAGGCGAGATGCATCCGTCGTCAGCACCTTCGTGGGCTGCGGAATTTGGAATGGACGTCCCAGGGTCAAATTGGTCTGAATGGTCCACCAGTGCAGCGAATTGCGGCAACTGGGGGACAGACGGATGACATCTTCTAGATTCCCGGTAGCTTGACACCACTGGGAAACTAGGGTCCATTGAGCAGGTCTCATGTGACGGCGAGCCATGGGAGTCACATGAACCGTGGAGGCCATATGACCCAGGAGTCTCAACATCTGCCGAGCTGTGACCTGCTGAGACGCTCTGGTCTGGGAAGCGAGAGACAGGAGATTCTGCGCCCTTGCTTCGGGAAGGAAGGCCTGGGCCGTCTGTGAATTCAGCAGAGCTCCTATGAATTCCAGAGATTGGACTGGCTGGAGATGGGACTTTGGGTAATTTATCACAAACCCCAGCAGCTCCAGGAGGTGAATAGTTAACTGCATGGACCGAAGAGCTCCTGCCTCCGACGTGTTCTTGACCAGCCAATCGTTGAGATACGGGAACACGTGCACTCCCAGCTTGCGTAGGTATGCCGCAACCACCACGAGACACTTCGTGAACACCCGTGGGGCAGAGGCGAGCCCAAAGGGCAGCACACAATACTGAAAGTGCCGTGTCCCCAGATGGAATCTGATATACTGTCTGTGAGCTGGCAGTATCGGGATGTGGGTGTAAGCGTCCTTTAAATCCAGGGAACATAGCCAATCGTCTTTCTGAATCATTGGTAGAAGGGTGCCCAAGGAAAGCATCCTGAACTTCTCTTTGACCAGGTATTTGTTCAGGCCTCTCAGGTCTAGGATGGGGCGCATCCCCCCTGTTTTCTTTTCCACAAGGAAGTACCTGGAATAGAATCCCTGCCCTTCCTGCCCGGGTGGCACGGGCTCGACCGCATTGGCGCTGAGAAGGGCGGAGAGTTAGTTAGTGGGGTTCCTCAGGGGTCTGTGCTAGGACTGATGCTTTTTAATATATTTATAAATGATTTAGAGATGGGAGTAACTAGCGAGGTAATTAAATTTGCTGATGACACAAAGTTATTCAAAGTCGTTAACTCGCGACAGGATTGTGAAAAATTACAAGAGGCCCTTACGAGACTGGGAGACTGGGCGGCTAAATGGCACATGACGTTTAATGTGAGCAAGTGCAAGGTGATGCATGTGGGAAAAAAAGAGCCCGAATTATAGCTACGTCATGCAAGGTTCCACGTTAGGAGTTAGGGACCAAGAAAGGGATCTGGGTGTCGTCGTCGATAACACACTGAAACCTTCTGCTCAGTGTGCTGCTGCGGCTAGGAAAGCGAATAGAATGTTGGGTATTACTAGGAAAGGTATGGAAAACAGGTGTGAGGATGTTATAATGCCGTTGTATCGCTCCATGGTGCGACCGCACCTTGAGTATTGTGTTCAATTCTGGTCGCCGCATCTCAAGAAATTGGAAAAGGTGCAGCGAAGGGCGACTAAAATGATAGCGGGGATGGGACAACTTCCCTATGAAGAAAGACTAAGGAGGCTAGGGCTATTCAGCTTGGAGAAGAGACGGCTGAGGGGAGACATGATAGAGGTATATAAAATAATGAGTGGAGTGGAACAGGTGGATGTGAAGCGTCTGTTCACGCTTTCCAAAAATACTAGGACTAGGGGGCATGCGATTAAACTACAGTGTAATAAATTTAAAACAAATTGGAGAAAATTTTTCTTCACCCAACGTGTAATTAAACTCTGGAATTCATTGCCGGAAAATGTGTTGAAGGCGGTTAGCTTAGCAGAGTTTAAAAAGGGGTTGGACGGTTTTCTAAAGGACAAGTCCATAAACCGCTACTAAACTGACTTGGAAAAATCCAAAATCCCAGGAATAACATGTATAGAATGTTTGTACGTTTGGGAAGCTTGCCAGGTGCCCTTGGCCTGGATTGGCCGCTGTTGTGGACAAGATGCTGGGCTCGATGGACCCTTGGTCTTTTCCCAGTATGGCATTACTTATGTACTTATGAGTTCCTCTGCAAGTACCTGCTTGTGATGGGAGCTGAAGGATTGGGCTCCCGGTGGGCAATTTGGTGGAGTGGAGGCCCAATTCAGGGTGTATCCACACCGCACTATTTGGAGAACCCACTGGTCGGAGGTTATCACAGGCCACCTTTGGTGAAATACTGTCAGCCTCCCTCCGACCGGCAGGTCGTCCGGTACGGACACTTTGATGGCGGCTATGTTCCCATGGATCCAGTCAAAAACCCGTCCCCGGCTTTTGCTGTGGAGGCGCAGGGGGCTGCTTAGGCGCACGCTGTTGACTGGAACGAGCGCGCTGGGACTGTCCCTGTGCCTGAGGAGGCCTTCGGGCCGGCTGGGTGTACCTACGCTTGTTATAGGCGTAGGGCGCAGCCTGCCTGGCCCGGGAAAAACGTCCACCTGCTGAGGTGGATGCTGAAGGCACCCGGAGGGAGAGCTTGTCGAGGGCGGTTTCCCGCTGATGTAGTTGGTCCACCAACTGCTCGACCTTCTCGCCGAAAATATTATCCCCCCGGCAAGGGACATCCACCAGCCGTTGCTGGGTGCGGTTGTCCAGGTCAGAGGCACGCAGCCAGGAGAGTCTGCGCATCACTATACCTTGGGCCGCAACTCAGGATGCCACATCACAGGTGTCATAGATACCCCTGGACAGGAATTTTCTGCACGCCTTCAGCTGCCTGACCACCTCCTGAAAGGGCCTGGACTGCTCCGGAGGGAGCTTGTCGGCCAGGTCCGCCAGTTGCTTCACATTGTTACACATGTGAATGCTCGTGTAGAGCTGGTACGACTGGATGCGGGTCACGAGCATGGAAGATTGGTAGGCCTTCCTCCCAAACGAGTCCAGAGTGCGAGACTCCCGCCCCGGGGGCGCCGAGGTGGTATCCCTCGAACTCCGTGCTCTCTTGAGAGCAGAGTCCACGACCGCCGAGTCATGAGGCAATTGGGGCCACATCAACTCTGGGCCAGAGTGGATCCTGTATTGGGACTCCGCTTTCTTGGGGATGGTGGGGTTAGTTAAGGGCTTCAGCCAGTTCCGAAGCAGTCTCTTTGAGGACATTGTGCAACGGCACCGTGAAAGACTCTCTAGGTGGTGATGGATAGTCGAGGACCTCGAGCATCTCAGCCCTCGGCTCATCCACAGAGACCACGGGGAAGGGAATGCAAATAGACATGTCCCTGATGAAGGAGAGGCTCTCAGGAGGCGAGAGCTTCCTCTCCGGTGAAGGAGTGGGGTTGGAGGGAAGGCCCTCAGACTCCTCTGAGGAGAAATATCTGGGGTCCTCCTCCTCCCCCCACGAGGCCTCTTCCTCGGTGTCGGACATGAGCTCTTGCAGCTCTGACCTGAACCGGGCCCGTCTCGACTGCGAGGAACCATGTCCTCGATGGTGGTGTCGAGCGGTGGACTCCCGCGTCGGCGGGGATGAAGCTCCCTCCATCGACGTCGATGGGGATTCTACCTGCGTGGCGGTCGACACCGGTGCCGCAAGCGGCGTCGGAGGCCTCGGCATCGGGCTGGAGCACACCGGCACCTCCATCAACAA
Source organism: Microcaecilia unicolor (assembly GCF_901765095.1). Lineage (NCBI taxonomy): Eukaryota > Metazoa > Chordata > Amphibia > Gymnophiona > Siphonopidae > Microcaecilia > Microcaecilia unicolor. Next base: position 151,190,587 of record NC_044038.1, on the reverse strand, counting down.
CACCGGTGCCGGCGAAGCCTGGCGCATCAGCCCTTCCAAAATCCCTGGAAGGATGGCTCGGAGACACTCGTCAAGGCCCGCTGTCGGGAAAGGTAAGGGGGGCCGGTGCCGGAAGCTGCTCGGGTCCAGGAGACGGTACCGAAGCACCCGTGGAATGACGCAGCGACACCTCTTCGACCGAGGGGGAACGCTCCTCTCGGCACTGCCGCTTCCTCGGCGTCGAGTCATCTCTGGAGGCGCTGCAGCTGGTGTTCCCATGCGCCGTGGGCGACCGATGACGGTGCTTTTTGGCTTTCTTCCAGTGCCCATCATCGGCGCTGGGTGGTAGAGATGAAGAGGAGGTAGAACCCCCCCGGCCTTGAGGAATCGGGTCTGACAGGGTTCGGTCTCGATGGCCCTGGGTAGAGGGAGTGGCCGGGGACGATTGCCCGCGCGGCCGCTCACCCCCGCCGTCGGGCCAACGGTACCTGTACTCCTGGGGTCGGTGCCATCGTCAGTGCCGATTTCGTCGACAGCGGTACCGAAGACCCGCCGTCGACACCGATGCCGTCGAGGGGGCGGTGCAAGTTCCAAAAAGACGGTCCCGAAGAACTTGCCTCGTCACCTGTGTCCGCTTCTGCATGCCGAGACACAAGGTGCACGTCTTGGTATTATGCTCCGGCCCAAGGCACTGGAGGCACCAAGCATGGGTATCGGTTTGCGAGATCTGCCGGCCGCACCGACCACACTTCTTGAATCCGCTTGGGACCTTCGAGGACATCGACGGAAAAATCGCATCGGCGAAATCAAACTCGTCTATGGTGGCGGTGAAAAGCACACCCGAAAATAAACGACCGCGCGGCCACAAGGCCACAACGAGGCGCCCCCGCGGCTAAAGACAACGAGGGGACAACTTTTTTTTTTAAAAGAAAAAGAAACGCGAACGCGTACAAAAGAAAGAGAAAAAAACTCAGAGAAAAAAAACTTGCGGCTAGGCCGCGATCCGGTTTCCAGGGCTGACAGAGAGAGAGAGAGACGATAACACGTCTCTCTCCACCGCGGAATTGAAAAAAAACTGAGCGGGAACGGTCGCGCACGGGCGGGAAGACGGCCACGCATGCGGGGTGGGCGTACCCTGCGTGCGGGACCGCCCGCAATGTTTTTGTTCCGGTTGGTGAGGGCTGCTGTGGACGTCAACCTAGTCGTGAGAACAAGCAGCCTGCTTGTCCTCGGAGAACTCATGGTACATCTGAGACTGCTGTAGATAAACTTTGGACAGACTGATCTGCTGACTGGACTTTGTTCAATTCAGTTTTGTATATATTCTAAATCATGTATAGTAGATCCTTTTCCTCCCTCTGATGGTTTCACCTCCGCAAGTGCTTTTAGTTATCCTATTTAACTGGATCAAATATCTACTTAAACAGGGTTGTTTTCCTAGCAGAATGGGTGAAATTGTCATCACACCTATTATGAAGGATTTAAGAGCGCCAAAAGGTTTAGTATCTAATTACAAACTGCTGCATCTATACTTTTTGTAAAACTTATAAAAGGTTTAGTTTGTTCTCAGATCTATATTTGTCTCAACATAATATTCTTCATTTTACACAATCTAGTTTTAAATCTTCACACAATACCGAGATGGTAGTAATTTCTATCTGTGATACGGCCCGTCAAATGTCTAAAAATGGCAGAACTTTGTTACTTCAGTTTGATTTCTTGTCTACTTTTAACCTGGTAGACCATGATTTAATGCTTTCTGCATTAAACCAAATTGGTATAGATGGGAGACTGTTGAACTGGTTTTGGGTATCTCGATCTTATGGGGCAAAGAATAATGGAATTTTATCAGATACTTGGAGTAACCCCTGTGGTGGTCCCCTTTATCGCCCACTATGTTTAACATCTTTCTATATTCTTTGGGCCTAGAACTATCAAAAGCAAGTCTCACTGTCCATAGTTATGCTGATAATAGTTCCCTCTTCTGTCACAAGTCATTAATTTGGTCTGTACAACTAGATAGAGAAATCTGTGATTTATAAACTTTCCAAAGCTAAAAACTTGTTTCTGCTAGAGATATGATAGAAAGATGAGAAATTGCAAAAAAAAAAAAAAAAAAAAATTCTATTCTTCCTAAGATATCATGTGTTTATTATGTTCCGTCTACAGTTGACAAAAAAATCTGGAAAATCATCTATTTTGTTGGGCAGTTTAAATAGTGTTAATTCTTCTTCTGAAATTACAAGACTCCTGATTCACAAATTTAAAGGAAGGAAACTGCAGACTCAGATATGTTATATTAGGGATGACAGCAGGGAACTTACTAGATGGATGCGGAAATGTTTTTAGCAATTTTATATACATCTGAAATTTAAAACTATGGATAAGATCATTGACGATTATCTGACTACAGCCCACTTACCACACCTAGCAGACTCTCACCATCAGGCTTTAAGATGAGACAATACAGGTAGAAAAGGAGAGGGGATCAGGACCAAGCCTTGGGGTATCTCACATGGTCAGGGAGTGGGGTTCCCAGACAGAGGAGGGCAAGGAGCTCAGAGAAGTCCTGGCAGGACCTCTTAAGGTTTTATTTAATAGATCTTTAGAGACAAGCTGATATGGTCCCTTCTTCACAAAACCGGGGACAGGGAAGAAGTGGGAAACTGCAAGCCAGTAAGCCTCACATCAGTGGTAGAAAAAATAATGGAGTCGCTGCTGAAGGAAAGGAAAGTTGACTTTCTAGAAGCCAACAAGTTACAGGATCTGAGGCAACATGGCTTTACCAAAGAAATCCTGCCAAACAAATCAGAATGACTTTCGACTGGATGACCAAAGCAAAGAACCTGATAAAGGACGTGCGATAGATTTAATACTTGGATTTCACCAAAGTCTTTGATATAGTCCCTCACAAAAGACTCATGAATAACCTGAGAGGACTTAACATAGGACCCAAAGTGGTGAAATGGATTGGAAACTGGTAGACAAACAGGTGACAGAGGGTGGGGATAAATGGAATCTGCTCAGAGGGAAGTGAACGGTGGAACGCCTCAGGGGTAGCTGTGCTGGGACAAATGGTAAAATTATGTATCATACCTGATAATTTTCTTTCCATTAATCATAGCTGATCAATCCATAGACTAGTGGGTTGTGTCCATCTACCAGCAGGTGGAGATAGAGAGCAATCCTTTTGCCTCCCTATATGTGGTCATGTGCTGCCGGAAACTCCTCAGTATGTCGATATCAAAGCTCCATCCGCAGGACTTAGCACTTAGAGAATTACACCCACAAAGGGACACTCTGCCCAGCTCACCACCGCCGAAACGGGGGAGGGGAATTAACCCAGCTCATCCCCACACAAGTGGGGGAGGGGAATCCGTCCAGCTCATCCCCGCGGAGCGGGGGAGGGACACCACACCCGCCGATGCGGGGGGATCTGGCTTATCCTGCAACCGCGGGAGGAGCTGACTGACCCTAACACCGTCGAAGTGGGAGGGGTACAAATCTGCCCTACAGCCGCACGAAGCGGGAGGGAGCGCCGGCAGAATTTAGGTCTCAATCCAGCCCCACAAAACGGAGGGGAGAGGAATGCAGCAGCTCACTGTAACACAAAATCGTCTCAACTCCTGAAGAATCCAACTGAAAAAACTTTAACACGAAGTCCTCCTGAACAGGAACTGAAGACTAAACTTGAACCTGAAATGCAACCAGAATATAAACAGTACAGATATCTGGGAGGGGCTATGGATTGATCAGCTATGATTAATGGAAAGAAAATTATCAGGTATGATACATAATTTTACCTTCCATATCATCATGCTGATCAATCCATAGACTGGTGGGATGTACCGAAGCAGTACTCACCCAGGGCGGGACACAGAAATCCCTGACCGCAACACTGAAGCTCCAAACCAAGCCTCCGCCCGAGCAGCCACAGTCAAGCGGTAATGTCTGGAGAAGGTATGAGCCGATGCCCAAGTTGCCGCCCTACAAATCTCTTCCAAGGAGACGGACTCGGCCTCTGCCAACGAGGCCGCCTGAGCTCTAGTGGAGTGAGCCTTCAGCTGGATAGGCGGCACCTTCCCCGCGGCCACATAAGCCGCTGCAATGGCTTCCTTGACCCATCTTGCCAATGTAGGCATAGCAGCCTGCAGACCCTTACGAGGACCTGCAAACAGGACAAACAGATGATCCGACTTCCGGAAATCATTGGTCACTTCCAAGTATCTGATGATGACTTGTCTCACATCTAAATATTTGAGAGCAGAGTACTCCTCTGGGTAGTCCTCCCTACGAAAGGAAGGGAGACAGAGCTGCTGATTCACATGGAAGCGAGGACCAATCTTGGGCAGGAAGGAAGGCACTGTGCGAATAGACACTCCTGCCTCAGTGAACTGCAGAAAGGGCTCTCGACATGATAGCGCCTGGAGCTCGGAAACTCTTCTGGCTGAAGTGATAGCCACCAAAAGACTGCTTTCAACGTCAATTCTTTCAGAGATGCCCTCGACAAGGGTTCACAAGGCGGCTTCTGCAAGGCTCTTAGCACCAGATTGAGATTCCACGCAGGTACCACTGCGTGCAGAGGAGGGCGCAGGTGAATAACTGTCTTGAGAAAGCGCACCACATCTGGCTGCAATGCCAGGGAAACACCCTTCAGGTGACCCCTGAAGCAAGCCAGAGCCGCTACCTGGACTTTAAGGGAACTGAGCGACAGGCCTTTCTCCAGACCTTCTTGCAGGAACGTCAACACTGATGAAATTGGAACAGTGAAGGGATAAAGTGAGCCTGCCTCACACCACAATGCAAGGTACGCCAAACCCTGGCATAATCAGTAGAAGTAGAGCGCTTCCTCGCTCAGCATAGTGGCGATGACCTTGTCTGAGAAGCTCTGCATGCTCCGACGCTGCCGCTCAATAGCCAGGCCGTAAGACCAAAGGGGGAGGGATCCTCCATCACCACGGGACCCTGATGCAACAGGCCCCGCTCCGCTGGCCTCTGCAGAGGTTCGTCCACTGAGAGCCTGATCGTCCGCAGACCAGGGACGTCTGAGCCAATCCGGACTCACCAGGATTATCCGGCCCGGATGCTTTGCCACCCGGCCTAGCACCCTGCCCAACATGGGTCAAGGCGGAAACACAAAAAGGAGCTCCTGTGTCGGCCATTGTGGGAGAAGAGCATCTACTCCCAGAGATCGAGGGTCCCGTCCTCTGCTGACAAAGCGCGGCACTTGGCAATTGGCTGAAGACGCCTTCAGATCTAGGCTCGGCTGGCCCCAGCGCTTCGTGATGTCCAAGAACGCCTGAGCAATATTCATGACTCCCGCAATGTGGGCCACCGACAGCTGTTCCAGGTTTGCTTCCGCCCACTGGCATAGCTTCATGGCCTCCTTGGCTAGAGGGGCGCTCCTGGTACCTCCCCGGCGATTAACATAGGCCACAGCCGTGGCATTGTCCGACAGGACCCGTACTGGCTTCAGCGCCAGGCCCGGGAGAAACTCCAGACGCCAACCGAATGGCTCTGAGTTCTGGGAGGTTGATAGACCACTCTGCCTCTGCAGGGGAGCAGAGCCCCTGCGCTGTCCTTCCCAATCAGTGGGCTCCCCAGCCCCACAAAGAGGCGTCCGCCGTGACGAAAACCCACTCCGGGGTCACAAGAGGCATTCCTGCGGACAGCTTGTCTGGCCTCAGCCACCAGCTCAGCGCCTTGCGCACCGCTGGATCCAAGGGAAGGCGCACAGCGTAATCCTCCGAAGCTGTAGTCCATCGCTACAGCAGAGAGCTGTATAGGTCTCATATGGGCCCTGACCCAGGGCACTACTTCCATCGTGGCCATCATAGAGCCCAACAGCTGCCCATAGTCCCGAGCCCGAAGAGAAGAGGCTGCTAGGAACTTGTCCACCTGAGCCTGAAGTTTGACAATCCGATTGTCTGGCAGGAACACTTTGCCCACTTGGGGGTCGAATCGAACTCCCAGACACTCCAGGGACTGAGTCGGGCGCAGCTGGCTTTTCTGCCAGTTGATGATCCACCTCAGGGAGCTCAAAAGAGCAATCACCCGGTCTGAAGCTCTGCCGCACTCTGCATAAGAGGGGGCTCGGATCAACCAGTTGTCCAGATAAGGATGGACTTGTACTCCTTTCTTGCGTAGGAAGGCCACGATGACCACCATAACTTGGAGAAGGTCCACGGAGCAGTAGTCAACCCGAAAGGGAGGGCTCTGAACTGGGAGTGTCCTCAGAACTGCAAAACGCGGAAAGCGTTGATGAGGAGGCCAGATGGGAATATGAAAGTAAGGTTCCTTGAAGTCCAAGGATGCCAGGAACTCCCCTGCCTGCACTGCCGCTATAACAAAGCGGAGAGTCTCCATCCGGAAGTGCCGAACTTCCAAGGCCCGATTGACCCCTTGAGGTCGAAGATAGGCCGGACAAAACCTCCTTTCTTAGGTACCACAAAGTAAATGGAGTAACGTCCCTTGCCAGGGTGACCTTCTGGCACCGGAACGACCGCACCCAGGCGGATCAGATTGTCCAAAGTCTGCTGCACTGACACAGCTTGACAGGAGACTTGCAGGGAGAGTGCACAAACCTGATTCTTAAGGGTCGGCAGAACTCTAGCTTGTAGCTGTCTCTGATGACTTCCAGCACTCAAGCGTCTGAAGTTACCCTGGTCCACTCGCCTAGAAACGAGGATAGGCGTCCTCCAATCTGCTCTGGGCCATGGACCAGCGCCCCGTCATTGGGTACGAGACCCTGGGGGAGGACCGGAGGAGGCACTTCCGGGACGGCGGTCTCTGCGAAAGGAAAGCTGCTTGGGGGAGAAATTCCTTTTGATGGAAGAGGGGGCAGAGGAGCTCGACTTGCCCGGGCAATACCGACGGGCTTCCTGAAACCGTCCTTTGGAGGAGCCGGGGCAGGCACCACTGGCCCAAGCCCTGACCTCCGGTAACCTCTTGCCCTTAGACGTGCCGAGATCGGTCACAATCTTGTCCAGCTCGACCCCAAAGAGCAGCTTGCCTTTAAAAGGCAACTTAGCCAGGCGAGACTTAGAGGCGTGGTCAGCAGACCAATGCTTCAGCCAAAGCCACCGCCGTGCAGAGACTGTCTGAGCCATACCTTTAGCCGAGGCTCTCAAGACATCATACAGCCAGCCTGCCAAGTAGGCCAAGCCCGATACCAGGGCTGGCCAATCAGCCCTCAAGGAAGGATCCGAGGGGGAAGCCCGCTGCGCAAGCGTCAGGCACGCCCTGGCCACATAGGAGCCACAAATTGAGGCCTGTAAACTTAAAACAGCCGCCTCGGACGACTTTAAAGCCGCCTCCAAACTCCTGTCTTGGGCGTCCTTTAGGGCCGTGCCACCTTCCACCGGCAACGCCGTTTTCTTAGTCACTGCAGTGATTAAAGAATCCACGGTAGGCCCAAGAAAGGCCTCCCGTTCACCTTCAGGCAGAGGATAGAGGCGGGACATAGCCCTAGCCACTTTAAGGCTCGCTTCTGGGAAATCCCATTGAGCCGAAATCAAGGTGTGCATGGCTTCATGCAAGTGGAAGGTTCTAGGCGGGCGCTTAGTCCCCCGCATAATGGCAGAGCCAACAGAGGCTGAGGGAGAGACGTCCTCCGGAGAGGAACTCTTCAAAATGCTCATGGCCTGCACTAACAGGTTGGGCAAATCCTCTGAGCGAAAGATCCGCGCTGCAGAGGGGCCATCCGCTCCATTCGAGCCGGAATCCGTCTCCTCCAAGGAATCCCCAAAGGGCCGTTGGGAGAACTCAGATACGCTGCCCTCATCTACATCAGAGGAGACCGAGTCTTCTAGGGCCTGGAAGTCCACCCGAGGGTGCTTCCGGAGGCCTCAGCCCCTTGATCAGAGGGGGGAGCCGGGGCAGCGTTTATCGTAAGAAAAGCCTGATGCAGCAGCAAAATGAACTCAGGGGAGAAACCCCCTAGACTGAGCACTTCTGCCACCTGGGCCACGGCCCTAGACGCACCCTCAACCGGCGCTCGCAAGAGCGGGGGAGAAACATGCTGCGCATCCAAAATGGCGTCCGGCGCGAAACTCCGAGAAGGAGCTGTGCGGGAAGAACGGCGCTTAACTTTTGCCGCTTTCTTACCGTCGCCCGAATCAAGAGCGACCTAAGCATTAACGTCTCCCAGCTCGAGGGCGGCCCAAGAAGAAGCCGTCTGAACAGAGTGGCCGGCCAACATGGAGTGGGCGAGCAGCGGGGGATGGGCGCTTATGGCGGGAAAAACCGCCGCACCGGAGGAAGAACCGGGACACTGACCGGACTCCAAACTGATGCCCAACAAAGGCGATTCAGGCTTTGAAACCCCCGCATCCCCGCGGTCCGGGGAGCGAATCCTCGCACCCTCGCCCTCCGACACCATAAGCCACGTGGACACCGAACGGGGAACCCCCTGCCCACTATGAAAAGGTAAAATTACCTGCTTCTCACTCCGAGCTGTAACGAACTGGTGTCCCAGTGAGCAGCTGCAATAAAGTGAATGATACATACCTGTAGCAGGTGTTCTCCGAGGACAGCAGGCTGATTGTTCTCACGACTGGGTGACGTCCGCGGCAGCCCCCACCAACCGGAAAAGGCTTCGCGGGGACGGTCGGCACGCCCACCGCGCATGCGCGGCCGTCTTCCCGCCCGTGCGCGACCGCTCCCGCTAGTTGAATGACAAGCAATAAAATATGAAACACAACTCCAAAGGGGAGGAGGGAGGGTAGGTGAGAACAATCAGCCTGCTGTCCTCGGAGAACACCTGCTACAGGTATGTATCATTCACTTTCTCCGAGGACAAGCAGGCTGCTTGTTCTCACGACTGGGGTATTCCTAGCTCTCAGGCTCACTCAAAACAAGAACCCAGGTCAATTGAACCTCGCAATGGCGAGGGTATAACAGAAATTGACCTACGAAGAACAACTAACTGAGAGTGCAGCCTGACCAGAATAAATTCGGGTCCTGGAGGGTGGAGTTGGATTTACACCCCAAACAGATTCTGCAGCACCGACTGCCCGAACCGACTGTCGCGTCGGGTATCCTGCTGGAGGCAGTAATGAGATGTGAATGTGTGGACAGATGACCACGACGCAGCTTTGCAAATTTCTTCAATAGTGGCTGACTTCAGGTGGGCCACTGACGCTGCCATGGCTCTAACACTATGAGCCGTGACATGACCCTCAAGAGCCAGCCCAGCCTGGGCGTAAGTGAAGGAAATGCAATCTGCTAGCCAATTGGAGATGGTGCGTTTCCCGACAGCGACCCCTAGCCTGTTAGGGTCGAAAGAAACAAACAATTGGGCGGACTGTCTGTGGGGCTGTGTCCGCTCCAAGTAGAAGGCCAATGCTCTCTTGCAGTCCAATGTGTGCAACTGACGTTCAGCAGGGCGGGTATGCGGCCTGGGGAAGAATGTTGGCAAGACAATTGACTGGTTAAGATGGAACTCCGACACCACCTTCGGCAGGAACTTTGGGTGGGTGCGGAGCACTACTCTGTTGTGATGAAATTTGGTATATGGAGCATGAGCTACTAGGGCTTGAAGCTCACTGACCCTACGAGCTGAAGTAACTGCCACCAAGAAAATGACCTTCCAGGTCAAGTACTTCAGATGGCAGGTATTCAGTGGCTCAAAAGGAGGTTTCATCAGCTGGGTGAGGACGACATTGAGATCCCATGACACTGTAGGAGGCTTGATAGGGGGCTTTGACAAAAGCAAGCCTCTCATGAATCGAACGACTAAAGGCTCTCCAGAGATGGCTTTACCTTCCACACGATAATGGTAAGCACTAATCGCACTAAGGTGATTCCTTACTGAGTTGGTCTTGAGGCCAGACTCTGATAAGTGTAGAAGGTATTCAAGCAGGTTCTGTGCAGGGCAAGAACGAGGTTCTAGGGCCTTGCTCTCACACCAAACGACAAACCTCCTCCACTTGAAAAAGTAACTCTTTTAGTGGAATCCTTCCTGGAGGCAAGCAGGACCCGGGAGACACCCTCCGACAGACCCAACGCAGCGAAGTCTACGCCCTCAACATCCAGGCCGTGAGAGCCAGAGACTGAAGGTTGGGGTGCAGTAACGCTCCGTCGTTCTGCGAAATGAGAGTCGGAAAACACTCCAATCTCCACGGTTCTTCTGAGGACAACTCCAGAAGAAGAGGGAACCAGATCTGACGGGGCCAAAAGGGCGCTATCAGAATCATGGTGCTGCGGTCGTGCTTGAGCTTCAGTAAGGTCTTCCCCACCAAAGGTATGGGAGGATAAGCATACAGGAGGCAGGTCCCCCAATGGAGGAGAAAGGCGTCCGACGCTAGCCTGCCGTGTGTCTGAAGTCTGGAACAGAACAGAGGCAGCTTGTGGTTGGTCTGACAGGCGAAAAGGTCCACCGAGGGGGTGCCCCACTCTCGGAAGATCTTGCGTACCACTCTGGAATGGAGCGACCACTCGTGCGGTTGCATGACTCTGCTCAGTCTGTCGGCCAGACTGTTGTTTACGCCTGCCAGGTATGTGGCTTGGAGGAGCATGCCAAACTGGCACGCCCAGCGCCACAGCCCGACGGCTTCCTGACACAGGGGGCGAGATCCGGTGCCCCCGCTTGTTGATGTAATACATTGCAACCTGATTGTCTGTCCGAATTTGGATAATTTGGCAGGACAGCCGATCTCTGAAAGCCTTCAGCGCGTTCCAGATCGCTCGGAGCTCCAGGAGGTTGATCTGCAGATCCTTTTCCTGGAGGGACCACAGACCCTGGGTGTGAAGCCCATCGACATGAGCTCCCCAACCCAGGCGAGATGCATCCGTCGTCAGCACTTTCGTGGGCTGCGGAATTTGGAATGGACGTGCCAGGGTCAAATTGGTCCGGATGGTCCACCAGAGCAGTGAAGTGCGGCAACTGGTGGAGAGGCGGATGACATCTTCTAGATTCCCGGTGGCTTGGAACCACTGGTAAGCTAGGGTCCATTGAGCAGATCTCATGTGAAGACGAGCCATGGGAGTCACATGAACTGTGGAGGCCATATGACCCAGAAGTCTCAACATCTGCCGAGCTGTGACCTGCTGAGACGCTCTGGTCTGCGAAGCGAGGGACAGGAGGTTGTTGGCCCTCGCTTCGGGAAGGAAGGCCTGAGCCGTCTGGGTATTCAGCAGAGCTCCTATGAATTCCAGAGACTGGGTTGGCTGGAGATGGGACTTTGGGTAATTTATCACAAACCCCAGCAGCTCCAGGAGTTGAATAGTGCACTGCATGGACCGGAGGGCTCCTGCCTCCGAGGTGTTCTTGACCAGCCAATCGTCGAGATATGGGAACACGTGCACTCCCAGCCTGCGTAGGTACGCCGCCGCCACCACGAGGCACTTTGTAAACACTCGTGGGGCGGAGGCGAGCCCAAAGGGCAGCACACAATACTGAAAGTGCCGTGGCGCCCAGGCGGAATCTGAGATACTGTCTGTGAGCTGGCAGTATCGGGATGTGAGTATATGCATCCTTTAAATCCAGGGAACATAGCCAATCGTTTTTCTGAATCATTGGCAGAAGGGTGCCCAAGGAAAGCATCCTGAACTTTTCTTTGACCAGGAATTTGTTCAGGCCTCTCAGGTCTAGGATGGGACGCATCCCCCCTGTTTTCTTTTCCACAAGGAAGTACCTGGAATAGAATCCCTGCCCTTCCTGCCCGGGTGGTACGGGCTCGACCGCATTGGCGCTGAGAAGGGCGGAGAGTTCCTCTGCAAGTACCTGCTTGTGATGGGAGCTGAAGGATTGAGCTCCCGGAGGACAATTTGGAGGCAGGGAGGCCAAATTCAGGGCGTATCCGCACCGCACTATTTGGAGAACCCACTGGTCGGAGGTTATGAGAGGCCACCTTTGGTGAAAAAATTTTAACCTCCCCCCGACCGGCAGATCGTCCGGTACGGACACTTTGAGGGCGGCTATGTTCCCGTGGATCCAGTCAAAAGCCCGTCCCTGGCTTTTGCTGTGGAGGCGCAGGGGGCTGCTTAGGCGCACGCTGTTGACGGGAACGAGCGCGCTGGGGCTGTCCCTGTGCCTGACGAGGCCTTCGGGCCGGCTGGTTGTACCTACGCTTTGCAAAAGAATAGGGTGCAGCCTGCCGGGCCCGGGAAAAAACGTCCACCTGCTGAGGTGGATGCTGAAGGCGCCCGGTGGGAGAGCTTGTCGAGAGCGGTTTCCCGCTGATGCAGTTGGTCCACCATCTGCTCGACCTTCTCACCAAAAATGTTATCCCCCCGGCAAGGGACGTCGGCCAGTCTCTGCTGGGTGCGGTTGTCCAGGTCAGAGGCACGCAGCCATGAGAGCCTGCGCATCACTATACCTTGGGCCGCAGCACGAGATGCCACGTCACAGGTGTCATAGATACCCCTGGACAGGAACTTTCTGCACGCCTTCAGCTGCCTGACCACCTCCTGATAAGGCCTGGACTGCTCCGGCGGGAGCTTATCGACCAGGTCCGCCAGTTGTTGCACATTAGTCCGCATGTGGATGCTCATATAGAGCAGGTATGACTGGATGCGGGTCACGAGCATGGAGGATTGGTAGGCCTTCCTCCCAAACGAGTCCAGAGTGCGAGACTCCCGCCCCGGGGGCGCCGAGGCGGTATCCCTCGAACTCCGTGCCCTCTTGAGAGCAGAATCCACGACCGCCGAGTCATGGGGCAATTGGGGCCGCATTAACTCTGGGTCAGAGTGGATCCTGTACTGGGACTCTGCTTCTTGGGAATGGTGGGGTTAGTTAACGGTCGCACCCAGTTCCGAAGCAGTGTCTCCTTGAGGACATTGTGCAGCGGTACCGTGGAGGACTCTCTAGGTGGTGATGGATAGTCGAGGACCTCGAGCATCTCGGCCCTCGGCTCTTCCACAGAGACCACGGGAAAGGGAATGCTAATAGACATATCCCGCACAAAGGAGGCAAAGGAGAGACTCTCAGGAGGTGAGAGCTTCCTCTCCGGTGAAGGCGTGGGGTCCGAGGGAAGGCCCGTAGACTCCTCTGAGGAGAAATATCTAGGGTCCTCTTCTTCCCCCCACGAGGCCTCATCCTCGGTATCGGACATAAGCTCGTGTAGCTGAGTCCTGAACCGGGCCCGGCTCGACGTCGAGGCACCGAGGTCTCGGTGTCGTCGAGCGGTGGACTCCCGCGCCGGCGGGGACGGAGCTCCCTCCATCGACGTCGACTCCACCTGCGTGGCGGTCGAGACCGGCGCCGCAAGCGGCGGCGGTGTCGACGGCCCCGGCGCCGGGCTAGAGCTCGCCGGCGCCACAGACATCGGCGCCGAGGGCGCAAGCACCCCCGGCGCCGGCACAGCCTGGCGCATCAGCCCTTCCAGGATCCCCGGAAGGATGGCTCTGAGGCACTCGTCCAGGCCCGCTGCCGGGAAAGGCGGTGGGGCCGGTAAGGGTGTCGGTGCCAGAAGCTGATGGGGGCCAGGAGACGGCACCGAGGTGCCGGAACCCTGACGCGTCGGTACCCTCCACAACCGACGGGGACCTCTCCTCTCGACGATGACGCTTCGGCGTCGCCTCCTCTCCGATGTCCGGATGCACCGAGGGCGACCGGTGACGACGCTTCTTGTTTTTCTTTCGATGCGCGTCACCGGCGCCGGGAGGTATGGAGGAGGAGGAGGACGATCCCCCTCGGTCCCGAGTCAGACAGGGTTCGGTCCCGTGGGCCACGGGCTGAGGGAGTGACCGGGGCCGACTGCCCACGCGGCCGCTCACCTCTACCCTCGACGGCGGACCGGCGGGACCTGTTCTCCTGGGGTCGATGCCATCGGTGCCGATGTCTCGGGCATCGATACCGGTACCGAAGGACCGGGCGTCGATACCGATGCCGTCGAGGTCGACGTCGAGGGGCCGGCGCAAGTTCCAAAAAGACGGTCCCGCAGAACTTGCCTCGCAACCTGAGTCCGTTTCCGGAGACCGAGACACAGGGAACACGACTTGATATTGTGCTCCGGCCCGAGGCACCAAGCGTGGGTGTCGGTCTGCGAGATCGGCCGGCCGCAGCGACCACACTTTTTAAATCCACTCGGGACCTTCGAGGACATCGACGGAAAAATCGCGTCGGCGAAGTCAAAGTCGTCAATGGTGGCTGAAATCACACCTCGAAAAAAGAAAACGACCGTGCGGCCACTAGGCCGCAACGCGGCGTCCCCGCTGGAAACGAGGGAAAAAAGGGAGCGCGTGCTCCACACGCTCAGGTTTTTTTTTTTTTTTTTTTAAAAAGAAACCGGCGGTAACAAAAAACTAAGAGAAAAGCAACGATCCGCGTAAACGCGATCGAAAATCCGGCGGCTGAAAACAGAGAGAGCGGCAAAGCACAACTCTCTCCAGACGCGGAAAAAAAGGAACTGGCGGGAGCGGTCGCGCACGGGCGGGAAGACGGCCGCGCATGCGCGGTGGCCGTGCCCTGCGTGCCGACCGTCCCGCGAAGCCTTTTCCGGTTGGTGGGGGCTGCCGCGGACGTCACCCAGTCGTGAGAACAAGCAGCCTGCTTGTCCTCGGAGAAACACTGATATCAACGTTGAAATAAACGCCCTTAAAGGACATCAAATTTTTTTTTTTTTTTTTTTAAACGGAGCCAGCGGGAGGGGGGAGAAAAGGAGGGACCTGGCACCACCAGGTTTGCACTTGCTCAAGAAGAGCCCTCAACCCCAGGTACTCAACAAAACCTAAAGATTAGGCTTGGAGACCTAGCCAGAGCTGCTGCTGTGTGTGACCACCACCTGCTGAGATAGAGAACATACTGAGGAGTTTCCGGCAGCACATGACCATATATAGGGAGGCAAAAGGATTGCTCTCTATCGCCACCTGCTGGTAGATGGACCCAACCCACCAGTCTATGGATTGATCAGCATGATGATATGGAATCTGTAATATACTTGTGAGAGACATTGCAGGAGTGTTAGAAGGAAATGTTTGCCTTTTTGCAGATAACACGAAGATAGCCAATACAGTGGATATCCTGGAGGGTGAAGAAACCAGGAGAAGGGATACCCTGGAGGGTGCAGAAACCATAAGAAGGGATCTCCAAACATTGAAAGAATGGTCAAGGGTCTGGCAATTAACATTTAATGCAAAGTGATGCACAGCGATGCACTTGGGGTGCAAAAATCCAAAAGAGATGTACCACATAGGAGGGAAGAGATTGGTAAGCTCGAACCAGGAGAGGGATCTTGGGGTGGTGTCTGAGGATCTCAAGGAGATGAAAATGCGACAAGATGGTGGCCGCAGCCAGAAGGATGCTAGGCTGCACAGAGAGGGGTATAACCAGAAGGTATTGATACTGTGTTCAGTTTTGGAGGCCATATTTTGATAAATATGTAAAAGACTAGAAGTGGTTCAAAGAAAGAAAAAAAAAAAAAAAAAGGTATGCAGTTTGCATAGCAAGACGTACGAGGAGAGACTTGATGACCTGAACATGCATACCCTGGAAGAAAGGAGAACCAGGGATGATATGATACAGATGTTCAAATATTTGAAAGGTATTAATCCCCACAAACAAGCCTTTTCCAGAAAAAGGAAAGTGATAGAACTAGAGGACATGCATTGAGGTTGAAGGGAGGCAGACTCAGGAATGATATCAGGAAGTATTTTTTCACTGAGGGTAGCGGATATTTGGAATGCCTTCCCATAAGCAGCTGGTGGTGTTTAAAACCTTAAATGCTTGGGATAAACACGTAGGAATCCTGTTTTAGAAGTAATCAATCCAAAGAAGCTTAGCGAAGGCTAAGTGGCAACACTGGTAATTGGGAAGCAAAGTCAGTAAGCCAGTACTGGGCAGACTTCTATAGTCTGTACCCTGATCGTGGCTGGATAGATTTTGGATGGGCTGGAATGGAGCTTTTTTCAAGGTCTTCGATAAAAACTTAGTTTTAGAACAAGGACAGTACCAGGCAGATTTCTATGGTCCATGTCCTGAAAGTGGCATGGACAAATCAAGATCAGGTGTACATATGTTGTATCACCTCATACCTTATGTAATGAATTTATCTTCTTGAGCAGACTGGATGGAACATAAGGTCTTTATCTGCCATCATCTACTATGTATGTTACTATGATAAAGCAGTGACCGCTACATTAAGTTTTCTGGAATTTTGATAGGTATTTAGAGTCCGTTTACTAAGGTGTGCTATCGTTTTTGTGAACGCTAAACACTCGAGACACCTTGATGTTACAATATCGTTTAAAGCTCAATATTGAAAAAACTAAATTCTTACTGTTTGATAACAACCCTGATCCAAAGGTAACCTATAATAAAAAGCACCTCCAAAATTCTGAAGCTGCCTCCGTGGCCCTGTGCAGTGTAGGGTCGTAAGTCTGTAGTTCAGCGTTTCATTGGCTCTCACTGTCAACGAAGAACCAATCAGACAGAATGGAACTTGGAGGAGGGAAGTGGAGTGGATTGAATCTCTAACAATCATTTATAGGGAGGTATGAACATCAGTGGAGGCAAGTGCACAGAATGGAAGGGAAGACAAACATTTAATCACTTTGCCACTCACACACATCACACACAATCACTCTGTGTATCTCTCTTACACTGTCTGCAAAACACACTGTCACTCTCAGTCTCTCACATGGGCAACTGTATGTTGCATTCTCAAGAGTAAGGAGCTCTTCTGATGTGATTGTTAAACTGATTGAAGGGCCTGAACAAGGAAACCTTTTACCACATTGTAACAGTTTACACACAAATATTGTATATAAAGAAATCTTACACATGTAAACAATTATATTCAGAATACAACCGTGGAAACATTAATGGCAGGAAATCATTACATTGCTAGCGCCCGTTTCATTGCATTAAGAAATGGGCCTTTTTACTAGTGTATGTTATATTTTGGTGGATCAGGTTCCCCTCATTGGGTGTTCGCATTGATCACACTAATTGTTTGACAATCAACTGGGCTTTCAAAGTTCATTTTTACTTCTACAAGAAGAATTTGTACATTTTTTTAATTTGAGCAATTTAGAGACTTAGTACAGTCGCTGCTATTATCAACGTTAGATTACTGTAACCATATATTTGGATGCTCTCAAAAAAATCATTTGTAAGCTCCAAATTATACAAGATACAGCAGTTAAAATGATTTTTAACTGAAGAGGGATAGTATCTCCTCTTGTTATCTTGAATTACACTGGTTGCCTGTGGAGGACAGGATTAAGCTCAAGTTTTCTTGCTTGATTAATAAGATCTTTAATAGTGAGTGTCCGCAATAAATGATCTCATTTTGAATTTCATCCTCATAATTGAGCTAGAAGATCTTGCTGTAATTCTTTGTCTCACCCTCTATTAAGGGTATAAAAAGATTTAGAGTCTTGAACTCTTTTGGCAGTGCAAGCACTGGAATTATAGGATTTGTTCCCTTGTATTAAAAAAAAAAATTAAAATCCAAGTAAAAATGAACATTCAAAAAATACTCTAATAGATTTGTTTCTCATTAAGCTTCCCAAGAATGTGTCTGCTTTCTTTGATGTAAACCGCTCAGAACCTGGTGGTAGATGCAGTATAGAAGTATAGGGTGTAGTGTGTAATAAGAATTATTTTAAAATCTTTCTTGATATATTCTCCCTAGATTTAATGCTCTTCCTCCATTAGTGGGCTCTGTGATGTTTATTTTTAATTTTTTTCTTTTGCTAACATTTTCCTTTATGCTGTTTCTATATTGTACTCCAATTCCTTACAATACTTGAATGTCATGAAAATGGCATAAATAAAAAAATGTTTAAAAGAAATCTGAGGGGGAAAAAAAAAACCTGTCACACAGTGCAGAATTAAAACTGTGGAATTTGTTGCCAGAGGACGTGGTGTAAGCAACTAGTGCATTTTTAGACAAGTTTCCAAAGGTAAGTCCATAAACCATTACTAGCTATTTAGACTTTCAAAAATTACTGCTTATCCCCAAGCATGAAGGAGAATTGATCCTTTCTGGGAGCCTACCAGATACTTGTGACCTGAATTGGTCACTACAAGAGAAACTACACTGGGCTTGATGGACCTTTGACCTGTCCTTGTATGGGATGGCTTACCATATACAGCAATGAAAAACGAATGTATTTTCAACTGACTATTCTAAAATACATTCTGATTTCAGGATTTGTGTAACACTGATTTTTTTCTAAATGTGAAGGTGTTAACATCTAAAAAATGGAGATCAGCTACCTTTGCTAGTAAAACATCAGACAATCTGAGAGTTCAAGTCCTTGTATGGGTAGCTAAGGGGGGGTTGTACAGTAATTGGCTCTCCATTTCCACAGGGGATAGTATGCTTAAGTAGTCAAAGGGTCAAATGAACTTACATAATGCTGTAAAATTACATATTGCTACTAGGAGTAGTTAAAACATCAAAACGATTTACAACAATGAGACAGTATTATCAGAGAAAACAGAGCATCCATATGGTTCAGAGTAGACAAAGAAGATCCTGCCTTGTGGAAAGGAGTGAACTAATCTCTTGGTCCCCCTCCAAACTTTCTAGGGGTAAATAAAACCTCAACTAGGTTTTGACCTGATCAAGTTGCTGTTTGAGGGACCATCACTCTTACCTTGCCAGAACAGCAGAACAAAATGACCAAGAACACAGGCAAAGCCACAGTCAGGATATAGACCACCCAAAGCCAAGGACGCTCTTCTGCTGCTGCCATCATCTGTCCAACAAGACCAGGCTGTAAAGACAAACAGTAAGCCAGAAAAATCCACACTTGGGTCAGTAAAATGGAATGCCACCAGCTGCAGAATCTCTGTCACAAATGAAATTAACAGTGTGAGCAAAATCATGAAGGGCTCAAGATATAAGCTAATAATTTTAATAAAATGCAGAACTTGTTCACTACACAAATCCCAACTGGTGGTTCTAGGCAGCTTACAACGTGCAACCCAAAAAAAACAGTGTATGGGGGAATTACATCAAATCACAATACATAAGTTAAAAAACAAAAGTTCAAATAATTGCTTCAAATTAACAAAATAAAACTCAGGCCCTGTCAAATAAAAAGTTTTTTCAGTTTCCTTCAAAACTGAAGATACTTAGATTCAGTTCTATTACACTGTGGTAAATCATTCCATACAGAGATAGCAATTGTAAAGAAACATTTTCTTATGCACGACTATCTACTAAGCTTTACTTCTTTCATCCTATTCCTCAGTCCCTTTTCCAGAAAAGCATGCCTACATTTTATACCACGTAGGAGTGAACAATTCTGACGACGAAGTGCTGAAGGTTCCTTGACCCCACTGACACCCCCACCCTTTCTGGAATACCACAAACATAACCTCACTTTTTTCCACTCAGAAGAATTCCACTATCATCATCCACCCCTTTCACCATCAGAGTAGTCAAAACAAAACAGACATCCTAGAAAACAAATCCTTTCCTTGACACCACTCCTCTTTTGATATAGTGAGAACTGTCATTCTTTGCAGAGGATTGGATTTGCTGTAAATTGAGGCACCGATGGACAGAATAAGTTACTGTTAATGGACAAGACACTCAAGATGACTTCTCACCTCAGAAGCACCATCTGCCGCTTTCTTCAGGCCCCAGCCATCACTGGCCCAATCGTTGGCTACTGCCCGGTCTGAGCAAATCAAGAAATTGTCAAAAAAGATGTCGGAAGTCATAGACCACAATTCAAGCCCCAAAGCATTGAAAGGAGTCATTTTAAAGGGCTCAAGGTCCTCAAAGAAATCTGGATTCTGGATCTTCCTGGGCTTCCAGATACCCTAAAAGTATAAAGTAGATTACCTTTAAGATCTCTCGTAAGACATCACTATATGAGAAAGGGATCCTTGAACTTGTATTAGTGCTCTGCAAATCTCAAAGTATTAGCCCAATTTACAGTTAGTTTAGTATACTCATCTATTCTACACAGAATATAAGTGTGTACACATGCTTTCTGAGCCCACTTGCAAACAGGCAGAACATGGATGATATCCTGCTCACAACATCAGTGCTAGAAGCCATCTTCTTTTATCTATATTTAAAAGCAGCTTATTAACAAAACATCTATATTTCAATGGTACA
Source organism: Microcaecilia unicolor (assembly GCF_901765095.1). NCBI lineage: Eukaryota > Metazoa > Chordata > Amphibia > Gymnophiona > Siphonopidae > Microcaecilia > Microcaecilia unicolor. The sequence continues at coordinate 151,170,581 of NC_044038.1, read as the reverse complement.
GAGATAATAATGCTCTTTAAAATGAGTACTTCCTTAATTTTTATATTTACATATTTTTTTCTGTTTATCCATTTTATAAAAATGAGGAAAAGCCTCAACAGACTCCATCTTGGCAAAAAAGCCAATCAATTGTAGGAGTTCTCTCTCTGTCATCATGGGCTAAAAAAAACAAAACTCCCAAAGTTTAATTGGATATAGTCCAGACAAACGTTTTACTTAGCTTGAAAGATACACAGACTCCTATCACCATATAAGTTATCCTATCATTTTTGTAACAGAGATAACTAGTCATAGTAACATAGTAACATAGTAGATGACGGCAGAAAAGACCTGCACAGTCCATCCAGTCTGCCCAACAAGATAAACTCATATGTGCTACTTTTGTGTATACCTTACCTTGATTTGTACCTGTCCTTTTCAGGGCACAGACCGTATAAGTCTGCCCAGCACTATCCCCGCCTCCTAACCACCAGCCCCGCCTCCCACCACCGGTTCTGGCACAGACCGTATAAGTCTGTCCAGCACTATCCCCGCCTCCCAACCACCAGTCCCGCCTCCCACCAATACCTGGCAAGATCCCAAAAAAGTACAACACATTTTATACTGCTTATCCAGAAATAGTGGATTTTCCCCAAGTCCATTTAATAATGGTCTATGGACTTTTCCTCTAGAAGGTCCAAATCTTCTTTAAACTCCGCTAAGCTAACCGCCTGTACCACATTCTCTGGCAACAATTCCAGAGTTTAATTACACATTGAGTGAAGAAAGATTTCTCAGATTCGTTTTAAATTACTACATTGTAGCTTCACTGTATGCCCCTTAGTCCTAGCACGTTTGGAAAGCGTAAACAGACGCTTCACATCTACCCGTTCCACTCCACCCATTATTTGGAACGGAGAAGCTGGACAAGGATCCAATAGAAGATATACAAAGATTGGTATGAAAGGGGAGTGCTACTGTTGGGAGAGTTCAACTTGCCTGACGTGGATTCGAACATCCCTTCGGCAGAATCGGAAAGAGAGAGATCGTGGATGCCTGAAGTGCCTTGCTCAGACAATAATAAAGCTAGTTGATTACTTATTAATATATCTGCATACATCCTATATTTAACACCCAACTCTGATAATTGACATTGGTTAGACATACAAATTGAATAGTAACACTGATAGTAAAGATTCATCTGGAACACTAGTGGTGAGCGGTACCCAAGATGACATAACCTGGAAATATATCTGCCAGGGGCATAGCTAGGTGGGGCCAAGGGGGCCTTGGCCCTCTAGCTTTAATCTGGGCCCCTGGTTTTGCTGGTGGGGGTCCCCAACCCCTGCCAGCTGAAGCCTTCTTCAGCGCCGGTCTCCGGTGTTCGCTAATCTGTGCTTTGAGTCCTGATGTCCTTCACTTTCCTTTAAGTGAAACTGAGCATGTCAGGACTCAAGAAAGCACAGATCAGCGAACGCAGCGCACCAGAGACTGGTGCTGAACGAAGAAGGCTTCGACTGGCGGGGGTTGACAACCCCCCCCCCCCCAGCAAAGGTACCTTGCTGCGGGGGAGGGGGTGTGCTAAAATCCCACACACACACTTTGGGCTCTGGACCCCCCTCCCGCTGAGGTCTGGCTAGGCCCCTGATATCTGCTGACAATGATTCAATAAAAATTATTTAAAACCATTCCAGTACTGTTCCCAATACCAAAAGTAGACAAATCTTAACTAGCCAAAGGAAGAGTGTGAAAATTATAGTCCATGCAACATTGTTTGGTCCCAGTTCTTTGGACAAGCCTGGTTTACTTTCCCACTTCTTTTATCTCTGTCAACGTTTCTGATACAGCATCAAGAACTTCATCCATGCCTTCTAGCACCCCCCAGATTTACCTGGCTGGAGTGCTGCTTCTCACGCTACACTCCAGTGTTGTCACCCATACATTGATGTCCCTGAACACCTGCTGCAAGTAATTTTTTTGTGCAGGTCTCCTAACTTAACAAGTGCCTGATACAGTTGATCCAACAATGCATTGCAATTTCCAACTCCATTCAGAATTTAGGAGTAATATTGGACCCTCAGAAGACAGTATTTAAACTTACCATATATACTCAACTATAAATCAATCTTGTGTACAAGTCAAGGGTAGAGTTTTGGGACTAAAAAATGGCCAAAATTGGTGTGATCTGTGTATAACAATAGGCCAAACAGTCAACTTGAGCCCCCACACCAGCCAACAGGTAATTCTCCCTGACTCACACCCCACCAGACATGCCCTCTCCACTACTCCCCACCCCCCTCCAAACAGATGCTGCAAGCCCTCTGTTGCCCCCACCACCACCTCGGTGCAGCATGTCCTCCCTGCCCCCCCAACCTAGATCCAGCATGCCCTCTCTGACTCCCTCTCCCTCCACACACACATGGTACATATCTATCTCTAACATGTTTCACGCTAAACTTCGGCAAGTTCACTAAAGAAAAATGTTATTTCACAAAATCACTAAATCTTCCTATCCAAAGAGGATGTCTTATTCAGGAATTAGTATTTCTCAGGACACACACCTGCTTTTCTTTTACACACATACAAAAAGCAATCAGCATTTCACTCACCAACTCATTCCACACTCAACCCAACTTCCTCTCTGAGAGAACTGTTTAAACCAAGGAGGTTAAATAAAACAGGAGACGAAGTGACGTCAAAATGTTGAAGTTAATTAGGTTAATCTGTTTCCCCTTGCCACACAGCTACCATCGCCGTACACTCAAAGTAAGCAAACCTGGGAGCTGCTGGACCTACATTGTCATTTTGGCTTGTACAGTATACGAATGTACAAAGAGGAAGTATAATAATGGAATAAGTTTTCATAGGTAGAGTAGCAATTTGTAATATATCAGTGTGTCATTTGGAGGGGCTGGTTATAGGGACACCACTGTACTGTTACATTAATGCAGAGATTTCTTTCTCCTAGTAAGGGGCCACTAAAACAGATGTTATGAAAATCAGCTGCTCAACATTAGATTTTCTATTTATGTTTCAATCTTTTTATTATTTGCAGAATGACAACTACCAAAAGGTACAACGAATACAAAAACTGTTCACTTGCAACCAACATTTCTTAAATCAAAACCACATGGAATTTATGCTTTATCAAGTTTGCTAGCAACATTCATATAACAAAGTCTTATTAGCTACACACCTTTAAAACAATAATTCTACCTTGCTACAAAATAGACTATACCCTACCCCCCCCCCCCACCCCCCATCCCACCAGCATGCCATACCCATAAAGCCTAAGAATTCAGGATTCTGCTGCGTGCTACTGCCGTTAAAGAATCCCAGAACGGGGATCAGGTCTGACAAAAATGATCTCCCTTGGAGGAGGATAGGTCACCAACACCTCTGCGTTCTAACGAACATTGAAAAATCTTAGAGCGTCATTGTTGCAGAGTGGGCAGCTCTGTGGTTATCCAATGTTGAAGAATGGCCTTCTTACCAATGAGGACCGCCCTTTTTAAAAATGTCTTCAACCCTTTGGGCAAAAATGGGGAAACCCTAAATACAAACAGTTGGGACAGATTCAATTGCCAAGTAACCCTCCGGAGGTGTGAGACATGCCGACACACTTGCCTCCAAAACTCTAAAATAGGTGGGCAAGTCCAAAACATGTGCCCCATATCGTCCTCTCTCATGGTTGCCCTAAAAGCCCTGTGTGGGGATATGTACATCCGCATTAAAAACTTATAGTGGGTCTCTCGTCACATTTTCTGTTAACTTTTGAATGCCCAAAAGACATGTTTTCAGCATATCTCCCTGAAGACCAACTGCCAATTCTCTGTTCCACTTATGCGCTAATATTTCATAATCATATTCCCCCAATTGTTCCCAAAGGCCAGTATGACATTTGAGTGGGATTGACAGTTGTGCATCCAGCCCTAAAATAGTGAGAAACGTTTCCCATGTCTCCTGTGTTAGAGAAGCAGGAGGGAGAGACCTGATGTTATGGCGTAGCTGAAACAGAGAAAAGAAACTCTTCCTCTCCAACCCAAACTCTAGCTGCAGGTTTTCTAGAGACTTAAGAGTTTCCATCCTCTGTGTATAACTGATGTAGGTATATTATCCCTTTTGACGCCCAAATAGCAAAGTTCAACGAGGTAGATCCTGGTGGAAAGTCTACATTACCTCGCAAGGGTAGCAAGGGAGAGGACATTGCTGAGAGGCCATAAAAGCGACAAATCCAACACCAAGTCCTCCTTAGAGGTAACACAGAGAGGTAAATGCTGCAGGCATACGCAGCCTCCTTGGCAATGCATCTAACCAGGCACTAAAATGGCACGGGCAAACTGCCCCGTGTCCACCGTGGTACACGAAAAGTAATTTGTATTTGAAAACAGTCGATGAGGTGACGCATATTGCTCGCCACCGACAATAACTTGATATTCAACAACCCCATACCTCCCTGTAGCCGAAGAAGAAAAAGTTGAGAAGCAGGTACCCTAGGGTCTCTTGCCCTGCAAAGGTAACGTGTAACCAGGTGAGTCACAAGCATCTCTATATGATTAAGGAATATGGGTAGCATTTGTAATACATATGTCCACTTAGGTACCAACATAATATAATATAGAGCTATTCTGCTCAGATAGGGGCAACGACTGGCAAATCTGCAATGTCTGTCTAGTACTAGATCGTAAGGGGTCCGTATTTAGCTCATAGAAAAGCAACGGGTCAGAAGGAATAAGGACTCCCAATATTTCAGGAGGTCCAGAAGTCCAAGAAAGGGGGAGCTCTCAGTCCCAAGTCTCTCTGATCTTAGCCTGAATAAGGAAGGCTACTGATTTCTGTAAATTTAAGGTAAAACCAGATAATAACTAAATTCCTTAATTGCATTAAGTTAGGTAGCTACAACTGAGGCCTCGTCAGGGTCACTAAAATATCATCCGCGAATGCTAATGTCTTGACCAAAAGCGAGGACAGAGTAATACCTGAAATTTCAGAATCTATTTGGATGGTACGCAACAGGGGTTCTAAATAGAAAAGAAATAGCAATGGAGATAATGGACACCCCTGCCGCAAGAACAATGAAGAGTGCAGCCCATTACCACTAGTGATGCTTTTGGCTGGGAATAAAGTGTAGCAATTGCTTGTAAAAACCAACCTGCTATTCCCACATACTTTAATATTGAAAAGAGATAATCCCAGTGCACCTTATCAAAGACCTTCTCTGCATCTAGGCCTGACCAAAAGCAGGGGCTCCTTAGTATTGTGGCTGTGTGCAATTGCCAAACAAACCTTGTGCACATTAATGGAAGAGTGACGGCCACGCACAAACCCCACCTGTCCCTCTCCAATCAAGGATGGAATATGTGGAGCAAGTTGATCTGCTAAGACCCTAGATAAGATCTTCAAACCCACATTATAAGTGAGATCAGCCTGTATGATTCCGGGCGATCTTGCAGCCTGCCTGGCTTGGGAATTAATGTAATCAATGCCTCATTAGAATCCCCAGGGAAAGAGCCCATAGAAATATAGGCTTCGAAAAAAGCGGTCAATGGGCTACAAATTTGTGGAAACATAAGCTGATAATATTCTGGTGCATACCTGTCCAGCCCGGAGCAGTGCCCCTCCTAAAGGATTTAACCACTCTCTGGATCTCCTTGGCTCTCAAGGGGGCATTCAACTGAGACAAGGCCTCCGAGGAAAAGCGTGGCAGACCAGAATCCTCCAAATAGTCAACCACAGAAGGCCCAAGCTGAGACTCCGGCATAGCATACGAAGACACATAGTAATCATGTAAGATCTGAGCAATACCCACTGATTGACTCTCCCGCGTACCATCTGGCGTTATCAGGGAAGGAATAAATCTATTACCATCCCAAGTCTTAGTGACCCTTGCCAACAACTTACCAGACTTATTACCGAGCCTATGAAATGAGAAGGAACGATGAAAAAGTTGCTTTTTGGTACATTGAAAAAGTTGCTTTTTTGGTACGTTCATGAATCATGGAATTTAAGGCTGTCAAGTTGACATCGCTTCCCGAGCCAGCGGAGACGGCGCAGCCAGGTACACACGCTTTGCTACCTTTGTACTTACATTCCAACTGAATTATTCCCGGACCAATTTGGGCACGGGCACACATATATGCGATGATATCTCCCCTCAAAACTACCTTGACGTTTCCCAATACAATTGAGCCTCCGGCTCATGATGTGCATTAGCTTCCGCAAACAGCGACCACTTCTGATGTATAAATTCCTGAAAGTGAGCATCACCTGCTAAATACGAGGGAAACCTTCACTGACTCTGACGAAGCCGTGCAGCACCCAAATCCATATCCGCCCAAATTAAAGTATGGTTGGAAATCTCCAGGGTCCAATCTCGGCATGCGTAATCTGTGGGAAAGGGTAGCGTCTATAAGAATGTAGTCCAGGCGTGACCAGGAGCCATGGGCTCTTGACAGGTGAGTGAGCAAATGATACATACCTGTAGCAGGTATTCTCCAAGGCAGCAGGCTGATTGTTCTCACGACTGGGTGACGTCCACGGCAGCCCCCTCCAACCGAAAAAAAAGTCTCACAGGAGGTCCCGCGCGCGGGGTACACCCCACCGCGCATGCGCGGGTCGTCTTCCCTCCCGTGCGCTCCCGCCTCAGTTAAGTAAAAAGCAAAGAAATAAGAAAACTCCAAAGGGGAGGAGGGAGGGTAGGTGAGAACAATCAGCCTGCTGTCCTCGGAGAATACCTGCTACAGGTATGTATCATTCGCTTTCCTCCGAGGACAAGCAGGCTGCTTGTTCTCACAACTAGGGAATCCCTAGCTCCCAGGCTCACTCAAAACAACAAAGAGGGCCAATTGGGCCTTGCAACGGCGAGGACATAACAATTGACCTACAAAGAACAATTGAGAGTGCAGCCTGGACAGAATAAAACTGGGCCTAGGAGGGTGGAGTTGGATTCTAAACCCCGAAACAGATTCTGCAGCACCGACCGCCCAAACCGACGGTCGCGTCGGGTATCCTCCTGGAGGCAGTAATGAGATGCGAGTGTGTGGACCTGAAGACCACATCGCAGCCTTGCAAAGCTCTTCAATAGTGGCTGACTTCAAGTGGGCCACTGACGCTGCCATGGCTCTAACACTATGAGCTGTGACATGACCCTCAAGCGTCAGCCCAGCCTGGGCGTAAGTGAAGGAAATGCAATCTGCTAGCCAATTGGAGATGGTGCGTTTCCCGACAGCAACCTCCTTCCTGTTGGGGTCAAAAGAAACAAACAATTGGGCGGACTGTCTGTGGGGGCTTGTCCACTCCAGGTAGAAGGCCAATGCTCTCTTGCAGTCCAAATATGTGCAACTGACGTTCAGCAGGACGGGTATGGACGGGGAAGAATGTTGGCAAGACAATTGACTGGTTCAGATGGAACTCCGACACCACCTTTGGCAGGAACTTAGGGTGAGTGCGGAGGACTACTCTGTTATGATGAAATTTGGGTATAGGGAGCATGGGCTACCAAGGCTTGAAGGCTCACTGACCATCCGAGCCGACGTGACTGCACCAAGAAAATTACCTTCCAAGTCAAGTACTTCAGATGGCAAGAAGCCAGTGGCTCAAAAGGAGGTTTCATCAGCTGGGTGAGGATGACGTTGAGGGTCCCATGACACTGTAGGAGGCTTGACAGGGGACTTTGACAAAAGCAAACCTCTCATGAACCGAACTACCAAAGGCTGTCCAGAGATAGGCTACCCTCTACACGATAATGGTAAGCACTAATCGCACTAAGATGGTTACTTACTGAGTTGGTTTTGAGACCAGACTCCGATAAGTGTAGAAGGTATTCAAGCAGGGTCTGTGCAGTACAAGAGCGAGGTTGTAGGGCCTTGCTGTCACACCAGACAAACCTCCTCCACTTGAAAAAGGTGAAATTAGGCCTTACCTGCTAATTTCTTCCTCTAGACCCTCCGGTCAAGACGCTTGGGTTATGCTCGCCTACCAGCAGAGGGAGACTGAGAACACAAAACTTGAAACTATGTACTTATAACCTGTGCCTAGCCATCTACAGCCAGTATACACTTAGCAAAGCAGAGAATAAAAACACAACTCTGAACTAGAAACCCCTGTACCTGGAAAACCCAAGGACAAGTACCAACAGTGTGCTGAAAACAGACGAGACGTCACAGCGTCCCGCTCTGTAATGTCTTAGAGTCAAAGAATTCTCTCTGACCACACAAAACCTTAAAGGAATAGTCCTAGCAGAACACGGCTCAAAATACTGCTATCCATAGACACGGCTCAAAATACTGCTATGCATAGACACGGCTGAGGAATACTTCTGCGAAAAGAACGGGCGGGCTCTTGACCGGTCTGGAGGGTCTAGAGGAAAGAAAATTAGCAGGTAAGGCCTAATTTCACCTTCCTCATCAACCCTCCAGACCGGTCGCTTGGGACGTACCAAAGCAGTATCCCAACTAAGGGCGGGACCCTCGAAAAGCAGAAGACAACACAGCCGCTCCAAACCGGGCAATCTTCTTTCGCCTGAACATCAAGTCTGTAATGCTTCACAAAGGAATGGATGGAGGACCACACCGCTGCCCTACAAATATCCTGCGGCGGAATAAAACTAGCTTCCGCCCAAGAAGCGGCTACTCCCCGAGTAGAATGTGCCTTAAGTAAAGAGGGCACTGCCCGACGCCTCAACAAATAAGCCGAAGCAATAGTCTCCTTCAACCATCTAGCCAGAGTAGCCTTGGAGGCAGCTTCACCTTTCTTGGGACCTCCAAACAAAACAAACAACCTGTCCGAAGATCGAAAATCTTGGTTCTGCTCAAATATGACTGCAAGACGCGTCGCACCTCCAACTTAGCCAAACGACGCTGCAAGGGATCCCCGGCACGATCACCCAACACTGGCAACGAAATCACCTGATTGACATGAAAAGAAGACACCACCTTAGGAACAAAGGAAGGAACCGTGCGTAAAGTCACTTTCTCTTTGGCAAAGGACAGAAAAGGCTCTCTGCAAGATAAGCCTGAAGCTCCGAAATCCTACACGCTGAAGAAATAGCCACCAAAAAGACTGTCTTCAAAGTAGGTCCTTACACGTAATGGAAGGCAAGGGTTCAAACGGAGGCCCCACCAGAGCCTCCAAGACCAAATTTAAATCCCAAGACGGAACCACCGGGCGGCGAGGCGGCCGAAGCAACTTCACTGCCTTCAAAAACCGCCCCACATCCGGAGAAGCCGCCAAGGATACTCCCCGAACCTTACCTCTAAAACAAGACAAGGCTGACACCTGAACCTTCAGAGAGGAGAGCGAAAGCCCCCTATCCAAACCATCCTGAAGAAAATCCAACACTTCCACTGCCGAAACGCGCAACGGGGCATAGCCCTGCTCCTAACACCAATTCTTGAAAATGCACCACACCCGCACATATGCCAAGGAAGTAGACCTCTTACAGACCGCAACATCGTATCAATCACCCTGGCCGAGAAACCTTTGCGTCTTAAACGGTGCCTTTCAAGAGCCAAGCCGTAAGCAAGAATGGAGAGGGGTCGGCCATCTCGATCGGGCCCCTGAACCAATCTCACCCGAGGCCCCAGGGGAATCGGATCCTGCACCAGCAACCGCATCAGATCTCCGTACCACGGACGCCGGGGCCAATTGGGCGCTATCAGAACTACTAATCCCGAGTGACGACCGATCCGCTGGACCACGCGGCCCACCAGCGGCCACGGCGGAAACACGTAGAGCAACTGCTGAGGTCGGCCACGGAAGGACCAGCACGTCGATGCCCTCGGCCCGAGAATCTCTTCGACGACTGAAGAACCGAGAGACTTGTGCATTGGCGACGACGCCATTAGATCCAACACCGGTCGACCCCACTGTAACACTATCCGCTCGAACACGGAGGGATGGAGAGCCCACTCTCCGGGATCCAACGTGTGCCTGCTCACATAATCCGCGCTCACGTTGTCCACCCCTGCCACGTGCCCCGCCGAGAGACTCTGCAGATGTGCTTCTGCCCACACCAGCAACTCTGCTGCCTCTACCGCTAACCGGGACTCTTCGTTCCTCCCTGTCGATTCACATACGCCACGGCTGTGGCATTGTCGGAAAGCACCCTGACTGCCTTGCCCTCTACCAGACTCTGAAAGGACAGAAGAGCCAACCGAATTGGCACGCGTCTCCAGACGATTGATGGACCAACACGCCGCCTCCTCCACTGTCCAAAGTCCCTGGGCCACCTGTCCCAGACAATGCGCCCCCCAGCCCATCAAACTCGCATCCGTGGTCATCACCACCCAATGTGGAGTGGCCAGCGGCATGCCCTTCGCTAGGTTCGGAGAATGGAGCCACCACTGAGACTGCGACGAACCACCTCCGACAGAGAAAGACTCTCCTCCAGATCCTGCGACTGAGGGGACCAACGAGACAACAACGCACCCTGCACTGCCTCATAGGCGCCCTGGCCCAGGGAACTACCTCTATTGATCGGCCATCAGACCCAACACCTGAAGGTACTCCCACGCCGACGGTGCCCTCTGGGCTCGGAAATGACGGATCTGAGCTTGCAGCTTGGACATGCAAGAGGGAGTCAAGAACACCCGGCCTCTCTTCGTGTCGAAACGGACTCCCAGATACTCGAGAGACTGCGACGGCACTAGGTGACTCTTGGCCAGATTGACAACCCAGCCCAGAGATTGCAAAAAGGACACCACCCGACCGGTGACCTCCTTGCTCTCCGACCTTGATTTGGCCCGAATCAACCAGTCGTCTAGGTACGGGTCCACCAAAATGCCCTGCAAACCGCAGAGCTGCTGCCACCACGACCATCACCTTGGAGAAGGTTCGAGAAGCAGTGGCCAGACCGAAAGGGAAGCGCGCAAAACTGAAAATGTCTCCCTAGCACCACAAAGCGAAGAAAACGCTGATGCGCCTCCAGGATGGGGATGTGCAAGTACGCTGTCTGTCAGATCTAGAGAAGTCAGAAATTCCCCTTCCTGAACCGCTACAATGACGGAGCGTAACGTTTCCATCCGAAAGGAAGGAACCTTTAGGGCTACATGGACCTTCTTGAGATCCAAAATGGGACGAAAAGCGTCCTCTTTTTTGGGAACCACGAAGTATTGGAATAACATCCCTTTCCTTCTCTGCTGGAGGAACAGGTACTACAGCCCCTAAATCTACCAGGGCGCGACAGAGTATCTCGGACCGCTCTCGCCTTGCGCCGAGAATGACAGGGGAGACACGAGGAAGAAGTCGGACAGAGGTCTGTCGAACTCTAGCGCGTACCCGTCTCGGACTATTTGCAGCACCCACTGGTCTGACGTGATCTGGGGCCCACCTCTGGTAAAACAAGCGTAAGCGAGCCCCCACGCGGACCAGAGGCTGGGGCCCCCAAACCATCATTGAGAAGGATGGGACGCACCGGACGCTCCCGAAGAGAAACCATCGCCCTCCCACGACTGCCACCGCGAAAGGACTGGGTTCTCTGAAAGAAACGACCCCTAGTCCCACCAGAATATCTACCAGGCCGATACAGCTTAGCTTCCTGAAACCGTCCACAACCCGCGTATCCCCTATAAGCCTTAGGGCGAAGCTCCGGAAGCCGAGGAACCTTAGCGTCACTAAGACCTCTCACCAACTTATCCAACTCTTCACCAAACAGCAAAGAGCCTTTAAACGGAAGCGAACACAACTTGGCCTTGGACGCAGCATCCGCCATCCAGCCTCGTAACCACAGAGGCCCGACGAGCTGCCACCAGCTAGAGACATGTTCTTTGCCGAGGCCCGCAACAAATCATACAGCGCATCCGCCAAAAAGGAGGACCCCAACTCCAACTTTGCCAGATCTTGAGTCAAAGAGGCTCTGTCCCCTGGCGGACTAAGAGCCGCTCCGCCCAACAGAAACAAGCCCGCGCCACCAGACCTCCACAGACCAACGCCTGCAACGCCAGAGCCGACAAATCAAAAACTGCGCTTTAGGAAAGTCTCCAATTTCTGTCCTGAGGGTATCGCAACGCAGGCCCCTCCATCCACCGAATCGCCGTAGCCTTAGTCACTGCCGTCACCACGGCATCCACGGTCGGAGGCTTGAAAGAATCTCTATCTTCCTGTGGCAGAGGATAAAGCTTAGCCATGGCCCGAGCCACCTTACATGGCGCCTCCGTCGCCTGCCACTCCTGATAATCATTTCTCTCAGATCCGCATTCATAGGGAAAGTACAAGACACCCGTCTGATCCCCTTAACCAACGGATCCTGCTTCCCGCCTCTAACGAAGCTGCCGCCGATCAAATTTGAGGGTCGCAACCACCTGATTAATCAGCTCTGACAATTCATCTCGCTGAAAAATGCGCACCACCGAGGGATCCTCCCCAGGCAGCGCAAGCTCCTTATCATAGCCAGCCAGCGACCCCTCCTGCTCTCCTAGAAGGCTAAAGTCACCCTCCGACTCCGGAGGCGAAAAATCTTCTAACTCCTCAGACCACTCTACACGTGGTCTCTTCGCGCTAGCCCCCCCCCCCCCCCCCCCGTTCCAAGACTAAGGGGCTCCGCTCGAGTCGGCCCCTCCTGCCAAGCCTGAAATAAATTCCAAATGAAATCCGGGGGAAAACCGATCCTACCCAAGGCATCGCCCCCCGAAGGCGCTGGAAATTGACTGCCCTGCAGTCCCCCGACTCCGTCGGGCCCGTGCAGCGCCGAATCCAAAATGGCGGCGGTTTCTGCCATAAACGGAACTGCCGCAGGGCCGCTATTCAAAGGCACCGCAACCTCCGGGACGCAAGTCGCGGGAACCTCCGCCGCTAACACCGGCGGTACGGAGGATTGAGGCTTTGGTTCCCCGCAAAAACGACAAGTGCTGCCCACCGCGTCAACGCCCCAACGCGCACAACGATCTACACCGAAGCGGTCTCCCTGACATCTTCGCGAAGCCCAGCTGACCGCCAAAACAAGTGCCTCAATTGTAAGAACAAAGAAAAACTCACCCAAGCAGGAAAACTCAGTGCCTTGACCACAGCTGAACAGCTCCGTCTCTCCGGAGTGCAGCTCCAATAGCTCTCCCCAGCGTTTGGGCCCTGACTTTTTTTTTTTTTTTTTCAATCAAACTTTACTGCAGCCTTTAATTTGAGCCTTGCTGCTAACACCATCCGGCACTCAAGGCTGCAGTATACAAACTGCAGCCGAGGCACAAAGCTGCCCAAACGGAGAGCCAGACCGGGGGAGGGACCCGGCCACCGGGGTGTGACACCCCAAAGGGGACAATGACGGGCCCCAGCGGACCCGCAACCCCTAGCACACCAAAGTCTTCGAGGCACAGGGATCCACCAGAAATAGCACAGAAACAAAGGAAAACTCTGAAAATTAACTCAAAAACCTATCCAGATCGGGCAAGCTGCACAGGCTGCCTGTCTACCCTCTGCTGAGACTGAGAAAATACTGGCTATAGATGGCTAGGCACAGGTTATAAGTACATAGTTTCAAGTTTTGTGTTCTCAGTCTCCCTCTGCTGGTAGGCGAGCATAACCCAAGCGTCTTGACCGGTCTGGAGGGTTGATGAGGAAGTAACTCAGTGGAATCCTTTCTGGAAGCAAGCAAGACTCGGAAGATACTCTCAGAGAGACCCAAGGCAGCAAAATCTACGCCCTCAACATCCAGGCCGTGATAGCCAGAGACTACGTTCTGCCCCTGAAAATCCTGCAACGTCTGAAGCGAAAACCGCAGAGCCGGAGGAATCAAAGATGGTGGTGTTCCCGCCAAAATCGGAACACCGCTACATGCACCCGGGAGCAAGGACGTATCAACAGAGCACGAGCCGACCCAGAAAACCTCTGCGGACAATACCGGAGGCGAAGAAAGAGGCGGTTTCGGCTCCCCACAGAACCTGCATTGTGCCCCCGGCGCGTCCACACCTCGGCACACACAGAACTGGCAACGGGATGGTTCCCCGCCGACCTCCCTCAGGGAAGAAAGGAGGTAAGCAACCAACAGGCAGCAGCGCCCAGACTCACTCACTCTCACAAACGCACTGCAGCTCTCCCGGTCAGCCTCAAAACAAACAAGCAGAGCTTTTCCTTTTTCTAAATGGCTTCTTACCTCCCAGCCCGGTTGCTAAAAGCTGACAGGGCTATGGCTCTCAAGGTTCCTGCAGTCACACAGGAGCCGAGGCACAGGGCTGACTGCTCAGGAGAGCACAGAAGGGGGAGGGACCCGATTACCGTGTGTGACATCCCAGGGGAAAAACGGAGCCCCACCAGATCCACTTCCCCGAAGCACACAGATTCTAAGTACAGGGTGGTAACCAACAAAAGGCCTAAAACAAATCCCTGGCCTACCAGACCTGACTGACTGCTCAGGCTGCACATCTACCCTCTGCTGGAGACAGATTTACTGGCTGCTTGGGGGTTGGCAGGTGGCTTATACATTGTTGCAGTTTTAGTGTTCTCAATCTCCCCCTGCTGGTAGGAGTGCATAACCCAAGCGGTTTTGACCGGTCTGGAGGGTCACTGAAGAACTGTAGTTTGTTTTCTTGCTTGGTAAGTAATAAAAAGATTTTCTCATCTTTGCGTGCCCTTCACTTCTTCTCTCCCTAACTGTACGATTGTATGGAACATTCTATTGGGTTGGGGAGGGCCGGTCTGGAGGGACTAAAGGAAAGCAAATTAGCAGGTAAGGCCTAATTTCTCCTTCCTTAGCATCCTTCCGGACCGGCCCAGATTGTGACTGATGGGAAGTAACAAAAGTAAGATCATGGGCGGGACCCTAACAACCCCACTGTGATGACACACTACCTGAAGACTGAATCCTGATCACTCCGCACATCCAACCTATAATGCTTCAAAAGAAGAATGTATCGAGGACCAGGTTGCCACGGAGGGTGGGATCTCCAAAGGCGGAACCAGACAATGCTCAGCCCAGGAATCCGCCTGGCCTCTAGTAGAATGAGCTTTCACACCCCTGTGTATGGCTTACCCAGATGGTAAGCGGAGACTGTAGTCTCCTTCAGCCACCTAGAAAGAGTGGGCTTAGAAGCTAATTCCTTCAAGCTCCTTCAAGCAAGACAAAACTGGTCTGACTACCGAAAGGCCTCCGTAACCCTCAATAGTACTTGAGTGCTCGCTTGATGTAAAGGCACTTCAGACGACGCTGTTCCTCCGATCGGGAAGATGAGCCCAGGGCAGGCAAAACCACCTACTGAGAAATGTGAAAACCGCGACAAAACTTTGGGAGAAAGGAAGGAATGGGGCATAAAATGACCTGATCTTTAGGCAAATTTGAGAAATTGATGCCGGCACTACAGAGCTTGTAACTCTAACACCCTCCTAGCTGAGGCAATGGTCACCAGAAACACTACCTTGAACGTCAAATCCTTTAAGGTACAGGAAGCCAAGGGCTCAAAAGAAAACAGGGTGTTGGGCTTGACTGACCTTGGTCTGTCCCAGTATGGCAATATAAGTACATAAGTATTGCCATACTGGGCAGACCAAAGGTCCATCAAGCCCAGCATTCTATTTCCAACAGTGGCCAATCCAGACCACAAACACCTGGCAAGATCACGAAAAAGTTCAATACATTTTATGCTGCTTATCCCAGAAACAGCAGTGATTTTCCCAAAGTCAAATTAATAATGGTCTATGTATTTTCCTTTAGGAAGCCGCCCTAAGCTAACCGCCTTACTACATTCTCTGGTAATGAATTCCAGAGCTTTACACGTTGAGTGAAGAAAAAATTTCTCCGAGTTGTATTAAATTTACTACTTTGTAGCTTCATTGCATGCCCCCTAGTCCTACTATTTTTGTAAAGAGTAAACAAACGATTCACGTCTACCCGTTCCATTCCACTCATTTTATAGACCTCTATCATATCTCCCCTCAGTTGTCTTTCTCCAAGCTGAAGAGACCTTGATGCTTCAGCCTTTCTCATAGGGAAGTCGTCCCATCCCCTTTATCATTTTCGTCTCCCTTCTCTGTACCTTTTCTAATTCCACTATATCTTTCGCACTGCCAATGGCTCACTACACTAAGCCCTCCAATTTTGGGGTTATTCAGAGTGCTGTGTGGTGGTAGAGGAAAGAGTAGTGGCCGTGGGTAGCAGCAGACTCAAGCAGGACAACGATGACTGCAAAGAGAGTTAGTGAGAGTCCAGGCCAGGAACATTAACAACTGGACACTGTGAAGAGCGAGACCATGGTAAGGTGCACCCCCAGCAATGCATACAGATGTACACACAGAGGAAGTATGATTTCATCAGTTAGAGTACTAGTAGTAATTGATTTGCATGCAAAGCAAAGATGTGACTGCAGGAGAGGAAATCCTGCTCTCCACAAATCTTCCCCAATTCCTTTCTGGATTAAATTGAAGAGGGAATCCACATATGGCATCAATAGTATCTATAACCCTTTACTCTTCCTTAACAAAGGACACCTGTAATTCTGTTCTCCCCCTACTCTGGTCCTGTTCAGCCAGCTTTCCTCTCCCTCCCTCTCCCAACCCTATCAGTGTAGGGGAAGGACTCCCTGTATTGTGCAGAAATGTTTTCACCTAGTAAAAGGCCACCAAAACAGACATGAGTATCAGGTGCTCAACAATAAGACTTACAATTTAAAATTAAAAAAAAATTTAATTAGGTTGAGTTGAGACCTTCCTGGAAGCATTTAACATCTTTTCCTGTGCCTACATCAAAAGAAAAAGGTGGAATGTGGGAACTTGCTACTTTTTGTTTTTTGGATTGCAGTGGTATATTATAAAAATGCACTTGCCTTATTTTATTACTACTATTTCACAGAGAGGCAATGAGGGAAGGGCTTCCCTCATGCTGAAATTCAGTCTAAATGTGGCAACTGGCATTACTGTCCAGTTCAACACACTCATAGCTGCCAAGTTCATACAAACTAATGTTCAGTGGAAAATAAATGTTGGTACAGGCTGTTTGCAATGTGAATGGATATTCCATCACCATTTCATTATTGCAGGTCATTTGTTTCAGTCAAACTTTGTTTTAATTCATTTATTCAATCCTTACATGCATGTGGTTTTGCTTTTTAAATCCAAAGGTGGATCCTAAGGGTGGTTAAACAATTAGGTATAAACTGTGTTGTTTCTGACTACTTGTTTTGGACTACTTTGAGTTCTACTGATCTGTATATCTGCAGTCTAGAATTCTGGAAGATGGAAATGTACTCTGAGTCTCTAGAAGTTGGTTTGTTTACTTTTGAAGTGTGTGTATATGGATGCCTGTTCTGGTGTGTGCAGACTGCACTGTGCATGTATACATATGGCTATGATTTCTGAACATATGATGTGGCATCATTAAAGGACAAATGCCCAGTTGGGTATGCTACCGCTAATCTCAACTTTGTTACATCATGTTTCAGACATATCCATCTATTTGCTCCCATGATATAATTTAATCCTATTGTTCTGTTTCTCTGTATTTTCAAATGTAAGCCACATTGAACCTGAGTTTGCTTGGGAATAAAATCAACTTTATGAGGCTTCTATAAACAGGGACAGAGTTCGCAGAGATGGGGGCAAACTTTGTCCCCGCATAATTCTCTAGTCTGAATACAAGATGTCCTTGTAGAACCAGGTGTCACCAGTTAAGAGCAATACCACTACTGGGCCTCCAAAGATTGCTGCAGCAGAGGTTTTGTTTTCCTCATAGCCCAACTGCACTATTCAAGAGCTTTAGCTTTACAGTCCTCCTCCTGTCCAAGGCCAGCAAGAATGGTAAGAATGGCTGAAAAATAGAAACACAGATATACTAGGGTACCTTCTGGTTGGATGGGGCTGGTCTCAGTCACACTTCTGAGCAGTATTGCCCAGAGATCATGAGTGCTGCAGGGTATAATAAAAACAGGAAGGGTGGTAGAAACTAAGCAGCTTGAGAGGATAAGATACAAAAGATGAGGTTAGCATAAGAGAAAATTATGCACACAGCATCTAAAATATTACCAGATTCTACCTGGTAGCTGGGATTGTCAATCATAGGAGGCTTCCATTTGCCCTTATAACCAGGGTTGTCAATCATAGGTCGTTGCCAAGTTCCACAGCCAGGGGCAGACTCACATTTGGGATTTGCAATCTGAGGTGCCTCCCACTCTCCATCCATATCCTCATCCCTAGAAAAATTACATTTATAAACAAATCATGTTGTACGAAAGGACCAATGGGGACAACAGCTTGAACAAATTCATAACACTTCCGAGTACTACAAACCTTTTCTATCATCATCTAGCACAGGGGGCTCTTAACCAGGTCCTTGGGACATACCAAGCCAGTTAAGATTTCAAGATACCCACAATGAACATGCATGAAGTTTGCATTCACTGTCTTTGATGTATGCAAATCGGTATTAAATCAAATCAATTCTTGCATACTGCTAATATTCCCTTTCCAGGGTTCAGTGTGGTTTACCAAACCTGACTGGGTGTGCTTCAGAGCTTGAAGCAGAGAAAGCATTTATAATGACTCTCTCTTTGAAGACTACCTAACCCCCCAGTCAGTCACTTGTGTTTTAAATCAGATTGTCAATTCCTGATTCAGGCACTTAGTGCCTAAACACAGCACCGTATCAACCTGTCTTCTGAATTTCCACCATCTTTTGGAAATTTGTTTTATGTAGACAGAGCCTTTTATCATAATAGATTTCAATCGGTTCTTGTACCAAGGTTCCACTATTTATTGGCCCACCCTACTTCCTTGTCTTCTGGCATTCCTTAGGGGACCTTTCTCCTTGAACGTACCAGTCCTCAGGTTTTTCTGCATCAGGATCAGCTACATATTCAGGCTCATCATCCAACCACCCCTCTGGTTTCACAGCACTCTCATCTGGAATTTTTGCAGGCGCATCCTCATCCCTTGACAGACAATGCAAAAAATTTCCATTACGAACTGTTCTCATCATGCAGGGTGACAGCTCAAGGTTTTAGCCTTCAGAAACAGACTAGAAGGAGTTCATAGAATCAGGCTCAGACTCAAACCTTGAACGAGATAAGGTTGAGTACACATTTGGTTCTTGAGAATAAAAGTTACAGCGGCCAGCAAAGTGGCTTAGTGGCAGTGTTGTGTGTTGCCATGCATAAAGGTACTTGGCTCGTTCCCCAAGCTAGCTGGAGGTTGATAGCCCTGGGGGAATGTGGTGGGGATGGAGAAAAATAATGTTCATTGTTTAAGGTGATGCCTAGCATCTGTATTCAAAGCCCTAACTGCAGGGTTCTAAGGAACTTTGAAGTATAGCCACAAGCTCATGACCTTGCTGTAATAAGCAGAGCAGCTATACTGGGTTTGGGGCGAGAATATAAAATGAGGGGAAAACTCCCAGATAATTGCAAATGTAGTCTGTGCAAAACCCTAGCCTCAGTTCAGGTTTAACAGGAAGCTCAAAGGAGGAAACTGCTTGGTCAAAAAAGTCGGCACACAAAAAAAAGCACACACAACCCCCCCCCCCCCCCCCCCAAAAAAAAAAAAAAAAAAAAAAAACCTGCAAGTGCTATGCACTACTAAAAACATTTGAGTATTATGATGTGTAGCTGTTTCCCCATTTACACTGCTTTGTTTGGGGTTTCTTTTAACATATATTATTATTTAGAAACAGGCACACTTAAAACATAAAACCAAGTACAGCTGTCACATTCAGCCAAAATGTGAAATCAACATATATAATGAATACTGAATAGTTTCCATAAACCTCTCTTATCCCCCCTCTCCACACACACGCATACATT
This sequence comes from Microcaecilia unicolor, assembly GCF_901765095.1. Taxonomy (NCBI): domain Eukaryota; kingdom Metazoa; phylum Chordata; class Amphibia; order Gymnophiona; family Siphonopidae; genus Microcaecilia; species Microcaecilia unicolor. The sequence goes on along the minus strand of NC_044038.1, from coordinate 151,150,893 downwards.
TCCCAAGCAATGCAGATCACTCATTCTACAGCACCATCAAAAGAATGCAATCAGGGCCACCCATGTGTACTCTAGAAGGCGACACCCCAAGAGACAAACACACAGAGTATCAATACCTCCCACCCAATCAAATCCAACCCAATCTTCCCTCCCCCCAGTCTGGAAGCTCCAGTAAAACACATTACAGATTCAACAAATACCTACGGGCTTTAGGAGAAAGACCCTCCCAAATGGGGAACCAAGTTTGCTGGAAAGTTCTCCAAGCCTTGTGAGAACCTTGCTTTGCATCCAACTGGTCCATTTTCAAAGGATGATATAGTTCATTTCTCCATTCAGTCAAAGGATGTAGGGGCTGCCTCCAATTCCTCAAAATACACTTACGAGCTAAAGCACGAGTTTTCTTCAATAAAGAGTTTTTTTTCCTTTTCACAATCCCAAATTTACCAAGTTAGAAAACAGCTGTACGTCAGCCCTCAGTGTGATAAATGCAGTGCAGGATACAAATAGTCCATAATATGGTGTCAAAAAAGGCGTACAACCTCAAAATTCCAAAACATATGAGTAAGGGTGCTTTATTGATTTTAATAGGCTAGTATTTTGAAAAAGCACTTAAAATCGATAGGTACAAAATAAAGTATCTGAAATAGGACAGAAAGCTAAGTGTCATGAATTCTCTAACGCATTTAAGTACGGCACACACCTTCTGAACTAAATTCTGCACTAAAGCCAAGCCTGCCATTAGGGCAACATCAGCTAACATCTCTTTGAATGCAGCTCATTCTTACCAGTCTTCTGGTTTCACAGCTTCAGGGTCTGGTATTTTGGGCCTCTCATCCCAGTCCTCTGGCTTCTTGTCATTAGGATCCTCAATCTCTTGTGGAGGGTTCACAGGAGGATTCATGTCATTCAACATGTTCCCACTGTTTACAACTGTCTGATCAATCAAGATTTCAAAGCTGTTATCAGGATTCAAAACTGTGGTAAAAAGAGAAGAGATTACAGATTCAAAATTGTATTTATGATACACCTTGATATTAAACTTGTATATGTGGACTATCAAGTTAATACATCAAATAAAAGCTATACTGAATTAAAAATGCATTTAGATCGTAACAGCTCATTAAACATTTTAAATACTCATCTCTTACTCAAAGTGAATGATACATACCTGTAGCAGGTGTTCTCCGAGGACAGCAGGCTGATTGTTCTCACGACTGGGTGACGTCCGCGGCAGCCCCCACCAACCGGAAAAGGCTTCGCGGGACGGTCGGCACGCAGGGCACGCCCACCGCGCATGCGCGGCCGTCTTCCCGCCCGTGCGCGACCGCTCCCGCCAGTTGAATGACAAGCAATAAAATATGAAACACAACTCCAAAGGGGAGGAGGGAGGGTAGGTGAGAACAATCAGCCTGCTGTCCTCGGAGAACACCTGCTACAGGTATGTATCATTCACTTTCTCCGAGGACAAGCAGGCTGCTTGTTCTCACGACTGGGGTATCCCTAGCTCTCAGGCTCACTCAAAACAAGAACCCAGGTCAATTGAACCTCGCAACGGCGAGGGTACAACAGAAATTGACCTACGAAGAACAACTAACTGAGAGTGCAGCCTGACCAGAATAAATTCGGGTCCTGGAGGGTGGAGTTGGATTTACACCCCAAACAGATTCTGCAGCACCGACTGCCCGAACCGACTGTCGCGTCGGGTATCCTGCTGGAGGCAGTAATGTGATGTGAATGTGTGGACAGCTGACCACGTCGCAGCCTTGCAGATCTCTTCAATAGTGGCTGACTTCAAGTGGGCCACTGACGCTGCCATGGCTCTAACACTATGAGCCGTGACATGACCCTCAAGAGTCAGCCCAGCCTGGGCGTAAGTGAAGGAAATGCAATCTGCTAGCCAATTGGAGATGGTGTGTTTCCCGACAGCGACCCCTAGCCTGTTAGGGTCGAAAGAAACAAACAATTGGGCGGACTGTCTGTGGGGCTGTGTCCGCTCCAAGTAGAAGGCCAATGCTCTCTTGCAGTCCAATGTGTGCAACTGACGTTCAGCAGGGCGGGTATGCGGCCTGGGGAAGAATGTTGGCAAGACAATTGACTGGTTAAGATGGAACTCCGACACCACCTTCGGCAGGAACGTTGGGTGGGTGCGGAGCACTACTCTGTTGTGATGAAATTTGGTATTTGGAGCATGAGCTACTAGGGCTTGAAGCTCACTGACCCTACGAGCTGAAGTAACTGCCACCAAGAAAATGACCTTCCAGGTCAAGTACTTCAGATGGCAGGTATTCAGTGGCTCAAAAGGAGGTTTCATCAGCTGGGTGAGGACGACGTTGAGATCCCATGACACTGTAGGAGGCTTGATAGGGGGCTTTGACAAAAGCAAGCCTCTCATGAATCGAACGACTAAAGGCTCTCCAGAGATGGCTTTACCTTCCACACGATAATGGTAAGCACTAATCGCACTAAGGTGATTCCTTACTGAGTTGGTCTTGAGGCCAGACTCTGATAAGTGCAGAAGGTATTCAAGCAGGTTCTGCGCAGGGCAAGAACGAGGTTCTAGGGCCTTGCTCTCACACCAAACGACAAACCTCCTCCACTTGAAAAAGTAACTCTTTTTAGTGGAATCCTTCCTAGAGGCAAGCAAGACCCGGGAGACACCCTCCGACAGACCCAACGCAGCGAAGTCTACGCCCTCAACATCCAGGCCGTGAGAGCCAGGGATTGAAGGTTGGGGTGCAGCAACGCTCCGTCGTTCTGTGAAATGAGAGTCGGAAAACACTCCAATCTCCACGGTTCTTCTGAGGACAATTCCAGAAGAAGAGGGAACCAGATCTGACGGGGCCAAAAGGGCGCTATCAGAATCATGGTGCCGCGGTCTTGCTTGAGCTTCAGTAAGGTCTTCCCCACCAAAGGTATGGGAGGATAAGCATACAGGAGGCAGGTCCCCCAATGAAGGAGAAAGGCATCTGACGCTAGCCTGCCGTGTGTCTGAAGTCTGGAACAGAACAGAGGCAGCTTGTGGTTGGTCTGAGAGGCGAAAAGATCCACCGAGGGGGTACCCCACTCTCGAAAGATCTTGCGTACCACTCTGGAATGGAGCGACCACTCGTGCGGTTGCATGACTCTGCTCAGTCTGTCGGCCAGACTGTTGTTTACGCCTGCCAGGTACGTGGCTTGGAGGAGCATGCCAAACCGGCACGCCCAACGCCACATCCCGACGGCTTCCTGACACAGGGGGCGAGATCCGGTGCCCCCCTGCTTGTTGACGTAATACATTGCAACCTGATTGTCTGTCCGAATTTGGATAATTTGGTAGGACAGCCGATCTCTGAAAGCCTTCAGTGCGTTCCAGATCGCTCGGAGCTCCAGGAGGTTGATCTGCAGATCCTTTTCCTGGAGGGACCACAGACCCTGGGTGTGAAGCCCATCGACATGAGCTCCCCACCCCAGGCGAGATGCATCCGTCGTCAGCACTTTCGTGGGCTGCGGAATTTGGAATGGACGTCCCAGGGTCAAATTGGTCCGGATGGTCCACCAGAGCAGTGAAGTGCGGCAACTGGTGGAGAGGCGGATGACATCTTCTAGATCCCCGGTGGCTTGAAACCACTGGGAAGCTAGGGTCCATTGAGCAGATCTCATGTGAAGACGAGCCATGGGAGTCACATGAACTGTGGAGGCCATATGACCCAGAAGTCTCAACATCTGCCGAGCTGTGACCTGCTGAGACGCTCTGGTCTGCGAAGCCAGGGCCAGGAGGTTGTTGGCCCTCGCTTCGGGAAGGAAGGCCTGAGCCGTCTGGGTATTCAGCAGAGCTCCTATGAATTCCAGAGACTGGGTTGGCTGGAGATGGGACTTTGGGTAATTTATCACAAACCCCAGCAGCTCCAGGAGTTGAATAGTGCACTGCATGGACCGGAGGGCTCCTGCCTCCGAGGTGTTCTTGACCAGCCAATCGTCGAGATATGGGAACACGTGCACTCCCAGCCTGCGTAGGTACGCCGCCACCAGCACGAGGCACTTTGTAAACACTCGTGGGGCGGAGGCGAGCCCAAAGGGCAGCACACAATACTAAAAGTGCCGTGCGCCCAGGCGGAATCTGAGATACTGTCTGTGAGCTGGCAGTATCGGGATGTGAGTATATGCATCCTTTAAATCCAGGGAACATAGCCAATCGTTTTTCTGAATCATTGGCAGAAGGGTGCCCAAGGAAAGCATCCTGAACTTTTCTTTGACCAGGAATTTGTTCAGGCCTCTCAGGTCTAGGATGGGACGCATCCCCCCTGTTTTCTTTTCCACAAGGAAGTACCTGGAATAGAATCCCTGCCCTTCCTGCCCGGGTGGTACGGGCTCGACCGCATTGGCGCTGAGAAGGGCGGAGAGTTCCTCTGCAAGTACCTGCTTGTGATGGGAGCTGAAGGATTGAGCTCCCGGAGGACAATTTGGAGGCAGGGAGGCCAAATTCAGGGCGTATCCGCACCGCACTATTTGGAGAACCCACTGGTCGGAGGTTATGAGAGGCCACCTTTGGTGAAAAAATTTTAACCTCCCCCCGACCGGCATATCGTCCGGTACGGACACTTTGAGGGCGGCTATGTTCCCGTGGATCCAGTCAAAAGCCCGTCCCTGGCTTTTGCTGTGGAGGCGCAGGGGGCTGCTTAGGCGCACGCTGTTGACGGGAACGAGCGCGCTGGGGCTGTCCCTGTGCCTGACGAGGCCTTCGGGCCGGCTGGTTGTACCTACGCTTTGCAAAAGAATAGGGTGCAGCCTGCCGGGCCCGGGAAAAACGTCCACCTGCTGAGGTGGATGCTGAAGGCGCCCGGTGGGAGAGCTTGTCGAGAGCGGTTTCCCGCTGATGCAGTTGGTCCACCATCTGCTCGACCTTCTCACCAAAAATGTTATCCCCCGGCAAGGGACGTCGGCCAGTCTCTGCTGGGTGCGGTTGTCCAGGTCAGAGGCACGCAGCCATGAGAGCCTGCGCATCACTATACCTTGGGCCGCAGCACGAGATGCCACGTCACAGGTGTCATATATACCCCTGGACAGGAACTTTCTGCACGCCTTCAGCTGCCTGACCACCTCCTGATAAGGCCTGGACTGCTCCGGCGGGAGCTTATCGACCAGGTCCGCCAGTTGTTGCACATTAGTCCGCATGTGGATGCTCATATAGAGCAGGTATGACTGGATGCGGGTCACGAGCATGGAGGATTGGTAGGCCTTCCTCCCAAACGAGTCCAGAGTGCGAGACTCCCGCCCCGGGGGCGCCGAGGCGGTATCCCTCGAACTCCGTGCCCTCTTGAGAGCAGAATCCACGACCGCCGAGTCATGGGGCAATTGGGGCCGCATTAACTCTGGGTCCGAGTGGATCCTGTACTGGGACTCTGCTTTCTTGGGAATGGTGGGGTTAGTTAACGGTCGCACCCAGTTCCGAAGCAGTGTCTCCTTGAGGACATTGTGCAGCGGCACCGTGGAGGACTCTCTAGGTGGTGATGGATAGTCGAGGACCTCGAGCATCTCGGCCCTCGGCTCTTCCACAGAGACCACGGGAAAGGGAATGCTAATAGACATATCCCGCACAAAGGAGGCAAAGGAGAGACTCTCAGGAGGTGAGAGCTTCCTCTCCGGTGAAGGCGTGGGGTCCGAGGGAAGGCGCGTAGACTCCTCTGAGGAGAAATATCTAGGGTCCTCCTCTTCCCCCCACGAGGCCTCATCCTCGGTATCGGACATAAGCTCATGTAGCTGAGTCCTGAACCGGGCCCGGCTCGACGTCGAGGCACCGAGGTCTCGGTGTCGTCGAGCGGGTGGACTCCCGCGTCGGCGGGGACGGAGCTCCCTCCATCGACGTCGACGGGGACTCCACCTGCGTGGCGGTCGAGACCGGCGCCGCAAGCGGCGGCGGTGTCGACGGCCCCGGCGCCGGGCTAGAGCTCGCCGGCGCCACAGACATCGGCGCCGAGGGCGCAAGCACCCCCGGCGCCGGCACAGCCTGGCGCATCAGCCCTTCCAGGATCCCCGGAAGGATGGCTCTGAGGCACTAGTCCAGGCCCGCTGCCGGGAAAGGCGGTGGGGCCGGTAGGGGTGTCGGTGCCAGAAGCTGATGGGGGCCAGGAGACGGCACCGAGGTGCCGGAACCCTGACGCGTCGGTACCCTCCACAACCGACGGGGACCTCTCCTCTCGGCGATGACGCTTCGGCGTCGCCTCCTCTCCGATGTCCAGATGCACCGAGGGCGACCGGTGACGACGCTTCTTGTCCTTCTTTCGATGCGCGTCACCGGCGCCGGGAGGTATGGAGGAGGAGGAGGACGATCCCCCTCGGTCTCGAGGAGCCGGGTCAGACAGGGTTCGGTCCCGTGGACCACGGGCTGAGGGAGTGACCGGGGCCGACTGCCCACGCGGCCGCTCACCTCCACCCTCGCCGGCGGACCGGCGGGCCGACGGGACCTGTTCTCCTGGGGTCGATGCCATCGGTGCCGATGTCTCGGGCATCGATACCGGTACCGAAGGACCGGGCGTCGATACCGATGCCGTCGAGGTCGACGTCGAGGGGCCGGCGCAAGTTCCAAAAAAGACGGTCCCGCAGAACTTGCCTCGCAACTTGAGTCCGTTTCCGGAGACTGAGACACAGGGAACACGACTTGATATTGTGCTCCGGCCCGAGGCACTGGAGGCACCAAGCGTGGGTGTCGGTCTGCGAGATCGGCCGGCCGCAGCGACCACACTTTTTAAATCCACTCGGGACCTTCGAGGACATCGACGGAAAAATCGCGTCGGCGAAGTCAAAGTCGTCAATGGTGGCGAAAATCACACCTCGAAAAAGAAAACGACCGTGCGGCCACTAGGCCGCAACGCAGCGTCCCCGCTGGAAACGAGGGAAAAAGGGAGCGCGTGCTCCACACGCTCAGGTTTTTTTTTTTTTTTAAAAGAAAAGGGAAACCGGCGGTAACAAAAAATTAAATAGAAAAAACAACGATCCGCGTAAACGCGATCAACTTTCCGGCGGCTGAAAGCAGAGAGAGCGGCAAAGCACGACTCTCTCCAGACGCGGAAAAAAAGGAACTGGCGGGAGCGGTCGCGCACGGGCGGGAAGACGGCCGCGCATGCGCGGTGGGCGTGCCCTGCGTGCCGACCGTCCCGCGAAGCCTTTTCCGGTTGGTGGGGGCTGCCGCGGACGTCACCCAGTCGTGAGAACAAGCAGCCTGCTTGTCCTCGGAGAATTACCAAGATTAAGCATGTTACAACAAATTAAATATATCAACATAAAATGTATTATAAACACAGTCAAAGTAACATGTGGAAGGGGCCCAAGATTCGCAGTGTTCCAAATGTGGTCATCCTAGACATACATACTACCATGCATTTTGGGCTTGCCAGAAAGTAAAAAATTTTTGGACCCAGGTGGTGCGATTTTTGGAACACCTGGTGAATAGGTCTATTCAAGGTTCAATGGAACAATTACTGTTGGATGTGCCTGGAGCATTTCACAATTTAAGGGGGCCTGGGCGGCTGCTTTGCAGGAAATTATGCTTGGTGGCTCGGAAAACAGTATTACAATACTGGGTGGGGGCGGAGACTCCTGCATTTGGACATTGGAGGAACCAGGTACATCAGTTGATGGCATGGGAAGCTCGAGATGCGAAAGGCACTTTAAGACGCAAGAAACAGTTTCTGACAATTTGGGACCCATATTTACAAATAATGAGTCCAAGAGGTAGAAGTTTTATTGTTAACAATTTGTAAACTCCCTGGGGTAAGATTTATAAGAGGAAAAGGAGGGTAAATTGCTCATGCTCAGACTTTAGACATTTGAATGAAGACTGGGGAGGGAGGGTAGGGAGGGGGGGAGAGAATGGTCTGGGGGGAGGGAAGTGCTGATTCGGAATCCAGTATTGGGTTGGTTAAGGCATGGGGGGAAAAGAGGGAGGAAAATAAAGTTTGGGGAAACAATGTATTTTGGTTCACTGTTGGAATTTTATGTCCTTTCTGGAGTAGACGGAGGGTACGTATCTTGTCCAGTAAAAGTGGAAGATACTGAAGTCTTCAGAGGGAGGGGCAGTTATGAGGATATTAGTACGGACTGAACGATATGTTAAAAGGAGGTTATGGAGATTCTGTAAACAAAGGTTTAAGGTTTAATGTAAAGGAGGGGAGGATGGGGGGAGAGGGATTATTTGGGGATAAAAGAAGAAAATGTTTTGACGTACGTGGATTGATAATAGTTGTATGTTGTATTAACAAGGTTGTTTGCTGAATATTATGAATACATATTTTATATGATACGTCAATAAACAGATTTAAACATAAACACAGTCAAAGTATTCTTACAAACACAGAATTCTCAGGATCCAAAACAGGAGAGGCCGACTGCTGATGCCAAGAACTTTGCAGAGATAAAATGGCCGACTACTTTTGGCCCCTGATCCCTCTCCTCTTTCTGCTGATTGTGATCACAAAGCTGCTGACAGCTGAGAACTGTTTGAGTTTCTCCAGAAAACCTCACAATGTCCAAAGGAATTGCAGCAGCCACCACACTAGGGAATATCTGGCACATTCAAGAGGTGCCTCTATCAAGCCATGGTCGTGAGCTGGTCTGACTCACTTCAGACAGCTGAAAAACCCTGTTGCCGGCGAGAACAGTAGCCCACCAAACCAGCATCCCTCCTTTTATGGCTCCCTGCCAAACTTGGGATGCCAGGCACACAATTCCTCTTATGATCACGCTGCTCCCTGCATCCCCCTCTCCCCACAAAATGGAGTGCTCTGTATGGCTTGCAAGGTGCCACTCCCCATACCAATCAGCTCAAAGTTGAGGGGAAAAACAGCAGCTTTCTCTCACTGCTGTTGTGTCAGAGCCTGGTTTAATAGCTCTCCCCCAGCCTTGGTGACAAAATAAATTACACAGGTTATACCTTCCCTGCTCCTTCCCAACTGAAATACAAGGACTTGTAAAAAAAAAAAAAAAATCATCAAACCTGGTGTCTGCCAGAACAGGTGATGGACCTGGCCTCCACCAGATATTCCTGCAAGAGGAATATGGGAGATCCATTTCAAGTATTTAAACATCTGCATTTGTATACAAACAGATCGATCTTTTCAAGAGACAGGGAAATTGTAAAGCTAGAGGATATGAATTGAGATTGCAGGGTGGTAGACTTAGGAGTAACATCAGGAAATACTTTTTCACAGAGAGGGTGGTCAATGCCTGGAATGCCCTCCCAAGGGAGATGGTAGAGACAAACAATGATGGAATTCAAAAAGGCATAGTATGAACAGAGGATGGTATAAAAACTAAATTTAAATGACTGCATGCATTATTATGTGTTGAGTGGTGGTTAGACAATGACTTTAGCTGTGAGGAGCTACAACCAGTGCCAGGCAGACTTCTACGGTCTGCAAGACAAATTAGGATGTGTTGGAGAAGGCTTTGACAGCAAATTCAGTAGTTGGGACATAAGGACAAAACTTAGCAGACTTTTGCCATGCTTAGGACAGACCGTAGACCAGGATCAAGGTGAAATTAGGCCTTACCTGCTAATTTTCTTTCCTCTAGATCCTCCAGACCATTCAAGACGCTTGGGTTATGCACTCCTTATATTGCGTGCCTGCTTCCACTGTCTGTCCTCTCCTGTTCCTGTCCATGCTAGGAGTCAGGACTCGGATAACAGCATTAACGCGATATCGCACTAATGCAATCATCCGGGTCCTGGGCAGCACACAGGAGCAGGGGAAGACAAAACCGGAAAGCAGGCAGCAAGAAGCAGCTTGCTGGAGCTGGACCCAGGCCCCCCCTTGGAGGCCAGACCCAGGGAGTTTTGCCCCCCCCCCCTCTCTCAGCGGCCACAATGCATTTCAGAATTTGTTGAGTGAAAAAAATATTTTCTCCTGTTTCAAAAGTAGTATCATGTAACTTGAGTGTCCCCCTAGTACTTGTACTTTTGAAAGAGTAAAAAATTGATTTACATTTACCTGTTCTACACCACTCAGTATTTTGTAGATCTCTATCATATCCCTCCCTCAGCTGCCTCTTTTCCAAGCTGAAGAGCCCTAATCTCTTGTCTTAGAGGAGTTCCATCCCCTTAATCATTTTGGTCACTCTTTGCACCTTTACTAGAATTTCAGCTAAGCAACATAATTTTTAAATAAAATATATTGTGAACAGAGATAATGGTTTGTGAACTAGGCTCTAACTCACTTTTCCTACCTGTTATGCCCCCAGTTCCTGCATTTGTGCTAATTCTAGTGCATCCAACAAGTAATGACAAGGACTGCCTACTACCATGCAGAAGGTCCTCAAATTCAATTCCCATCATAACTTCTACTCCCCAGGTTGGCCAGTGATTTTTTTTTTTTTGGGGGGGGGGGGGGGGGGGGGGGGGGGGGATCTGCAAAGGCAGTGATCACAGCCCCATGGGGGAGGGGGGGCAGTGTCACCATATGAAAGTGATGCCAAGATGGAGTCAAGATTAGAGAATGACGCAGGGACAAAGTTTGTCCCCATCCCGTCCCAGCGGGCTGTCCCCATCTGCAGAAGCCTCAAACACTTTTTATATTAAAATCTCTTTATTAAAGTATCAAAAGGAATAAACATTCTGTGCAACTGTTTATAAATCACAGAAAATAACAAGCAACTATAACCACCTCCCTCCCTTCCAAACCCAACAACTGCCGACTTCTACTACTCCAAGGAACTGTAATGCACCCTGTTAAAATGTCCAAGGGTACAAAGTACAACCCACTCTATATGCCCTACAAAGCACTGTTATGATTTTTAAATCTACGGATGAATAATAATCACCTCAGGATTCAGTATAGCTCTCCTGACTTCCACAGACCTTCCTGCAATAGAAAATGTCTTCTCAGAAAATGTGCTGGTAGCAGGAATGCAGAGGATCCCCTGTGCAAATTTTGCTAGTTGTGGCCAGCACTTCTGCTTTAAAAAAAAAAAAAAAGACATTGCCGTCTGCATCACTCAAAACTGTCCAATTCATTAAGAGCCTTCAAAGTAGAGAATGAGACGGGGGACAAAGTTTGTCCCCGGTCTCTGAAGACTTTATCCCCATCCCCGCAGGTCCCCATCCACATGCCATTCTATAGTCAGGATCCATGGTTGTAAGGATATGAATGGAACTAGGACACATGGCCTCAACCCAGGATGGTTGCCACAATGACACAAGTATGTGAAAGGAAGGAATATAAAAATATGGTAAAAATCCCCAGGTAATGCAGACTAAAGCTTATGATGCAGATCCCAACCTGGTTCTGAATGAACTAGAGAGAAAAAAAGGAGCAAGTGATCAATGACAGAACTTAAAATAAGAGAAGGAATAAACATTTAAAGAGCTGCTTTCCATGGCCCCCAAAGTAAAATGATTTGGGTTTTATACAAAGGAATTTCTTATTAGAAAGCATGATTGGCTGAAATAGCAAGCAAGTGCAGATAAGATGCAAAACATGACCCTGAAACTTACTGGCTAATAGTCTTGCAGGCAGACACACAGCAGGGAACCTTGAGGATCAAGATTTTGATAGAAACAGAAGTCTCTCTACTTTCTTAGCTCCCAATTAAATTCAAACAAAGTTATCCATCTGAGATGAATGCCAATACATATCATACTGGTGTTATGTTAGAATCCAACAAAACTGGTAATGTGAAACTACGGATCTGCTATGACTTTTCCAGAAGTGATATGGGAATTCTGGAAGCAATACAAAAACATACACAGCGTATGAAACATGGTTTCTCTAAAAACAAGACTGCTTCAGCAAACAGAATCCTCTTTAATGTCTGTAAAAGCATGACATCTACTTACTATGCCTTTAACTTCCAGAATATGAATAAGGCAGTTTGCTTCCTTAATCACCCGTTCATAGGCAAGCAACGGTTTTAAAGAAATAGATATCTACTCTTAGCAAAAGTAGAACTGCATGAATATTCAAGCAATATTACTATCTCCATTGTTTATTGATATACTTTCTGTTTCCACCATTAAGAATCTTACCAAGTGAGTAAAGGTGAGTTTTTTTGTCAGAGAAGTATGTCTTCAGATCAGCATCTGGTCGCTTGGCATGCTTCTCCTCATACTCTCCAGTCTTGGGATTCTTGTGCCGGAAAATGAAGTGCAGTTTATAATCTTCTCCGCATTTATCAGGACCAAACATTATAGAGTAGGGAGTCTTATCATGGAACTGGTCCTTAAATATATAAAAAGATTGAACAGTACAAAATACATAAGAAAAAATTCAATGCTCTAAGTATACAAGTGAGGTAACAAAGCATTAAAGTTTGTTTCATCTCCACATACTGGGGCTTCTGCTTAAGATGCAAAGCATCCAATATTAACTGGATAAATGCTACATCAGGGAGTGCTATGGAGGTAAAATTCTTAGATATAACAAACAACTGTTCTTGGAGTAACTGGTCCAAGAACTGACAAGAAGGGGAGCCATTTTAGATCTAGTCCTTAGTGGAAACCTTAAGTGGAATGCAGGGCATGGTACGAGAGGTAAGTGTGTTGGATCCGCTAGGAAACAGTGATCAAATCTGAACTGAAATATGGAGCGAAATCTACTGTAGTAGAATTCAGTTTTTGAAAGGGTGACAACATGAGTAAAATGGTTAAAAAGAAGCTGAAAGGGTCAGCCACAAAGGTTAGGACTTTAAATCAGGCGTGGACATTGTTTAAAAATACTATTGTAGATGCCCAGACCAGATGTATTCCACGTATTAACAAAAGAGGAAAGAAGAGTAAACGACAGCCAATGTGGTTACAAGGTGAAGTGAACGGCTATTAGAGCCAAAACAGTATCCTTCAAAAAATGGAAAAAATAAGCAGCAGCATAAGCAGTATCAAGCTAGATGCAAAGCGCTGATAAAGAATGGCACTGATAAAGAAGAGAGAATATTAAGAAAAACTTGCCGTGGAGACAAAAACTCATAGTAACATCTTTTTCAGGTACATCAGAAGCAGAAAGCTTGCGAGGGAATCCGTGAGACCATTAAATCATGAAGGAGCAAAAGGGGCACTCAGGGAGGACAAGGCCATAGCGGAGAAACTACTTGAATTCTTTGCTTCAGTCTACAGAAAAATATGTAAGATATCTACCTGTACTAGAAATGTTTTTCAAGGGTGACAATGTGGAGGGACTGAAAGAAATCTCGCTGAACCTGGAAGATGTACCAAGTCAAACTGACAAGTTAAAGAGTGACAAATCACCTGGCCCAGACGGCATATACTCCAAGTTAATGAAACAACTCAAACATGAAATTGCTGATCTGCTGTTCGTGATCTGTAACCTGTCATTAAAATCATCCACAGTACCTGAAAGCTGAAGGGTGGCTAATGTAATGCCAATTTTTAAAAAGGGTTCCAGGGGTGATCTAGAAAGTTACAGAGCAGTAAGCCTGACTTTAGTGCCAGGGAAAATAGTGAAAACTTATCAAGAATAAAATTACAGAACACAAACATGGTTTAATGGGACAGAGTTTTCTTTGAAGGCATAAACAAACATGTGGATAAAGGTGAGTCGGTTGATATAGTGTATCTAAATTTTCAGAAAACTTTTGAGATACTCCTGAGAAAATTAAAAAAAAGTCAAGGGAGAGAAGGCAATGTCCTTTTGTGGATTAGGAATTAGTTATTGACAGAAAACAGATGGTAGGGTTAAATGGCCATTTTCTTCAATATAGAAGGGTGGAGTGCTGCAGGGATCTGTACTGGGACCAGTTCTATTTAACATATTTATAAATGATCTAGAAAACAGAACGATGGGTGAGATTAAATTTGCAGGTGACAAAACTATTCAAAGTTGTCAAAACACATATGGATTGCAAAAATTACAAGAAAACCTTAGGAAACTGCAAGACTGGGCATCCAAATGGCAGATGAAATTTAATGTGGACAAATGCAAAGTGATGCACAATGGGAAGAATAATCAGAATCACAAGTTACCTGATGTTAGGGTCCACCTTAGAAGTCAGCACTCAAGAAAAATATCTAGGTGTCATTGTAAACAATACACTGAAATCTTCTGCCCAGTGTGTGGCGACAGCCAAAAAAGCAAACAGGATGCTAGGAATTATTAGGAGAGAGATGCAAAATAAGACCAATAATATAATGCCTGTATCGCTCCATGGTGCTACCACACCTTGAGTACTGTGTTCAGTTCTGGTCACTATATCTCAAAAAAAGATACAGCGGAATTAGAAAAGGTTCAAAGAAGAGTGACCAAAATGATAATGGGGCTGGAACTCTGGAAAGAGACAGCTTGGGAGGAAGAGGGGGGGGGGGGGGGGGGGGGGGGGGGGGGAGGTCTATAAAATCCTGAGAGGTGTAAAATGGGTAGAAGTGAAATCAATTTTTCACCCTCAAAGACCAGGGGACACACAATGAAATTACATACTTCCTACCCACCCCCCTTCCTCCCACCCTGTTAGACTGTCATAGTAATGCTTGAATGTTTTCACTTATATACACTGTCAGCTAGCACATTTGCTTATTTCCGATCTGAGGAAGAAGGGCAACCTTCAAAAGCTAATCAAGAAATGTATTAAGTTATGTCCAATAAAAAAGGTATCATCTTATTTTCTTTTCCATGTTTTATTTTGTTTGATTTCTATTGATAACCTTAAGAGTGGACTAACACGGCTACCACACTCCTCTCCTGAAATTACATGGAAATACTTTGAAAACAAAACAGGAGGAAATACTTTTTCATTCAAAAAATAGTTTTCTGGATTTTGCTGCCAGAGGATGTGGTACAGCGTAGGGTTTAAAAAAAGGGGTTGAACAAGTTCCCGGAGGAAATGTCCATATTCTGTTATTGAGACGGACATGGGGGAAGCCACTGCTTGCCTTGGGATTGGTAGCATGGAATGTTGCTACAAATTGGGTTGCGTTTCTGCCAGATACTTGTGACCTGGATTGGCCACTGCTGGAAGCAGGATACTGGACTAGAAGGACCATTGGTCTGACACATATCCAGTACGGCTATTCTTATGATCAAAATAAACTTATAGGAACCTGTGTCCATGGTTCCATTAATTTCCTTCTTTAATTAAATGTTACACACTGTCTAATTTTTCACTTGAATCCTGCTGTCTACGGAAAATGCCTGTTACATCTGACAGACAATATTTTTAAAAACACTTCGAGTTGATTGCATTCCTTTTTGAGCAGGGCTATTGGATGTCACCCACTTGTGTGCCTGATCAGTCCTGCTGTCTCCAGAAAACCTGTTACAGATGGGAAACCATGCTTTCTGAAATACTGTTCTCTGTAAATGTCTAATCATGCATTCACAGCACAGCACTGCTTTTTTGGGGGGAGGGAAAAAAAAAATCACACTTTTTTTTGAAGGCACAAACCAATGAATTCAGACTGTGCCATTACTTTGTCCTGGGCTTTTGGGATGGAAAGGTGGTTTATCTTAGAACCATAACATCTGGAGCAACCTAAACATTTAAATGCCGTTTTAAAACAGGTTGCCATTCACATGTGGAGAAACGAAGCACATCTAGTTGGCAAGGGGGTGTGGGAAGAGTGGTCTTGGTAGGTAGGACGGTCTACAACACAGACGTATATTCCTATTTCACATAGGGAATTCATGACTGTCTGGGGAAACCTAAACATCAGCATTTACAACTGCCTCAAGATATGTTTCAGTACCTGCGGTTATCGCAGCCATCTGGTGTTCTGCAATGCCAGCTACACCCCACTTCTTGAGCACCACCACTTTGCAACACACAGAACACCCCCCCCCCCCCCAAGTCAGGCCCCCAACCCCTAATCAGCCCTCCTCACAGCACTCAAATCACCCCCGCCCCCCCCCCCCCTCAAAAGATCTCTCTTCTCTGGAGTAACCCAAGGCTCAAAACCACCCTCATCCAGCAGGCACTCTACCCCCACAAGTTTAATGGGGATCCCTGGCATCTAGTGGCAGGGGAGTATTGCTCACTCCAATATGGAAGGGTGAAAAGAACTGCTGAAAACAGAGCTGTCATGGACAGCCAAGTGCCACACAAACCCCTCATGTTCAATGAACACTTGCAATTGAGAAAATGATAAACCAATTAAAGCCAGAACACTGGCTCTTCCAAGTAAAACTATTTGTAACACTCTAGGTATATAATCTGTTGACAACTTCAAAAAACACCAAAGAGAAATTAGGTCTTACCTGATAATTTTCGTTCCATTTGTCCTTCCCACTATTCTAGAACCTGTGAGAATAGCTGTGTCCAAAAACGAGCAGGTGGACAGAGAACTGAAAAGTGAGCTGAGACCTCTCTATCATGGAATCCAGTCCAACTCCTCAGTATTTATAAAGGCAAGCAGTAACAAACTCAGACCACCACAACTTTTAAACAACTCACTAGCACTAACCAGATCAGCAAACATGTGTGGACCTCTCATCTGTGAACAACTTGTAGAGAACAAGAGATATGCAGGAAGAACCATGCAAGGTGACAGTCGTTATTTGCCCCATTACTTCACAACGACTAAACATCTCAGAAAAACCTTGGGTGGACCTCTGGAATAGTGGGAAGGACAAACAGAAAGAAAACGGATCAGTTTAAGACCTAATTTCTCTTTCCATTACATAGCTTTCCACTATTCCAGACTCTGTGGGATAACAATCCCTAGAGTGGGTGGGATTCTGGCGCCACCACCCTGAGGACCAAAGCTCCACAATGTCCATCTTGTAGTGCTTGGCAAAAAGATATACAGGGTCGACCATGTCGCCACCTTGCAGATATCAGGAAACAGTAATGTAATCGACACCCAGTATGTTGGTGTACGTCTTGTAGAATGAGCCTGCTTCCCCACAAGCAAATAAGCCAACGTGATAGTCTTCAGTCATCTAGCAATTGTGGGCTTGGAAGCCATAAGGTCAAGCCTCTGTTTACCAAAAACCACAATAGTCTGTCCTGTTTTGCAAACTCATTCTTGACTTCCAGATATCTAGTGAGGACTCTTTGCACCTCAGAAAGCTTTGAAGAATACTGAGCCTCTTCGTCCTCTACTAGATAGAAGCCCCACAGATTGGTTGAGATAAAATGTTGATACCGCTTTCAGAAGAAAGGAACCACACGAAGGGAACCCCCCGCCTCCAAAAAAGCGAAGAAAGGGATCCCGACAAGATAGCCTGAAGCTCCAAAAACCCTAAGTGTCGACGCAACAGTCACCAAGAATGCTGTCTTTAGCATAAGATTGTTCAAGGTGGCCTTCTGGAATGGCTCAAAAGGGATGCTTCTGAAAAGCCCAAAGGACTAATTAAGGTTCGACTCTGGACACAGCATAAGAAACAGAGGCTGCAAGCGTCCCACTCCCCACAAGAATTGAATATCCAGGTGACTCGCAAGAGACTTCTTCTGTAGTCCGCCTACAAAGCCGCAACCTGAACTTTGTGAACCCAACACCAATCCTTTCTGAAGACCTGCCTGGAGAAACACTAGGGTGTGCGCAATCTGAGCAGAAAAGAGAAAGTCCGTGCTGAGAACACCAGCTTTCAAACCTCCTCTACACTGTAAGTACATAAGTATTGTCATACTGGAACAGACCAAAGGTCCATCAAGCCCAGCATCCTGTTTCCAACAGTGGCCACCCGAGGTCACAAATACCTGGCAAAATTTCCCCAAAAAGTACAAAACATTTTATGATGCTTATCATAGAAATAAGCAGTGGATTTTCCCCAAGTCCATGGACACAGAGTGCTTCCAAGCCTGAAGCAAGGTAGAAGTGACTGAATCAGAGCAACCTTTTCATCTCAACCAAGTCCTTTCAATGGCCAAGGCATAAGACCAAAAGGGCATGGATCTTCCATGAGCACCGGACCTTGCTTCAATAGGCCATGTACCTACAGAAGATGGAGAGAACCACTGTCCAGTCAAATCAAGTCTACTACTACTACTTAACATTTCTAAAGCGCTACTAGGGTTACGCAGCGCTGTACAATTTAACATGGAAGGACAGTCCCTGCTCAAGGAGCTTACAATCTAAAAGACAGGTGTACAATCTAAAGACAATCTAAAGACAAATGTAGAGTCCGTCTGATAGGGCATACTATATTTCACGAAAGGTTAGGTGCCGAAAGCAGCATTGAAGAGGTGAGTTTTAAGCAGAGATTTGAAGATAGGTAGGGAGGGGGCTTGGCGTAGGGGTTGAGGAAGGTTGTTCCAAGCATAGGGTGAGGCAAGGCAGACTGAGCGGAGCCTGGAGTTGGCAGTGGTGGAAAAGGGCACTGAAAGGAGGGATTTGTCCTGTGAGCGGAGGTTACAGGCGGGAACATAGGGGGAGATGAGGGTAGAGAGGCAGTGAGGAGCCGCAGACCGGGTGCATTTGTAGGTAAGGAGGAGAATCTTGAATTGTATGCGGTATCTGATCGGAAGCCAGTGAAGTGACATGAGTATAATGGTTCTGGCGGAATATAAGACGTGCGGCAGCGTTCTGAACGGATTGAAGGGGGGATAGATGGCTAAGTGGGAGGCCGGTGAGGAGTAAGTTGCAGTAGTCAAGGCGAGAGGTAATGAGAGCGTGGACGAGAGTTCGTGTGGTGTGCTCAGATAGGAAAGGGCAAATTTTGCTGATGTTGAAGAGGAAGAAGCGACAGGTCTTAGCAGTCTGTTGGATATGCGCAGAGAAGGAGAGGGAGGAATCGAAGATGACTCCGAGGTTGCGGGCAGATGGGACGGGGTGGATGAGGGTGTTATCAACAGATAGAGAGTGGAGGAAGAGGAGAGGTGGGTTTAGGTGGAAAGACGAGGAGCTCGGTTTTGGACATGTTCAGCTTTAGGTGGCGGTTGGACATCCAGGCAGCAATGTCGGATAAACAGGCCGATACCTTGGCCTGGGTCTCCGCGGTAATGTCTGGTGTGGAGAGATATAGCTGGGTGTCATCAGCATAAAGATGATACTGAAAGCCATGAGATGAGATCAGTGAGCCTAGGGAAGAGGTGTAGATTGAGAAGAGAAGGGGTCCAAGGACAGATCCCTGGGGAACTCCAACAGATAGTGGGATGGGAGTGGAGGAAGATCCATGAGAGTGTACTCTGAAGGTGCGGTGGGAGAGATAAGAGGAGAACCAGGAAAGGACAGAGCCTTGGAACCCAAAAGAGGACAGTGTGGCAAGAAGTAAATCATGATTGACAGTGTCAAACGCAGCGGATAGATCGAGGAGGATGAGGATGGAATTTGGCGAGGAGCAGGTCGTTGCAGACTTTAGAGAGTGCTGTTTCTGTAGAGTGTAGAGGGCGAAAACCAGATTGAAGTGGATCTAGGATGGCATGAGAGGAGAGAAAATCAAGGCAGCGACTGTAAACGGCGCGCTCAAGTATTTTGGAGAGGAAGGGGAGGAGAGAGATGGGGCGGTAGTTGGAGGGGCAGGTAGGGTCAAGTGATGTTTTTTTTTTAGAGGTTTTTTTGAGAGGTGTGACTACGGCGTGCTTGAAGGTGTCAGGGACAGTTGCAGTGGAGAGAGAAAGGTTAAGGATGCGACAGATGGAGGGGGTAACAGTATGGGAGATGGTGTTAAGTAGGTTGGTGGGGATGGGATCGGAGGAACAGGTGGTGCATTTCGAGGAGGAAAGAAGGCGGGAGGTTTCATCTTCGGTGATCTCAGGAAAGGACGAGAATGAGGCCATGGTTAGTTGGTTATTGGATAGGGCTACAGGCTGAAGAGGAGGTGGTAACTTGGTAGTGAACTCAAGGTTGATCTTTTGTACCTTGTCACGGAAGTAGTCAGCCAGTGATTGAGGAGACAGTGAAGGGGGAGTGGGAGCAGGGGGCACTTTGAGGAGGGAGTTAAGGGTGGTGAAGAGACGAAGAGGGTTGGAGCTGAGAGAGTTGGTCAATTGGGTGTAATAGTCCTGTTTTGCAAGGAATAGGGAGGAATGGAAGGAGGATAGCATGAATTTGTAGTGAAGGAAGTCTGAATGGGTACGAGATTTCCTCCAGAGGCATTCAGCGGATCGGGTGCAGGAGCGAAGGTAACGGATGCAAGGGGTCAGCCAGGGCTGGGGATTAGTACGCTTTGTGGGACGGGAGGTGGATGGAGCGAGGGTGTCCAAAGCAGAGGAGAGAACGGTATTGTAAGCGGAAACCGTTTTGTCTACAGTCTCGGAGGACATGATGGAGGGGAGGAGATTAGAGATACTAGAGGATAAAGTTGGGGGGGGGGGGGGGGGGGGCGGGGTCAATAGCCTGGAGATTCCTGGAGGTGGTGGTTAACGTTGGACGGGGCAGAGGAGGGGGGTGAATAAGTGTGAATGTGATCAGGTGATGATCGGAGAGAGGGAGAGCAGAAGCATGGAAGTTGGAGGGTGAGCCGGAGGAGGAGAGGACTAGGTCAAGACAATGGCCGTCATGGTGAGTGGGGGTGGTGGAGCACAGCTGGAGGTTGAAGGAAAATGTTAGGGTAAGGAACTTAGAAGCGTTAGGGTCGGATGGGTCATCGTGTATATTAAAGTCTCCGAGAATGAGGGACGGCGATGAGGGTTCAAGAAAGACGGACAGCCAGGCATCAAAGTTGGTGAGGAAGAAAGAGACGGATTTATCAGGGGGGCGGTAGATGACTGCGACTGAGTGGCAGCGGGTAGAATAGCCGGATGGAGTGGGCTTCAAAAGATGAGAAGCAGTGAGACTGCGGTAGGGGGAGGGGTTGGAAACTACAGGAGGGCGAGAGTAGTAGCCCAACGCCTCCACCGCAGCCAGCTGTGCGGGGAGTGTGGGAGAAGAGATAACCTCCATGGCAGAGGGCCGCGACTGAGGTCGAGTCTTCCGGGGAGATCCAGGTTTCGGTTAGGGTGAGCAGTTGAAGGGAGCGAGAGATGAAGAGATCGTGGGTGAAGGGCAATTTGTTACAGACTGAGTGGGCATTCCACAAGGCGCATGAGAAGGGGAGGGAAGGGGGGGGAGGAAGGGAATAGAGACGAGATTGGAGACATCTCGGAATCGTTTGCATGGATAGGATGGGGGACCTGGATTAGGGTTAATGTCTCCCGCGGAAAACAGGAGGAGGAGCAGGAGGAGGGTGGAGGAGGGTGGGGGAGGTCGGGTGGCGAAGGCGACGTAGACAAGGTGTACTTAGGAGGAATGGGGATGGGTTAATGGCAGGAAGGAAGTGGTGAAGGTTAAGAGCTAGGAAGGAGGCGGGGGACAGGAGGGATGGTGAGGTGGAGGGGGATGAGGGTGAATGGGGTATTGCCGTGGCGGGCAGGGCGGGAGGGCAGCGAGTTCTAGTGGTAGACAGTGGGAGTGGGGGGGGGGGGGGGGGGGGGGAAGAAGATTAGGAAGGGACAGGGCAAGGAAGAGAACGTGGACAGGGGCCATGTGGACAGGGGCCATAAGTAGTGACTGAGGTGTGGCAGGTGACTATGTAGTGACTGAGATGATAAACAGTTACCAGGTGTTAACAGGCGACTATGTAGTGACTGAGGTGATAAGCAGATAGAGCTGGAAAGCTGGGTTTTGGACTGGCGAGTAGGTAAGTCAATGACTGACAAGCTAGCAGGCAGGTAGGTAAGTCAATGGCTGAGAGGCTCACAAGCAGGCAGGCTACTCGTGTTAACAGGAAGGCGGGTAGCAGCTGGAACAGGCGGTCAGGAACAAGCTGGGGTAGATGGACAGGAACAAGTTGGAACAAGTCCTAGCAAGCCGGAACAAGTTGGAACAAGTCCTAGCAAGCCGGAACAAGTTGGAACAAGTCCTAGCAAGCCGGAACAAGTTGGAACAGGCCAGAACAAGTCCTAGCAAGCTGGAACAAGTCCTAGCAAGCTGGAACAAGCCGGAACAAGTCCTAGCAAGCCGGAACAAGTCCTAGCAAGCCGGAACAAGTCCTAGCTAGCCGGAACAAGTCCTAGCTAGCCGGAACAAGTCCTAGCTAGCCGGAACAAGTCCTAGCTAGCCGGAACAAGTCCTAGCTAGCCGGAACAAGCAGGAACAAGTCCTAGCAAGCTGGAACAAGCCGGAACAAGTCCTAGCAAGCTGGAACAAGCCGGAACAAGTCCTAGCTAGCCGGAACAAGCCGGAACAAGTCCTAGCTAGCCGGAACAAGCCGGAACAAGTCCTAGCTAGCCGGAACAAGCCGGAACAAGTCCTAGCTAGCCGGAACAAGCCGGAACAAGTCCTAGCTAGCCGGAACAAGCCGGAACAAGTCCTAGCTAGCCGGAACAAGCCGGAACAAGTCCTAGCTAGCCGGAACAAGTCCTAGCAAGCTGGAACAAGCCGGAACAAGTCCTAGCTAGCCGGAACAAGCCGGAACAAGTCCTAGCTAGCCGGAACAAGCCGGAACAAGTCCTAGCTAGCCGGAACAAGCCGGAACAAGTCCTAGCTAGCCGGAACAAGCCGGAACAAGTCCTAGCTAGCCGGAACAAGCCGGAACAAGTCCTAGCTAGCCGGAACAAGCCGGAACAAGTCCTAGCTAGCCGGAACAAGTCCTAGCAAGCTGGAACAAGCCGGAACAAGTCCTAGCTAGCCGGAACAAGTCCTAGCAAGCTGGAACAAGCCGGAACAAGTCCTAGCTAGCCGGAACAAGTCCTAGCAAGCCGGAACAAGTCCTAGCAAGCAGGAACAAGTCCTAGCAAGCTGGAACAAGCCGGAACAAGTCCTAGCTAGCCGGAACAAGTCCTAGCAAGCTGGAACAAGCCGGAACAAGTCCTAGCAAGCTGGAACAAGTGCTAGCAAGCCGGAACAAGTCCTAGCAAGCTGGAACAAGCCGGAACAGGCAGGAACAAGCAGGAACAGATGGACTGTGTCAGGATGATGGAACAGGATGATGGACTGTGACGAGCAGGACCAGAAGACGACAGTGTAACAGGATACGCTGAGATGGATGGATTGGAACACGCTGGAACAGAGGGACTGGCACAAGCGGGTCATGCAGGAACGGATGGAACAAGCTGGGTAGGCTGGGATGGACGGACTGGAACAAGCTGGGGCAGGCTGGAACAGAGGGACTGGCACAAGGGGGTCATGCAGGAACGGATGGAACAAGCTGGGTAGGCTGGGATGGACGGACTGGAACAAGCTGGGGCAGGCTGGAACAGAGGGACTGGCACAAGCGGGTCATGCAGGAACGGATGGAACAAGCTGGGTAGGCTGGGATGGACGGACTGGAACAAGCTGGGGCAGGCTGGAACAACAAGTTGGAACATGCTGGGGAAGGTTGGAGCAGATGAACTGGAACAAGTTGGAATAGACAGACTGGAGCAGGCTGAAACACACTGGAGCAAGCAGGGGATAAGCTGGATCGGCGGACTGGAGCACGCTGGAGCAGACGGATTGGAGAGTCTGGATCAGACGGACTGGACCACACTGGAGCCGATGGGCTGGAACAAGCTGGGGGTAGGCTGGATCGGCGGACTGGAACAGGCTGGGATCAGGAGGACTGAAACGAGCTGGGAGACGCTGGAGCAGATGGATTGGAGCAAGCAGGGAGAAGTTGGATCAGGCGGACTGGAGCGGGGACTGGAACACACTGGAACACGCAGGGGGAAAGCTGGATCTGCGGACAGGAACACACTGGAGTCGATGGACTGGAACACGCACGGGGAAAGCTGGATCTGCGGAGTGGACAGCAGCGGGAAGGCTGGATCTGTGGACTGGAACAAGGTGGGATCAGATGGATAGGAGGACTGGAACAAACTGGAACACGCTGGAGCAGATGAACTGGAAACAGCAGGGGGAAAGCTGGAGCCGGTGGACTGGAGCAAGCAAGCAGGGAGAAGCTGGGGAGGGTGGACTGGGGCAGGCTGGAGCTGCTGGGCAGACTTCCACACAGATGAACTGGAAACAGCAGGGGGAAAGCTGGAGCCGGTGGACTGGAGCAAGCAAGCAGGGAGAAGCTGGGGAGGGTGGACTGGGGCAGGCTGGAGCTCAGTCCGTGTGCTCAGCCTCCGTGGCCAAACAGGACTATGAGAATTATTCAACCCCAGTACAATGCGGTCCTTTTCAACATGCGGCCGGCCCTACCATGGGCCAAGGAGGGAAGACATACAGTAGATGTCTCTGGCCAGAGCTGCAGTAGGGCACTGATCCTGGTTCTTTCCAATGGCTGAAAAACTTGGGCACTTTGACATTCCTTTTCATCGCCATCAAGTCCAGAAGCAAGGGAACAAAGAATCCTATCGGTCCACTATCAGCTGAAAATCCTGAATAGAGATAGTTCCCATTCTCCCTGGTACAAGGAATGCTTGTTGGGAAAGTCCGCCTCCACATTCAAGGACCCAGCAGTGTGCTGTGGTCAAGCACAGATTTCTTTCCATCCATCCAACTCATGAGGGAGGCCACCTCCATCGCATGGCTGTGGGTCCTGCCCTGCTTGTTGATTTAAGCCCACCATCGCATTGTCAGAAAAAACAAACCGGGGCCACAACCAGAAAAGGAATGGAGTCGCATAAGGCATTCCACACTGCCCTTAGCACTAAGCAATTTATCAACCACCGAGACTCCTGTCCCCAACCTGACTTGCTTGTGTTCATTGTCACCACCTACCATTGTGTTATTGTAAAGGGAGCTCAGACTGTCAAATTCCCGGGTGACAGCCACCACTGCGTACTCACTCTGGCAACCAGTGTTCAAGGAAGATGAATGTCATACTTCTGCGACACTTCTAGCCACATATGAGCCCTTGCCCATGGCACCACTTCCACTGCTGCCATCACTGACTCTAGAACCTTGATGCAATCCCCGACGCTGGCCTGCCTTGACTGAGAAAACCTAGATTCAGTTTTAACTTAAAGCAGAAGAAGAAAGAAAAAAAGAACCACATTCTGTGACCGACACCCTTCAGGAAATGCAAGACATCTGGATGACTAGCCAAAGACTTGCCTCGCACACATCCCGAAAGCAAGATAAGGCTGCAATCTGTACTTTAAGAGAAGTGAGTGCCAAGTCTTTATCGAACCTGTGTTGTAAAAAATCCAAGAGCTCTGCCAAGGAAGCTCACAAGGGAGAAATGTCCCGATCAGCACACCAAGCCTCAAAAATCTGCCCAAGTTCTAACATAATTCAGAGACATTGACAGACGCCGCGACTGAAGCATCGTGGAAATTACCTTGGAGGAGTAACCTCTCCATCAACCAAGCCCGCTCAAGAGCCAAGCTGTAAGACAAAACCAAGCTGGGTCCGTTATGAACTGGGCCCTGGACTAGAAGTCCCCGGAAACCGGAGCGGAGGGTCGACAAGAAGGCATATGAGATCTGCGTACCATGGCCTGTGGGGCCAGGCTGGAGCTATCAAGATCATTGGACCCCATGCACTTTGATCCACTGGATCAGACATCTCAGAAGCGGCCACGGACAAAACGCATAAAGAAAGCCCAAAGGCCAAGGCTGTAGAACAGCATCTACTCCCTCCACTCAGAGATCTCTTCTGCGATTGAAGAAACGAAGCACCTCTGCGCAGAGACCTGTGGCCAATAGATCCATGATTGGAAGTCCCCAATGATTCACTACTGCTTGGAATGCCCTCAGACAGAGACCATTCTCCTGGATCCAGGGTGTGACTGAGAAAATCCGCCTGAACGTTCTCTGTCCCTGCTACATGGGATGCTGAGAGGGCAGCTGATTCCTGCTGTGTCTGGTGACTTCTTGCCCCCTTCTTGCCAACTGACATAAGCTACCACTGTTGCATTGTCTGACAGAATGCGCACCGACTTGCCCTCCAGCAGTGAGCAAAATGCTTCCAGAGCTAAACGAATCGTTCTGGTTTCCAAGAGGTTGATCGAGCAGGATGACTCCTGTGGAGACTAAAGACCTTGCGCAAACCGCTCCAGATAGTGATCTCCCCAGCCCTTGAGACTGGCATCTGTAGTGCGTACTATCCAGTGTGGAAGATCCAGCAGCATCCCCTTGATTAAATTGGTTATTCGTAGCCACCAATGTAGGCTGCTACGATCCTGCAGAGGCAATCTCAAATGCAGAATTCGTCTGTGGAGACCAGTGGGACAGAAGGGATGATTATAGAAATCTCATGTGTGCCCTGGCCCAAGGCACTACTATTGTCGCCTTCATAGAACCCAAAACCTGAAGATAATCCAATGCATAGGGAACGGTTCTGTGCAGGAACGCCTGAATCAGAGACTGTAACTTGAAAATCCTGCCCCAAGGAAGAAATATTCTACCTTGGGCTGTATCGAAGGACACCCCTAAGTACTCGAGGGTCTGAGGTGGCACCAGGCGACTCTTGGAGAATTGACTACCCAACTGAGGGAACTAGACCTCCTAGTCCGTGACCTGCAAACTTTCCCGATACAACTTTGCTCGGATTAGCTAGTCATCCAAATAGGGATGGACCAAAACACTATTCTTTGAGAGCCGCTGCCACTATCACCATGACCCTTGGTGAACATGATAGGAGCTGTAGCTAGTCCGAATCGGTATGACAGGCCTCTGTCAAATCTAGTGTGGTCAAAAACTCCCCGATCTGACAGCAACTGTCACCGAGCGAAGAGTTTCCATACGAAAAATGGCAATCTTGAGGGTCTGACTGACCGCCTTGAGATCCAAAATCAGGCAGAAGGACCCTTCTTGCTTCCGAACTACAAAGTAAATGGAATAACAGCCTTGCCTGACTTCTGAGGAGGGAACTGGACAAATAGCCTGCAGATCGAGACGCCTTGGTTGATAGCCAGTCTTCCAAACAGGGATGGACTAAACACAGTCCTTTGAAAGCCGCTGCCACTACCACCATGACCTTGGTGAATGTGCAAGGAACTGTAGCTAGTCCAAACAGAAGCACCCAAAACTGAAAATGCTTGCCTAAAACCGCAAAGCAAGAAACCGCTAGTGCATGGGCTGAATCAGAATGTGCAGATAGACCTCTGTCAAATCTAGTGCGGCTAAAAACTCTCCCAATCTGACGGCCACTGTCACCGAGTGAAGAGTTTCCATACGAAAACTGGTGATCATGAGGGTCCGATTAACCACCTTGAGATCCAAAATCGGGCAGAAGGACACTTCTTTCTTCAGAACTACAAAGTAAATGGAATAACGGCCTTGCCTGACTTCTGAGGAGGGAACTGGACGAATAACCTGAAGATCGCGAAGCCTTGTTCGAGTGTCCTGAACTACCCCCCACCTTGAGGCAAGATAGGCAGGGAGACACCAGAAAGGCACTGAAGATGCCGCGCAAATTCTAAGGCGTACCCATCACAAATAACTTCTAACACCCACTGATCGGAGGTAATCTGTGCACACCTCCAATAGAACCGTGTTAAACGAGCTCCCACAGGTATCAGAGGTTGGACCCCGAACACCTTCATTGGGCAGGACAAGCTGGTGACCGGAAAGAGGCCCCGGGCTCCCTGCCACCTCTCTGAGTTCCTTGTAAGAACCTAAATCTCTGGAGAAACCTTGACCTCTAGGCCGGTCCTCCGGAAGGCGAGGAACCTTAGTATCACCCAGACCGTGGATTAACTTGTCCAACTCGTCTCCAAACAAAAAGTAACCCCAGAAAGGGAATTTACTCAGCTTAGATTTGCAGACCAGCCACTTAGCCAAAGAGATCTGCGTGCTGCTACTCCTAAGGTCATGGACTTAGAAGACACCCTCAGTAAATCATACAAAGCATCCACTAAAAAGGCGGAATCCATCTCAGTTTTAGCCATTTGTGTGTCTATCAAAGACAAATCATCCAAAGCACTATCCAAGACCTTTTCGGCCCACTGGAAACAAGCCCTAGCCACCAAGGAACCACAGATGGCCACCTGAATCGCTAAGGAAGAGACATCAAAACTACTCTTTGACAGAGTCTCCATCCGGCGACCCTGAACATCCCGGGCTAGTGCTTAGTCAGAGCCAAGATTACCGCATCTACCATAGGCATTTTAAAGAAGGGACTTGTCCGCATCCGAAACTGGATAAAGCCTTACCATAGACCAAGCCAGATGAAAAGGAGAACCCAGCACATCCCATTGCGCCTGAATAATGTCCCTAATATCCTGGTACATAGGGAAGGTTTTACTTGGTCTAATGCCCTTAACCAGAAGATCCACCTTATGGCCCTGTATTGCTGTGAGCTACTCGTCCTCAAAATGTAGCGTAGTTGCTACCAAAGAAATGAGCTCCTGCAAGCCCTCCTTGTGAAAAATTCTGAATGATCTTCCTACGGGAATAAAGACTCCGCACCCTGGTCCACTGGACCGGGGTCCTCCAAAACCTGCCCCTCAATCTTCCTCCAGATCCCAGAACCCCTAGTTCTCTTTGCAGGTGCAACCTGCCTACCTAAGCCCCCTCAAGAAGGAGCAGAAGCAGGATCCAATTTCTTTAACAAAAAAGCGTGACACATTTTGAGAACAAACCCAGGAGGGAAACCTCCGTCTGGGATTCCTGACTGCTCAGGCAGCACCACTGACGACTGTTCCGCTGAATGAACCAGCAGGGAAACGGGACGCTCCTCTGACCCAGCAGGCGAGGGCAAAATGGCAGCATTTCTCACTAAGACGGAAGTATGTGTTTTTTTCTGCACTGTGTGCCAAAGACAGAGGAGCAACAACCGCTGCGGAAGGAACAGAGCGAGAGGGGCCAGCCGCTGCTGAAACCGCCAGAGCTGTACAGTACTTACGTGCCCCACTCGCTCCAAGTCCTCACTGCTGGCAGACAGAGCAACTGTGGAGTTTCTCCGCCATGACGCTGTTCAGCTCAATGCTCTTTTTTAAACTAGCAAGACCTCGCTACCAACTACCGCAGACACTCTAAGAAACCAAACCACTGCCAAGTCCGTCAGAGACAGAACTGCCTTGCTTGTTCGTGGCTTTTTTTTTTTTTTAAATATGTGGCTGCCTCTCCCCAGGCTCAACCACTCTTCCGCTGAAGAGGCTGAGGCATGCTCCCAAATATACAGTAGTGCCTAATGCTGCAAAGAGGAATTGGGGGAGGGACCTGGAACCCTCGAATGTAACACCCCTGAGACTCAAGGGAGACCCCTGTGGGCCTCAGCCTCTAACCATAACACCGGTGCACAGAAAATAAATCTTAAAGAGCAAAGCTCCCTTATTTTTTGATAGTTTTGTGTTTTGTTTTTTTAAATAAAGCAGTAAGAAAAGATACAAAGAAAGAGAGGAGACTACAGGGCTCACCTCCTTCCACCTGCTGGAGACTGAATACTGAAATCTAGCTCTAGTTGGCCAGGGCTCTTATTGGCTCACAAGAGTCAGAGCTCTCAGTCTCCACCTGCTGGAAGGTGTGCATAACCCATCAGTCAGATCCTGGGCCGGTCCAGAGGGACACTAAGGAAGGATCTGTTGAATCAGCCTCCAGCTTCAACCTCCTACTCTCCGCGACAAAGATCCTCTTCTGTGCAGTGTCAAATAGAACACCCAGATACTCCAGCATCTGTGATGGAGTTAGTCTGCTCTTCCAGAAATTGATCACCCAACCCAACGACTATAGAAGACAAAGTCCTGTCATGCTGTTCGAATATTACACATAAAATAAGTACACAAGTATTGCCATACTGGGAAAGACCTTAGGTGCATCAAGCCCAGCATTCTGCTTCCAACAGTGGCCAATCCAGGTCAAAAGTACATTTTATGCTGCTTATCCTAGAAATAAGCAATGGATTTTTCCCATTTTAATAATGGTCTTTGGACTTTTCCTTTAGAAAGCCATCCAAGCCTTTTTAAAACCACACTAAGCTAGCCACTTTTACTACATTTTCTGGCAGCGAATTCCAGAGTTTAATTATATGTTTAGTGAAGAAACTTTTTCTCCGATTTGTTTTAAATTTACTACTTTGTAACTTCACATTGTGTGCTCCCTAGTATTTTTGGAAAAAGTAAACAAGTGATTCATGTCTACCCGTTCCACCCCACTCATTTTATAGACCTCTATCATAGCTCCCCCTAAGCTGGCTTTTCTCCAAGCTGAAGAGACCTAGCCACTTTAGCCTTTCCTCAAAAGGAAGGCGCCCTATCCCCTTTATCATTTTCGTCACCCCTCTGTACCTTTTCTAATTTCACTGTATCTTTGAGATGCGATGACCAGAATTGAGCCAGTTTGAGACACGGGTGAACTCTGATTCTCTGGTACTGAAGGAAAGTTGCCACAACCAACATAACCTTGGTAATCATTGGAGCTGTGGCGAGACCGAAGGGAAAAGCCTTGAACTGAAAGTGATGGCCAAGCAAAACGTAGAAACCTCTTATGTGGCAGCCATATGTATATATGCAAGTATGCCTTGAGATCGAAGGTGATGAGAAATTCTCCCACTTAAACCGAGGCTAGGGCTGCTCTTAGTGTCTCCATGTAAAAGCAGGACACTCTGAGGCAGAGGTTTAGACCTTTGATATCTAAGACCCGAAAGGTGCTTTCTTTGGGACAGTGAAGTATCTGCCTCATACCTATGCAGCCCTGCAAACTGGAACAATGGCCTGGAGCGCCAGCAAGGAATCTATGATGGCCTGAACCTCCACCACCTTGGTTTCCTTTCCACAAGGAGACTGCAAGAAGAGAGAAGCAACTGGGCAGGAGAACTCCAACAGTAACCTTCTGTAAGAAAATCCAGAACCCACTGGTCTGACGTGATTTTGGCCCACTCCTCAAGATGTCCTTCCACTGGAGGAAGAGATGAGTGGACCAGCCTCGCATCATTGTGAAACTCTGAAGCAGAAGTTTTTCAACCCAGTCCTTAGGGCAAAAGCAGTCAGGGTTTTCAGGATATACCCACTGAATTCAATGGGAATATCCTGAAAACCTCAGCTGGCTGGATTTGCCCTGAGGACTGGGTTGAAAATCCCTAACTTAGGACCTCTAAAGCCCCGTCATGATTGCCGAAGATGGAACTCCTGGTGCCAAAGCAGAAAGCTCCTCAATGAAAAGCACTGCCAGTGACTCAGAAGTAAGAGTACTGAACTCCTAAAAATCTCAGTACTTTTGGGTCATCCCCAGGAAGCAGCTCTATCCCCCTCTTACAGCTCCTTCAACGATGGCTACTCTGAATAGACTGAGGCCATATCAGATAAGGAGGAAGAAGCAGAAACCTCATCTGCCCACTTCTGGAGGTCTAAACAAAATCTCTTGAGAGCTGGAGGGGCAGTGGGGCGAGAAACTGAAGAACCCTGCAGCAACTGACTGTCCCTGCTTAAGTAAAAAGGCCTGGTGCAAGAACAAACTCTGGAGAAAACAAAGATCCCAATACAGTTGGAGGCTCTTAAATGGTAGCTGTGCTCGGTGCATAAGACAGCTGCTGCTCCTCACTGCCAGTCAGCCCCAACAAAATGGCGCCCATTCCCACGCTCTCCTGAATCAAACTGCACACGGGTCCTGGACAGCCTGAAGACACTAGCATATATGGATTCATGGGACACCTCCGACAGGGATCTGAAAACCTCCAGATACGACTCTGCAGACTCAAGCCACCCAAAAAGCTCAACTGGGGACCAGTTGACCAACTGGACCAGAGGCTCAAAAGTGTGTCCATCCACCTGCTGGAGATATACAATACTGAGAAGGTGGACTGGCTACCAAGATATATGTCTCGCTCAGTTTTCAGTTCTCTATCTCCACCTACTGGTTGATGGATAATTATTCCCACAGGCTCTACAGTATTGGGAAGTTACGTAATGAAAGAAATTTTAAGCTTTTCATTTTGGTGACCCATTTAGAAGGGGAATGCAATACTCAATTTTAAACTGGCTGGACTGTCCAGCCAATTAGACTGAACTGAGGGCTTGATGCTGCAGGAAGCAGCCACTTAGGCTAGCAAAGCAATTATTTCAGAAATCCCTCACCACTCTGAACAGCACTCACCCACAGGGCTTGACAAATCGCTGTACAAAATTGTCTGATGGGGGACAAACAAAAGTCCTACTTTAGCATAATTACATTTAACAGTTTCTGCAAGTGGGACAGACAAATGTGATTCTATGAATAAGTATAAAAGCATGCGACCCTCACCAGATTCTGTTCTAAGGTTTTGGACAGCAGTTTCACATAAGCTCCACCACACTCAATGCCATTCTGGAAATTAACTTCATACCTAAGAAAAAAACGCAAAAAAGAGAACACTTAAGTTGTTCAGAACACTGTGGACAATTCATACTATGGAATTTTGATGGCCAGCATCTTGGAATAAGCCTGCAAAAAATGAATAGCTAATTAAAGGTGAATCAATGCTGGAAACAAAACCCATTTATAAATGAACTAATGCAGTTTATTAAGTGCATTGGTTCCAATGGAAGACCTGTCAGAAGCACGATACTCATTCTGCAGAACTGCCAAGCCTCCTCTCTACCCGGGGAGGGACATTATAGGTTTCTTCCCTGGAGACCCATCTACCTATTAAACCAGTACTTCTAGACTTCCGGTGGAGCCATGAGCCTGGGAACACGCTGTTAAGTGCTGCTCCTTTTCCTCCCTTCTTAAAATTTGCTTATCTCTGCAATCCCGGCGTTTTGAGGACAGTATTGGCCCAGTGTCTGTACACCTTTGGCACTTGAAGGCCCTTTTGGCCAGGATGGCCGCGAAAGTGCAGAGAAAAGATCATACCCTGGGCCGACCCTCCGAGCCCAAGATGGCGGTGAACTCTGATCCACCCAGTCCCTCCGTGAGTTTCGAGTGGACAGTAGAGATCATCTCAGAGGTCAAGGCAGCTATCAAGGCTGCAATAGACAAAAAGCTGTTTTCAATTTTTTTTATAAAATTGACAGTGCACACGAAAGGTTGGATAGCCTGGGCCTGAAGGTAGATGACAGGGGCGGAGTGAGGTGGAGGACAAGCTGCACAATGCAGAGACCAAACAAGCAGCCACAGAAAAGCAGGTGCTCACTGTATCTGAGAAAATAGGTCTCGGTGCAACAATTTGCATTTGCTTGGAGTCCCAGAGCATATAGCTGAAGGGGAACTACAACACTTGGAAGGTTGGATACCGCATACATTGCAGATGGGGACACAACATGGACAGTTTAAACTCAAGGGCTCGAGGCCTCAAGTAGTTATTATGAAGGTCCTTAATTTTGCCAATAAGGTGGAGGTCATGTGGGCGCTAAGGGTGGGCAAATCACTGTTTTCAGGACTACTCAGCTGCAGTGGTGGTGCACTGCAGGGAATTCAGCTCAGTCTGCTCGTCTTTGTTTAAAGTGAAGTTACTTACCTGTAGCAGGTATTCTCCGAGGACAGCGCACATGCACGGCCATCTTCCCACCCGTCGCGCGAGAGTCCTGCTTCAGTCAACTTATGAAGCAAAACCAAAGAACTCCAAAGGGGAGGCGGACGGGTTGGTGAGAACAATCAGCCTGCTGTCCTCGGAGAATACCTGCTACAGGTAACCAACATCGTTTTATCAGAGGACAAGCAGGCTGCTTGTTCTCACATATGGGTATCCCTAGCCCCCAGGCTCACTCAAAACAACAAACAGGGTCAATTGGGCCTCTCAACAGCGAGGACATAACAAAAATTGACCTACGAAGAAACATCTAACAGAGTGCAGCCTGGAACAGAATAAAAATGGGCCTGGGGGGGTGGAGTTGGATTCTAAACCCCGAACAGATTCTGCAGCACCGACTGCCCAAACCAACTGTCGCTTCGGCTATCCTGCTGAAGGCAGTAATCAGATGTGAATGTGTGGACTGATGACCACGTCACAACCTTGCAAATCTCTTCAACAGTGGCTCACTTCAAGTGAGCCAGTGACGCTGCCATGGCTCTAACACCATGAGCCGTGACATGACCCTCAAGAGTCAGCCCAGCTTCAGCGGAAGTGAAGGAAATGCAATCTGCTAGCCAAATGGAAATGGTGCGTTTCCCCGACAGCCACGCCCCTTCTGTTGGGGTCAAAGGAAACAAACATTTGGGCAGACTGTCTGAAAGGGCTTGTCCGCTCCACATAGAAGGCCAATGCTCTCTTGCAGTCCAATGTGTGCAACTGACGTTCAGCAGGGCGGGTATGAGGTCGGGGAAAGAATGTTGGCAAGACAACTGACTGGTTCAGATGGAACTCCGACCACCTTCAGCAAGAACTTAGGGTGAGTGCGGAGAACTACTCTGTTATGATGAAATTTAGTATAAGGAGCAAGGGCCACCAAGGCTTGAAGCTCACTGACTCTACGAGCTGAAGTAACAGCCACCAAGAAAATGACCTTCCAGGTCAAGTACTTCAGTGGCTCAAAAGGAGGTTTCATCAGCTGGGTGAGAATGACGTTGAGATCCCATGACACTGTAAGAGGTTTGACAAGGGGCTTTGACAAAAGCAAACCTCCCATGAATCGAACAACTAAAGGTTGTCCAGAGATAGGCTTACCTTCCACATGATAATGAAAAGTAATCGCACTAAGATGAACTCTTACGGAGTTGGTCTTAAGACCAGACTCTGACAAGTGCAGAAGGTATTCAAGCAGGGTCTGTGTAGGACAAGAGCGAGGATCTAAGGTCTTGCTATCACACCAGATGGCAAACCTCCCCCATTTGAAAGAGTAACACCTCTTTGTGGAATCTTTCCTGGAAGCAAGACTCAGGAGACACCCTCAGAAATGCCCAAGGAGGCGAAATCTACGCTCTCAACATCCAGGCCGTGAGAGCCAGAGACTGGAGGTTGGGATGCAGAAGCACCCCCTCGTTCTGAGTGATGAGGGTTGGAAAACACTCCAATCTCCTGTCGTGGGCCTGAAGTTTGGAACAGAACTGAGGGACCTTGTGATTGATCTGAGTGGCAAAAAGATCCACCGAGGAGGTGCCCCACACTCGGAAGATCTTGCGGACAACTGCCCTGTTGAGAGACCACTCGTGAGGTTGAATTATCCTGCTCAACCTGTCGGCTAGTCTGTTGTTTACGCCTGCCAGATACGTGGCCTGCAGAAACATGCTGTGACGGCGGGCCCAAAGCCACATCTGGATGGCTTCCCGACACAGGGGGCGAGATCCGGTGCCCCCCTGCTTGTTGACATAGTACATGGCAACCTGGTTGTCTGTCCGAATTTGGATAATTTGATGGGACAGCCGATCTCTGAAAGCCTTTAGAGCGTTCCAGATCGCTCGCAACTCCAGAAGATTGATCTGAAGACCTGATTCCTGAAGGGACCAAGCTCCCTGAGTGCGGAGCCCATCTACATGAGTTCCAACCCCAGGAGAGTTGCATCCGTCAGCACTTTTTGAGGCTGAGGAATTTGGAAGGGACGTCCCAAGGTCAAATTGGAGCAAATTGTCCACCATACCAGGGAATTGTGAAAAGCGGTGGACAACTGGACTGCATCCTCTAGATCTCCAGCAGCCTGATACCACTGGGAAGCTAGGGCCCATTGAGCTGATCTCATGTGAAGACGGGCCATGGGAGTCAAACTGTGGAGGCCATATGGCCCAGAATTCTCAACATCTGCCGAGCTGTGATCTGCTGAGACGCTCTGGCCAAGGAAACCAGGGAAAGAAGGTTGTCCGCCCTTGCCTCAGGAAGATAGGCACCAGCTGTCTAGAGTCCAGCAGAGCTCCTATGAATTCTAGTTGTTGAACTGGAAGGAGATGGGACTGGATAGTTTATAACAAACCCAAGTAGCTCCAGGAGTTTGAGAGTCATCTGCACGGACTGTAGAGCTCCTGCCTCCGAGGTGTTCTTCACCAGCCAATCGTCGAGATAAGGGAACATATGCACTCCCAGCCTGTGTAGCGACACTGTAACGACCGCCAGGCATTTGGTGAACACTCAGGGCGCAGAGGCGAGCCCAAAGGGCAGCACACAATACTGAAAGTGCTGTGTTCCCAGATGGAATCGAAGATACTGCCTGTGAGCTGGCAGTATCGGGATGTGTGTATAAGCATCCTTCAAGTCCAGGGAGTTTTTCTGAATCATGGGAAGGGTGCCCAAGGAAAGCATCCTGAACTTGTCTCAAATCAGATATTTGTTTAGGGCCCTTAGGTCTAGGAAGGGACGCATCCCCCCCTGCTTTCTTTTGCACAAGGAAGTACCTGGAATAGAATCCCAGCCCCTTCTTGCCCCAGTGGCAAGGGCTCAACCGCATTGGCGCTGAGAAGAGTGGAGAGTTCCTCTGCAAGTACCTGCCTGTGCTGGAAGCTGAAGGACTGAGCTCCTGGTGGGCAATTTGGAGGTTTTAACCTCCCCCCGACCGGTAGATCGTCCAGCACGGACACTTATTGCGGCTATGCTCGCCTAGAGCCAGTCAAAAGCCCGTCCCTTGCTTTTGCTGGGGAGCTGCAGGGGCCTGTTGAGGCGCACGCTGTTGACATGAACGAGCGCGCTGGGGTTAAGCCTGAGCAGGCTGTCAGGAAGGTGGATTGTACCTACGCTTATTGTAAGCATAGGGAGCATTCCTCCTTCCCCCGTAAAAACATCTACCTGATGAGGTAGATGCTGAAGGCGCCCAGTGGGAGAGTTTGTCAAATGTGGTTTCCCACTGGTGGAGCTGCTCTACCACCTGTTTGACTTTCTCGCCAAAAATATTATCCCCCCGGCAAGGAACATCCGCAAGCCACTGCTGGACCCGATTGTCGAGGTCAGAGGCACGCAGCCATGAGAGTCTGCGCATCACTATACCCTGAGCAGCGGCTCTGGACGCCACATCAAAAGAATAGTAAGTACCCCTGAACAGGAATTTACGACATGCCTTCAGCTGCCTGACCACCTCCTGAAAAGGCCCGGCCTGCTCCAAAGCGAGCTGATCAACCAAGTCCGCCAGTTGCTTCACATTGTTCTGCAAGTGAATGCTCGCATAGAGCTGGTAAGACTGAATTTTGGAGATGAGCATAGCTGACTGGTAGGCCTTCCTCCTAAAAGAGTCCAAAGTCTGAGCTTCCCGTCCCGGGGGCGCCGAGGTGAAATCTCTCGTACTTTTGGCTCTCGAGAGCGGAATCCACAACCCCAGTCATGAGGCAACTGGGCCCTCATCAACTCCGGGCCCCCGTGAATCCGATACTGGGACTCAACCTTCTTAGGAATGGTGGGGTTAGATAATGGTTTCATCCAGTTCCTTAACAATGTCTGTTTGAGGACATAATGTAGAGGAACAGTGGATGACTCCTTAGGCGGCGAAGGATAGTCTAGGACCTCGAACATCTCGGCCCTGGGCTCATCCTCAGTTACCACCGGGAAGGGAATGGCCGTAGACATTTCCCGCACAAAGGATGAGAAAGAAACTCTCCAGGGGAGAAAGCTCTCTCTCTGGCGAAGGAGTAGGGTCAGAGGGAAGGCCACAAGACTCCTCAGAAGAGAAATATCTTGGGTCTTCCTCTGCCTCCCACGTGGCCTCTCCTTCGGTATCGGACAGAAGTTCTCTGACTGCAGTCCGAAGCCGAGCCTGTTTCGACACCAAGGAGCTATGTCCTTGATGGTGATGCCGAGAAGTTGACTCCCATGCCGGCGGCGATGAAGCTCCCTCCATCGATGTCGACAGAGAGTCAACTTGGGTGGCAGCCGAGGCCACAAGCGGCACTGACGTTGAAGGCCTCGCCACAGGCGGGGGGGGGGGGGGGGGGGGGAGCCAGCCACCACATCTATCGACGGTACCGTCATCGCAAGCAGCCCTGGAAGAATGGCTCGGAGGTGCTCGTCAAGAGCGTCTGTTGAGAAAGGCTGTGGAATCAGAGCAGGAGTCGAGGCCAGAATCTGCCGAGGATGAGGAGGCGGTACCGGGCTGTCCGGAGACCTGCGCATCGACACCTCTTGTATGGAGGGTGAGCGGTCCTCCCGGCGTCGACGCTTCACGGGTGCCGATTCTCTCGAAGCCCCGGAGCTCTCGGTACTGTGATGAGAAGGGGACCGATGACGGTGCTTCTTTGCCTTCGCTTAAGGCACGTCACCGGTACCCCTCGGTACCGACGAGGACACGGAATCCACACGCCTCCTCGGGGTCAGGTCCGAAAGGGGTCGGTCCCGATGGGCCTGTACCGCAGGAGCCCACGAGGCAGGTGGAGACCCACTCGATAGTTCACTGCTGCCAGCGTGTGATGGTCTCTGGACAGCCATTACCTGCGCTCCTGAGGTCGATGCACTCTCCGGTGCAGACATCGATACCGCTGTCAACGCCGAAGTACTGGGCAAAGCTCCAAACAGGCGTTCCTGTTGAGCTTGTCTCGACACTTGTGTCCGCTTTTTAAGGCTAAGACACAACTTACATGCGACTGGGCGATTGTCGGGCCCAAGGCACTGGATACACCACGCATGAGGGTCGGTGACAGATTGCCCGGTTGCACCGAGTGCACTTCTTGAAGTCGCTGGCGAAATCAAAACTCTCGATGGTGCCAAAAGGAGGGCACAAAAAAAGGGAAAAAACCCTTACAGGCGGCCAAAATGGCCACACACGTAAACGAAAGGAAACTTGAGGGATAAACTAAGGAAAATAAGGAAACTTTTCTTGTTAATTTTTTCCCCCCAGAGAAAACGAAACCGCTCAAACGCGAACACAAAAACGAGTAAAAATAAATCGGCGAAAAAGCCAGCTAAACGAAGGCTCTTCTTTTTGGGGGCAACAGAACCGCCGTAAACAGCTGCTCTTGACCGCAGAAAAAAGAAGACTGAAGCGGGTCTCTCACGCGACAGGCACAAAGATACCCACGCGTTTGAAGGCTTTAGCAACTTTTGTTGCTAGGAAGATTTTCCAGACCTGGGGCTGTTGTGGACATCACCCATATGTGAGAACAAGCAGCCTGCTTGTCCTTGGAGAAACATCAGATTGTTTTCCCTGCTTTATCCAGCCCAACTACAGGTGGTTCATGAGGGTCACAATTTTCTACAACTCCGACAGAGGCTCAGTCTTTTCTGGAAACTGTGGTCAAGGGGGCTCAGATCAACCAAACCCCAAAGAGTGCTCAATGCCAGGACCGCTACTGTATTGCATTGAGAGCTGTTTGCTTTTAAAAGGAAGAAGAAAAAGGAAACCGTTTGGTTTTATTGGACTATTGTGTAGCTGCTGATATTGGGGTGTCTATTGCAGAGCAGGGTTTCTATGGGGAATCTGATAGGTTGTAGGATTATCCTACTGCATGACTTTTTCATTTTCAGTGCGTTGGGAGTTTATGGATGAGAGTGTGGTGTGGGAATTTGTACACGGTGAGTGAATAGGGATTGTAAGCATTTGGTGTATATGAGCGAAGGGGGGGGGGGTTCCATGTGGAAGGATGCCTCTGATTTTTCCCTGTAGATATGATCTTTTTTTGGGGGGAGGGGGTGTTAAGGTGCACAAAGTTGGTTTTGGTGAGGGAAGGGGGGTTGAGGGACAAGTTAGGATGTATGCTCTGGTTGTACGGTGGTTTCTGGGGAGGACTAGTAATTTAGAGGTTTCACTTAGGTGTTTTAGAATTGTGGACCTGGTGAGGGCTGGGCACTGCGTTTCTAGACTAACAAGAATAGTATGTGTGTCTTTCAGGGAATGCTGGAGCCACTATGGAACCCTCCTTGAGGGTGTGTTCCTGGAAGGTTGGAGTCACTCACCTATAAAAAGGACAAAGATCCTGCAAGCTTTAAAAAAAAAAACCAAAATGGGTACATGTGGCTTATTTACAAGAGACCCATCTTACAGGGTTGGAAAGTGGTGTACTCTTCAGGTACTACCCATACTGCTGGGGTGGCTATATTGTTCAGTAAACTTACTTCTATCCACATACATCAAACCCTAAAGGGATACAGATGGAAGATTTGTGTTGCTCCACCTGACCGTCCAGAATAAGGAGCTTCTTCTCTTGAATGTATATAACCCCAAAGTCTTTAGTCTGGATTTTCACCAGCAACTCATAAAACTTGGTAGTCCTTATTTACATCTCCTGCTCATGGTGGTGGGAGATTTTAATACTTTGTTAGACATCTCTCTGGGTAAGTTGGGGGAGTTTATGTCTGTTGATTTAAAGGTGAGCAGGGGGCTTAAAACAGTTTTGTAATATGTTAGATTTAGTTGACCCCATGGCGCATTTGCACCCCTTGATTTCACCCATGTAGCCTTTGTACATCCAGTCATGCTAAGAATTTTGAACAGTTTTATAAGCAATAGTGTGTGAATCCTGAAGCTATTCGTGCATGTCTCTTCCTTAAATCTTCCCCAGGTTCAGTCTCCAGCCTTGGAGTTGTTGCATGCACCTGTATTGGCGCAGGAGGTACTCGTGCCTATTAAACAGGCCCCATTGGCAAAGACACCTGGCCTTCATGGCATGACTGCCAAATTTTAAAAATTGCTGCAAGAGCATGTTCCCTTGCCATTAGAGGCCTATTATGGTAAGATTTATCAAAATCATTCCTTTCCGGCAAAAATACCTGAAAAAGCTAAGAGAAGCTGTCAGGAATACAAAAAGGCAAATGGAAGAAAAGACAGCTGATATGGTAAAATTGGGAGACTTTTTCAGATATACATATGACAGATGGAAGTGCTATAATAACTTGTGAGGCTCAAAGCTGTGGGGGAGGAATACGTAGAAGCTGATAAGGATAAAGCAACTGCTCAACGATTACTTCTGTTCTGTGTTCACAGATGAAAGGCCGGGGGTAGGACCGCAGAAAACGAATGCTAATGGTGATGGATGTGTGGTGGAGCAGAACTGATTCACAGACGACTTTGTGAAGAGCTAGCTAAACTAAAAGTAGACAAAACTATGGACTATGGGATCTGATGGGGTGCATTCAAGGGTGCTCGAGGAACTCGAAGAAGTTCTGGCGGCTCTGCTCTCAGACGTCTTCATTCCTTAAGAGTCTGGAGTGGCCCCAGAGGACTGGAGACGGGCGGACGTGGTCTCTCTGCACAACAGCAAGTAAGGAGGTCAGAAATTACAGACCCGTCAGTCTGACCTCGGTGGTCAGCAAACTAATGGAAATGCTTCTAAGTGGAGGATTGAGAGGTTTCTCGAACCAAATGGATTTCAGGACCTAAGGCAGCATGTGTCAGACAAACCTGATTGATTTCTTTTTTATGTTTCAACTTTTTTATTGTATTATCATAATAACTGACCATTATACAACACCAAAATGAGTATATATACATCGCAGTCAACTAAATATATCAACAATATTTTTTTGTAATAATTTCCCCCCCCCCCCCATGTTCCCCTTTCTCCCCTCCCTCCCTTCCCCATTCCTCCCCTCCAACAAGCTGATATATTATTGTGATATTATTGACAGAGGAAAAGGAGTAACATCATTTACATAATAAAGTATAATAGTATCAACCTCCATTGTCTTATGTGTTTTCATTTGTTATCCTCCAGTTTCGGCTATATAATATAACCAATATCACATCTTGATCATAAGATCCCCCTCCCCCCCCTATTAACCTATAAATATTACAGAGTGTTAAGAATTTGACTTCTCCCCCTGTGAGTCATCCCATCCAGATAACACCCCCAGATTTTTAGAAAGCGCTCTTTACGCTTGTATGTCCCTTTTGCCTCTCTCGCTTCCCAAGTAAGCAATTGGTGTACCTGGTTCCGCCAGTGCCAGAAGGTCGGAGGGTGTGCAGAGGTCCAGTGCTGCATTATGCATTTCTTGGCAATGAGACATGTTTTGCGGCATAGCACCATTTTGTCTTTGTTTAACCTGGGACAGGTGTCATGTTTATCTAGCACTAGACATAGAGGGTTCAATGCTATATCACAATTGACAGTTGTAGATAGAAATACAGCTATGTGTCTCCAGTATTTTTTTATTACAGGGCATGCCCATATCGCATGATATAGCGTATTATCTGCTCTCTGACATTTCAGGCAGGTAGCGGTATGGATGCCCCCTGATTTGTATAATTGTGTCTGGGTAAAATAAGCCCTATGCAATATGCAAAACGCACATTCCCTAAGGCTAGCCCCTCCTACTATTCTAGGTATATCCTGTATTTGTTTTACAATATTCCAACCTGTCAATGCTCTGCCTATATCTATTTCCCATTTCTGACGGAGTTGACAAAACTCTCTCTCGGGCATCAGTCCCCACAATTTCAGATGTATGCTGGAGATTGACGGCACCTCCTCAGCTATTTCTTCGAAGAACTTTCTAATTTTTTCACCTAATTGTTTCTTAATCTCATCTGTATTTAGTGTGCGCACATAGTGCGTGAGTTGGCTATGCGCAAAATGATCCCTCCATTGTGCATTAGTTTGCATTTGTGTTACTGCTTTAATATGCCCATCAACCCCCAATATATCCTGCATGGTTGCTATGCCGTTTCTTTCCCATGTGACAAAAGTTTGATTCTCTATCCCCGGTACAAACATCGGGTTGCCCCTAATAGTTAATAGCTCGGTGTTAGAGGGGTCTCCCCCCAGAAGTTTCCCTATATATCTCCACGCTTCCCTGATAGGCTGGAGCAAGACACTATGTTTAAATCTATGGGGGAGTATCTTATTCTGGGTGTGAAATAACGCTAAATAATTATACGGGGCGAAGTACACCGTCTCATACTCAAGTGGTGTATGATCCGATGTATTCATTAACCAATCTCTAACCTGTCTTAGCAAGCAAGCCATATTGTAGTATTTAATATTTGGAATCCCCATTCCCCCTTGTCTCCACCCTCCTAGCAGGAATTTCAATTGAAGTTTGGCCCTTTTCCCAGCCCAACAGAATTTTCTCAGAGTTTTATAAAAGTGTTTTATGTCAGTCTGCTTGAGTTTTATTGGTAGAACCTGTAAAACATACAGCCACCTCGGCATTATCACCATCCTTGTTAAACATATCCTTCCTGTCAAAGATATCGTGAGGTTCTGCCAAGCATTTAACTGGTGCATGGTCTGCTCTTTGAGTATGCTAACATTTAAATCATATAGATCTCTTGTATTTACCGGTAATAGAATGCCTAAATATTTAAAAGATTTAGTTGCCCGCTTTAAAGGGAAATCTATGGGCCACAAACTATGGGCATCTGTATTTATAGCTAAGGCCTCAGATTTGTCAAGATTTAGCGTGAATCCCGAGTAGTCTCCAAACTCCTTAAAAATCTCTAATACATTACCCAGCGCTTCTCTTGGGTTCCTTAAAATAATTAGCAAATCATCTGCAAATGCAGCCATTTTGAACTGCTGATGTTGTATGTCCACTCCAGGCACTGCTGGGCAGTCTTGAATATCCCTAATTAGAGGGTCTAAATATAGTGCAAATAGTAAGGGCGATAACGGGCAGCCTTGTCTCGTTCCC
Source organism: Microcaecilia unicolor (assembly GCF_901765095.1). NCBI lineage: Eukaryota > Metazoa > Chordata > Amphibia > Gymnophiona > Siphonopidae > Microcaecilia > Microcaecilia unicolor. The sequence goes on along the minus strand of NC_044038.1, from coordinate 151,107,860 downwards.
CTGCCTATATGAATTGCCTCAGATAAGTTCCCATTGACCATTATCTGCGCTAGAGGGGCTGCATATAAAGCTTTAATCGCCTGTACAAACTCTCCTTTTATACCATATCCCTCCATCACCTCATATAAGAAAGACCATTCCACTTTATCGAACGCCTTTTCAGCGTCGAAACTAATCATTAAAGCTTGTTCATTAGTGTGCTCTAAATATTCCAATGATGTCAAAATTCGTCTGATATTCTTGGCAACCGACCTACCCTGCACAAAGCCAACTTGAGCTTCATGGATTATTTTTGGTAGAACACGGCCTAGTCTATTTGCTAAAATTTTTGCGAATAATTTTGCTTCATGGTTAATAAGCGATATAGGGCAATACGATGTTACTAGTTGCGCATCTCGATTGGGTTTTGGAAACACAATTATACGTGCTAAATTTAAATGCTCAGGTAATGTACCATTTGATATCCATTCTTTAAACACTTTAGTTAATGTAGGTACAATCGACTCTCCCATTAATTTATAAAATTCTGCTTTGTATCCATCGGGACCTGGCGCTTTACCCATCTTGCTATGTCCTATAGCCCATGTGATCTCATCCTCACTAATCTCCGCGTTCAATAGATTGCGGTCATGTTCATTTATCTGTGGGATCTTAAGGTTTTGAAGATATTGCGTGCCTGATAGTCCTTCTTGTTCTGTGGAGCTATATAAGTGTTGATAATATATTTTAAATTCCTGTCTAATTCCTTTATTAGAGTGTATCAAATTTCCATCTTGTGTTTTTATACTAGTGATATTTCTGGAAGCGTATCTAGGGGCAATAACTCGTGCCAGAAGTTTCCCTCCCTTATTCCCAAATTTATACAATTGGAATCTATAATATGTTTGGGATTTCACTTCCCTATCATGTAGTAAGGAGTTAAAAGCCGCCTGTATTTCCAATATCTCCTGTCTAAGCAGAGGGCAAGGATTTAAGCCATATTGTCTATTCGCTTCTCTCAATTGTTTCTCCAGTCGCAGGATTTCCTTATCTCTTGCACGCTTGTATTGGTAGTAAAACTAATAGTTTCTCCCCGCAAGACCACCTTTGCGGCTTCCCAAAAACTAGTTGAAGTTGGTACTGTGTCCTCATTAAAATGTTTATACTCTGCCCATTTCGTTTGTAAATGTTCTCGAAATCTCACATTATTTACTAAATACGTTGGGAACGTCCACCCCCAAAATTTCTCTTCTTCCACTCCCCCCATCCAATTCATATGTACCGTCGCATGATCCGAGATAACGCACGGTCCTATATCAGCGTCTCTAATTGTGGGAAATAATGTGCTTGATGTTAATAGGTAATCAATCCTGGAAGAGGTACCATGGGCACTCGACATATGTGTATATTCTTTGATCCCAGGATGCAACGTCCTCCATATATCTATGAGATCTAGTGTGGTGCATAGTTCAGGTAGTCCTCTAGTTTGTGTTCGGTGGATTGTTGCCGGAGGGTGCGACCGGTCTACTTGTGGGTCCCAGGTCATATTAAAATCTCCTCCCAGTATTATTGGTATTGATTCTAAACGTACTATTTTTGCCACTAGTTTTTTGTAGAATTTAAGATCTAGGACATTTGGAGCGTATATACTGCCCAGTAAGAGTTTTTGTCTATTAATTGTGACAATAGCTAACACATATCGTCCCTCAGGATCCTGGATTATCTTATGAATGTGGTTTGTTATTCCTTTTCTAATTAGAATTGCTACTCCCCTTTTTCTCCCCACTGCTGCTGTTGACATACATTCCCCCACCCACCATTTATTCAATTTAGCATGTTCTTCTGCAGTTAAATGTGTCTCTTGTAAAAAGGCTATGTCAGCCCTAAGCCTTTGGATGTGTCTTAAGATTTTTGATCTTTTTATGGGCGAAGAGATGTCCCCAACATTCCATGTAATAACCTTAATTAGTGCATCTATTTTGGCCTTCCATCTCCATATTTACATGATCTTGATGTCAGAGAGGAGCCAGCCCAGCCTCCAGCCCCCCCCCCTGTTCTAATAATCGAGCGAATAGTCTATCTTTCTTTTCAGGTATCACTTGTGTTGTCTGGTAATGTCTCCTGTAACCTCCCTCCCTCCTCCCCTCCCCTATCCCTTCCCCTGTGAAACCCCTCTCCCCCCCTTCTATCCCCTTCTATTCCTATTGGAATTAGGTCACCTTCGACGCCTTTCCCTTTTTTTCCCCCCTGTTCTAACTTGTTTGCAGTATATTCGTCCTACTGATTCCCTCTATATATTAACTCGCTGATGAATCTTTTACCCCTCTATCGATTACTAACAAATTTTAAACTTTAACCATACAGTGCAAATTAACATAAATATCAATGCAGTGTTTTATAACTACTCAACATTCTTCTCTTCATCCTTGTATTATCTGCTATTAGGTTAGTTCAGTAAGTCTATGATGATCATCCTCATAAACTTATGTGGTTTTCACCGGCCAGATCAGTGTTACACCATCTATGTCCCGTTACTGCCATGAGTCAACTTCATTTGTAATCCAGGGCTTCTATAGTTATAGCATGATCCACTATTTCAATTATAGTCTCACGTTCATGTTGTGGGTCCTTCCAACTAAGCCCCAACATCCTCTTTAAAGCTCCCTTTAAAGTTGCTTCTTATGTTTTACCATTTCCACAATAGTTATACCTATCTTTAATCTAAGATCCTGTGCTCAGTTTAATAGTAGCAACAGTAGTTTGACATATTTGTTCATCATACCTTTCTTCATCTCTGTATTAACTGCTGTCAGATTAAATCAAGATATTTGTTGTGGTTAAGTTAGTGAGTTTAGATGGTTTTCATTGTTCCTTTTCAAAATTATTCAGTCTGTATTTCAGTTCAGTCTTACTGTATCATTTTGTAAGCTCAGCATCCCTTATAGTGTGGAATCATCCATTGGGACCATGTTCATAGTTGAATTCTGTGTTTTATTCTTTCTGCTGATGTTTTCCACTGTTTACACCCATATCTGTTCTGCTATGTTGGTTTTTAACACAGTCTCAGCTTCAGGGTGAAAGTACTATTAATTATTATTGTCCTTCTGTTGAGATTTCTTGAGCTTAGTGCCACCAGTTGGTGCATTGGTTATTTATCTCTTCCAGTTTTATATTTTCTTCGTGTGAGCTTAGTAGCGCTTCAGTTTTCTCCTTCCAGATGGTCTAGGAACTCTTTCGCCTCCTCTGCTGTGGTAAATATTTTATTTTCCGTTTGGTGGGTTACACGCAGTTTCGCAGGATACATCAATGCAAATCTAACTTTTCGCTGTATCAGCTCCGAGCACACTGGGGAAAATTTCTTTCGTTGCGCCGCTACCGCGGCTGAGTAATCTTGAAAGCATAATACTTTCCTATTGCCGCTGTGTAGATCTTTTCCGCTTCTCATCGCTTGCAAAATGGCTACCTTGTGGGCAAAATTAAGTATGCGACATATAACTACCCTGGGCCGCCCTTCTACTCCCTGCTTAAGGCCCAGCCGATGCGCTCTTTCAATTCGCAGCGGGCCCAGCGCAGTCGGTAACTGTAGTTCTTTGGTAAGCCATGTCTCAAGGTATTTGGCCAGGTCTCGCTCTCCTAGGTCTTCAGCAAGCCCCACAAGGCGAAGATTGTTACGCCTCGATCTATTTTCAAGGTCTTCGATTTTATCAGTGTAAGTAGCGATTAGCTTTTGCAAGCGACTTACTTCTGTTTCCACCTTGTCCACACGATCTTCCGTATCACTTGCCCGTTGTTGATACTGTCCCATGTCCAATTGTATTTGCGTTACGCTGTTATGTAGTTGTTCCAGTTTGTTATCCAGTGCTCCCAGCTTTTTCTCCAGGATGGCTTCCAGTGCCTGAGTAACTTCCCCAACAATCTCGGCTGCCCACGCGGATCCCACCGCTGATGTCCCCGGGCTCGCCGGAGCCGCCATCTTGTCGTTGGGCGGCCAGGTCTTTTCTCTGTCTTTTCTGGTGATCTTAGATGTCATTCTCCTCCTAAGTGGTATTAAACTTTTCTCCTTTTAAACACTCTTCGTTTACCTTCGTTTGTGGGGTCTTTTATCCAATTTTTAGGACGAATTTTTGATAAAAAATCTAAGGGAAGGCAGGAGCTGCGCAATTAGTGTCCTCTCCCGCTCATCGTGTCACGTGACCCCCCCCCCCCCCCGGATTGATTTCTTTAACTGGGTGACCAAATAGTTGGACATGGGAGGGGTGATAGATGTGGTGTACTTGGATGTTAAGAAAGCCTTTGACAGTTCCACACAGGCAACTGATAAATAAACTGAGTGCCCTCAGTATGGGACCTAAAGTGACTGTTTTAAAAATTGGCTAAATGGAAGGAGACAGAGGGCGGTGCTAAAGAGAGCTTGCTCTGAGGAAAAAAAAAACGTTATCAGTGGTTGGCCCTCAGGCCGGCTCTTTTTAACATCTGAGAGTGATATTGCAGAAGGGCTGTCTGGTAAGGTTTGCCTCTTTGTGGATGATACCAAACTCTATAATGGGGTGGATATCCCAGAGGGTGTGGATGATATGGCCTATGAGTGGAGGAGTGGCCTAGTGGTTAGGGTGGTGGACTTTGGTCCTGGGGAACTGAGTTCGATTCCCACTTCAGGCACAGGCAGCTCCTTGTGACTCTGGGCAAGTCACTTAACCCTCCATTGCCCCATGTAAGCCGCATTGAGCCTGCCATGAGTGGGAAAGCGCGGGGTACAAATGTAACTAAAATAAATAAATAAATAAATATGAGGAAGATCTGGTGAAGCATGAAGAATGGTCCATTGATTGGCAACTAAGATTTAATGCTAAGAAATGCAGGGTCATGTACTTGGGTTACAAGAATCCAGGGGAGCGGTACAACATTTGGGGGTGAAGTGCTTCTGTGTATGAAAGAAGAGGGGGATTTGGGGGTGATTCTGTCTGACAACCTTAAGGTCTCCAAACAGGTAGAAAAGCAACAGTCAACGCCAGAAAGAGGCTTGGCTGCATAAGGAGAGGGATGACCAGTAGGAAAAGAGGTGATGGTGCCCTTGTATAAGTCTCTGGTGAGGCCCAATTTCGAGTAGTGTGTGTAATTCTGGAGACCGCACCTACAGAATGATATAAACAGGATGGAGTTGGTCCAGAGAGCAGCTACAAAATTGGTAAGCAGTCTCGGTCATAAAACATGTAGGGACAGGCTTAGGAACCTCAACATGTATGCGCTGGAATAGAGGTGGGTGAGACGGGATGACAGAGATGTACCTCAGTGGTGTTAAAGTAAAGGAGGCAAACCTTTTTAAAATGAAGGAAAACTCAGGAATGAGGGGGCATACGATGACGTTAAGAGGAAATAGGAATCTAAGAAAATACTCTTTCATGGAAAGGGTAGTGAATGCGTGGAATAGCTTCCTGGTGTGGGTCATGGTGACAAGGACTGTGCCAGAATTTAAAAAAGTGTGGGACAGGTATGTAGGATCCCTTAGGAAGAGTTTGTGGTTACCGAGGATGGGAAAATTGGATGGGCCACTTGGCCCTTATTTCTACGCCAATCGTTCTGGCCAGGATCCTTTACAACTGGATTCATGATCGACAGATATAGTTAATTTTGAACTGAAGCTTATAGCCAAGATTTTGGCAAATAGATTGGCTGGCTTATTGCCAGACTTGATTCACAGAGATCAGGTGGGTTTTCTCCGCAACAGGCAGGCTGTATGGAATGTCCGACATGTGGCAGCAACCTTGGGTCACTGTGCCACTAGAAATGTTCCTGCCTTGTTAGTAAGCTTGGACGCCCAAAAGGCCCTTGACTGTCAACTGGGACCAGTGGCGTAGCAAGGGCGGGGCGGTGGGGGGCGGTCTGCCCCGGGTGTCAACGGGCTGGGGGGGAGGGGGTTCTCCGCTCCGTCCATCCACACCCCCCCCCCCCTTGGCATGGAACCGCCTCCCCCCCCCCCCCCCGACGCAGTCCCCACCTGCCAACCAGGTTCCAGCTCCGTCCAACCCAGCGTGGGGCGCCTTGCATCTGCAGCGCTGCTGTAAAAAGAAGAAAAATCGCCTCCTCGTCAGCCCTTCCCGACGAGGCGATTTTCTTCTTTTTATAGCAGCGCTGCAGATGCAAGGTGCCACGCTGTGGTGAACGGAGCTGGAACTTGGAAGGAAGGTGGGGACTGTGTCGGGGGGGGGGGGGGGGGGGTGAGCAGTGGCGATCCGCCCTGGGTGTCAGGCAACCACGGAACGCCACTGACTGGGACTATGTGTTTCCAGTATTGGAAAAATATGGGATGGGGGCCCTTTGTGTACATAAAGCGAATGCTACATACCTGTAGCAGGCTGATTGTTCTCACTGATGGGTGACGTCCACGGCAGCCCCTCCAATCGGAACACTTTACTAGCAAAAGGCCTTTGCTAGTCCTCGCGCGCTCATGCGCACCGCGCATGCGCGGCCGTCTTCCCGCCCGAACCGGCTCGTGTTCGTCAGTCTCGTATGTAGCAAGACAAAGACAAGGGAAGACAACTCCAAAGGGGAGGCGGGCGGGTTTGTGAGAACAATCAGCCTGCTGTCCTCGGAGAATACCTTCTACAGGTATGTAGCATTCGCTTTCTCCGAGGACAAGCAGGCTGCTTGTTCTCACTGATGAAGTATCCCTAGCCCCCAGGCTCACTCAAAACAACAACCATGGTCAATTGGGCCTCGCAACGGCGAGGACATAACTGAGATTGACCTAAAAAATTTATCAACTAACTGAGAGTGCAGCCTGGAACAGAACAAACAGGGCCCTCGGGGGGTGGAGTTGGATCCTAAAGCCCCAACAGGTTCTGAAGAACTGACTGCCCGAACCGACTGTCGCGTCGGGTATCCTGCTGCAGGCAGTAATGAGATGTGAATGTGTGGACAGATGACCACATCGCAGCTTTGCAAATTTCTTCAATAGAGGCTGACTTCAAGTGGGCTACCGACGCAGCCATGGCTCTAACATTATGAGCCGTGACATGACCCTCAAGAGCCAGGCCCAGCCTGGGCGTAAGTGAAGGAAATGCAATCTGCTAGCCAATTGGATATGGTGCGTTTCCCCACAGCCACTCCCCTCCTATTGGGATCAAAAGAAACAAACAATTGGGCGGACTGTCTGTTGGGCTGTGTCCGCTCCAGGTAGAAGGCCAATGCTCTCTTGCAGTCCAATGTGTGCAGCTGACGTTCAGCAGGGCAGGAATGAGGACGGGGAAAGAATGTTGGCAAGACAATTGACTGGTTCAGATGGAACTCCGACACAACCTTTGGCAAGAACATAGGGTGAGTGCGGAGGACTACTCTGTTATGATGAAATTTGGTGTAAGGGGCCTGGGCTACCAGGGCCTGAAGCTCACTGACTCTACGAGCTGAAGTAACTGCCACCAAGAAAATGACCTTCCAGGTCAAGTACTTCAGATGGCAGGAGTTCAGTGGCTCAAAAGGAGGTTTCATCAGCTGGGTGAGAACGACATTGAGATCCCATGACACTGTAGGAGGTTTGATGGGGGGCTTTGACAAAAGCAAACCTTCAATGAAGCGAACAACTAAAGGCTGTCCTGAGATCGGCTTACCTTCCACACAGTAATGGTATGCACTGATTGCACTAAGGTGAACCCTTACAGAGTTGGTCTTGAGACCGGATTCAGACAAGTGCAGAAGGTACTCAAGCAGAGTCCGTGTAGGACAAGAGCGAGGATCTAGGGCCTTGCTCTCACACCAGACGGCAAACCTCCTCCACAGAAAGAAGTAACTCCTCTTAGTGGAATCTTTCCTGGAAGCAAGCAAGACGCGGGAGACACCCTCTGACAGACCCAAAGAGGCAAAGTCTACGCTCTCAACATCCAGGCCGTGAGAGCCAGGGACTGGAGGTTGGGATGCAGAAGCGCCCCTTCGTCCTGTGTGATGAGGGTTGGAAAACACTCCAATCTCCACGGTTCTTCGGAGGACAACTCCAGAAGAAGAGGGAACCAGATCTGACGCGGCCAAAAAGGAGCAATCAGAATCATGGTGCCTCGGTCTTGCTTGAGTTTCAACAAAGTCTTCCCCACCAGAGGTATGGGAGGATAAGCATACAGCAGGCCCTCCCCCCAATCCAGGAGGAAGGTATCCGATGCCAGTCTGCCGTGGGCCTGAAGCCTGGAACAGAACTGAGGGACTTTGTGGTTGGCTCGAGATGCGAAGAGGTCTACCAAGGGGGTGCCCCACACCTGGAAGATCTGTCGCACTACACGGGAATTGAGCGACCACTCGTGAGGTTGCATAATCCTGCTCAACCTGTCGGCCAGACTATTGTTTACGCCTGCCAGATATGTGGCTTGAAGCACCATGCCGTGACGGCGAGCCCAGAGCCACATGCCGACGGCTTCCTGACACAGGGGGCGAGATCCGGTGCCCCCCTGCTTGTTGACGTAGTACATGGCAACCTGGTTGTCTGTCTGAATTTGAATAATTTGGTGGGACAGCTGATCTCTGAAAGCCTTCAGAGCGTTCCAGATCGCTCGTAACTCCAGAAGATTGATCTGCAGATCGCGTTCCTGGAGGGACCAGCTTCCTTGGGTGTGAAGCCCATCGACATGAGCTCCCCATCCCAGGAGAGACGCATCCGTGGTCAGCACTTTTTGTGGCTGAGGAATTTGGAAGGGACGTCCCAGAGTCAAATTGGACCAAATTGTCCACCAATACAGGGATTTGAGAAAACTCGTGGACAGGTGGATCACGTCTTCTAGATCCCCAGCAGCCTGAAACCACTGCGAAGCTAGGGTCCATTGAGCAGATCTCATGTGAAGGCGGGCCATGGGAGTCACATGGACTGTGGAGGCCATGTGGCCCAGCAATCTCAACATCTGCCGAGCTGTGATCTGCTGTGACGCTCGCACCCGCGAGACGAGGGACAACAAGTTGTTGGCTCTCGCCTCTGGGAGATAGGCGCGAGCCGTCCGAGAATCCAGCAGAGCTCCTATGAATTCGAGTTTCTGCACTGGGAGAAGATGGGACTTTGGATAATTTATCACAAACCCCAGTAGCTCCAGGAGGCGAATAGTCATCTGCATGGACTGCAGGGCTCCTGCCTCGGATGTGTTCTTCACCAGCCAATCGTCGAGATATGGGAACACGTGCACCCCCAGCCTGCGAAGTGCCGCTGCTACTACAGCCAAGCACTTTGTGAACACCCTGGCCGCAGAAGCGAGCCCAAAGGGTAGCACACAGTACTGGAAGTGACGTGTGCCCAGCTGAAATCGCAGATACTGTCTGTGAGCTGGCAGTATCGGGATGTGTGTGTAGGCATCCTTTAAGTCCAGAGAGCATAGCCAATCGTTTTCCTGAATCATGGGAAGAAGGGTGCCCAGGGAAAGCATCCTGAACTTTTCTTTGACCAGATATTTGTTCAGGGCCCTTAGGTCTAGGATGGGACGCATCCCCCCTGTTTTCTTTTCCACAAGGAAGTACCTGGAATAGAATCCCAGCCCTTCTTGCCCGGATGGCACGGGCTCGACCGCATTGGCGCTGAGAAGGGCAGAGAGTTCCTCTGCAAGTACCTGCTTGTGCTGGAAGCTGTAAGACAGAGCTCCCGGTGGGCAATTTGGAGGTTTTGAGGCCAAATTGAGGGTGTATCCTTGCCGGACTATTTGGAGAACCCACTGATCGGAGGTTATGAGAGGCCACCTTTGGTGAAAAGCTTTCAACCTCCCTCCGACTGGCAGGTCGCCCAGCACTGACACTTGGATGTCGGCTATGCTCTGCTGGAGCCAGTCAAAAGCTCGCCCCTTGCTTTTGCTGGGGAGCCGAGGGGCCTTGCTGAGGCGCACGCTGCTGACGAGAGCGAGCGCCCTGGGGCTTAGCCTGGGCCGCAGGCTGTCGAGAAGGAGGATTGTACCTACGCTTGCCAGAAGAGTAGGGAACAGTCTTCCTTCCCCCAAAAATCTTCTACCTGTAGAGGTAGATGGTGAAGGCTGCCGGCGGGAGAACTTGTCGAATGCGGTGTCCCGCTGGTGGAGCTGCTCTACCACCTGTTCGACCTTCTCTCCAAAAATATTATCCGCACGGCAAGGCGAGTCCACAATCCGCTGCTAGATTCTATTCTCCAGGTCGGAGGCACGCAGCCATGAGAGTCTGCGCATCACCACACCTTGAGCAGCGGCCCTGGACGCAACATCAAAGGTGTCATACACCCCTCTGGCCAGGAATTTTCTGAACGCCTTCAGCTGCCTGACCACCTCCTGAAAAGGCTTGGCTTGCTCAGGGGGGAGCGCATCAACCAAGCCCGCCAACTGCCGCACATTGTTCCGCATGTGTATGCTCGTGTAGAGCTGGTAAGACTGAATTTTGGCCACGAGCATAGAAGAATGGTAGGCCTTCCTCCCAAAGGAGTCTAAGGTTCTAGAGTCCTTGCCCGGGGGCGCCGAAGCATGCTCCCTAGAACTCTTAGCCTTCTTTAGGGCCAAATCCACAACTCCAGAGTCATGAGGCAACTGAGTGCGCATCAGCTCTGGGTCCCCATGGATCCGGTACTGGGACTCGATCTTCTTGGGAATGTGGGGATTAGTTAGAGGCTTGGTCCAGTTCGCCAGCAATGTCTTTTTGAGGACATGATGCATGAGTACTGTGGACGCTTCCTTAGGTGGAGAAGGATAGTCCAGGAGCTCAAACATTTCAGCCCTGGGCTCGTCCTCCACAACCACCGGGAAGGGGATGGCCGTAGACATCTCCCGGACAAAGGAAGCAAAAAACAGATTCTCGGGAGGAGAAAGCTGCCTCTCAGGAGAGGGATCGGAAGGAAGACCTTCAGACTCCTCGTCAGAGAAATATCTGGGGTCTTCTTCCTCTTCCCACGAGGCCTCACCCTCGGTGTCAGACACAAGTTCACGGACCTGTGTCTGCAACCTCGCCCGACTCGACTCCGTGGAGCCACGTCCACGATGGGGGCGTCGAGAGGTAGACTCCCTCGCCCGCATCGGCGAAGCTCCCTCCGCCGACGTAGTCGGGGAGCCTTCCTGGGAGGTGACGGCATCCGGTACTGCACGTGGCACCGACGCCGGAGACCTCACCTCGGGCGATGGACCAGCCGGCGCCACACTCGACGGTACCGGTGGCGCAAGCACCGCCGGTACCGGAGGGGTAGGGCGCAACAGCTCTCCCAGAATCTCTGGGAGAACGGCCCGGAGGATCTCGTTCAGAGTGGCTGCAGAGAAAGGCATGGATGTCGATGCAGGCGTCGACGTCAGAACCTGTTCCGGGCGTGGAGGCTGTTCCGGGCTGTCCAGAGTGGAGCGCATCGACACCTCCTGGACAGAGGGTGAGCGGTCCTCTTGGTGCCGACTCCCTCGGCGACCCAGAGCTCTCGGTGCCGACACGGGAAGGAGACCGGTGACGATGCTTCTTCGACTTCTTGGGACGAAGCATGTCACCGGAGCTTCCCGGCACCGACGAGGAGGACGTAGAATCCAAACGTCGCTTCCTCGGGGCCTAGGCCGAAGGAGGTCGGTCTCGGGGGGGGGGGGGGGGGGGGGGCTGTACCGCAGGAGCCCTCAGGGTAGGGGGAGACCCACCCGAAGGCTCACCGCCACCAGCAGGGGAATGGACAGCCCTCACCTGCACTCCAGACGAAGCACCACCGTCCGACATCAGCCGACGAGGTCCCGGTACCACCGACGTCGATGCAGCTGTCCGATGTCTCAGCGCCGATGCCTCGATGCACTGGCGGCCGAGGATGAAGCTCTGGACGCTGAAGACGTCGATGCACTCGATACCCCCGGTGCCGATGCCGACGAAGAGCCCAAGAACAAAACGTTCCACTGGGCCAATCTCGCTACCTGAGTCCGCTTTTGCAAAAGGGAACACAGACTACAGGCCTGCGGGCGGTGCCCAGCCCCTAAGCACTGAAGACACGACGCGTGCCTGTCAGTGAGCGAGATGACCCGGGCGCACTGGGTGCACTTCTTGAAGCCGCTGGGAGACTTCGATGTCATGGGCGGAAAAATCACGCCGGCGAGATCAAAAGACGAAATGACGGAAAAGGCACCCGAAAAACAAGGGAAACTTCGACCCGAGGCCTAAAAGCAGCCTACCCCGACGATGAAAGAAAACTTACCGGGGCGAAAAAGCTGGAAACAGCGGGGGGAAAAGACTGAAGAGTCTCTTCCCACACACAGAATGGATTTTTTTTTTTTTTTGAAGAACACGAAGAACGCGCGAGGTCGACTTTGCGGGGCACGACACGGCGAAAACACGACCGTACCGAGCGCGGACAAAAGAAGACTGACGAACACGAGCCGGTTCGGGCGGGAAGACGGCCGCGCATGCGCGGTGCGCATGAGCGCGCAAGGACTAGCAAAGGCCTTTGCTAGTAAAGTGTTCCAATTGGAGGGGCTGCCGTGGACGTCACCCATCAGTGAGAACAAGCAGCCTGCTTGTCCTCGGAGAATAAAATTTTTATATACACCAGTCCTTGGCTGCAGTCCATTTCATCTAATTTCTTCCCATTGGCTAGGGACACACAGCAGGGGTGCCCTCTATCTCTGCTCCTGTTTGTCCTCGCTTTGGAGCCCCTGTTAGTAGTGATTCGGGCAGATCCAGAGATTCAAGGTTTGCAGGTAGGTCAGGAATGTGTAACATGCATGGCCTTTGCTGATATGCTTTTTGTCCCGACTCAGCCAAGGTTGTTGTTGCTCCGACTCCTGCGCTTGGTGCACTCTCACAGGCGGGTCTCTGGTTTGGTGCTTAGTTTGGATAAATTTGAAGTTCTGCCATTGGGAGGTTATTCATCTGATGACTATGTGAATCCTTTCCTCTCAAGCAGGTAGAAACCAAAATAAAATATTTGGGTGTATATCTTACTAAGAAAGTTGTGATGTGTATACTGAAAAGTGTTAGTGATCTACTTAAGGTTATCAGCTGATATTTTACAATTATGGTCCTCATTACCTTTGACTTTATAGGGTCAGATTGCACTATATAAAATGGTCCCTCTTTCTAAGGTGGCTATATGTCCTGCAAACATTCCCTATGTATTTGACAAATAGAGATGTTGAGACCTTTACAAAATATTTGACAAAGTTTCTCTAGAATAATAAGAAAGACTTTCTTTACAACAATTGTCCCCGTCTTTTGGTCACAGGGGATTAGCAGTTTCAGATTTGCTGAGATACATGGCATATATTATGCGTCATCTGGTGGACTGGATCAATGGAACTACTTATTTTACCCCGTTGGCGTTGGAAAGACAGCTGGTGGACCCAACCCATTTACTTTGTTCATACGAGTGCACCTTTATGGATCGTGGTTACAAAATCCCATCCTATATTGCAATCCATGTGACAAGGCTGGCGGTGAATGTGTAAGCAATTTAAACTCTTTTGTATACCATGCTGCTCCCCTTAAGGGGGAAATTTGGACCCCGATTCCTCAAATCTGTATCTGAAGCAGTGAACTACAAAATCCCGAGTGGTTTAGAACGAGTAGAAGTAAATCGATTTTTTACTTGTTCCAAAAGTACAAAGACTAGGGGACACTCGAAGTTACATAGAAATACTTTTAAAACAAATAGGAGGAAATATTTTTTCACTCAATGAATAGTTAAGCTCTGGAACTCTTTGCCAGAGGATGTGGTAACAGCGATTAGCATATCTGGGTTTAAAAAAAGGTTTGGACAAATTCCTGGAGAAAGAGTCCACAGTCTGCTATTGAGGTAGACATGGGAAGCAACTGCTTGCCCTGGGATTTGTAGTATGGATTGTTGATACTACAGTAAAACCTCCGTTTTCGTTGACGTCGGTTATCGTCGTTTTCGGTTTTAGTCTTTTTTTTCAAAAACTTTGTCTCAGTTTTTGTCGGTTGCTTCGGATTTCGTTGGCATGCATACTGTACTTGTGCTCTGAAGACAGGGAAAACCCTTCTCTCTACTTCTGTAGCACACAACAGTACGACGCTTCCTGCCTTTACATCTCTCCCCCTGTGGACAAACTTGCCTTCCTCTGCACAAACTTCAGCCTCTCAACACCTTCTCTGCACTGCTCAGGTTGGAAACGGAATGAGGCGATCCGGGACTCATCCGGTCTCTTACAGCAGCCGCTTGTGCGTCTTGTTGCTTTCTTGGGGGGGGGGGGGGGGGGGATTATCTTCAGATCCACATGGCTCCCTCTCGAACAAGACCTGGAAGGAGGCCAGGGTAAGATCCTTGGTTGGAGAAAGCAGTTAGGGTGGGAGCTGGTTGCTGGTATGAGACGTCCAAAGTGAAAGGTGAAAAAAAACACCCTATAAAATACTTTTCAAAATTATTGCCTCGATTTTCGTTGGTTTCGGATTTCACCGATTGTTTTCGGACGGATTACCAACAAAAACCGAGGTATCACTGTATTTGGGTTTCTGCCAGGTACTTGTGACCTGGCTTGGCCACTGTTTGGAAAAAAAGGACACTGGGCTAGATGGACCATTGGTCTGACCCAGTACGGCTACTCATGTTCTTATGACTGCTGGGGATTGCTTTATATTCGAGACTTGGTGACTGAGGAAAGCAGAATTAAAACGGTTGAACATCTCCAACATGGGGGGCTATTTGCACTCAACAGACTGGTTTCAATATACCCAAGTTAAGCATTATGTATCAACATTGGATGTAGCCTCAGAGTAAGGATGCAGTGGACTTGTTAGTGGAAGCTTTAATGCTTACTCGTACAAAGACTCATTTGTCCTTTTACCAAATCAGCTTACAGAGCCTTGCCCCTAAGTTGGACTATGAGCAGTTGGCTTCTGTGTGGAATTGCTGCCGAAGGAGTGTATTGATGAAATATCTTAAACGGCCCACCCGGTCTGTAATTCTACAGAACAGTACAAATTTCTTTTGAGACTTTACTTTTCTCTGCATCGTGCCTATCTGGCTATAATAGAAGACTCAGCTGCCTGCCCTAAGTGCGAGGATATTCCTGCATCTTTGCTACATGTTTTGGACCTGTGGGCAAGTTTGTTCCTTTTTGGGGAACATTCTGAACTATTTCTATTCTATTATAGGTAAGCGCATCCCTATGCAATCTGCATTCTACTGTTTTTGAACTGTCTCCTTGGGACTGTGAACGAGGCCCAATTTACTGCTACATAAGGCCTTTTTTTGTGGCCTGGACATGTCTTTTACTCCACTAGTGAAAACAGGAAGGGAAGGGAAAGGGGACTTGATATATACATTTGTTACATTTGTACCCCACACTTTTCCACTCATAGCAGGCTCAATGCGGCTTACATAGTAATAGGATTACAAAGTAGTGTAGAGAATACAGGCTAACCTTAGCAGAGTAATGGAGATGCAGAGTAATGGAGATGTGTAGATAGGTAATATTATGAGAAGGGGTAAAGGAGGTGAGGAAGTGCTAGTTTTAGGTTAAATAGAGAAATCAGGGGAAGAATTGGTCTCTGCAGACTTTGAGCCCCTAAAGTACTGTTTTTTTATACTTTAGTTTGTCTCTTGAAACAGAGTAAGCACTCAAAACTGTACAACAGTGACCAATTTTTAATATATTGCCCCCGAATCCCCTCTCCTCCCCCCCACACCCCAACTAGAAACAACCACCCATCCTCTCAAGTGAATTTTCTTCATGATGACCAAGATCTCAAGACAGCACACACAACAACCCCCCTTCCCAAACAATATGCTCTGGATTACAAATTCAGTAATAAGCTCTGGGCACAATGCACTAAAGAGTCCCAAAACAAAGACTGTCTGCTGAAATTGTCACCAGGTTCTTGGGGAGCCCAGTTTGGCATCCAGGCTTTCCATTTTCAAAAGATGGAAAAGTTAATTCTTCAGAAAGTCACTGACTGCATCTGGAGGAGTAGCCTAGTGGTTAGTGCAGTGGACTTTGATCCTGGGGAACCAAGTTCGATTCCCACTGCAGCTCCTTGTGACTCTTGAGATCTTGCTGTCTTGCGATCTTGGTCATCATGAAGAAAATTCACTTGAGAGGATGGGTGGTTGTTTCTAGTGGGGGTGGGGGGGGAGGACAGGGGATTCGGGGGCAATATATTAAAAATTGGTCACTGTTATTGTATTGTACAGTTTTGAGTGCTTACTCTGTTTCAAGAGAGAAACTAAAGTATAAAAAAACAGCACTTTAGGGGCTCAAAGTCTGCAGAGACCAGTTCTTCATATGCATTTTCCCAGCTCCCCACACTTACTGTACAATAAGTGGTTTGTTTTCAAAGAAGAAAGGTTTCTTCAGTTTTGCAGCAATGGCATGATGTTTAGCTCGAGACGTCAACACAAGACCTTTATCCCCTGGGAGTTTAGAGTCCTTCATTTCTGTCACTTCCCATTTACCTGAGGGGCCAAGCAGGGACACTATTTTATGTCTGCATGCACATCCCACTTGCAAATAAATACAAATTCTCTAAAATAAGAATGACAGTAAGTCAAGCCAAATATAGGCCTACCAAAGAAAGAACAAATCATGCTGAATGCTATCACGTGAGAACTTAACATGGCCAATATTTCCAAGCATTAAAATTACACACAGCATTAAAAGTGAAACAGTCTTACCTGATAATTTTCTTAATTCCTGCTGAACCAGTCCAAAGATTATGCTGCCTTACTGGCAGATTGACTGAAGTCTCCCAGTGATATCACCAGTATAAGGAATGATGCAGCTGGGAACTTGTCAGTATGCCAATGCCAAAGCAAATATTATGACTTTCTATCTTTTCATTTTATTTCCTTCCTGATACCAGTGTAACTTTTAGGGTCTCCTAAAGTATATCAGTGGTAAACCAAAAGTAAACAAACTAACTTATCAAACTCCTGGGGAAAGTATTGGGGAGTTAAAAAGGAAAAGAGGATGTTATATCTTGTACTGAGAGAATGAGAGATTATTTTGAACAGAAAATTAAGGAATTGTAATCAGGGCTAACTGTGTCAGACGGCGGGGGATGTAGGGAGGGGAATGGTTTGTAGGGGAAAGTGAGATATTGCTGGCTTTTGCAGCAGGTGCAACTTATTTTAAGGAAACAAGTCAGAACCTTGTAGTTTGGATTGTTGCTCCTTTTATCTGTGAAAACGTTAGATGGGGATAGTTTGCCAGTGCTCAGGGATATTGAGAATATATTTCTAGGGAGCTGGGAGGTCCCAGAAGGCTGTAAGAAATCTATGGTTAAAACATATAAGAGGGGCCTCACCATAAAAGGTTCCAGTCTTCTAGAGCTGACAAAGAACTGAGTATTAATCTTACCAAGTTTTTGAGTTTTCTTTTCCTGGTTGGAGTGAACTCAGAGGTAGTGCTGCTTGTTATGGGACTCAAGCACATTTACAAGCAGCTAAAGTTGGAGTGGATTCCTTTAAACCAGGTCACTGAAACTCACAAGAAGTTGCTGAACTCACTCAGCCCCTCCCGGTAGAGACAGAGTTAACATCCACTGCGTGAGACATAGCCTTCACCACCTTGAGGTCAGCCCACAGAGCAAAGTAAGTTCCTGAATGGCCTCATGCACTGGAGTGCTCTAGAAGGTTTTTGCGTGTGCGCTTAGGATTAACCGTGGAAGAGGCCTGCACTTCCACATCAGCAATATTCAGGGCATCCAAAACCCCAGTGATGAGAAGGCAATTCCTCTCTTTGAAAAATGCAGACAGCCATGGGGTCATCAGGTTCCTCCTGAAGGATCTCCCCCTCCTCCAATTCATTCAGCCGCAAAGGAAATAGGGACTCCCCTCACAAAGCTGCCAGGGAAGAAGCGGGGGGAAATAGTGTCCAATGACCCCAACTCAAAAATAGAGGCCAGCCACCTCCATTTCTGCGCAGGATCTCCATTAGACGACTGTGCGGCTTGTCCCAAGTCCCCTGTGCAGCACCTGGGACCAGAAAACCAGTCCTGTTGGAGCTTACAGACATTGGTAAAGCCTGCTTCAAATAGGTCCAGTGCAACAGCACCACAAATTCTGGCAAAAAAAATTCCCCAGAACTCAGAGGACCAAGCAAACCACCTGGAGTTCCAGCCAATGTAGGTAGGGATACCCCTGAAGAGGAACCGCCAAAGCTGAACTTTGGAAAACCCCGGGTCACAAGGGTTCTTTGTCCGACACCTCTGCCATCAGCTGTGCAGTGGGCACAGCATCTGTGGGAGAATGAGATGAAACGCACACCTGGTGCCTCAGTGCAGGAAAGCACCATGTCAGGAGAAGGCAAAGCGCTATCCTCTACCTGGCCCTCAGAACACCCTGCTACACAGAGACCCACCGCCGACTGTCGTTTACTGTGGCGGGAGTACCGCAGCAGGAGCACCTCTTCACGGTCTCCACTGCCAAGCTGCACACTGCGTACGAGCACAACACTCGCGTCAGACAAATCACTCACCACCGCCATGGGAAGGTCTTCTTAAAATAGCGATCCCTCCAGGTCTGAGAGTGACGTTCAAAACAGCTCACGAGGCTTCACAACAGGAAAGCTCAGTTCTCTGCGCTGAACAGCAAGAAACCTTCGGGGACTCCAGCACCACTGGAACCAACGCAGCATGAAGCTATATAACCACCAACAAATAGCAGCCTGAAGCCCAGGGGCCCCCACCAAAAAGGCCAGGTAAAGCTGCTGCTCCACATTCTTTTCATGGAGTTCCCTAAGGGCCGAGTTCCTTTGGACAGTACAGCGGTCACCTTCTAAACCAGGGTGTTAACCTTCAGGAATGCCCAACACTTCTGAACCTCCTCAGTGAAGGCATTGAGACTATCAAGAGCCTCGGCATTCCCAAGGGGACCAGCCAGGTCTCCACCATCCTCAGGCGGATGAGGGTCTTATGGAGCAGAAAACGTTCTCAGAGTCCCGAGTCCACCGTATGAGGCTTAAGCATAGCCAAGGCCCCCATAACTTCATTTAAGAGATGATACCACTCCTCACAACGAAAGAGCTAAAACCCATGTAACCACTTTTCCACAGCCTCCCGATAGGGAGGGTCCTCAGAAACAGAGTCCAGGGGAGACTGGGAGCCCGAGAGGACATCAGAGTCTTCCTCCACTCCCTCCAAAGAACTTGCACACTCCAGAACGACCAGATCAGTTCTATAGTGCTTAGACACCAAACAGGGCGCCCGCCGATACTGTCGACACCCCAAGGCCCCCCCCCCCCCCACTAAGAGGGAGAAGGTTAGGGCTAGTCTTGTCTTGTTTTTTTGCACCCCGCGCTTTCCCACTCATGGCAGGCTCAATGCAGCTTAGGTACTGGGGCAATGGAGGGTTAAGTGACTTGCCCAGAGTCACAAGGAGCTGAATGTGCCTGAAGTGGGAATCGAACCCAGTTCCCCAGGACCAAAGTCCACCACTCTAACCACTAGGCTGAGGCAGCCTGGGCAGAGAAATCAAATTTGTTAATTCTGTTTGTTTGGTTCAGTCCTGTAAAGTGGTGGAATGCCATCTGGTTTTGATTGCTCAAATGTCTAGCTTTTGCTAGACTAGAGGTTAGAAAGGTCAGAGAGAAGTAAAACTTTCTTTGTCCCTTTTGAGTGATGGATTGTTCATAGGTATTATTTACCACATCTGGATGCCATTCTGAGTAAGGCATCGTGGACAATCTCGAGGGGATCAGCAAGCAAGTTGTTTTAAAAGATTAGACTGAACGCTGTTTAGAAGGAGATAGAGTAGATTTAAATAATTCTAGATAAGTTAGATTTTGTCTTATAAGGAATTCTGATTTCTGCTTATTTTAAAATATGTTTATTCTGTTTAATTAATAAGTTCTATTTCTATGTAGAATATCTTTTCAATTCAGTGTTACATCTTTGTCTGACTTTTCAAGTGAGATTTGTCTGCAGTTTAAGAGGTCATCATCTGGTTTGAATTATCCACAGTCCTAGCTAGGTGAAAGAGGTCAGGGAAAGTCAAGTCTTCTCCTTGATGAATTATAGCTAAGTGTAGGACTGGTCTCCTGAAAGTAATAACAAACCATGTCTGTGTGCCATTAAGCAAGACTGGCCCCTTGACCCCTTAATGAATGCCAGAGTCCAGTTAGCAGTTAGTATGAAGCTATAACTGGGAATCTGAGAATTTAATAATAATAATAAAATGCAGGAGATAGGTGCCACATTGTCTAGTTTGAGAGGCCCCAGGTCAAAGGTCAGTTTAGGAAATATCAAACCTATGTAACTGATATTTTTAAGTAATGTGTAAGTAATAATTAGTTCAAGACAGGGTAATCAATCTATTCTTTACCATCTGGGGAGAAAGGGGGGCTAGAAGGGTGTAGGGTCCTATATAACTGAGAGCAGAAGCAGCTTATATTAGAGAAGGAGCTGAGAAGAGAAGGAGCTGAGACGAGAGAGACAAGACAGAGAGCTGAAGAGAAGGAGAGAGCTAGCGCTGATGTCCTACTTTGTTTGCTGGCAAATAAAGAAGACTTTTCTCTCATTCTAGTGTGTGGTGTTTGACTCCTGAAGTACCACAGATTCTGCTAACAATAGTGGTAATTCCTGCAACACACTCCTCCACTCTGATCCCAAGTGGATTAAGCAGGCCTTGCACAAGTCCTATCCAGGTCAAGCTTTGGAGCCAAAAAATTGAAGATGGGGAGCCCTCCCAAACACACTACCAGGAGATGAAAGGCTGAGGAGCTCAGCTCCTTTCTAGTCAACAGAATGCTTGCTGAGAAAATTCCCGACCATTCTCCACTCCTGCAATGTGAGCTGCTGAAATCACTACTAGTTTGAGCTCTGCCTAGCTGCAGTGGCAGAGGTGGCTAGCTGAATTTGCAACTCCTGGTTTTGCCCTACTTGTTGACATATACCACTGCAGCTTTATTATTGGACGTCACTCAAAATGTCTTTCCTTAAAAAGGCAAGACATAAGTGGGATTAGGGCTCACTTACCAAGTTCCCGTTGAAGCCCATGGAAGAACAAAAGACTCATCCATTCACTGCACCTCACTAGCTTCCACAACTCTCTAAAGTCTTCCTTACACACTGACAACCTGGAAGAATGGTACACCTTGGATCCACTGAGGGGTCCTCTACAACCCCTTGCAAGAGAAATGGGGGGTGGAAGGAAAACTCTCCAGTTGCCAATTCGATGGTCTGGCGCCAACATGGCCACTGCACCTACAGTCTCACCAGTGCTGCCATCAACTCCCCTCCACCCCCAGAAACAAAAGAAAACAGAAGTTGTTGCTGTCATCACAGACAGTAAAAGCTGACAGCACTACTTTCTCGCTAGTGACCCTGTGTCTTGCAGTGCCTGCGGTCATATCCTCTCTCTCCAGTTGCCACAAAATGTAATAGCTAGCACATACACTGCTCCCAGAAACCCTTGATCACTCACCAGATGGGAAATCCTCCCAGAGGCCTTGTGGGACCTCTGCCAGCCAGCCTCTCCGAGCAAGGGTCTATGGGCTAAGGCTTAGAGCTACAGAGGGTGGACTGATCCCTGGAAGCCAACATCAGCCAAGGGACTACCTTGAGGGCCACAACCCACAGATTGCCTCTGGGAAGGCAGACTTGCACTGAAATATTCTGCTGCACTAGTTCAAACTGCATCACTGCTAGCGGTGAAATATTGACAAGTTCCAGACTGCACCACTCCTTGTATCAGTGATGACACTGGAATTCAGCTTCTCTGCCTCCACCTACTGGTAGGGCAACACTGGTCTGGACTGGTCTAGCTGAATAAAAAAAAAAATCAGAAGTCAATGTGACAAGTTGAGACCAGTGCAAAAGTTACTAACTGCAAAACCTAAAATTAAAACTGAACATTTATAGAGGAAACCAGGATTTTTGGTCTCCTGTGATTCAGCTGAAGAACCACAAAATCTAGTTCGTGTTACAAGACTCCACAACTCCGTTGAAGACAGAAAGCTACAGCACTGGCACCAATCCATCTTTTGGTAAGATGTTGGACACTGGCCAACTGGAATGCTAGTTCTCTGTTCTAGCATTGTCAAAAATAATGCAGTTTTAACATTGCATCTTCATATTGAAACCTAGAGCAGAAACAATTAAATGCAGTTCTTGAAGATTTTTGGGATCACGTATGTAACCTTAATACGTATATTAACCTATTCTTAGACCAAGTACATGCACATGTATTTCATGACTATCTGCTATGAACATTCTGAAAACCAGGCCTATCTGCAGCCTTTAAGCAATGGAGTTAACTATTTGCTGCCCATTTGTTCAGTATGCCTCAACCTGTAACACACACTTCGAAGTTTAATTTATATGCAAAGGACTGGAAATCCTCACCATCATATTTGGCAATTTCTTCATCTGTGTCATCTTTCTTTGCCTTTGATACGATCCATCTGCAATGACACATTCAGCATAGTAAATTAAGGAAACGAACTCTGCTTCTTACAAGGTGGGTTGAATAGAAGCCCGGACATGCACTACCCATACAACTCCCTGAAACTGCCTTAAAACGGTGCTTACATCTTAAATTGAGTTTTCTAATTCAACTAAAGCTCATGGGGTCTGCAGACAACAGTAAATTTGATGCTATTACAATTCTCTACATAAAATCTTACAAGGTACTTTAAAACAATTAACAATGATGTATTTTTTCTAAATAGAGTTTCATTTGTAGAATGAACAGATTTACAATGAAAACAAATTTTTCAGTATGGGAAAATTAGGTTCTTACCTTGGTAATTTTCTTTCCTTTAGTCATAGCAGATGAATCCATTACGAATGGGTTGTGTCCACCTACCAGCCGGGGGAGATAGAGAGCACTGAAAAACCATAGTGCCTCTTGGCCAGCTAGCTTCATCTGCCTCTCAGTATTTGAAGCTTCCAAAGCAGTGCTACACCGCAAAGTAGAATAACATGAACTTTCCTCACAGTGAACGAACGCCCCAGAACAGGAGCAGTAGTTCCAAGGAGGGACGAACTCAACCTCCTGTAACAGAACAGAAATCCTGAAGACTGTTTTCCAACTTCTCCCAATGAGGGAACATACCTACAGGAAAAACTGAACCCAACACAGCATTAATCAATCAATCACTCAATCAGGGAGGGCTCATGGATTCATCTGTTATGACTAAAGGAAAGAAAATTACCAAGGTAAGAACCTAATTTTCTCTTCCTTGTCATCAAGCAGATAAATCCATTACGAATGGGATGTATCAAAGCAATCCCTAGAACAGGCCACACCACGCGCCAGCACTTGTGCTCCAAAATGCGCATCCCTCCTGGCAACCACATCCAGCCTGTAATGTCGGGCAAATGAGAGCTTAGACACCCATGTCGCTGCACTGCATATCTCTTAAAGAGAGAGTACTCCAGTTTCAGCCCAAGAAGAGGAAATCGCTCTTATGGATTGTGCCTTAAAGACTTCAGGCGGAGGCCAGCCAGACAGTAGATATGCTGAAAAAAATAGCTTCTTTGAGCCAACGAGCCACAGTAGCTTTAGACGCGGGAGACCCTCTGCGAGGACCTGACAACAAAACAAAAAGGTGATCAGAGGTCCTGAAAGCATTTGACATGCGCAGATACTGCAACAGAGCCCTTCGCACATCTAGAAGGTGCAAATGTAGAAATGGGTCTCGACAGGACAGCGCCTGGAGCTCAGACACCCGTCTCGCCGAAGTAATGGCCACCAAAAAGACCGTCTTTAGGGTCACATCCTTCTCCGAAGCTCGCCTAAGCGGCTCGAAGGGCGAACACTAAAGGGCCTTTAAAACTAACCCCAGGTTCCAGGCCAGACACGGAGCCCACACGGGAGGACGGAGCGAAGCACCCTCTAAGAAACCGTGCCACCTCCGGATAAGCAGCCAGGGAGAGACCAGCCACCTTCCCCCAAAACATGCTAAGGCTGCAACTTGAACACGCAGGGAATTATAGGCCAAGCCTTTTTGTAAACCATCCTGCAAAAAGTCAAGTATCGGCCAGACAGAAGCCCACATGGGTGTAATCGCTTTAGCAGCATACCAAGCCTCAAACTGGTGCCAAATCCGAACATAGGCAACGGAAGTGGAACGCTTGCGGGCCTGAAGGAGAGTGGAGATTACCTTGTTGGAATAGCCCTTGTCTCTCAATTGCGCCCTCTCAAGAGCCATGCCCTAAGACCAAAGCGGCAGGCATCCTCCATGGTTACCGGCCCCTGTAACAACAGGTTCGGTACCAGAAGCAAAGGAAGGGGAGCCTCCACTAGCATCCGCCAGAGGTTCTCACACCATGGCCGCCTGGGCCAATCCGGGGCAATGAGAACCACCTCTCTTTGATGTAGCCGAATCCACAGGAGTACTCGCCCTATCAAGGGCCCAGGAGGGAACACATACAAGAGGCCCTGAGGCCAAGGTTGAGCCAAGGCATCCAACCCCACCGAGCGAGGATCTCTCCGTCTGCTGTAAAGCACGGGACTCTGGCATTTACGCTTGACGCCATAAGATCCGCTACGGGCGTCCCCCATTTGGCACAGATCTGAAGGAACACTTCATCTGCCAGTTCTCACTCCACTGGGTCGAATTGATGCCTGCTTAATCGGCTAAAAAACAACAAAAACGGAAGATGTGCAGAAAGACCAAACTAAAATCACAAATATAAAAAAAAACCAAGGGTCTTAATAAATGAATTTGTTTTTTTTTATATTTGTGATTTTAGTTTGGTCTTTCTGCACATCTTCCATTTTTGTTGTTTTTTGGTGTTTTTTTACGGGAGATTTGGACTCTCTTTGTTGTCGTTAGATAATCGGCTTCCACGTTGCTCTGACCTGCAATGTGAGCTGCTGACAAAAACTGCAGATGTAGCTCGGCCCAGTGGCAAATCTGCACGGCCTGCGCCCTGCACTGAGTGCCGTCTTGTCGATTTATGTAGGCCACTGCTGATGTATTGTCCGACAGAACTCTGACAGCCAGTCCCTCCAGGGTTGAGTGAAAGGCCAGAAGCGCCTGGAATATCGCTTTCAACTCCAAGCGATTGATGGACTACTCCAACTCCTTGGGTGTCCAGAGACCCTGGGCATGCCTTCCCCGGCAATGTGCCCCCAGCCCTGCAGGCTGTCATCTGTTACCACCAGGCACCAATTGGGAAGCTTTAGCGGCATTCCTTGCCGCAGCATACTGACAGAGCCACCACTCCATACTGAGCCGGGCCGCAGGGAGCCACGTGAGTCTGCGCTCGTAATCCTGAGATATTGGAGACCATCGTTGAAGCAGGGAACACTGCAGAGGTCTCAGGTGTGCTCTCGCCCATGGCACCACTTCCAAGGTGGCCGTCATCGACCCCAACAGCTGGACTATGTCCCAAGCTCGCGGGCGAGGTAGCCTCAGGAGCAAGACAGACCTGGTTCTGAAGCTTGCACCGCCTTTGCTCGGGTAGAAAGACAAACCCCAAGGCTGTGTCGAACCGGACCCCCAAACATTCTAGAGATTGAAGGTGGGGATCAGGTAACTTTTAGGTATATTGATGACCCAGTCCAGAGATTGAAGTACTGAGACCACTCTGGCTGTGTTACATGATCACTCTCTTCTGCAGAGTCCGCTCTGATGAGCCAGTCGTCGAGGTACGGGTGAACCCGGATACCCTCTCGCCTGAGAAAGGCAGCTACTACCACCATTACCTTGGAAAAGGTTCTAGGAGCTGTGGCGAGGCCAAAAGGCAAGGCCCGAAACTTGAAATGTTTTCCCAACATCGCAAAACGGAGAAACCGGTTGTGCGGGGGCCAAATAGGAATGTGCAAGTAAGCTTCTTTCAGGTCCAGAGACGTGAGAAACTCTCCTGGCTGTACCGCCGCCATGACGGAGTGCAGGGTTTCCATGCAAAAATGCCGCACTCTTAGTGACTTGTTGACTTCCTTTAAGTTGAGTATGGGCCAAAAAGACCCTCCTTTTTGCAGCACCACAAAGTAAATGGAGTAACGACCGTAGCCGATCTCGGCGGTAGGCACAGGGACCACCGCCCCAAGGTTCAACAAGCCTTGCAAGGTCTCCTCTACCGCTGCCCGTTTGACGGCAGAGCCGCATCGGGACTCCACAAACACATCTCTCACTGGGGCATTGAATTCTAATCTGTAGCCATCTCTGATCAGGTACAAAACCCATTGATCTGAGGTAATCTTGACCCATTCCTCGAGAAAGAGGGAAAGACGTCCTCCAACTGCAGGAATCGAGGAGTAGGCCGGCGCACCATCGAGAGGGTCGCCCATGAACTCCAGGCCTTCAGCCGGCCGCTGCAGAACGTTTGTTCGAGCGAAAAGGAGTTCCTCTGCTGAAAGCGGGCACGTGAAGTAAACCCAGAACGCCCCGGGCGGTACCTTCTAGCTTCACGGAAGCGAGGTCTGGAAGAGGAGGGAACCGTCTGACCCTTGGAAGAAGGCCGCAGCCTATCCTCGGGTAAGCACTGGGGTTTAGTTTCCCCCAGGCCTTTAACAATTTTCTCCAACTCCTCACCAAATAGGAGAAGGCCCTGGAAGGGCAACTCCACCAACCTTTGCTTAGAGGCCATGTCTGCCACCCAATGCCGTAGTCATAGAAGGCGGCGAGCGGCCACAGCCATCTGTTTAGCCGAAGCTCTGACCAGATCATAGAGGGCGTCAGACAAAAAGGACGTCAGACAAAAAGGACAAGGCCGACTCCATCTGCGGTGCCACCTCCACAAGGGGCTCCGCTCCATCCCCAGGCTGTTCCACTGCCTGTTGCAACCAAGCGAGGCAGGCTTGAGCAGCATAACAACTGCACACAGATGCCCTTAAGGCTAGGCCTGAAATCTCAAAGAACCGTTTGATTGCTGATTCCAGACATCGGTCCTGCATGTCCTTCAGGGCGATCCCTCCCTCTACTGGGAGGGTAGTCTTTTTCGTCACAGCCATGACTAGGGCATCCACTTTAGGCACGGCCAAGTGCTCCTCACTCAAAGGGTATAAGTGCCATATTGCCCTGGCAATTTTCAAAGGCCCCTCAGGGTCAGCCCACTGAGACGAAATAAGCTCTTGGATGGAGTCATGTACAAAGGAAAGGCTCGAGCAAGCTTCTTAGTACTTGCCATCCTCAGATTACCAGAGGCGGCTTCACCCATCACAGGATCTTCAATAGAGAGCCTGTAAGGCACCAGAAATAAGCGCTGGCAGCTCCTCGTGGTGGAAAATCCTAACCGCAGTGGGATCACCGGATCCAGTGGCAATCCTACACCTTCCTCTGTCTCTTTGGACCACGAAGGCTTGCCAGACCCCTCAGAATCCCCACAGCCCGACCACAGGGGGGAAAAGGGGGGGTGCGCCACTCTCTGAAGGGGAATTTACCCTTCTGCGCCTGTCTTGCTGCCAACTGTCTGGGGTAAAAAAACCCCGATGGCAATCCCGGGCCTGTCTCCACCAGAGGGGAACCAGGTAGCAACGCAGAGTCAGACATCAGCGGCAGAGCTCTTTTTAACATGAACGCTTTATATATATAAAAGCAACACAAACTCAGGGGAGAAAGGCTCACCCTGGCCTCCCGGTTCCAATCCGGGGTAAGCAGCTCATCTGGTAGCCTCCCATCCGAGGCTCCCCTCCGCTCCTACGGGGGTCAAGCCATGCAGCGCATACAAGATGACACCCGCTGCCAGCTCCACCGAGCAGGAAGAAACCTCGCTCGCCATGCTTGGGCTGGCCCTGACGTCTGAAGAGCATGATTTACAGAGCCCCGCTGCGGATCTGCGCTTGCCACAACGTTAACAGTGCTTAACCACCTCCGCAAACGGCGGAAAATTTCAAAATGGCGGATTTGCGCCAAAAACGCCCCGATCACGGGCCCTCCCCGGAGGAGCTACAAGACTCTCTTACCTCACCAGACCGAGTCCCAGAGCTCCGGTCACGCTGCACAAACAGAAGGAAGCCTCAGAATCACAGCGCTAACAAGCACGTCGCTTTTTTTTTTTTTTTAAACGCTGTGAGGAAAGTTAGAGGCAACAGCTACAGAGGCACTCCGGAGGACCAGGAGAGTGGGAAAGACAGGGAAAGGACGAACCAATGTGCCTGCATCCACATACAAGAGTGTGGAAAAGGCAGGGACAGGGCAAACCTATATGCCTGCGTCTACACAGGGGGAAGGGTAAGGCAGGGAAAGGGCTAACCTATGTGCCTTTTAAGTGAAGCTGCAATAGCCACAACTGGCAAAAGCCCAGGAGCCACCCCAGGCAGATTTTTGAAGAAGCTGAATAAGCTGCGTCCAACCCTGCTGGGGAGATAGAGAATACTGAGAGACAGATGGAGCTAGCTGGCCAAGAGGCACTATGTTTTTTCAGTGCTATCTCCCCGTGCTGGTAGGTGGACACAATCCATTCGTAATGGATTCATCTGCTTGAGTGACAAGGATATCCAGTTGGCCACCCTCGCTGTCATTATAAATTATGCATTAAGTAGTAGGGAAAGGGGATGGAACTCGACATACTACTACTTATTTCTATAGCGCTACTAGATGTACGCAGCGCTGTACACTTGAACATGAAGAGACAGTCCCTGCTCGACAGCGCTTACAATCTAATTATGACAAACAGGACAAATACCACCTTTCTGTGGTTACCACAAAGTGGTTTACATATTATATACAGGTACTTGGTGAATTTCTACATACTAAAATTCAGTATCTGCAGCAAAGCGTCCCAAACTATGGATGGGAAACCCAGATTTGGGCAGATGCTTCATAGGACATTTGTCCTGCGCCACCTAGTGATTGCATATTTTCTGTGACCATGCAAATAGGATTGCAGCTGCTGAAAGATGGTGTGTGCCAATCTACAGTAATGAATTCTGATTTGACTCCCCTGCTGGGAAAAAAAAGAAAGGGGGGGGTAAGAGGAGGGAATGAGAAAAGGAGGGCCAAAATAAATGCATTATTGTTCAGAAACGCTGACTTATCTATGCTGTACCACTGGAAGCTTTGCTAAAGAACCTGATAAAATGATGCTGTTCTGTGGTAATAAATTATTTCAATGAATTGAGGGAGACTGGACAGAGCAATATCTAGGAAAAGAATTAACGTTGGGGGCACACGCTACCCTGCCTTATTCATCTTCATGTTCTTCCCTTATCAGGGCAACTGGAAGCCACAGAACTGGCAACACTTTCCTCCACTGCCTAGAAGCAGCAGCAAGAGACTGGGAAAGAACCACATAGTCTAATGTAGCATGGTATAGAAAGTCAAGACCTATAAGGGAAAATCTTTCATAACAACTTACCCTTCCAGAGTTCCCTCGTCAAAAGCCTCAACAAAATAGACGTCTCCTGTTGGTACTGGAGCCTTATAAGTTACCTAGTGGGAAGAGGGCAAGAAATATAAGAATTCAATTATGTGATCCTATTGTGCCACTCATACTTTATTTGGCAGTCAACCCTTGTCTTCAAAATTTAAGTAAAGACAACTTCATATGTTTGTAGCTTTAACAGTTTCATCAAGACTGAAAAAAGTTAACATTCCACCCCCCCCATCACCACCCTCCAGCCATCTAAAATTTCAAGGCCACATTTGCTTTCACTAGTCTTAACACAACAGTTGGTTCTAACCCACATTCACAATCATAATAATTCTATCAATTTCATTCTGGTAGAAAAGAGAATATACTTTTAAGAGCTTTTTGAAAGCCAGTAATACTAACTGCTCAACTACTAATTGCTTTCCAATAGCTCACCATAGACTGATAGAACAGTTAACCCATTGTAAGCATAGGCGTCCGGTATCAGAGGCTTGGGGAGGATCGATGTTGATGACGTCAGTAGTTTCGTGCGACGACGGCGACGCCCACACGACCCTGTTCCGCCCGCCCAGGCTCGCCGCTCGTCCAAGCCGCAGCCAGGATCTGTTTTGGACCGATGACGTCACGACGCGACCACATGCCCATCCCAGTTGTCGAGTTCCACCCCCCCCCCGGTGAGAGCCCGGGGCTCACCGCTCGGGCTCTCACACTGGCGCGCCGCAGTCCTGTGCCTCTGCAGTGCTTCTTCGCCTCGCCCTCAGGCAGCCAGTCAGGAGTCACGGTCAGCGGGTCAGCCTTCCCTACTACGAGCGCTCGCTCCCGTCCCTCCGCATAGGCGGGAACGCGCGGGAGGGGCCTCACGTAGGGAAGAACAAGACGAGAAAGAGTGTCTGGTGATGTCCCCTCCCACTTCCTGCCAGAAAAACTGTTGGCACGTACGCGCAGCGTATTGGATTTGGAGGGAGGACAGAGGAGACAGAGGTAGGTGCTGAGTGCTGACTGAGTTGACTGAACCATAACCATAGAGTTTATTTAGTTCCAATCAGTTCCCAGGCAATTGTCTTTTTTCAAACCTCTTACTCTGGGCAAGTCACTTAACCCTCCATTGCCCAATATGTAAGCCGCAGCCATTAAGCCTGCCATGAGTGGGAAAGCGCGGGGTACAAATGTAACAAAAAAAAAAAAAAATTTCAGAGACATGCATTTTCAAAGCACTTAGACTTCCAAAGTTCCATAGTAACCTATGGAACTTTGTAAGTCTAAGTGCTTTGAAAATGAGCCCCTATATAGTCTTTTATTTATGAAAAAAGCTGCGGGAAAGACACTAAAAACAACTACTACACTTATCCCAACAGGACTTCATTTGCATATTGCATTTGATTTACATTCACCTCAATTTCATTGAAATCAATGGGTAAAACAAACTTCTTCATTCAGAGACAGACATGTAAAAATAATTAATATCACAAAACTCATCAATGCCTTAGTAAGTTGCACGGCAGGAGGAACTGCAGATATATGTCCACATGAGAGAAAAATCTCATTCCATCTACAAATGATCTCCATACTTCTTCCAGAGCTCTCCCTTTCAGGAGAAGTTAACATTCACACAGCACTGGCAATACACATCGCTTTTACATATACAGTTCAAATGCTAAGTCCTACATTGCCTAAACAAAATTAACACAGGACCATATACTGCCTCTGGTTTTAAAACAAGTCAAAATATTTTATTTTTTTACCTGAAGTCGCAGCAGACAAGAAAGGTAGAAAAGATCATTTTATTTTCATTATAATGTTTGGAATATGTCCACTTTGAGAATCAGGTGCTCAACATTAAATGATTATATTTATTTACTTATGTATGGCATTTTATCCCACATTAAACATGAATTAGGATGTTTTGTGGCTCTACATGAGAATTGTGATATTATGATCCTTGCTTCATATTGACGACGGTCTGCATTTTCCGTATGGGTGGTATATTAGGTTCTGCCCAGTGTAATATTTATGGTACAGTAAGGTTTTGAGTGTGTTTTTGCACAAAGTTGCGCATAGTGTTTTGCAGTTGAGCGATTATGGTTAGTAGATGCTTTGAGCAACCACTTTATTCTTTGACATATGATACATATCTAATATCTAAATTTAATAAAAGGTATTGTGACTTATTTTTATTTATTTATTTTTTCTGTGTGTTATCAGACAATTATGGATTTAAGCTCCACCCTGGCCCCACCCCTAATCCCGCCCCCTTTAGCCTCCCCAAACAGTTGGGTCACCAACCGCCTATGACTGTGTTTCATCTTCCTACAAAACAAAAAACAAAAATTACTCAGTCTCCTGTGGGTGCCTGGATATCTGAACCTTGCTCTAGGATCAGAGACCTTTGCTATTTTTCAGGCAGAAGCTGGTGTGTCAAAACCTTCAGTGTGAAAAGCAAAGACCATCACTGGACAAAACACTGTACACACTGCAAACCCCCACATCCCATCTCCACTACCATCCTCCTCAAGCTGGCTCCCCCCCCCCCCCCCCCCCACCCGTTTATAATATCCTTGGAGACTTCTTTTGTGGTGTCAGATGCCACCATTTGAAAACAGTTTTCTTGTAGCACCAGTTTCCAATGAGTCTGAACTGTATGGTGCTGTGAAAACAGAGCGATGTTGGGGCACACACAGCTCACATTCACCGAGAGCAGTGTGGCACAGGTATTAAAAACAGTAACAGAGTTATGTCAGCATCAGAGTCTGAGGAAAGGGGGTGGGGATGGGGCTGTACCAGTGAAAGTCAAGGGGCCACTACTGGTCACTGGGCCTTGTGATGACAGACAATTCAGAAAGATTTTCATAGGAATATGAGAAACTACTGTTATAGTGCACATGCTACTATTTAGCTTTCTTTGGTACACGTTGGAAGTTCCAACCTCTTTGCTACCACAGAACGGACATGATTTTTTTTTTTTTTTTTTTAATCAGACCTGTTACCACAAGGGAAAACCTACTGTATTTGATAATGGAATCAAAGATTCAATGGAGAAAAGACTTAATAGATGATGTGCTACCAACTCCCTTATTTGGTCTTCATGCTTGAATTATTATTTTTTTTTTTTGAAGACTGGATAGGATTCATGGAGGAATTCAGGGGAAATGTGTTAAGAGTGTGTGAAAAATTAAACAAGAGATACAGCCGAGGCTAAAAGGTTGTACTGTGCTAAATTGATATCTACACGTCATCTCTCAAAGGAATTATCTAATTACAGGTAACCTTGCAGTAATCAATTTGGTGCCAATGTATCTGGTGACTAAGACTGTGGAGGATGGGGCAGTCTGAACAGCATTTTGGTAAAAGACAAAAACAAACACTTTCTTGCCTTTGGAGTGCTGCCACCGAGCTAAAGGTGAAATTAGGTCTTACCTGCTAATTTTCTTTCCTCTAGACAGGTCAAGGCGCTTGGGTTATGCACGCCTACCAGCAGAGGGAGACTGAGAACACAACTTTAAGGTCTGCACCCTTGTTCATAAGATCATATATGGTGAAGCTCAGGGGTATATGTCAGACCTCATGGATCTACCAACCAGGAACTCTACTAGTTTATCACGTACGTTCCTGAATCTCCATTATCCCAACTGTAGGGGATTAAAATATAAGTTAACATATGCACCCAGTTTCTCCTATATAGATACACAAATATGGAATTAATTACCAAAATATATAAAAACCCATGACACAATTTCCGTAAACTATTGAAAACCAACCTATTCAAGAAAGCATACCACACTAATCCATCCTAAATGCCAGCTAAGAAAATTTACACTTGGATCCACAGAACACGTAACTTATTCCCTAATTGTCCATACTAATTTTGATATGATTTGAATCTTAATATTACTGATTGTCCAAACAAATGTTTCACGATAGACGATTAATCCAATATCTCTTATTTGCTGTTATACAATGAATTTTAGTACATGAATACCTAATCGTCTCCGTCTACCATACCTCAACTATTGGTACTCATCATTACGGAACAATGTAAGCCACATTGAGCCTGCAAATAGGTGGGAAAATGTGGGATACAAATGCTACAAATAAATAAAACTTCAAACAGCTACAAGTAACCTGTGCAGAACCCCCACCAGCTAGTAAATATATAACAAAGCAGAGGAGAAAATATTCCAAAGACAACTAACCTGACAGAACCCCGCACTCAGAACTCTTCCCCAAACAAGGGGCACGCTTCTGCAGACGGAGAACAACCAGCACCCCAATCCACCTTTAGCAAGCACCAGGACAAAAAATCCCAGAACCTACTAGAACAGATACAGAAAAAAGCCTGCAGCAGTTACAGCAACTGTGGTTCAAACAAACAACAACATGGTCAAGACTGAAATACTGATATCAAAATCATACAGAGTGGGCTCTTGACCAGTCTGGAGGGTCTAGAGGAAAGAAAATTAGCAGGTAAGACCTAATTTCACCTTCCTCAGCAACCCCCCAGACCGGTCAAGACGCTTGGGCAGTAAGCACCTAAGGGCAGGACCTCCGAATCCCAGAGGACAGAACTACTGCACCAAATCCAGTATATTCTCTCGCTTGCACATCTACCCTATAATGTTTCAGAAAGGAGTGCAAAGAGGACCAAACTGCGGCCTTGCAAATGTCAACATGTGGAATAAAACTGCTCTCTGCCCAGGAAGCCGCCATCCCTCTAGTGGAATACGTCTTGAACACCGGAGGGACTGCACGACCCTTAAGCAAATAAGCCGAAGATATCGCCTCCTTCACCACCTTGCTATAGACGCCTTAGAGGCAGCCGCCGCACCTTTCTTAGGCCCCCCAAACAAAACAAACAACCTGTCGGAGGCCCGAAAATCTAGCATCTGCTTAAGATAGAATTTCAAGACTCACCGCATATCCAGCTTTGCAAGACGACGTTGCGAACAGTCGCCAGACCTGTCTCCTAACACCGGCAATGAAATTACTTGATTCACATGAAAAGAAGACACCACCTTAAGCACAAAGGAAGGAACTGGACGCAGCAAAACCTTTTCCTTGGAGAACAGTAAAAACGGTGCTCTACACAAGAGGACTGCAACTCTGAAATCCTACAGGCAGAGGAAATGGCTACCAAAAAGACCGCCTTCAGAGTAAGATCCTTGAATGAACAGGAATCCAAAGGTTCAAAAGAAGCACCAATCAAAGCCTCAAGAATGAGATTCAAATCCCACTAAGGGACCAAAGGATGTTGCGGGGGGCCGAAGCAATTTAACTCCTCGCAAAAAACACACCACATCCGGAGAAGCAGCGACGGACCCACCCTGCACCTTTCCCCGGAAACAGGCAAAGGCCGCAATCTGCCCCTTCAAAGAGGACAAGGCCAAACCCCTATCAAAACCGTCCTGCAAAAATTCCAAAATCTGAAGAACAGATGCCTTAAGAAGAACACAAGACTGATCCTTATACCAAGCTTCAAAAATGCACCAAATGCATACATAAGCCAACGAAGTGGAGCGTCTTCGCAACCGAAGCATAGTATCTATAACTCTGGAGGAAATACCCTTGTTCCTCAACCTGTTCCTCTCAAGAGCCAAGCCGTAAGCGAGAACGGAGATGGGTCTGGCATGAATATTGGACCCTGGCACAAGAGGACTGCCTCCTCCCAGAGGAAGAGGCTCGTCCTCCAGATCTCCAAACCAAGGACATCACGGCCAATTTGGAGCCACCAGAATCACCGGACCCAAATGACGCTCGATTCGCTGAAGAACTTTGCCTATCAGCGGCCACAGAGGGAACACGTACAGTAATACCTGAGGAGGCCATGGAAGCACAAACACATCAATGCCTTCCGACCGAGGATCCCGCCGGCAACTGAAATAGCGAGGAACCTGAGCATTGTCGGTCGATGCCATAAGATCCATCACTGGTTGTCCCCATCTCACCACTATCTGATTGAACACCAAGTGATGAAGAGACCACTCTCCAAGATCTAAAGTGTGTCTGCTCAAAAAATCTGCGTTCACATTGTCTAATCCTGCTGAAAGCTCTAGAAGATGTAGCTCTGCCCAGTGCATTAGCAATGCCGCCTCTACTGCCACTGCCTGGCTTCTTGTTCCCCCGTCGGTTGACATAAGCTACTGTTGTCGCGTTGTCGAACAGAACCCTTACCGCCCTTCCGACTAAGAGACTGGAACGAAGCCAAGGCCAACCGAATATATAAGTACATAAGTATTGCCATACTGGGAAAGACCAAAGGTCCATCGAGCCCAGCATCCTGTTTCCAACAGTGGCCAATCCAGATCACAAATACCCAGGAAGATCCCAAAAATGTACAAAACATTTTATACTGCTTATCCAAGAAAAATAGTGGATTTTCCCAAAGTCCATTTAATAATGGTCTATGGCCTTTTCCTTTTATTTCATTTGTACCCCGCGCTTTCCCACTCATGGCAGGCTCAATGCGGCTTACATGGGGCAATGGAGGGTTAAGTGACTTCCCCAGAGTTACAAGGAGCTGCCTGTGCCTGAAGTGGGAATCGAACTCAGTTCCTCAGTTCCCCAGGACCAAAGTCCATCACCCTAACCAATTAGGAAGCCGTCCAAACCTTTTTTAAACACCGCTAAGCTAACCGCCTTTACAACATATTCTCTGGCAATGAATTCCAGAGTTTAATTACACGAGTGAAGAAAAAGTTTCTCAGATGTGTTTTAAATTTACTACATTGTAGCTTCATTGCATGCTCCCTAGTCCTAGTATTTTTGGAAATCGTGAACAGACACTTCACATCTAACCGTTCAACTCCACTCACTTTATAGACCTCTATCATATCTCCCCTCAGCCGCCTTTTCTCCAAGCTGAAGAGCCATAGCCGCTTTAGCCTTTCCTCATAGGGAAGTCGTCCCATCCCCTTTATAATTTGTCGCCCTTCTCTGCACCATTTCTAATTCCACTACATCTTTTTTGAGATGCGGCGACCAGAATTGAACACAATATTTGAGGTGCGGTCATACCATGGAGCGATACAAAGGCATTATAACATCCCCATTTTTGTTTTCCATTCCTTTCCTAATAATACCTAACATTCTATTTGCTTTCTTCACCACAGCAGCACACTGAGCAGAAGGTTTCAACGTATCATCAACGACGACACCTAGATCCCTTTCTTGGTCCGTGACTCCTAACGTGGAACCTTG
The DNA here is from genome assembly GCF_901765095.1 of Microcaecilia unicolor. Taxonomy (NCBI): domain Eukaryota; kingdom Metazoa; phylum Chordata; class Amphibia; order Gymnophiona; family Siphonopidae; genus Microcaecilia; species Microcaecilia unicolor. The sequence goes on along the minus strand of NC_044038.1, from coordinate 151,071,545 downwards.
CATGACGTAGCTATAATTCGGGTTCCTCTTTCCCACATGCATCACTTTGCACTTGCTCACATTAAACGTCACCTGTCATTTAGACGCCCAGTCTCCCAGTCTAGTAAGGTCCGTTTGTAATTTTTCACAATCCTCCCGCGATTTAACTTTGAATAACTTTGTGTCATCAGCAAATTTAATTACCTCTCTAGTTACTCCCATCTCTAGGTCATTTATAAATATGTTAAAAAGCAGCGATCCGAGCACAGACCCTTGGGGAACCTCACTAACTACCCTTCTCCTTTGAGAATACTAACCATTTAACCCTACTGTTTTCTATCTTTTAATCAGTTTTTAATCCACAATAGAACACTACTGTCTATCCCATGACTCTCCAATTTCCTCTGGAGTCTTTCATGAGGTACTTTGTCAAACGTCTTCTGAAAATCCAGATACACAATATCATCCGGCTCCCCTTTATCCACGTTTGTTCACCCCTTCAAAGAAATGTAGTAGGTTGGTGAAGCAAGATTTCCCTTCACTAAATCCATGTTGACTTTGTCTCATTAAATCTATGCTTTTGAATATGCTCTGTAATTTTGTTCTTAATAATAGTCTCTACCATTTTGCCCGGCACCGACATCAGATTCACCGGTCTATAATTTCCCGCATCTCCTCTGGTTTCCAACTGATTGATGAACCAATGAGCTTCCTCTATCGACCAACGGCCCTGAGCCATTTGACAGAGACACTGAGCTCTCCGTCCCAGTAGACTGGCATCAGTGGAGATAACTATCCACTCTGGAGGCTCCAGAGGCATGCCCTTCTCTAGATTCGGAGAGTGCAGCCACCACTGCAGACTGTGGCGAGGAGCTCCCGACAGGGACAACAGAACCTCTAGATCCTGTGACTGCAGGAACCAACAAGACAACAGAGCCAACTGCAGCTGCCGCATGTTTGCTCTGGCCCACTTCTACAGTAGAACTACTTCTACTGTTGCCGCCATTATACCCAGAACCCGAAGATAAGAACGGACCGTCGGATTCGGAACAAACAGTCGACGAAGCTGGAGACTGGAAATCCGGACTGACGGAAGAAAGACATGGCCCACGGACATGTTGAAGCGCACTACCAGGTACTCCAGAGTCTGAGACGGACACAAGTGACTTTTGGCTGGATTCACCACCCAGCCCAAGGACTCCAGAAAACTTACCACCTGAAAGGTTGCCGCTTCGCTCTCCACCCAAGACTTTGCCCAAATCAACCAATTGTCTAGATAATGGTGGACCAAGATCCCCTGTTTCCGCAGAGCGGCCGCAACCACCACCATAATCTTGGAAAAGGTGCATGGTGCCGTTGCAAGACCAAATAGAGCACAGAACTGTGTTTCCCTAAAACAGCAAAACGAAGGAAACGCTGATGAGCCACACGTATGGGAAAGCGAATGCTACATACCTGTAGAAGATATTCTCCGAGGACAGCAGGCTGATTGTTCTCACTGATGGGTGACGTCCACGGCAGCCCCTCCAATCGGAAAACTTTACTAGCAAAGGCCTTCGCTAGTCCTCGACGGCCGATGCGCGGCCGTCTTCCCGCCCGAAACGGCTCGTGTTCGTCAGTCCCATATGTAGCAAGACAAAGACAAGGGAAGACAACTCCAAAGGGGAGGCGGGCGGGTTTGTGAGAACAATCAGCCTGCTGTCCTCAGAGAATACCTTCTACAGGTATGTAGCATTCGCTTTCTCCGAGGACAAGCAGCCTGCTTGTCCTCACTGATGGGGTATCCCTAGCCCCCAGGCTCACTCAAAACAACAAACATGGTCAATTGGGCCTCGCAACGGCGAGGACATAACTGAGATTGACCTAACAATTTATCCAACTAACTGAGAGTGTAGCCTGGAACAGAATAAACATGGGCCTAGGGGGGTGGAGTTGGATTCTAAACCCCGAACAGATTCTGAAGCACTGACTGCCCGAACCGACTGTCGCGTCGGGTATCCTGCTGCAGGCAGTAATGAGATGTGAATGTGTGGACAGATGACCACGTCGCAGCTTTGCAGATCTCTTCAATAGTGGCTGACTTCAAGTGGGCCACTGACGCTGCCATGGCTCTAACATTATGAGCCGTGACATGACCCTCAAGATCCAGGCCCAGCCTGGGCGTAAGTGAAGGAAATGCAATCTGCTAGCCAATTGGATATGGTGCGTTTCCCCACAGCCACTCCCGTCCTGTTGGGATCAAAAGAAACAAACAATTGGGCGGACTGTCTGTTGGGCTGTGTCCGCTCCAGATAGAAGACCAATGCTCTTTTGCAGTCCAATGTGTGCAGCTGACGTTCAGCAGGGCAGGAATGAGGACGGGGAAAGAATGTTGGCAAGACAATTGACTGGTTCAGATGGAACTCCGACACAACCTTTGGCAAGAACTTAGGGTGAGTGCGGAGGACTACTCTGTTATGATGAAATTTGGTGTAAGGGGCCTGGGCTACCAGGGCCTGAAGCTCACTGACTCTACGAGCTGAAGTAACTGCCACCAAGAAAATGACCTTCCAGGTCAAGTACTTCAGATGGCAGGAGTTCAGTGGCTCAAAAGGAGGTTTCATCAGCTGGGTGAGAACGACATTGAGATCCCATGACACTGTAGGAGGTTTGACGGGGGGCTTTGACAAAAGCAAACCTCTCATGAAGCAAACAACTAAAGGCTGTCCTGAGATCAGCTTACCTTCCACACGGTAATGGTATGCACTGATTGCGCTAAGGTGAACCCTTACAGAGTTGGTCTTAAGGCCAGACTCAGACAAGTGCAGAAGGTATTCAAGCAGGGTCTGTGTAGGACAAGAGCGAGGATCTAGGGCCTTGCTCTCACACCAGACGGCAAACCTCCTCCATAGAAAGAAGTAACTCCTCTTAGTGGAATCTTTCCTGGAAGCAAGCAAGATGCGGGAGACACCCTCTGACAGACCCAAAGAGGCAAAGTCTACGCTCTCAACATCCAGGCCGTGAGAGCCAGAGACTGGAGGTTGGGATGCAGAAGCGCCCCTTCGCCCTGTGTGATGAGGGTCGGAAAACACTCCAATCTCCACGGTTCTTCGGAGGACAACTCCAGAAGAAGAGGGAACCAGATCTGACGCGGCCAAAAAGGAGCAATCAGAATCATGGTGCCTCGGTCTTGCTTGAGTTTCAACAAAGTCTTCCCCACCAGAGGTATGGGAGGATAAGCCTACAGCAGACCTTCCCCCCAGTCCAGGAGGAAGGCATCCGATGCCAGTCTGCCGGGGGCCTGAAGTCTGGAACAGAACTGAGGGACTTTGTGGTTGGCTCGAGATGCAAAGAGATCTACCAAGGGGGTGCCCCACACCTGGAAGATCTGGCGCACTACTCGGGAGTTGAGCGACCACTCGTGCGGTTGCATAATCCTGCTCAGTCTGTCGGCCAGACTGTTGTTTACGCCTGCCAGATATGTGGCTTGGAGCAACATGCCGTGACAGCGAGCCCAGAGCCACATGCTGACGGCTTCCTGACACAGGGGGCGAGATCCGGTGCCCCCCTGCTTGTTGATGTAATACATGGCAACCTGGTTGTCTGTCTGAATTTGGATAATTTGGTGAGACAGCCGATCTCTGAAAGCCTTCAGAGCGTTCCAGACCGCTCGTAACTCCAGAAGATTGATCTGTAGATCTCGTTCCTGGAGGGACCAGCTTCCCTGGGTGTGAAGCCCATCGACATGAGCTCCCCACCCCAGGAGAGACGCATCCGTAGTCAGCACTTTTTGTGGCTGAGGAATTTGGAAAGGACGTCCCAGAGTCAAATTGGACCAAATCGTCCACCAATACAGGGATCTGAGAAAACTCGTGGACTGGTGGATCACGTCTTCTAGATCCCCAGCAGCCTGAAACCACTGCGAAGCTAGGGTCCATTGAGCAGATCGCATGTGAAGGCGGGCCATGGGAGTCACATGAACTGTGGAGGCCATGTGGCCCAGCAATCTCAACATCTGCCGAGCTGTGATCTGCTGGTACGCTCGCACGCGCGAGACGAGGGACAACAAGTTGTTGGCTCTCGTCTCTGGGAGAAAGGCACGAGCCGTCCGAGAATCCAGCAGAGCTCCTATGAATTCGAGTCTCTGTACTGGGAGAAGATGGGACTTTGGATAATTTATCACAAACCCCAGTAGCTCCAGGAGGCGAATAGTCATCTGCATGGACTGTAGAGCTCCTGCCTCGGATGTGTTCTTCACCAGCCAATCGTCGAGATAAGGGAACACGTGTACTCCCAGCCTGCGAAGTGCCGCTGCTACTACAGCCAAGCACTTCGTGAACACTCTGGGCGCAGAGGCGAGCCCAAAGGGTAGCACACATTACTGGAAGTGACGTGTGCCCAGCTGAAATCGCAGATACTGTCTGTGAGCTGGCAGTATTGGGATGTGCGTGTAGGCGTCCTTCAAGTCCAGAGAGCATAGCCAGTCGTTTTCCTGAATCATGGGAAGAAGGGTGCCCAGGGAAAGCATCCTGAACGTTTCCTTGACCAGATATTTGTTCAGGGCCCTTAGGTCTAGGATGGGACGCATCCCCCCTGTTTTCTTTTCCACAAGGAAGTACCTGGAATAGAATCCCAGCCCTTCTTGCCCGGATGGCACGAGCTCGACCGCATTGGTGCTGAGAAGGGCGGAGAGTTCCTCTGCAAGTACCTGCTTGTGCTGGAAGCTGTAAGACTGAGCTCCCGGTGGGCAATTTGGAGGTTTGGAGGCCAAATTGAGGGTGTATCCTTGCCGGACTATTTGAAGAACCCACTGATTGGAGGTTATGAGAGGCCACCTTTGGTGAAAAACTTTCAACCTTCCCCCGACCGGCAGATCGCACGGCACTGACACGTTGATGGCGGCTATGCTCTGCTGGAGCCAGTCAAAAGCTCGCCCCTTGTTCCGCATGTGTATGCTCGTGTAGACTCCCTCGCCCGCACCGGCGAAGCTCCCTCCGCCAACGTCGTCGGGAAGCCTTCCTGGGAGGCGACCGCAGTCGGTACCGCAAGCGGCACCAATGTCGGAGACCTCACCCCGGGCAAGGGGCCAGCCGGCGCCTCACTCGACGGTACCGGAGGCGCAAGCACCCCCGGTACCGGAGGGGAAGGGCACAACAGCTATCCCAGGATCTCTGGGAGAACGGCCCGGAGACTCTCGTGCAGGGCGGCTGTGGAGAAAGACATGGAAGCCGATGCAGGTGTCGAAGTCAGAGTCTGTTCCAGGCTCCAAGGTGGAGCGCATCTGTCACCACTAGGCACCAATCGGGGAGTGCCAGCGGCATTCCTCGCCGCAGCATGCTGTCTGAGAGCCACCACTCCATACTGAGGCGGGCCGCAGGGAGCCAACAGAGTCTGCATTGGTAATCCTGAGATACTGGAGACCATCTTTGGAGTAGAGCATACTGTAGAGGTCTCAGGTGTGCTCTCGCCCAGGGCACCAGTTCCATGGTGGCCGTCATCGATCCAAGCAGCTGGACAATGTCCCAAGCTCACGGGCGGGGCATCCTCAGGAGCAGACGGACCTGATTCTGAAGCTTGCACCGCCTTTGCTCGGGTAGGTACACATACCCCAAGGCTGTGTCGAACCTGGCCCCCAAATATTCTAGAGACTGCGAGGGGGTCAGGTGACATTTGGCCAAATTGACGACCCAGCCCAGAGATTGAAGTACTGAGACCACTCTGGCTGTTACATGCTGACTCTCTGCAGCAGAGTTTGCTCGAATGAGCCAGTTATCCAGGTACGGGTGAACCCGAATACCCTCTCGCCTTAGAAAGGCAGCTACTACCACCACCATAACCTTCGAAAAGGTGCGGGGAGCTGTGGCGAGGCCAAAAGGCAAGGCCCGGAACTGGAAATGCTTTCCAATCACCGCAAACCTCAGAAACATCTGGTGCGGGGGCCAAATTGGAATGTGCAAGTAAGCTTCTTTCAGGTCCAAAGACGTGAGAAACTCTCCTGGCTGTACCGCCGCAATGACGGAGCGCAGGGTTTCCATGTGAAAATGCCACACTCTCAGGGACTTGTTTAATTCTTTTAAGTCCAGAATAGGGCGAAAAGACCCTCCTTTTCACGGCACCACAAAGTAGATGGAGTAGCGGCCGTAGCCGTGTTCGGCGGGAGGTACCGGGGACATGGCCCCTATCTGAATCAGACCTTGTAAAGTCTCCTCTACCGCCGCCCGTTTGGCGGCAGAACCACATCGGGACTCCACAAACACGTCTCTTACAGGGGCGTCGAATTCTATTCTGTAACCGTCTCTGATCAGGTCCAAAACCCACTGATCTGAGGAAATGTTGGCCCACTCCTCGGCAAAGAGGGAAAGACGTCCTCCAATGACAGGACTCTAGGAGAGGGCCGGCGCACCATCATTGAGAGGGTCGCTCCTGAACTCCAGGCTTTGAGCCAGTGGCTGTGGAACGTTTGTCCGAGTGAAAGGAGTTCTCTGCTGAAAACGGACACGAGAAGTGAACCCAGCAAAACGCCCCGGGCGGTACCTTCGAGCTTCACGGAAGCGAGGTCTATAAGAGGAGTGGACCGCCGCACCCTTAGAGGAAGGCCGAGGCCTATCTTCGGGCAAGCGCTGGGGTTTAGACTCACCCAGGCCCTTCACAATTTTCTCCAACTCCTCACCAAACAGGAGAAGGCCTTGAAAGGGCAACTTCACCAACCTTTGCTTAGAGGCCATGTCCACCGCCCAATGTCGTAGCCAAAGAAGACGGCAAGCCGCCACTGCTACTGCCTTGTGTTTAGCCGAAGCTCTGACAATATCATAAAGGGCGTCAGCAAGAAAGGACAAGGCCGACTCCATCCGCGGAGCCACATCTGAAAAGGGCTCCGCTCCATCACCGGGCTGTTCCACTGCCTGTTGCAACCAAGCCAGGCAGGCTCTAGCAGCATAACAACTGCATGCAGACGCCCGAATAGTGTGACCTGCAATTTCAAATGACCGTTTAAGTGCTGATTCCAGTCTACGGTCTTGAATATCCTTCAGGGCAACACCTCCTTCAACAGGGAGGGTAGTTCTCTTTGTCACAGCTGTGACTAGGGCATCCACTTTAGGCATAGCAAAGCGAGCCATATGCTCCTCACTCAGAGGGTATAATTGCCCCATAGCCCTGGAAACTTTCAAAGGTCCCTCGGGGTCAGCCCATTGAGCCGAAATAAACTCTTGGATGGAGTCATGCAAAGGAAAGGCTCGAGCAGGCTTTTTGGTACTAGCCATCCTAGGATTCACAGAGGAGGCTGTGCCACTGGCAGGGTCCTCAATAGAGAGAGCCTGCAGGGCATCAGAAATAAGCACTGGCAGCTCATCACGGTGGAAAATCCTCACCGCGGCGGGATCGTCCAGATCCTGAGTCACTTCTGCACCAGACTCTGGCTCCTCAGACCATGAAGGCCTGCCAGAGTCCTCCGAATCCTCACAGCCCGACCACGGGAGGGGGGGGGGGGGGGGAATGGAGGTGCAGCAGTCTCTGAAGGGGAATGAGCCCTTCTGCGCTTCATACGCTGTGAGGAAAGCAGAGGTAAATAGAACTCCGGAGGCTCAGGTGAGTGGGAAAGGCAAGGAGAGGGCGAACCTATGTGCCTGCATCCACTGTTGGTGGGGAAGGACAGGGAAAGCTAAGCAATATGTCCACATCCACGGAGGTATGGTTGAGGCAGGGAAAGGGCGAACCTATGTGCCTTTAAAGTGAAGCTGCTGGTCATCGACTAAGATGGTGGTCTGAAGCGAGAGCTCCCGCGCCCCAGAACATAATTGTGTGGCGATATCCTCAATGCGCTTCAATTTTGCAAAGCAAACTACTCTTTGAAGTCTCTAAAGTGTTCCTGCAACTCCGGGCTCATGAGCAAAGCCGCTAATCTTTCCCGATTTGCTTACCGCAGCTCCACGACTGAACAGCCTATGGCAGAGCCAGAGCACATGGCGGTGGATTCAGCGAGCGCGGTAGCAGGGCCTGCCTCCCAAGACTTGTTTGCTTCACAGCATGACCGGGATTCGGAGGTGGTCAATTATACGGAGCTCCGAGATTGGATTAAGGAGATGCGGTCGGATCTTAAAGCGGTTCGCTCTGATCTTGTGACTATGAGTACCGATCTCCGTAGTGAAATCCGGGACCTGGGAAATCACCTAGAGGAGGTAATGGGCCGCGTGGAGGAACATGAGGAGGCGATCGGAGGCCTCACTAGCCAGGTTGGAGAAGTGCAGGTGGAGATTCAGCAGATTATCGACAAGCTCGAAGATCTTGAGAATCGTAGCAGGAGGTGTAACCTCCAATTTAGAGGCTTGCCTGAAACTCCATTGTATGCCGACTGTGAAGATGTGCTACAACGGGTGGTGAGTGCCTTATTATCTGAAACTGGCTCATCTATTGAGCCTCAAGATGTGCATTTAGTGAGGTCTCAGAGCATTTGGTGGGGCACGCAACAATTTGCCCAAGGACATAATTGCTTGCTTCCGTGACTTTAAACTGCGTGAGCAGGTGATGCAGGCAAGCCGCAAGCTTGATAATTTTAAATGGGACTCTTACTCAGTGTCCGTCTATCAAGATTTAGCGGCAATTACCCTGAAGAGACGGGCGGACCTAAAATTGGTCACGGCAAGGCTGCGTGAGCTAGGTATTAAATATCGATGGCGCCACCCTTTCGCCCTGGCGTTTTATAAAGATGGTCATCATCATCACATCAAATCGGTGGAGGAGGCCCGTCTAATCCTGCCTACAGAAGAGAAGGGTGCAACCCTCGCGCAGCCTAGCAAGTCACGTTCTGCTTCACTACCAGCTATTCCGAAATGGCAGAGGGTGACCAAAGGCAAGAAAAGACTGGAGCGTCAGAGATCAAGCACCCAGCTGCCTTGAGGGGTGATGTTTATGATTTGAACAGTTTTGTGCTAAAGACTCTTCATTTTGCGGATTCCATGTTGCATTTTTGATGGGACTCTTAGCATTGACTTTATAGTAGTTCCACAAGAATTGAGTCCTGTTTCTAAATTGATGTCCTGGATTTTGTCTGCTGTTTAGGGCTTATTTGCTGTTATATTACATCTCAATTACATCTGTTTCCCATGTTGTCCCGCCTATTTGCAGGCTTAATGTGGCTTATAATACCTTAAGTACAGTGAGAATGCATAAGAGGGTATACATTATTAATGTTAGAAGGATTTTGGGTATCTGATGCTGATTACTTGCTATGTTGTCTGGGGGGCGGGAAGAAGGGGTCTCCTTCCTCAACCATATGTCCCTTCTGATTGTAGGAAAGGGTCTTTCAGGATGGAATGGGTGGGGGGTGGGAGGGAGGGAGGGGTTGGGGGGTGGGGCTTTAGACAAGATATAATACGAATGTGGTGGGGGAGGTCTGAGTGGGATCTGGTGAGCGCATGGTTCCTTAGATAGTCGGCATATGGGGTTTTTTTTTTTCTCTTTTTGAATGAGTAATATTCGGTTGGGGCTCTTGAATGTTAGAGGATTAAATGTTTCCATGAAGCGTCAACTTTTGTTTAGGGAGCTGATCCGCCTCAAGATCGATATAGCTCTGATTCAGGAGACACACTTGAAGACAGTACATGAGTCCTTGTGTAGACATCGTAAATTTCCACACCAATACTTTGCTTCCAATAGCGAGGGCACCAAGTCTAGAGGGGTAGCGGTCTTGTTTGCGGATTCCCATCCCTGGCAGGTTAGCAGGGTCATCCGAGATAGAGGGGGCAGATATATCTTAATAGTTCTGATGTTAGGGGGCCAGAGGTACACTTTATTAAACATCTATGGGCCTAACACTGATCATAAAGCTTTTTTATAAAGACGGCTCTCTTTTGGTTGGTGGAGATTTTAATCTGACACTAGACCCAAATTTAGACAACTCCGCTCAGGGGGTACATTATGCGGGGCGGGATCGGGAGGAGTTTAGAACCTTCCTAGAACGATGGCAGTTGATAGACATTTGGCGACAGGCCAACCTCACCCACAGGGAATATACTTATTTTTCTCCTGTCCATAATTCTTTTTCGCGTATCGACTTGTGGTTAGGAGAGAGGGGGCATTCGTTGGGTGACTGCGATGTTAGGATTGAGGCGCGTACCTGGTCAGACCATAGTCCGGTGTGGTTGCAAATCAGCTTGGTTGGTCCTCCAAGAAGCCCCCCAAAATGGCGGCTAGATGACTCTCTACTCCTAGATATGTCTCACATCCTTCAAATCGAACATATCAAGGATTATCTCCACTTTAATGACAATGGCGAGGTTTCGCCAGGGGTCCTTTGGGATGGCTTAAAGGCGGTGCTCCGGGGTCATTTTATTGCATTGGGGGCACATGTGAGGAGAGTTAAGAGTCAGCAGGAAGCTTCTCTGCATTCCAGCTTATTAGCAGTTGACAGGCAGTTACAGCAGTGCCCGGCGTCTCAATTGGCCCGATTGCAAACCCAATCTAATAAACTTTGACTAGAATTACATAACTTGCAGCTAGATGTGTTGTCTGAGCAACTCCAACGAGTCCGCCAAACTCATTTTGAGTTTGGCAACAAGGCTAGCAGACTCCTAGCTCATAAACTTAGGCAGCAATCTACCCGCAATCATATTGTGTGCTTGAGGGATGAGACTGGTGTATTGACATTCGATTCTTTGCGCATACAACAACTCTTCCAACAGTTCTACGAGCAGCTTTACTCCTCTGATATTGCCCCTTCTGATGTAGAAATCTTGGGATTCTTGGACCAACTTCAGTTGCCTAGGCTTGGAGAGGGGGCGCAACACCAACTTTCACGACCTATTGAAGTCGATGAAATTCTTTGGGCCATACGCACCTTATCGCCGGCGAAGGCACCTGGGCCGGATGGCTTTACCAACAAATTTTATAAGATTTTTGGGAAGTTGCTGGCCCCGGTGCTATTGAGGGTCTTCCACTCATTTGTGGAGAACCATGATATCCCGTCATCTTGGAACCTCGCAAATATTACTATAATTCCTAAGCCAGGTAAAGATCCAGTTATGTGGCTCTTATCGTCCGATCTCCCTATTGGGGGTGGACTACAAACTTTTTACAAAAATTTTGGCTACTCGTCTGCAACACTATCTTCCTCAGCTGATTCGTGAGGACCAGGCGGGTTTTATCCACGGTCGTCAAACTTTTGATAATATACGGCGCGCCCTTCATCTTATGTATCATGCTGAGACAACTGGTGTGCCTCCCTGTATTCTCTCATTAGACGCGGAGAAGGCATTTGACTGCGTACATTGGCCATATATGTTTGCGGTGCTGCAGCGAGTTGGTGTAGAGGGCCCTTTTCTAAGCTGGTTGTGTTTGATTTATAGAGCTCCTTGCGCGTCAGTTCGGGTCAATGGGGGTAGATTGTCCCCGTTTTCACTGTTTCGAGGCACTCGGCAGGGGTGTGCTCGCTCGCCTCTTCTTTTCGCCCTTGTGGTCGAGCCGTTAGCGGAATGTATTCGGGCCCATCCGGAGATCCAGGGCATTCGACGTGGGGAAATCGACACCAAACTGCTTTTATTCGCAGATCTCCTCCTCACGCTTTCTGCTCTGACGACTTCTTTCCCGGCCCTGACTTCTGTCCTTCGGGACTTTGGCGCCTTGTCCGGGTTTAAAATTAATCTGGATAAGTCAGAAGACCTTAATGTCTCGGTCCCCGAAGATCAGGTGGCCCGGTTGAAAAGAGATTACCCTTTCAAGTGGGCTTCCGCAGGTATCAAATACCTGGGAGTTATACTAACGAAAAAGTTTGCAGATCTTTATGCAGCTAATTTCCCAGGGAAACTTAAGGAACTCTTTTTGGAACTTGAACGGTGGGAGGGTCTTACTATCTCCTGGCTCGGTCGCATTGCGGCGGTTAAAATGATCCTGCTTCCTAAGCTTTTATATTTGTTTATGGCGCTCCCTATTTCAATGCCAGACAAGTTTTTTAGGGGGTTGCAACATAGTTTTCTCCTTTATTTGGAAGAAGAGACCTCCCCGGGTTCGTAAGGAGGTGATGTATCAGCCTCGCGCTCATGGGGGGATGGGAGTTCCTTGGTTTTGGGCTTATTATCAGGTAGCCCATCTTCGCATCCTTGCGGCTTGGATGCGGAGATCGGGGAAATCATGGGAGCGCTTAGAGCAAACTTGGTTGGATCCTTTCCCGTTGGGCGCTGTCCCATGGCTGCCAGATCACCAGCTCGTGGTGCTTTTGAAGACTTTGCCCCCATTGTTACAAAAGCCACTATTAGTTTGGAGAGCGGTGCGTTGCCGTTTTTCCTAGTCGCCAGTATTTTCGATATATGTTTATTCGCTTTGCCCCACAATTTCCACCTGGGTTAGAGTCTGGGGGATTTCAGAGATGGGAGGCACTAGGTCTGTGCGAGCTGGGGCAGATATGGGAGGAGAGTGAGATGGTTTCCTTCCAATATCTTCAAGAGGAATATGGGATCCCTGCCTCTCACTCCTTCCAATATCGTCAGGTAAGGGATTTTATTAGTAGAAAGGCTAGGGAGGACTTGAATTTAGATGAAACTCTTTTGGAACGTGCAATGAGAAGTGGGGGAGGTAGAGGGGGAGTCTCTCGCTTATATAGGGCTCTTTTGTCATTTAGTAGACCTGTTGTATCATATTTGGTGGACGTGTCCTAAGTCTCAGAAGTATTGGACTGATGTATTACGCCTTGTATACAGTATCACCAAGGTCTCTTACTCTGAGAATGGAACACTGCCTTCTCCATGTCAAGCCTCGAGGTGTCAAGCCGCATGTTCATCATCTAGCTACATTTGTTTTTGTGGCCAGCAAGCTGGTTTTGGCAGCGGCGTGGAGGCAGAGTACACTACCGGGTTTGGAAGTAGTGGTCCGTAGACTGGATCGTATTCATCTAATGTCTAAGTTGACAGCAAAACGAACTGGTCAACGTATACCATACCAGAAGATATGGGACCCATATGTGTCCTGGTCTGCTTGACCGGATCCCACCCTTGGACTTTCATAGTGGGGGGAGGGTGGTTGGGGGGGGGTTCTTGTGGGTGTTTTTTGTCCATTAGCTGTGTAGCAACATGCTAACGATATTTGCTGTTCTGATGTCGTTTGTGAAATTATTGTTGCTGTAATGGCGCTTATTTTCAATAAAAGTTTCAAAAAAAAAAAAAAAAAAAAAAAAAAAAAAGTGAAGCTGCTATAGCCTCCAACACCCCTGCTAACAACTGGCAAAAGCACAGGAGCAACCTCCAGGCAGATTTTAGATGGAGCTCGAAGAAGCTGCAGCCACTCTGCAAGGGGAGATAGAGAATACTGAAGAGAGGCAGTGGAGCAAGCTGGTATGAGGCACTAAAAAAAGTGTGCTCTCTATCTCCCTCTGCTGGTTGATGGACACAACCCATCTGTAATGGCTGCATCTGCTTGATGACAAGGAAATTTTGTTTTTTCCGAATACGAGTCTAACTGCAGTGTTCTGAGCTGTCTGAAGTTTCTTGATTATTTGTTCTTTACAACAAACGTATAGTGTGTTGCAGTAGTCTAGATGACTGAGTACCATTGATTGTCCCAAGTTGCGGAAGGCGGACCTTGGGAAGAAAGGTCTTACTCTTTTTAGTTGATGACTATACAAGATCATCTCTCTACAGCTCTTTGCATTCTTTAGTATAGTAACAGATGGTACTACTGAGAATATACTGTGGCCCATGAAATGGGAAAATTAGGTTCTTACCTTGGTAATTTTCTTTCCTTTAGTCATAGCAGATGAATCCATTACGAATGGGTTGTGTCCACCTACCAGCAGGGGGAGATACCATAGTGCCTCTTGGCCAGCTAGCTCCATCTGCCTCTCAGTATTTGAAGCTTCCAAAGCAGTGCTACACCGCAAAGTAGAATAACATGAACTTTCCTCACAGCGAACGAACGCCCCAGAACAGGAGCAGTAATTCCAAGGAGGGACGAAACTCAACCTCCTGTAACAGAACAGAAATCCTGAAGACTGTTTTCCAACTTCTCCCAATGAGGGAACATACCTACAGGAAAAACTGAACCCAACACAGCATTAATCAATCAATCACTCAATCAGGGAGGGCTCATGGATTCATCTGCTATGACTAAAGGAAAGAAAATTACCAAGGTAAGAACCTAATTTTCTCTTCCTTGTCATCAAGCAGATAAATCCATTACGAATGGGATGTATCAAAGCAATCCCTAGAACAGGCCCACACCACGTGCCAGCACTTGTGCTCCAAAATGCGCATCCCTCCTGGCAACCACATCCAGCCTGTAATGTCGGGCAAATGAGAGCTTAGACGCCCATATCGCTGCACTGCATATCTCTTGAAGAGATATGCTCTTGTGGAATGTGCCTTAAAGACTTCAGGCGGAGGCCGGCCAGACAGCAGATATGCTGAAAAAATAGCTTCTTTGAGCCAACGAGCCACAGTAGCTTTAGACGCGGGAGACCCTCTGCGAGGACCTGACAACAAAACAAAAAGGTGATCAGAGGTCCTGAAAGCATTTGACATGCGCAGATATTGCAACAGAGCCCTTCACACATCTAGAAGGTGCAACTGCCCAAAAGATTCTGGAAACTCCTCTTTAGAAAAAGGAGGGCAGGAAAATAGGCTGGTTTAGGTGAAACGCTGAAACCACCTTAGGTAGGAAGGAAGGCACAGTACGTACCATAACGCCGGACTCTGAGAACTGCAGAAATGGGTCTCGACAGGACAGCACCTGGAGCTCAGACCACCCTTCTCGCCGATGTAAATGGCCACCAAAAGGACTGTCTTTAGGGTCACATCCTTCTCCGAAGCCTTGCCTAAGTGGCTCGAAGGGCGAAACAATGAAGGGCCTTTAAAACTAACCCCAGGTCGGACACGGAGCCCGCACAGGAGGACGTAGCCGAAGCTCCACTCTAAGAAACCGTGCCACATCTGGATAAGCAGCCAGGGAGAGGCCAGCCACCTTCCCCCAAAAAACATGCTAAGGCTGCCACTTGAACACGCAGGGAATTATAGGCCAAGCCTTTTTGTAAACCATCCTGCAAAAAGTCAAGTATCGGCGAGACAGAAGCCCGCATGGGTGTAATCGCTTTAGCAGCACACCAAGCCTCAAAACTGGCGCCAAATCCGAGCACAGGCAACAGAAGTGGAACGCTTGCGGGCCTGAAGGAGAGTGAAGATGACCTTCGTAGAATAGCCCCTGGTCTCTCAAATGCACCCTCTCAAGAGCCATGCCGTAAGACCAAAGCAGTGGGGTCCTCCATGGTTACCGGCCCCTGTGACAACAGGTTCGGTACCAGAGGCAAAGGAAGGGGAGCCTCTACCAGCATCCACCGGAGGTCCGCATACCACGGCCGCCTGGGCCAATCTGGGGCAATGAGAACTACCTCTCCTTGATGTAGCCGAATCCGCAGGAGTACTCGCCCCATCAAGGGCCACAGAGGGAACACATATAGGAGGCCCTGAGGCCAGGGTTGAGCCAAGGCATCCAACCCCGCCGAGCGAGGATCTCTGCGTCTGCTGTAAAAGCACGGGACTTTGGCATTTGCGCTTGATGCCATAAGATCCGCCAGTTCCCACTCCGCTGGGTCGAATTAATGCCTGCTTAGATAGTCAGCTTTCACGTTGCTCTGACCTGCAATGTGAGCTGCTGACAGAAACTGCAGATGTAGCTCAGTCCAGTGGCAAATCTGCACGGCAAGCGCAGCCAGTGCTCTGCACTGAGTGTCGCCTTGTCGATTTATGTAGGCCACTGCTGTCATATTGTCTGACAGAACCCTGACAGCCAGTCCTTTCCAGGGTCAAGTGAAAGGCCAGAAGTGCCTGGAATATCGCTTTCAACTCCAAGCGATTGATGGACCACTCCGACTCCTCGGGTGTCCAGAGACCCTGGGCATGCCTTCCCTGGTAATGTGCGCCCCAGCCCTGCAGGCTGGCATCTGTTACCACCAGGCACCAATCGGGAAGCGCTAGCGGCATTCCTCGCCGCAGCATGCTGTCTGAGAGCCACCACTCCATACTGAGCCGCGCCACAGGGAGCCACGTGAGTCTGCGCTCGTAATCCTGAGATATTGGAGACCCATCGTTGAAGCAGGGTACACTGCAGAGGTCTCAGGTGCGCTCTCGCCCATGGCATCACTTCCAAGGTGACCGTCATCGACCCCAACAGCTGGACTATGTCCCAAGCTCGCGGGCAAGGCATCCTCAGGTGCAGATGGACCTGATTCTGAAGCTTGCACCGCCTTTGCTCGGGTAGAAAGACAAACCCTGAGGCCGTGTCGAACCGGACCCCCAAATATTCTAGAGATTGAGAAGGGGTCAGGTGACTCTTGGGTACATTGACGACTCAGTCCAGAGATTGAAGTACTGAGACCACTCTGGCTGTTACATGACGACTCTTCTGCAGAGTCCGCTCTGATGGGCCAGTAGTCGAGGTACGGGTGAACCCGGATACCCTCTCGCCTGAGAAAGGCAGCTACTACTGGAAAAGGTTCGGGGAGCTGTGGCGAGGCGAAAAGGCAAGGCCTGAAACTGGAAATGTTTTCCCAACACCGCAAACCGGAGAAACCGGTGGTGCGGGGGCAAAATAGGAATGTGCAAGTAAGCTTCTTTCAGGTCCAGAGATGTGAGAACCTCTACTGGCTATACCGCTGCAATGACGGAGCGCAGGGTTTCCATGCAAAAATGCCGCACTCTTAGTCACTTGTTGACTTCCTTTAAGTCGAGTATGAACCGAAAAGACCCTCCTTTTCACGGCACCACAAAATAAATGGTGTAACGACCGTAGTCGATCTCGGCGGGAGGCACAGGGACCACCGCCCCGAGGTGCAACAAACCTTGCAAGGTCTCCTCTACCGCCGCCCGTTTGACGGCAGAGCTGCATCGGGACTCCACAAACACGTCTCTCACTGGGACATTGAATTCTAATCTGTACCCATCTCTGATCAGGTTCAAAACCCACTGATCTGAGGTTCATCTTGACCCATTCCTCGAGAAAGAGGGAAAGACGTCCTCCCACTGCAGGAACGAGGAGTGAGCCGGCGCACCATCATTGAGAGGGTCGCCCATGAACTCCAGGCCTTCAGCCGGCCGCTGCAGAACATTTGTCCGAGCGAAAGGAGTTCCTCTGCTGAAAGCGGGCACGTGAAATAAATCCAGCAGAACGTCCCGGGCGGTACCTTCTAGCTTCATGGAAGCGAGGTCTGGAATAGGAGGGAACCGCCTGACCCTTGGAAGAAAGCCGCAGCCTATCCTCGGGTAAGCACTGGGGTTTAGCATCCCCCAGGCCCTTGACAATTTTCTCCAACTCCTCACCAAATAGAAGAAGGCCTTGAAAGGGTAACTTCACCAACCTTTGCTTAGAGGCCATGTCAGCCGCCCAATGCTGTAGCCATAGAAGGCGGCGAGCAGCCACCGCCACAGCCATCTGTTTAGCCGAAGCTCTGACCAGATCATAGAGGGCTCTGACCAGATCATAGAGGGCGTCAGACAAAAGGACACCAAGAACGCTGTCTTTAGAATAATATCTTTCAAAGAGGCCTTCCAGAGTAGCTCAAAAGGAGGCTTCAGCTAAGCCCAAAGGACTAAAATAAGGTTCCACCAATCCTTTCCCAACATTGCCCTGAGCTTCATGCGATCAACCATCGAGACTCCTGTTCCATTCAGGTGCTCATGAGGTTTGCATTACCCTGCTCAGTCTGTTGGCCAAGGTATTGATTCTGCTCGCCCGATAAGTGGCTCGAAGGGGCAATGTTGGCAAGCCCAATGCCACATCCAGACCAGTCTCCTGACACAGAGGGCATGATCCGGGTCCCCTTGCTTGTTGGTGTAATACATTGCAACTGATTGTTTGGACGAGCACAACTTGATGAGATAACCGATCTCTGAAGTCTTCAGAGCGTTCCAGATCACCGGAGCTCCAAGAGATTGATCTGAATATTTGTTTCCTGGGTGACCCAAACACTTTGGGTGAGAAACCAGGGTCCATTGAGCTGATCTCATGTGAAGACATGTCATGGGTGTAACAGACCACTGTTGAAGCCAAATGGGCCAAGAATCTCAACATCTGCCAATCTGTGACCTGCTCAGATTGCCCGAACCCCTGGAAGAGAGTGTGACAAGAGTGTCTGCTCTCGTATCCGGAAGGTAGGCTCGAACCTTCTGTGTACTGAGCAAGGCATCTATGAATTCCATTTGCTGGACAGGGCGAAGATGGGACTTAGGGTACTTTAAAATGAACCCCAGTAGCTCGAGCACCCGAATAGTCATCCGCATGGACTCCTGAGCAGCCAATTGTTGAGATATGGGAATACATGTACTGCCAGACTGCATAGTGACACTGCAACTATCGCTAGACATTTGGTTAAAGACCCTGGGCGCTGACACGAGGCCAAAAGACAACTCGCAGTACTGGCAGTGATGCGTTCCCAGCCGACATCCAAGATACTTCCAGTGGGCTGGAAGTATTGGGATGCGAATATATGCACCCAGTCCAGACAGCACAGCCAGTTTTCCTGAATCATTGGGAGAAGGGTGCCTAAGAAAACCATCCTCAACTTTTCTCGGACTAGGAATTTATTCAGGGTCCGTAGATCTAGGATGCGACACATCCCCCATTTTCTTTTGCACAAGTACCTGGAATAGAATCCTCACCTTTCCTCCCCAGGTGTAATGGGCTCGACTGCGTGGGCTTTCAGAAGAGTGGAGAGTTCCTCTGCAAGTACCTGCCTGTGCTGAGAGCTGAGCTCTCTGTGAGCAATCTGAAGGTTTTAGAGAACAACTGAGTGCGTATCTGAGATGAATTATTTGAAGAACCCATCAGTCGGAGGTTATAAGGGGACATCTTTCTTGAAAAAAAAAAAAAAAAGTCACCCTCCCCCGACTGGCAAATCGTTGCGGAATGACTTTTACTGTGGCTATGCTCCACTGGAGCCAGTCAAAAGCTCGTCCCTTGCTTTGCCTGGGAAGCAGCAGGGGGCTTTGGCACACACTGTTGCCATGAACGAGTGTGCTGGGGTTCAGCCTGAGCAGGCTGGTAATCAAAGGGGTTGTACCTACACCTCTGATAGTAACAGGTACTCCTCCTTGGATCGCCAGTCCTCCTAGAAGAGGAGCTATATGCAGAAGGCGCCCAGCAAGAGAGAGAAAAGAGATGGTATCAGTATGGTAAAATTATGTATCATACCTGATAATTTTCTTTCCATTAATCATAGCTGATCAATCCATAGACTGGTGGGTTGTGTCCATCTACCAGCAGGTGGAGATAGAGAGCAATCCTTTTGCCTCCCTATATGTGGTCATGTGCTGCCGGAAACTCCTCAGTATGTCGATATCCAAGCTCCATCCGCAGGACTCAGCACTTAGAGAATTACACCCACAAAGGGACACTCTGCCCAGCTCACCACCGCCGAAACGGGGGAGGGGAATTAACCCAGCTCATCCCCACACAAGTGGGGGAGGGGAATCCGTCCAGCTCATCCCCGCGGAGCGGGGGGAGGGACACCACACCCGCCGATGCGGGGGGATCTGGCTTATCCTGCAACCGCAACCGCGGGAGGAGCTGACTGACCCTAACACCGCCGAAGCGGGGAGGGGTACAAAGCTGCCCTACTGCCGCACGAAGCGGGAGGGAGCGCCGGCAGAATTTAAGTCTCAATCCAGCCCTGTAAAACGGAGGGGAGAGGAATGCAGCAGCTCACTGTAACACAAATTCGTCTCAACTCTTGAAGAATCCATTGAAAAACTTGAACACGAAGTCCTCCTGAACAGGAACTGAAGACTAAACTTGAACCTGAAATGCAACCAGAATATAAATACAGATATCTGGGAGGGGTTATGGATTGATCAGCTATGATTAATGGAAAGAAAATTATCAGGTATGATACATAATTTACCTTCCATATCATCATGCCGATCAATCCATAGACTGGTGGGATGTACCGAAGCAGTACTCACCCAGGGCGGGACATAGAAATCCCTGACCGCAACACTGAAGCTCCAAACCGGGCCTCCGCCCGAGCAGCCACAGTCAAGCGGTAATGCCTGGAGAAGGTATAGGCCGATGCCCAAGTTGCCGCCTTGCAAATCTCTTCCAAGGAGACGGACCCGGCCTCCGCCATCGAGGCCGCCTGAGCTCTAGTGGAGTGAGCCTCAGCTGAATAGGCGGCACCTTCCCCGCGGCCACATAAGCCGCTGCAATTGCTTCCTTGACCCATCTTGCCAATGTAGGCTTAAGCAGCCTGCAGACCCTTACGAGGACCTGCAAACAGGACAAACAGATGATCCAACTTCCGGAAATCATTGGTCACTTCCAAGTATCTGATGATGACTCGTCTCACATCCAGATATTTGAGAGCAGAGTATTCCTCTGGGTAGTCCTCCCTACGAAAGGAAGGGAGACAGAGCTGCGGATTCACATGGAAGCGAGAAACAATCTTGGGCAGGAAGGAAGGCACTGTGCGAATAGACACTCCTGCCTCAGTGAACTGCAGAAAGGGCTCTCGACATGAGAGTGCCTGGAGCTCGGAAACTCTTCTGGCTGAAGTGATAGCCACCAAAAAGACTGCTTTCGACGTCAGGTCTTTCAGATATGCCCCTTGACAAGGGTTCAAAAGGCGGCTTCTGCAAGGCTCTTAGCACCAGGTTGAGATTCCACGCAGGCACCACTGAGTGCAGAGGAGGGCGCAGGTGATTAACTCCCTTGAGAAAGCGCACCACATCTGGCTGCGAAGCCAGGGAAGCACCCTTCAGGCGGCCCCTGAAGCAAGCCAGAGCCGCTACCTGGACTTTAAGGGAACTGAGCGACAGGCCTTTCTCCAGACCTTCTTGCAGGAACGCCAACACTGAAGAAATTGGAGCAGTGAAGGGAGAAAGTGAGCCTGCTTCACACCACGCTGCAAAGGTACGCCAAACCCTGGCGTAAGCAGTAGAAGTAGAGCGCTCTTCCTCGCTCTCAGCATAGTGGCGATGACCTTGTCTGAGAAGCCCTTCTTTCTCAGACGCTGCCGCTCAATAGCCAGGCCGTAAGACCAAAGGAGGAGGTATCCTCCATCACCACGGGACCCTGATGCAACAGGCCCTGCTCCACTGGCAGCCGCAGAAGGATCGTCCACTGAGAGCCTGATCAAGTCCGCATACCAGGGACGTCTGGGCCAGTCCGGACCCACCAGGATTATCCGGGCCCGGATGCTTTGCCACCCGGTCTAGCACCCTGCCCAACATGGGCCAGGGCGGGAACACATAGAGAAGCTCCTGTGTCGGCCACTGTTGGAGAAGAGCATCTACTCCCAGGGATCGAGGGTCCCGTCCTCTGCTGAAAAAGCGCGGCACTTGGCAATTGGCCGATGACGCCATCCAGATCTAGGCTCGGCTGGCCCCAGCGCTTCGTGATGTCCAAGAACGCCTGAGCAGATAGCTGCCACTCTCCGGGATCCAAGGTATGGCGACTGAGAAAGTCCGCCTTGACATTCATGACTCCGGCAATGTGGGCCGCTGACAGCTGTTCCAGGTTCGCTTCCGCCCACTGGCATAGATTCATGGCCTCCTTGGCTAGAGGGGCGCTCTTGGTACCTCCCTGGCGGTTGACATAGGCCACAGCCGTGGCAATTGTCCGACAGGACCCGTACTGGCTTCAACGCCAGTACCAGGATGAACTCCAAAAGCGCCAACCCGAATGGCTCTGAGTTCCAGGAGGTTGATAGACCACTTTGCCTCTGCAGGAGACCAGAGCCCCTGCGCTGTCCTTCCCAAGCAGTGGGCTCCCCAGCCCGAAAAAGAGGCGTCCGTCGTGACGACAATCCACTCCGGGGTCACCAGAGGCATTCCTGCAGACAACTTGTCTGTCTGCAGCCACCAGCTCAGCGCCTTGCGCACTGCTGGGTCCAAGGGAAGGCGCACAGCATAATCCTCCGACACCGGAGTCCAGCGCTGCAGCAGAGAGTGTTGTAGTGGTCTCATATGAGCCCTGGCCCAGGGCACTACTTCCATCGTGGCCGTCATAGAGCCCAACAGCTGCACATAGTCCCAAGCCCGAAGAGGAGAGGCTACTAGGAACTGGTCCACCTGAGCCTGAAGTTTGACAATCCGATTGTCTGGCAGGAACACTCTGCCCACTTGGGTGTCGAATCGAACTCCCAGATACTCCAGGGGACTGAGTCGGGCGCAGCTGGCTCTTCTCCCAGTTGATGATCCACCCCAGGGAGCGCAAAAGAGCAATCACCCCGGTCCACAGCTTTGCCGCACTCTGCATAAGAGGGGGCTCGGATCAACCAGTCGTCCAGATAAGGATGGACTTGTACTCCTTCTTTCGCAGGAAGGCCGCGATGACCACCATTACTTTGGAGAAGGGTCCGCGGAGCAGTAGCCAAACCCGAAAGGGAGGGCTCTGAACTGGAAGTGTCGGCCCAGGACTGCAAAACGCAGAAAGCGTTGATGAGGAGGCCGATGGGAATATGCAGGTACGCTCCTTGATGTCCAAGGAAGCCAAGAACTCCCCTGCCTTCACTGCCGCTATAACAGAGCGGAGAGTCTCCATGCGAAAGTGCCGCACTTTCAAGGCCCGATTGACCCCTTTGAGGTCGAGAATAGGCCGGACAGAACCTCCTTTCTTTGGTACCACAAAGTAAATGGAGTAACGTCCCTTGCCAATCTGATTTTCTGGCACCAGAACAACCGCACCCAGGCGTATCAGGTTGTCCAAGGTCTGCTGCACTGCCACAGCTTTGACCGGAGACTTGCAGGGAGAGAGTACAAACCCGTCTCTTAAGGGTCGGCAGAACTCTAGCTTGTAGCCGTCTCTGATGACTTCCAGAACCCAAGCGTCTGAAGTTACCCTGGTCCACTCGCCCAGAAACGAGGACAGGCGTCCTCCAATCTGCACTGGGCCATGGACCAGGGCCCCGTCATTGGGTACGAGACCCTGGGGGAGGACCGGAGGGCGCACCTCCGGGACGGCGGTCTCTGCGAAAGGAATGCTGCTTGGGGGAGAAGTTCCTTTTGAAGGAAGAGGGGGCAGAGGAGCCCGACTTGCCCGGGCGGTACCAACGGGCTTCCTGAAACCGTCCTCTGGAGTTACCAGGGCGAGCACCACTGGCCCGAGCCCTGACCTCTGGTAACCTCTTGCCCTGACGTGCCGAGATCGGTCACAATTTTGTCCAGCTCGACCCCAAAGAGCAGCTTGCCTTTAAAAGGCAACTTAGCCAGGCAGGACTTAGATGCGTGGGTCAGCAGACAATGCTTCAGCCACATAGCCCCCGCCGCGCAGAGCCTGTCTGAGCCATACCTTTAGCCGAGGCTCTCAAGTCATCATACAGTAAGTCTGCCAATAAGCCAGGCCCGATTCCAGGGCCGGCCAGTCAGCCCTCAAGGAAAGGATCCGAGGGGGAAGCCCGCTGCACAAACGTCAGGCACGCCCTGGCCACATAGGAGCCTCAAACTGAGGCCTGCAAACTTAAAGCAGCCGCTCGAAGGACGACCTTAAGGCCACCTCCAATCTTCTGTCTTGGGCGTCCTTTAGGGCCGTGCCACCTTCCACCGGCAACGCAGTTTCTTAGTCACCGCAGTGATTAAAGAATCCACGGTAGGCCAAAGAAAGGTCTCCCATTCACTTTCAGGCAAAGGATAGAGGCGGGACATAGCCCTAGCCACTTTGAGGCTCGCTTCCGGGACATCCCATTGAGCCGAAATCAAGGTGCACATGGCATCATGCACGTGGAAGGTTCTAGGCGGGCGCTTCGTCCCCAGCATAATGGCGGAGCCAACAGGGGGCTGAGGGAGAGACGTCCTCTGGAGAGGAAATCTTCAAAATGCTCATGGCCTGCATTAACAGGTTGGGCAAGTCCTCTGAGCGAAAGATCCGCGCTGCAGAGGGGTCATCCGCTCCATCCGAGCGGGAATCCGTCTCCTCCAAGGAATCCCAAAGGACTGTTGGGAGAACTCAGATACGCTGCCCTCATCTACATCAGAGAAGACAGAGTCTTCTAAGGCCTGGAAATCCACCCGAGGGCGGTTTACTTCCGGGGGCCTCATCCCTTTATCGGACAAGGGAGCAAGGGGCAGCGTTTTGCATAAGGAAGGCCTGATGCAGCAGCAAAATAAACTCGGGGAGAAACCCCCCAGACTGTGCACTTCAGCAGCCTGGGCCACAGCCCTAGACGCAACCCTCAACCGGCGCTCGCAAGAGCGGGGGAGCAACATGCTGCGCATCCAGGATGGCGTCCGGGCGCGACACTCCGCGAAGGAGCCGCACGGGAAGAACGGCGCTTAACTTTAGCCCGCTTTTCTGCCGTCGCCCAAATGAAGGGCGGCCATGGCATTAACGTCTCCCACCTCAAGGGCGGCCCAAGAAGAAAGCCGTCCGAGCAGCGTGGCCGGCCAAGATGGCGGAGGCGAAGCAGCGGGGGATGGGCCTGTTTATGGCGGGAAAAAACCGCCGCACCGGAGGAAGAACCGGGACACTGACCGGCCTCCAAACTAACACCCAACAAAGGGCGAATCAGACTTTAAAACCCTCGCATCCCCGCTAGACGCGCACACGCGGTCCGGGGAGCGATTCTTTGCGCCCTCACCCTCCGACGCCATCAGCCACGTGGAGATCAATCGGGGAACCCCCTGCCCGCTACAAAAAGGTAAAATTACCTGCTTTCCGCTCCAAGCTTAACGACCTGGTGTCCCAGTGAGTAGCTGCAATAAACGTCGAAATAAACGCCCTTAAGGACGTCCAAAAAAATTTTTTTTTTAAACGGAGCCAGCGGGAGGGGGGAGAAAAGGAGGGACCTGGCACCACCAGGTTTGCACTTGCTCAAGAAGAGCCCTCAACCCCAGGCACTCAACAAAACCTAAAAATTAGGCTTGGAGGCCTAGCCAGAGCTGCTGCTGTGTGAGACCACCACCTGCTGAGATAGAGAACACACTGAGGAGTTTCCGGCAGCACATGACCACATATAGGGAGGCAAAAGGATTGCTCTCTATCTCCACCTGCTGGTAGATGGACACAACCCACCAGTCTATGGATTGATCAGCTATGATGATATGGAAGTTTTAATTTGGTCTTCGACCTCCTCAACCTTCTCTTCAAAAACGTTATCCCCCCAGAAAGGGGCATCCGCCAACCTCTGCTGAACAGAATGTTCTAAGTCAGAAACATGCAGCCATGAGAGTCTGTGTGCACTGCTATACTCTGGACAGAGATCCTGTATGCCACATCAAAAGTGTCATGCTCCTGGCCAAGACCTTTTGACGTGCCTTCTGTTGCTTGACCAACTGGCGAAGTGACTTGGCCTGCTACAGAGAGAGCGCCTCAGACAGGTCCCAACAACTTGTACACCAAGTTTCACAAGTACACACTCTTGAAGAGTTAGTACAATTGTATTTGGAAGAGGAGCATTGAAGCCTGGATCATCTTTCTCCCAAAAGACTTCAGGGTTCTAGCATCTCTACTTGGGGGCACTGAGGCATAGTCCCTGGAACTCCTGGAGCTTCAGAATGGATTACACCACCATGGAATTGTGAAGCAAGTGAGGCTTATCAAAACCAGGTGTACTGTGGATCTGGTACATGGCATCGATCTTAAGCATGACAGGGACCGACAGAGGGACTCAATTCCTATCGAGCACTTCCTGGAGGACCTTGCGGAGAGGGACAGTCACAGCCTCCCTAGCAGATATGTAGTTCAGGACCTCAAGCATCTTGGCCTTGAGCCTGTCCTCCACTTCCAAAGGAAATGGAATGGAATCAGCCATTTCCTTGACGAAAGGACATGAAAGGCTCTCAGTAAGAGACTCTCCTTTCAGATGGAGGAGAGGGTTCAGAGGGAATTCTTAAGACTCAGCTGAGGAAAAGTACTTTGGATCCTCCTCTGAATCCCACGAGTACTCCTCTGATGTCAGACAATACCTCCTGTTGGGAGTGTCAAGACCAAACCTGCCTCGACATGGAGGAGCCATGTCCTCAAGAAATAGCATCAAGTTGGCTCCCACCTCGACTCCAGCAAAGTTTCCTCCACCAACATCGAGGGTGTGTCAGTTTAGGTGGAAATTGGCACTAGAGCCGCACTGCAGGCTGAGAGCCAAGTGGGGCCGCAACAGGAGTCAGGGCAGGCGCAAGCACCCCCGATGTAGACCGTTGCAAAAGGCCATCCAGCTGCTCAGGGAGCAAGGATCAGATGCACTCATCAAGGGCTGACACCAAGAAAGTCTGGGGTGTCGGTGGCAGCGCGGGTTGCAGAACTGCCAAGATTGACGCTAGAGCTGGCTGAGAGACCGACGCATCAGCACCTCCTATATGGAGGGGGAGTAGTCCTCCCTGCGCAACACTTCTTGGGTGCCGAACCCTTCGATTTTCCTTGGCCTTTGCCCAAAGCTTGTCATAGAGGCTCCTCAGTGCCGACAAGGACAATGTCGAATCCAGTGTCCAAGGGTCTTAACAGCAGCCATGATTTACCAATGCTCCTGATGCCGGTGCAATGCTCGACATCAATGCCAATGCCGCCGACCTCGATGCACTGAACTCTGATCCAAAAATCCTCTCTCATTAAGCCTTTCTGGAAACCTGGGTCCTCTTCTTCATACGAAGGCACAGTCAGGCTATGGTTGGGCGCCAAGACACTGAAGACACAAAAAATGGGTGTCTTTTCCAGAGATAACCCAATTGCAGCCGTTAAAGCCACTGGGAACCTTCGTGGACATGAAAGGAAAAAACTTCCTCCGCTAAATTAAACAAAGCGATGGTGCCTGAAAAAGGGGCAAGGCACGGCAAAAAGGAAGGGAAAAATCCCGGCTGAAGTCAAGGCCTAAAATGGCCTGACAACGGAAAAGAAAAGGAAACTTAAAACCGGGCAAAAATCGAACTAGAAGGAAAGGGCAAAAAAAAACGGGGGTTCCACAAATAGGAACACAAAAAAAAGGACCAAAAAAAAAAATCACCGAAAGACACATAAAAAGCTCTTTGGACTGAGCAAAGCGAGGAGACGGTAAAACACATACCTTCTCCTCACCATGATAGAAAAAGAACAGAGGAGACTACACTCTCGCGGCAGGCAGGAAGGCATTCGCGTATGTGCGGTGGAGCATGTTTCAAGCTCCACAAAGCTCTACTTATGATAATCGTAAGTCCTGGACCAGGCAACGTGGGTCAGTGTCACCCCACTTGTGAGAACAGATAGGCCTGCTTGTTCTCTGAGAATTAAATTAATTATATGGTTTCTCTTACTAAGAAATTCTCATCACATTGATAATTAAAGAGGTCATACCTTTGGAGGTGGGGAAGGGGTGCTGGCTTCAGTTTTGGACTCTGTTTCCTCAAAACCATCTTCCAGGTCATCATCCTCATCAATCACATCAGCATCAGGATCGTGATCATCCTCCTCATCCATGTGTGCTTGAACAGTTATCAACCCGAGCACCAGCAAGGTAAAGCACAACAGCCACTTCAATTCCATTTTCTACAGACAAAGCAGGAGAGAGAAAATTGAAATCTAGGACTTTAAAGCCTAAGTCCTATTACAGTTACCTAGGTGACAATTTCTGAACTGAAAAGGAACAGCCACTATTCAGAGGATAAAAAAAAAAGGTTTAGTTTGCCCAGCTGCAAAGTGCTAGTCAAATTTGAACTATTAAGGACATACCTCCATAAGCCATTTCATGAACTACGTAAGTACATAAGTATTGCCATACTGGGAAAGACCAAAGGTCCATCGAGCCCAGTATCCTGTTTCCAACAGTGGCCGATCCCAAAAATGTACAAAACATTTTATACTGCTTATACCAGAAATAGTGGATTTTCCCCAAGTTCATTTAATAACGGTCTATGGACTTTTCCTTTAGGAAGCCGTCCAAACCTTTTTTAAACTCCACTAAGCTAACCACCTTTACCACATTCTCTGGCAATGAATTCCAGAGTTTAATTACATGTTGAGTGAACAAAAATTCTCTCTTATTTGTTTTAAACTTACTGCACTCCAGCTTCATCGCATGCCCCCTTGTCCTAGTATTTTTGGAAAGCATCAACAGACGCTCCACATCTATCTGTTCCACTCCACTCATTTTATATGCCTCTCATATCTCTCCTCAGCCGCCTTTTCTCCAAGCTGAAGAGCCCTAGCCGCTTTAGCCTTTCCTACAGTGATTATGTGATCATCTTTTGTGCATCAATTCCATTTCAATTTAAATTTCACACATACACTTTCAGAGGGGAAGCCAAAGGGAAAATTAGGTTCTTGCCATGATAATTTTCTTTCCTTTAGTCATAGCAGATGAAGCCATTACGTATGGGTTGTGTCCATCAACCAGCAGGGGGAGATAGAGAGCACAACTTTTCACAGTGCCTCATGGCCAGCTAGCTCCACTGCCTCTTCAGTATTTGAAGCTTCCAAAGCAGTATGGCAAACCCCCCCGGATTCAGGGCTCTCCGTCGCAACGGAGGCTGCGCCATGTGGAAAATCCAAAATGGCGTCCGCTGCCAGCTCAGAGCACGAAAGATCGCCACTCGCCATGCTCGGGCCGGCTCTACCGTCTGTACAACACGAATTAGAGCCCCGCTGCTGATTTGCGCTTGCCACATTTAGAACAGCGCTTTACAATCTCCGCAGCCATCGCCGAAAACGGCGGTAAAATAAAAAAATGGCGGTTCGCGCCAAAAACGTCCCGATCGCGGGCCCACCCCGGAGGAGTCAGAAAACACTCTTACCTCACTAGACCGAGTATCACAGAAGAATCTCAAGAAAAAAACCTCTTTTCCAAGATCGCTGCGCTAAAGCGCAACACGACTTTAATTATTATTATTATTTTATTTTTACGCTGTGAGGAAAGCAGAGGCAAAAGAGGTAAATAAAAACACTCCAGAGGCTCAGAAAAGTAGGAAAGGCAGGGAAAGGCGAACCAATGTGCCTGCATCCACTGAGTGGGAAAGGACAGGGAAAAGCAAGCTAATATGTCCACATCCAAGGGGGCATGGGTAAGGCAGGGAAAGGGCTGACCTATGTGCCTTCAAATTGAAGCTGCTATAGCCTCTAACACCCCGGCTAACAACTGGCAAGCCAGGAGCCACCCCCAGGCAGATTTTTGATGGAGCTCGAAGAAGCTGCAGCCACCCTGCTTGGGGAGATAGAGAATACTGAAGAGGCAGTGGAGCTAGCTGGCCATGAGGCACTGTGAAAAGTTGAGTGCTCTCTATCTCCCCCTGCTGGTTGATGGACACAACCCATACGTAATGGCTTCATCTGCTTGATGACAAGGAATTAGCAGTTGTAAAAATGACAGTGACACCTCAGAGGCTAACTGGTTTAAAACTAAAAGCAAAAGTTAGCCAAAAAAAAGACAACATTCCAGAAAAGGAGGGGGGAGGGGTGAACTTTTCATGTTTTCTAAAAGGTTGGCCTCTCCAAACACACGTCCACTCCTGGCTACATAAAAGAGTGCATTCAAAAAACCCACAAAGAGAATCGACTAATAACCATAAAATTAACCTAAAGAACTATAGCTGTTAACTTTATCAATACTCTTTTTTCCCATCTTGTGTTGGACCATAGCAACATTCAAGCAAGGAGTATGTTGGTATAATTTAATTGAAGTCCCTTTCACTAATGTGAACTCACTTTACTACCCATGGAAATGTCTTACCACCACCCTATCTGTATAAAAATATTCTATTAAGGGATCCCGTGATGCTGTAATATGGGAGGATGTTTGTCTAACCTGCTCCAGGGCTCCCTTCGAAAATTACTGTCACATTTAAGTCAAACTGATCAATTGGGACAGATTTTTTAGAACGCCTGGGAGACCAGATGCCTACGAATTCTGCAAAAAAAAAAAAAAAAAAAAAGACTGTGACAAAGGGAAACAGCAGCCAAAAGACAAAATGGCGACTCCTGCATTGGGGGCTGTTTCTCAATTTACAAAGAAGGCCCCCTCAGAACTGCAGCGAGAGGTACAGCAAGCACTAAGTGGAAGGTACTTTCATACCAAATTAACAATTTAGAAACTCTTCTGATTGACACTTGGTGCACAACAGAATTGGAAACGCGAGTATCTGGGCTCAAGGACAGTGCGCACACATCCGTGGTCACCCTGCAACAACTTCAAAACACTGTTCGCGCTCATGAGACTAAGCTGGAGGACCTAAAAAAAAAAAAAAAAAAATCGGTCCAGATGGGGTAACTTACGTTTCTTTGGTATTTCCGAGACCATATCTGATCAAAATTTGCTTACCGAAATGGGAGTTGGTTGGAGAAAGCTTTACACCTGAACGCCACTATGGGTCCAGCAAAGGCGGAAAGAGCACACTGCATAAGTCAGAGAAATATGGGTAAGCCCACGTCATGCCTAGTGATAGTCAAATTCCATAATTATCTCCATAAAGTGGAAACTTTAAAAAAGTACAAAAGCCATAGAGTCAGTGACCTATGAAAGGGAATTCTGTGTGCTCCATGCAACAATTTGTTAACAATGCAAGTAGGTCTTTTTATTTTGGGTGCTTATAAAATATAAGGAGAAATTTAGACTTATCTGTTGATTTCCTTTCCTTGAGTCCTGCCACACCGGTCCAGATGACTAATTATCACTGAAGTAAATGTGCGCCTTTTTGCAGATTGGACACACCAGAGGGAATAGAAAACAAGAGAAGAGAAAACATAAGAATGGTCTAATGTTTGACAGTTAAAAAAAAAAAAAAAAAAAAGCACAGAGTGATTCACTTGGGGAATAAAAAAAAAAAAAACAAGAACTAAAGGAGCTGTATTTGCTAGGTGGCCAGAAGAGGGACCTTGGGGTGATGCTGTCTAAGGATCTCAAAGCTGTGAAGCAACATGACAAAGCGGTGGCAATAACCAGAAGGGTGCTGGTCTGCATAGGAATCACCATCAGAAAAAGGGAGGTGTTAACACCCTTGCACAAGTCATTGGAGAGGCCCCACTTGGAATACCGCGTTCAATTCTGGAGGCCTTATCAAAAGATGACGAAGCAGTCCACAGGAAGTCAATAAAAATGATATGATTGCACTACGAGATGTATGAGAAGAGATGCGAAAACCTAAATATGTATAAGCTAGAGAAAAGAAGGGATAGAGGAGATATGAAACAGATGTTTAAATACTTGTATGGTATTAATCTACAAACAGATCTTTTCCAGAGACAGAGAAGCAGTAAAACTAGAGGACATAAGGAGAAAAAGTCTTACCTGAATTTTCTGTTAGCTCTTCACACTATTCCAGGACGGGTGAGATAGTCATGTCCATTGACCGGCAGGTGGAGATAGAGAATACAGAACTGAGCTCCACTATACAGATCCCCAACAGCCCAGTTCTTCAGTACAAGTCATCAAGCAGTAGAAAAAGAAAACCAGACCAGAAACTTGTTCAGCAACATAAACCATAACCAGACCAACCCGAAGGCATGGCCCATGGAAGAATGTCACCAAAAGGAAGTGCACAGGACTGCCAAATAAGAACTTGAACCACAGGTGGGCTCCAAGAATAGTGTAAAGAACTAATGGAAAGAAAATTTTCACATCCTTCTATTACATTACTTCCCACTATTCCAGGATGTGTGAGATATTCAAAAGCTATCCCCACAAGGTCGAGATCAAGGCCCTGTTGCATGCAGAACAGACTCCCCAAACATGGCCTCCTTCAACCACTGAGCAATAGATGCCTTGGGTGCCATGAAGCCCAGCATTTGCTTGCCAAAGAGGACAAAAGGCCTATCCAAACGACAAAAGTAATTTGTGACTTTGAAATAACCGTAAGCGCCCTATGAACATCCAGAAGACACAAAGAGGCAAACTGAGCCCCTACATTCTCCCAGCAGAAGGAAGCTCCACTGATCAACATAGAGAGCTAACACTACCTTAGGTAGAAGGTCTGAAGCAAAATCACTGTTTCCTAAAACTGGAGAAAAGGATCGACAGGAGAAGCAGACTTACAACCTTCAGGAAACAAATGTTTGGGTGAACCGCAAAACACAAGCCCTACAAGCAGCCTCGGAAATATGCCAAAGCTGCCACCTACACCTTCAAAGAGCCCCAAAACCAGACCCTTGTGTACCCTAGACCGAATGCCAGGATGTGGCCCTCAGATGAAGAAAAAAAGATCCAAGCCTCTTTCAGCACACCAGCCCTCAAAAGTGCGCCAAATGTGGGCATACACCGAGGAAGTAGAACACTTCCAAGCCTAAAGTAAGACTACAATGACAGTCTGAATAACCCTTCCTCAGCCGAGCCTGCTCAAGGGCCAGGCCACAAGACCAAAGGGGGAGGGATCCTCCGTGAATAATGGACACTGTTGTAGAAGACCCCAAGCCTGAGGAACCCGCCAGCAGCTGCACCAGATCTGCATACCATGGGGACCACATCTGTCCAGGGCCACAAGAATCACTTGGTCCCAATAGACCGCCACTCCAGGGGGGGGGGGGGGGGGGGGGGGGGGGGGGGGGGAAACCTACAGCAGCACCTCACTCAGCCAAGCCTGCAGAAGGGCATCTAGGCCCAGAGTGTCCTGCTCCCGTTGGCAGCTGGAAAAAAGTGGGACTTTGGCATTTGCTCGTCGCCATGAGATCCAGGGGCAGAAGACCCAACAGTGCACCACGAGCTGAAAACACCTCCGACAACTCTCACTCACTGGGATCCAGAGCGTACCGGCTAAGAAAGTCAGTCTATGTTCAGGGACCCCATAATGTGAGCAGCTAAGAGGCAGATCAGATACCTCTCTGCCAGGGACATCAGCAAGCCGGCTTCCACCACCAGTTGTGAGTCCCCCCCCCCCCCCACACTCACTTGATGTAGGCCACTGCCATCACATTGTCGGAGAAAACCCACACTGGAAATTTGCCGATCACAGCAAAGGTAACCAGTGCTCTGCAGACTGCCAAAAGCTCCAAGCAACTGATGGGTCACAACGCCTCCACTGGAGACCAAGAGCCCTGGGACAGGTGGCCCCTGCAATGAAGCCCCAACCTGAAAAAACTAGCTTCCATGGTTACCACCTCCCAATGGACAATAGGGAACAGCTCCCCTAGCCTCAGAGTCCGGTGAACCAACCACCAATGTATAATCCATCTGGAAGCCAGTATACAAGAAAGCTGGACACAGTACTCTTGGGAAACCGGAGACTAGCAGCCGCATATGAGCCATCGGCCAGCCATCATGGATCCAAGAATATGGGCATAATCCCAGGCCCGGGGCTCATGGAGGAGCAATCGAGTATCAATTTCGTGCACTGCATCTCTGGCAGAAAGACCTGGACTCTCTGCGTATCAATCAAACTCCCAGATATTCCCTGCCGCTGCAACGGGCCAGCCTGTTCTTCTAAAAAATTGATCATCCAATCCAAGGATTGGAGAGAAAGCCGAATGACCACTGAGGTCGCTGTCACTATGTTCTAAGAAGACGCCCTGTTGAGCCAGTCATCCAGGTATGGGTGAACTCAGATCTCCTGCCACCTCAAAAAGGCAGACACCACCACCATGACTTTGAGAAAGTCATTGGTGTCATGGCCAAATCGAAAGGCATGGCCCAGAATTGGAAGTGCCGGCCCAAAACTGCAAAGTGGAGGAACTGCTGATGCGGCGCCCAGACAGCAATGTGAAAGTATGCCACTTTTAGGTCGAGAGCAGTGAGAAACTCCGTTGCCCGAATAGATGCTATCACCTACTGCAGAGTTTCCATCTGAAAATGGGAAACCCGAAGGCACTTGAGCCCCTTGAGATCCAAAATTAGATGCATGGTACCTCCTCCTTTGAACCACAAAGTAGATGGAGTACCAAACTTGGTGACATTCAGAAGGAGGAAAAGGAGCAATGGCTCAAAGTGCCAACCGTACCCCTTCTCTAAACTGTTCTTGCAGCCCCCCCCCCCCCCCCGACAAGAATACCTTAAGAAGGAAGAAGCAATCGGGTGGATGGCGCCCACCGATCCGTAGTGGTCGTGCCCACGTCCAGAAACGCCTGAAGACGTCCTCCGACTGGAACAGACGGGGTGGACCAGCCTGGTAATGTGGATCGCTATTTGGCATTTGTTGGGAGTCCCCTGGATCCTCCTTGTACTCCGGGACCAACCAAGTACAACCCTAACAGAGGGCTGCTGTTTTGGCAAGCCTCCGTGCTGAAACCGGAAGGCTATGTTGCATCATAGGGGCAAAACCCAGCAGAGACTAATCCTGAAAGCAGCAGCAGTCAAAACAGAACCGGTCCATTCAAGGTAGTGCTTGGATATCCAGAGGATCTGCTAGATTAGTCTTCTACCTGGACTCTGGACAGACTTCTGTATTGCCATACAAGAAACATAAGCGTTGCCATACTGGACAAACTAAAGGTCCATCAAGTCCAGCATCCTGTTTGCAACAGCAGTCAATCCAGTGCGAGTCCTGTATATCTCAGTGGGGGAGTGGAAGACATTGTAAAGTGGAACTTAGCAAATAAAATGTTGTTGTACTATTGATTCAATAACAATTGATAATGAATGCAACTGTTGGGCAGACTGGATGGACAATGCAGGTCATCTGCCTTCATTTACATATATTTACTATTTATCTGTTCAATACCTCCTTTACTCAGATTCGAAAGGTGTGGAACTCTCAGGCCCAGATGCATCAACCAAACGTTAAAAAATCTAAAACGTTAAAGTCCCTAACGAATTTTAAAAAACGAAGAATGCTCCAAAAAAACAAGTCTCAAGTTCGGTGTGGTACTGTAAAGTACAATGCATCAAACCTGTGTAATCCCCGTCCGTAATCGGCCCCTAAAGCATGCACAGAGCAGCCAAGCGTTATGCTGGCTGCTCTGCGCATGCCACAAATGTCAACACTACAAAAAAAAAAAAAAAACCACAAACACGCGTGTTTCGGGAGGGGGCAAAGGTGCTCATTAGGAGCGTCCTTCACGACGTCCTTGCCCCCGCCCCACTTCACCCGAGTTTGCCACTGCTCCCCGCTTCCCCCCTGCTTCAAAACCAAATTCTAAATAAAAATAAAAAACTTTTAAGCCCAGATTTTAGAAACTTGTAATGCTGCCCCGGCACCCCTCCCTTCCTCTGTTTCCCAGCTCCGCCTCCCACCATTCTCCGCCCCCCTCAACAACAACAATCATTTCTAAAGCGCTACTAGGGTTACGCAGCGCTGTACAATTCAAACATAGAAGGACAGTCCCTGCTCAAAGAGCTTACAATCTAAAAGACAAGAGAACAAACTAAGGACAAGTGAACAATCTAGAGGACGAGTGAACAGTTAATCTGATAGGGTGGTTAGATTGGGGTATTTTATATTTCTCGAGCGGTTAGGCGCCGAAGGCAGCATTGAAGAGGTGAGTTTTAAGCAGAGATTTGAAGATGGGTAGGGAGGGGGCCTGGCGTATGGGTAAAGGAAGATTATTCCAGGCATAGGGTGAGGCAAGGCAGAATGAGCGGAGCCTGGAGTTGGCAGTAGTGGAGAAGGGTACTGAGAGAAGGGCTTTGTCCTGTGAGCGGAGGTTGCGGGCGAGAACATAGGGGGAGATGAGGGTGGAGAGGTAGTGAGAAGCCGCGGCCCGAGTGCATTTGTAGGTAAGGAGGAGGAGCTTGAATTGTATGCGATATCTGATCGGAAGCCAATGAAGTGATTTGAGGAGAGGGGTGGTGGGAGTATAACGGTTTTGGCGGAATATAAGACGTGCAGCAGCGTTCTGAACGGATTGAAGGGGGGATAGATGGCAGAGTGGGAGGCCGGTGAGGAGTAAGTTGCAGTAATCGAGGCGACAGGTAATGAGAGCGTGGACGAGAGTTCTGGTGGTATGCTCAGAGAGGAAAGGGCGAATTTTGCTGATATTGAGGAGGAAGAAGCGACAGGTCTTGGCAGTCTGTTGGATATGCGCAGAGAAGGAGAGGGAGGAGTCGAAGGTGACTCCGAGGTTGCGGGCAGATGGGACGGGGAGGATGAGGGTGTTATCAACAGAGAAAGAGAGTGGAGGAAAAGTGGTTTTAGGAGGAAAGACAAGGAGCTCGGTCTAGGACATGTTCAGCTTCAGGTGGCAGTTGGACATCCATGCCGCAATGTCGGATAAACAGGCCGATACCTTGGCCTGAGTCTCCGCAGTGATGTCAGGTGTGGAGAGGTATAGCTGGGTGTCATCAGCATAAAGATGATACTGAAAACCATGAGACGAGATCAGCGAGCCCAGGGAAGAGGTGTAGATTGAGAAGAGAAGGGGTCCAAGGACAGAACCCTGGGGAACTCCAACAGATAGTGGGATGGGAGTGGAGGAAGATCCATGGGAGGTGTACCCTGAAGGTTGCGGTGGGAGAGATAAGAAGAGAACCATGAGACGACAGGGCCTTGGAACCCAAAGAGGACAGCGTGGCAAGAAGTAAGTCATGACTGACAGTGTTCAAACGCGGCGGAAAGATCGAGGAGGATGAGGATGGAGTAGTGACCTCTGGATTTGGCCAGGAGCAGGTCATTGCAAACTTTAGAGAGTGCCATTTTCAGTCGAGTGCAGAGGGCGAAAACGGATTGAAGTGGATCGAGGATGGCGTGAGATGAGAGAAAATCAGGAAGGGTAAAAGAGAATGGGGCGGTAGTTGGAGGGGGCAGGTAGGGTCAAGTGAAGGTTTTTTTGAGGAGAGGTGTGACAACGGCGTGCTTGAAGGTGTCTGGGACAGTTGCGGTGGAGAGAGAGAGGTTGAGGATGCGACAGATGGCGGGGGTGACGGTTATGGGAGATGGTGTTGAGGAGGTTGGTGGGGATGGGTATCAGAGGAACAGGTGGTGCATTTCGAGGAGGAAAGAAGGCGGGAAGTTTCATCCTCGGTGATCTCAGGGAAGGAGGAGAAGAGACCTGGGTAGGTTGGATGGGGGAGAGGGTTAGAGGGTGAAGAGGAGGTGGTGGCTTGGTCGTGAACTCAAGGTTGATCTTTTGCACTTTGTCTGCGAAAATAGTCGGCCAGTGATTGAGGAGAGAGAGAGGGGGGGAGTAGGAGCGGGGGGCACTTTTAGGAGGGAGTTAAGGGTGGTGAAGAGACGACGAGGGTTGGAGCTGAGAGAATTGGTCAATTGGGTGTAATAGTCCGTTTTGCACAGAATAGGGAGGAGTGGAGGGAGGATAGCATGAATTTGTAGTGGAGGAAGTCTGAAAGGGTACGAGATTTCCTCAGAGGCGCTCAGCGGATCGAGTGCAGGAGCGAGGTGACGGATGCAAGGAGTCAGCAGGGCTGGGGGACTGGTGCGTTTTGTGGGACGGGAGATTGAAGGTGCGAGGGTATCCAATGCAGAGGAGAGAGCGCGTATTAAGCGGAGACCGCTTGTCGACAGTTGCGGATGGACGTGATGGAGGGGAGGAGATTAGAGATAGTAGATGATAAGGTGGAGGGGTCAATAGCCTGGAGGTTCCTGGAGGTTGCAGCGCAGCGCCTCTCACCTCTCTGTGAAGGCGCTGCACGGGCAAGAACAGCACAGCTGATGCCTCTTCAGTCTTCGCGTCTCTCCTTCGCTCCTGGGCCCACCCCCGTCTGACGTAAGTAACCCTTACGTCAGACGGGGGGCGGGCCCAGGAGCGAAGGAGAGACGGGAAGAGGCATCAGCTGTGCTGTTCTTCTTGCCCGTGCAGCGCCTTCACAGAGAGGTGAGAGGTGCTGCGCGGGCCCGTAGGAAGGGGGGGGGGGCCCGGTGGCATGGGTGGGAGCGGAGGCGACGATCTCAGGGGGGGCGGCTCTGGAAAACAGAGGAAGGGAGGGATGCCGGGGCAGCATTAAAGTTTCTAAAATCTGGGCTTAGAAGTTTATTTTTATTTGAATTTGGTTTGATGCAGGGGGGAAGCGGGGAGCAGTGGCAAACTCGGGTGAGGCGGGGCGGGGGCAAGGACGTCCGTGAAGGACGCTCTTGACAAGCGCCTTTGCCCCCTCCCTTTTTTTATTTTATTTTCTTTCCATTTGTTTTTATGCAGAGGGAAGCGGGGAGCCACGTTTTGTGTTTTTATTTGTTTTTTCAACATGCCAGCATGGAATTTAAGGTGCAGGGAGAAGCGGGGAGATGACAGATCAGGCCTTAACGACAGGTCTGAGCTCACGTTAAATTTCAGACGGTAAGTGATTCGTATAATCGTTGGTATTGGTTAGTGCATTGCAAATTGTTCACGTTTGAATTGGAAGTGACTCGTTTGCATTCCATTTTCATTAGCTGCTAGCGTCGTCGGACAATGCCCTTTAGTGCATGCGACAGTTCAAAATTTCATCGTTACAGGGTCGTTATAGGGTCATTGAAGTTTAGTGCATCTGGGCCTCAGTATCTCTGTGGAGCAGCCTGTGCTTTGTTTGCCATCCCTCACACCCCACCCCTAAAAAAGAAAACCATAAATCTGATCTAATATGAAAGCCCCCTAGATTCAATAGACCTGGTTTTCACTTAAATCAATGAGATGAGACATTATTTTATAAAGCTCTATTTATAAAGCTATATCATAGCCCAAATGGAAAAACAGTGAATGGTTGTGACTATCTCTGGGAAAAGGAGACTAAGTACACACCAGAACAAAATGTTAGGTTTTAATTCTGCTAGACTCAATTTGTAATACAACAGTCCAAACTCCATCTTTTTGTATGAAAAAATTTTGGTTAACATGCAAACTCTGCAGACAGCTATGAATTTATGACATGAAAATTTAGCCACTCCTTCCTACTTTCGTTCTTTTCCTATAGATGTTCACATTTATGTCTCCAAACTATAATAACTAGGAAGCAAACCAAGATGTTTAACTTACTCAGTGAACAATCAGTTTGTGGAATATATATATTTCCGAGTATGAAAAGATCATATGTAACTGGATATGGAAAGCGATTAGTGCAGATTCCTAAAGGAAAAGCCAACTATTTTCAAAGAACGCATCAAATTGCTATGGGTCATCCCTGAGAGGATAAAAACCAAACAAAAACTATCCCGGATCTATTCTATGGAATTCGTAAATACTTCCTAGAGATCCGGCTTGACTACTGTGGGAGACAGGATGCTGGGCTTGCTTGCTAGACCTTTGGTCTGATCTAGCATCGTACCTTTCATATTCTTAATTACTGAGGGAAGGGTTCCCATTTTTATTTATTTCTTTACAGAAGGCGATTACCAAGCACATTACTGCACAATTTTAAAAGTGTCAGAAAACAAAACAAAGCAAAATTACATTCATTCCACTTCCTTAATCAATCCTCTGATTTATTTTCTAGTCCTCTATATTGTCGTACGTGAAAAGGTTAAACCACCACTGAATGGAAGCTGCCAGACTTCCTACCAGCCTCCTTCCACACTCACAACCCGGGCAGAAAAAGCACTCTATGCTTCCTTCTTACCCAAAAACACTATACGGGCACCCACAAACATTGACACATTCACACTGAAGCCACCGACCCCTCTCCCTTCCCCATACTGCCAGCAGCTTCTTCTGGGGAACTGGGTTCAATTCCCACTGCAGCTCCTTGTGACTCTGGGCAAGTCACTTAACCCTCCATTGCCCCAGGTACAAAATAAGTACCTGAATATATGTAAACCGCTTTGAATGTAGTTGCAAAATACCACAGAAAAGCGGTATATCAAGTTTCATTCCCCTTTTCCCTCTGCAGCGAGGCCTGCAAAGTGCCGGCTTCCAGCACCAAGCTAGGCCCCAACATGAGAGCGGCCTACTAGCTTCTTACCGAACTCCCAGTGACCTCTCATTCACTCCCTCCCCGGTGCGGCCGCAACCGATAGTCTCACCTCTGGATGAAAGCTCACCTAAACTACCTTCCGCCACCCTGCATCCCGCCGCAGCAAACAGCACCAACGGCTCACCTCCGTCACGTGTCCAATGAAAGGAGGTACGCCGTGCGCGTCCGTCACAATCAATCATTAATCTATAACGTGCTTACCAAGCCCCTCCTTTCCTTCTTGCTCGCGGTTGGCTGATAGTGTAGGCAATGTGGACGTTTCCTCCTGGTCGAGCCACTCTATTGTAAGCAGCGGTGACAGTTAAACCTTCAAAAGCCCGCCCTGCCGGGCTGCCTTCGTGGAGCGCTTCGATTTGCTGACTAGTGTGGAGGAAGTAGTAGTGGCGATTGGCCAGTGTGATTAAGAGGACTTCTGTGTGGAGGGGCAACGTAGACTCAGGTCTCATAAACTCTGTACAATATAATCCAACCATAACCAAGTTGTAACAAATGTATTTCCATTATTCATATCTTATTGTAAGCCACACTGAGCCCGCAAAAAGGTGGGAAAATGTGGGATACAAATGCAATAAATAAATAAATAAGGTCTACTACGAGGCGAGACGTAGGAAGGGTTATTTTAAAGGGGCAGTGACGGTAAAGGAAAAAAATGCGTTAACACGTCAGGTCGTGACATTGACCAGATGACGTTTACTTTTGGGCTGGAAATGTTTATAGTATAGTGCTATTCTGAACTCGCACTATCACAAACGCTTTGACCGCGCATCACTTGAGCTCTCCAAGGAGTGGATGCTGTTGTGGCATTTACAGGAGAGCACAGATTTTAAACTTGCATTGTCTTTTTCTTATGGTTTTAAGTTTAAAGGTCTTCTTAGAACGCATTTTTAAACCTTTATTTATACAAACAGCAAGTTGGCCGACAGCCAAAATACAGGCAACAAAACAAAAACACAAAGCATGCCCACAGCACATGCAACAAACATGTACAGCTCCCCTGTTTGTGTCTGATCCAAAGGAAGCTCCCACCAGCCCTAAGGGTTCTTTTTTTAATTTTAAATTAAGATCCCTAAACACACATTCACTACACGCATAACCCATCCACCCAACTCCTCCACCAGAACAGAAGAAAACAGACAAACTGCAGGTAGTAATTATCACCAGCCCACCTCTTCAATGCTGCCTTCGGCACCTAACTCTTACCTTCAGGATATCCGGACTGCCCCCATCGTATCGTCTACTCACTTGTCCTTTAGATTGTAAGCTCTTTGAGCAGGGCCTATCCTTTTTATGTTAAATTGTACAGCACTGCGTAACCCTAGTAGTGAAACAGGTGGGAAATCAGGAGACGAAAGGCAGAATTTTGGTTCCAAACAAGGCAACTTTATTGCTAGCAAGTGAACAGTACCGAGTAGCCTCGGGACACTGTGTGTCATAAATCATCTGACGCTTACATTTATACTTCCCTAACTGGGCCTGCGCATTTTGGCCCCTTACACGTCATACCTGTCATGCGCAGTAAACATTATGTAGTTCTTACAGTACAAAATTGTAGTCCCCGTACGTACACACGTCATAACACTGAAATGATACTGGCAAGAAAAACGAAACTTAGCAGCTTATTCTGTACACACACAATGCTCCTTTTCTAGCACAGGAGATAAGGTGCGGCTCAGGAATGCAAGGGGGGTGTCAGCACCCTCCAAGGTCGCCTATTGCAGATGGCGTTGCTACGTGCAAGCTGGTCTTGTATAGGCCTTGCAAACTACTGTTACAAGCTATATATCTAATAGCCCTGCATTCTGTCTGTACATTAGTAAACAGCAAACTTGTCTTGTTAGTAAACAGTAAAACGGGATAAGGCACAAATGTCCAGTGCAGTAATAAGGTGTGGCCAAACAGCCAAAAGCGAGGTAGAGTGCATAAGTAAAAGTCCATCAGTAGGCACAAAACATGAGGTTGTCCTGTTGCTCATTAGTAGTCAGGTAGTACGCGGCGTTCCACTCCTTCATTCCCCCCTTTTGATACTTGAACATCCATTCTGGTGGAGAGTATCACCTCCATGAACCCTGAAACGGAAAGAAAGGACAAGGATAGTTAGCGAGGGGGCAACAAGCGAGACCTAAGGCCCTTGCGCACGCGTTGGTTGCCTTCGCCGGGGTTGAGACGGAGGGCCCCTAGTGGAATCCCCCCCCCTTTGTAGCCGGTCTTTTGCTGGCACAAGGGTGATGGGCCCATTGAGTGACTCAGGGGGTTCAAGTGCACATCAGCCACAAGGTGCTTCATCGTCAGCTTCATCCGACTGGGAATGGGGGAGTACTCTGGAGAGCCATAGTTGGGCAGCAGCACGGCGGTCAGCGAGTGCTTCCATGGTGAGCGGAGACACCTGAAAACTAAGGGAGAGACAAAGGTATTATTAGGCAAGACAGCAAGAACAGGCCACCCATGACGAGGAGGCCTTGCAGGCTCCCGGAGGTTGGGAGCCAGCTGGTGAGGGAGGAAGTCCAATCCCACTGCACTGTTCAAGTCTGGACGGGGACGGTGGGCTAGTTTGACCATCCGGTCAGTTATCTCCCTGATGACATGGCTCTGGTCATCAATCTGTAAGCAGCAATTAACTGAGGTTAACTTGCCACACACCCCGCCCTCCTGGGCTAAGAGTAGTCAAGAGCCAAGCGATTTGGTAGACGGCGGTAATGAGCTTAGTGTTTCTGTCGAGCTAGGATTTGAGGGCCAGGGCAGAATCGTTAGTAAGGATTTCGAGTACGGCCTGTAGGCGAATATGCGATTCAGCATGTAGATAGGGGGGCTGGTACCCGTATGTACCATCTTCGAGCCCATGTGGCCGGTCCATAGTAATGAATATGATGTCGTTCAGGCGGCCAATCGTTGTCCTTACAGTCTCCAATCTGGACTCTGGGCCTTGATGATTGGGAAAGACCGTTTTCGTCGGGTAGGGTTTATCAGGCCCCTTTTCCACGTATAGGGGATTCCCCAAGTTTCGCCGACTTGTATGGGCAGAAGGAAAAAAACTAGGTCGGACCGTGCCAAGAGGCAGGTACCCGTACCAGCGGGTCGGGAGTTGTTCATAGGCCCTGCGTCCGCAGATATAGTAGTAGCCCGCCGGGGCTACCCACTTGAGGGAGGCGTTCCCTCCGTATGTCCATGTCGTGGTCAAGGTGGGTTCTGTCCAGATAGGCTCCGGGGCGGGCAGGTTGTCCGTTTGCCACCAGGTCGTCCGGCTGCCATTATACTGAAGACCCCCGTACAATCAGAGTCTCCCACTGGTACAGAGTAACGCTTCGATGGCGCTCG
Organism: Microcaecilia unicolor; assembly: GCF_901765095.1. NCBI lineage: Eukaryota > Metazoa > Chordata > Amphibia > Gymnophiona > Siphonopidae > Microcaecilia > Microcaecilia unicolor. The sequence continues at coordinate 151,028,653 of NC_044038.1, read as the reverse complement.
ACTAGCGCAGAGGGTACCTATGATATTTGTTCTCAGGGCCCATTCGTACGGCTTCGGCCGTTGGGGAAAGGTAATGTTAGTGGTGTTGAGTTGCATCCCATGTGTGTTGTCGATCTCTCTCGCTTCCCAGGGCCATTGTTCACCCATGTCGGTGCCTCCACAGACGAAACAGTTGGCAATTCCGAGGGAGAGGGCGATGTTTTCAGCCAAATTGAGGAACATATTTCGGGCCTTCTGGGGAAATGGGGAATTTAGTCGTCGGTCTGCTCAGCACGAGCAATTTCATCAAATACGTCCTGGTAGCCGACAAACAGTAGTCTGGTAGTGCGTAGGAGGCTTCGTTTCGAGACTCTGATATATGGTAATATATGTCAACGGATCCATCCCTCCGCCGTCAATGCCGAGGCCACACGTTCCTCTCCAGGGCATGTCGTGTCCTCGGATGGGCCAGTCTAGGGACACATAGTTACCAGAACCTCGACGAAATTCGCCCAGGCCGGCGCATATCCGGCATATCCTCCTCCCGTATAAGCACATACTCGGTCCCAGCCCGAGGCTCGAGTGTCGCCGGCGCATGGGAGCCACACCCATGGGGAGCAGCATCTCATGTCTGGACTGAAGGGGCAGACATACTTGTGGTCCTTAACGTATGCCTCTCGCCAACTTTGGCTACCACACTTGCGAGACCAAGGGTGCTTGTCCATGGCGGCACAGACGTCGAAGGTGAGGGTTGCTACAGTTTGGATGCCACCGACAAGGATACGAGTAGAATTAATGTAATACAGAATGCCATCTCCCTCGACTCCCGGGAGGTCCGGGCCACATACGCAGGGAGTCCTACGCTGAGGGTGACATTGTAATATCTTGGTTTGGTAGGGCTGTGGCAGATAGTGAGATTTCCTTGGAGGCATCTGTGGAACTGTTGGAGGCCATTCGGAGTGATGAGGGCACAAGTCGGGAGAAACTGGCAATCGCCTTCCGGGGGCTGCGTCTGGTGAATGAGGGTAGTGACTAGGTGATATCCTCCCTCTATACGTGGCGCACGAGGCGCAAACATTCAGTGCAATTCAGGCTCAGGGTGGCAGGATGATAGCTCGGAACTGCACACAGGAGAAGGAAGATGGTCAGCATTATATAATGTGGTGGGAGGTATCCGAGCTTTTGCAGCAAGAAGATAATGAGGCCCACGATGAAGGCTGCGATAAAGAGAGAGGTCGTTAGGAGAACAAGGGAGGGCCCCTTCCATTTTGGCTTTAGGCAGTCAGATTCATCCCACTCTTTTACCCAGACCTCGTCTCCCACCCTGAACCTGTGCGTAGGATTGGTGAGGACCAAGGGAGCTACTCTTTCAGTGTACTGCTGGATGTCTTGCATTACCTGGTGTAAGGCTCTCATCTGTTTCACTAAGGAACTCTCACCCTGTATCTGCAAGGAGTCGGGAAAGGAGGGTAGTGGTGGTGGCCTAGCATACATCATCTCGTAGGGAGTAAGGCCGGTAGCCTTGGGGGTACACCTAAGATGCAGCAAGGCCAGTGGAAGCAGGTCGGGCCACTTGGCTTTTGCTTCTTGGCATAGCTTGGCTAGCTGGTTCTTCAGGGATCGGTTAGCCCTCTCCACTACTCCACTGCTTTGGGGTCTCCAGGCACAATGCAACTTCCAATCGAGACCCAGCCTTGTACTGAGTTGTTGTGTTACTTCACTAGCGAAGGCGGGGCCGTTGTCAGAGTTTATTTGCTTGGGGAGGCCGTATCTGGGTTAGGATTTGATGAAGCAGTAGGGAGGTGGACTTCTTTAGGCCATTTCCGTTCTAGTAGGCTGGGCTTCAATCCATCCGGTGTAGGTACACAACGGCGACGAGGATAGCTTTGTAGCCGCGCGTGCCGGGGGCATGTGTGTGAGTCAATCTGGCACACGTGGAAAGGGGCTGGGTGCCTCGGAGAACATGTCCTGCATAGGGCCGGGCCCCGTTCGAGGGTTGTTCCGGGCACAAGTCGCGCATCGGCTGGAAGCGTTTTGGTCCACAGGGATATTTGTTGATGTAGTAGGTCTTCTCAAGTAAGCGCCCCAGGCGTCCCTTCCCAGGTGGGTGCGGTCGTGAGCCTCCTTGGCCACCGTCCGGGCCAAAGCTTCGGGTATCCATATGCGCCCATCCTGTAGTATCCACCAGCCATTGCGTGACTGTAGACCCTCTTGTTGGGCCCATTCCGTTTCTTGGGGGGTGTAAATAGGGGTCTCCGTAGGGAGCTGGACGACGAGTACGGGGTCAGGAGGGTGAGAGGAGTAGGGGAGCTGACTTGCCCTTTTTGCAGCGTCGTCTGCCCGCTGATTTCCCCGGGCGATAGGGTCCGTTCTTCCAGTGTGGGCCCTGCAGTGCATCACAGCCACCTTCTTCGGCTTCCATACCGACTCGAGTAATTGGCAGATCTCAGCGGCATTTGCAAGTCCTTTCCCTTCAGCTGTCAGAAATCCCCTCTCCTTGTACAAGGCTCCGTGCACCTGGAGGGTGAGGAAAGCGTATTTGGAGTCGGTGTAAATGTTGACAACTTTTCCTTCAGCCCACAGGAGGGCTCTGGTGAGGGCGATTAGCTCCGCTTTCTGGGCTGATGTTCCGGGTGTCAGAGCCATAGCCTCGATCACATGGTCCTCAGATACCACCGCATAGCCAGCTCTTCGAATTCCCTCTATCACCTGGCTGCTTCCATCGGTAAAAAGGGTGATGCCCCCTTGCCAGGGTTGATCCTTCAGGTCAGGTCTGCTCGAGTGCACAGTGGCCATTACCTCTTCACAGTCGTGGAGTGGTGGTTCAGGGGCCGGAAGGAGGGTGGCAGGATTGAGGTTGGTCGTGTCCAGGATCCGCACTTCCGGATTTTCGCACAGGAGGGCTTGGTATTTGACCAATCGGGAGTTGGTCATCCATCTGGGTCCGTGGCTCTCGAGTAAGCCGCGGATGGTGTGGGGTGTGGTCACAAAAAGTGTTTGGCCGAATGTGAGTTTATTGGCCTCGTGTATCAGGAGACAAGCAGCCGCAATGCTTCGTAGGCAGCCCGGCCATCCTCGTGCCACGTTGTCCATGCTCTTGGAGAGGTATGCTACAGGGCGTTGCCAGGTACCGACCAGTTGGGTGAGGACTCCAAGTGCCAGTCCCTTCTTTTCGTCGACGAACAAGTGGAACGGCTTAGTCACATCTGGCAGTCCGAGCGCTGGTGGGGCTACAAGGGCCTCCTTGAGGTCCTTAAGGGCTTTCAGTTCGTTTTTCTCCCACTGGAGATCCTGGCCCTCGAGTTCAGGTCCTTTTAGCTTGGCGTACAGATCATGGGTCAGAACAGCGAAGTTGATGATCCATATCCGGCAGTATCCAGCGGCTCCGAGGAATGCCCGTAATTCCTTCTTGTTTGCAGGAGTGGGTTGGTTGCGAATAGCTTGGGTTCGGGGGATACCGAGCCTTCGGGTTCCTTCTCGGAGGCGAAACCCCAGATACTCGACTTCGATCTCGCATATCTGCGCCTTCTTGCGACTGGCCCGGTACCCCTGGGCTTCCAGGGTCTTCAAGAGGTAGAGTGTAGCTTCAGCACATTCGGTGTACGTTTCACGGGCCACCAACAGGTCATCCACGTATTGGACGACCGGCCCATACTCGTCCTGATACGTCTTCAGGTCCTGGGCGAGTTGGTCGCCGAAGAGGGTAGGCGAGTTCTTGAACCCCTGGGGAAGACGGGTCCATGTATATTGCTGCTTGGTTCCCGTCTGCAAGTCTTCCCACGTGAAGGCAAACAACTTTTGGCTGTCGACAGCAAGAGGGATGGAGAAGAAGGCGTCCTTCAAATCAATGACACTGTACCACTTGGTCTGAGATGGCACTTGGGCTAGGATGGAGTATGGATTTGGTACGAGGGCAACTATGTCGGCTACCTGGTTGTTGACTTTCCTCAGGTCCTGGACGGGTCTGTACTCGGATGTTCCTGGTTTCTTAACGGGCAACAATGGGGTGTTCCATGCGGATCTGATTGGTTTAAGGACTCCCTGTTGAAGGAGTTTCTGTAGATGTGTGTGCATACTATGCCGGGCTGCATAGGGGATGTGGTATTGTCCTTGGTTGACAACTTGAGCATTTGGTTTGAGCTCAATCCAGATGGGGATAGCGTTAACGGCCAGTCCGCCGGGGTTCAATTCTGCCCATACATCAGGCACTTCATCCATTATGGCTCGCCTCTGCTGGGCGAAAGGGGTGTTCTGGTCGTAACGGCAGTCGCCGGGTCCTACAGTTGGGGGAACGTGTAGTCTCCATTCTTCTCTTACTGGACAGATAAGTGTCACTGGCCGATCTTCAAAGCGAGCTTCCACTTCACCCGTAGTCTTGAACTTCAAGGTGGCCTGGAGCTTACAGAGTAGGTCTCGACCAATCAAGGGGACCGGGCATCCAGGGATGTGTATGAACTGATGGGACACCATCGTCCCTCCGATCTGGACTTGGCGCTCTTTGAGGAGGGGGGCCGCAAGGGATTTCCCGGAGGCTCCCACAATTGGTATAGTTTCTTTCGTGGCTGGGGCTATGGCAGTGGTGATAACAGATCGCTGGGCCCCCGTGTCTAGTAAGGCCTTCATAGATTCTGTCCCCACCCGAATTTCCACCAGAGGGTCAGTGGGGACTCTGCCCTCCCGGTTTCTTCATGCTGTGCCGTCTCGGGTAGCGTCCACAGCCATCTGCCATTCCCTCCGGTCATCCCGTCCTCTCTCTCTTCGGCCCCTTCCACGGCCTCGCCTAGGGGCCCCCGTGCGGTCGCCGGTCTCCTCCTCTCTCTGCCGGTCCCATGATTCCTCTTCTCTCGGGTTGTCCCGTATCTCCTCTGGACAATCAGCCCACCAGTGTCCTTCTTGTCGGCAATTTGCACACTGGTTACGCCCTATGGGGGACCGCGTTCCTCTTGTTCTCCTGCCCCTCCCCTTTGGTCTAGACCTCATTCGTTCTTCCAGCACCGTGGCCAACACATCTGCCTTCTCCCGCATCCGTCTGGTCGATTCCTTCCGGGCCTCCACCTTCTCCTCCTGGTCGCGATATCCGAATACGCGATCAGCTATAGCTTTCAGTTGGCTTAGGCTCATCCCTTCGAACCCCTCCGTTCTCTGTAGCTTTCTTCGTATATCCGGTGCTGACTGGCTAACAAAACTCATAACCACGGTTGGGAGGTTCTTGGGGTCTTCGGGATTTATCGGGCTGTGCCTTCTGAATGCTTCCATAAGTCGTTCAAGGAAGTCCCCTGGACTCTCGTCCTTTTGTTGGACTACACTGTGGATTTTTCCCATGTTGGTAACCTTCTGCTTCCCCTTCTTTAAGGCGGCCAGGTACGCCTGCTGGTATCGGCGGATAAAGGTTTGGCCTTCGGCGGTTCGGTAGTCCCACGTAGGGGCAGCGATGGGCGCCTCCGTTTCTATTAGGTTCTGTAAATTGGCATGGGCCGGATTCGCATCCCGGATGGCTTGCTCCATATTTTGTTGTAAAAGGCGGCGTTCTTCAGAGGTCAGGATGTGGGCGCTCAACTGCCTAAGGTCTGCCCAAGTTGGATTATAGCTGTATATAATGCCTTCCACCAGCTCTATCAGCTGCTCGGGTTTCTGGTCGTAGGACGGCCCATGGAATTTCCAGTTATACAAATCGGCACTTGAGAAGGGAACATGGCTATAAACTGTTGATTCGATGGGCTGGCCCCCCCCTTCCGCCGGGTTAGGGGTATAGGTGGTGGACTGTCGAACTGGGAATAAGTGGGAGGTTCCCCCTTTTCGGTTGGACGGAAGGGCCTGGGCCTGTTGCGGACTCGATTGGGGGAACCGAGTAATGTTCTTCACAACCCGTTTACTCTTCCGTGTGGTTGCGAGGCCAGGTGACTCAGGTGAGGCTGGGCGGGACGTCTCCCCGGCATCCGACTCTGACCCGGAAGTCTCGGCGTCAGCGGGGCCTTCTGCTAGGCCCGTAAGGTCAGGGTACATAGGAGCATAGGGCGGCGGCGCAATGTCGTCTTCGTATGCCTCCGCCGTAGCAAGTATCGGGGCTTTTGGAGGCTTCTTCTCGGCCGAACCCTGAACTTTCCCTGCGGTTTTCTTTGGGGGTTTTTTCCTAGAAAGTGTGGTGGTGGTACTGGGCGTAGTTCCTGCCTTGACTCTGGTAGCAGGGGGCGTGGTCTCAGTGGCTTCAGTGCTAGGGGCGGTAGGCCGTATGGGGGCGGTCCCTGCGGCCTTCGGGACGGCAGCGGTTGCCGAGCTTTGGAGAGCGAAGGCATGGGTCGGCAGGGTTCTAAGTTTGGTTTTCCGGCCTTTTCTCTGCTTTACCAACATAAGGGCGGCCTTTTCTACCTTCCGTTGGGCCCAAGCCGGCGGATCCCGGACTACATCCAACCACGCTTCTATGTATGGAATGTCCTCGGGACAGCCTGGGTTTCCCTCAATTATAACAATATTCATGACCGCCGCCACTTTTTCATACTCGAATGACCCTTCCGGGGGCCATCCAGCAATTCCTAGCCCTGGCCACATAAATTGACATCTCTGTATCATCCCGGCCCTGCTACATTTATCTAGGTCGAACACTTCGCTAAAGTGTTCCGTCATTAAATCTAACGGTGAGGACCCACCCCCGCCCATCCTAACCTGAGTGCCAAAGGACAGGTGACGGACAAAAGGGGGAAAGGGGAGGTGGAGGAGTAAGGGGTCTCGTTCCACCAGACACAGAAGGGTCAACACTCGGCCTGACCAGGACGCGGTCGCCCGGCCTGGAACTGCAAGCCCATTCACACACTTTCATACGCCACAAGAAACCCTCCCGTTCGCCGCTCGGTTTCGTCGTCGGAGCCTAGTGAGTTTCGGGACCTAGTCGGATACCAATAGTCCGTATTAGTCACTGGCTAAAAGAGGGTGATCACGCCTCTTCTTCGGTCCTTACTGGGCCGGTCACTACGTAGAGTATACTCGCCTGTCCGCCGGGGTCGCAGGCTGCGCCGTCGTACGCTTCTCTCTGAAATGGAAAAAGGTGCCTTGTCGGAACCACACAGCCCCCTCGGCAGTCAGGCGGAGTGGATCGGCCCTCCTCCGGGAGATGGACGCTGAAATCAGCGGTGGCCACTCACCACCTTCTCAGGTGGGGGTCGATGACCCGATCCGACCGCAGTGGGGGAGGGGAAGAATATAATCCGATTCCCCTTTCTACTTCTGTCCCATCTGGGTCGCCAATGAAACAGGTGGGAAATCAGGAGACGAAAGGCAAATTTTGGTTCCAAACAAGGCAACTTTATTGCTAGCAAGTGAACAGTACCGAGTAGCCTCGGGACACTGTGTGTCATAAATCATCTGACGCTTACATTTATACTTCCCTACTGGGCCTGCGCATTTGGCCCCTTACACGTCATACCTGTCATGCGCAGTAAACATTTGTAGTTCTTACAGTACAAAATTGTAGTCCCAGTACGTACACACGTCATAACACTGAAATGATACTGGCAAGAAAAACGAAACTTAGCAGCTTATTCTGTACACACACAATGCTCCTTTCTAGCACAGGAGATAAGGTGCGGCTCAGGAATGCAAGGGGGGTGTCAGCACCCTCCAAGGTCGCCTATTCAGATGGCGTTGCTACGTGCAAGCTGGTCTTGTATAGGCCTTGCAAACTACTGTTACAAGCTATATATCTAATAGCCCTGCATTCTGTCTGTACATTAGTAAACAGCAAACTTGTCTTGTTAGTAAACAGTAAAACTGGATAAGGCACAAATGTCCAGTGCAGTAATAAGGTGTGGCCAAACAGCCAAAAGCAGAGGTAGAGTGCATAAGTAAAAGTCCATCAGTAGGCACAAAACATGAGGTTGTCCTGTTGCTCATTAGTATTCAGGTAGTACCGGCGTTCCACTCCTTCAGTAGCGCTTTAGAAATGTTAAGTAGTAGTAGTAGTAGTAGGTAGACCCCTTTATCGGCAAAGTTAAAGTATCAGGAGGGAGGATCAACAGAAAAAGAGTAATCTGGAGGTGTAAGTTTCAACAACTGGGTCCAAAGTCTTTTCTGAGAGAGGGCATCACTCACACGGCATACCAGGTCAAATGCCAAAGTTCAAATTGAGCCACCTGGGTCCAACAAGTAGTACATATTTGGGGCATTTGCTTAAAACTTTGACTGGATGGACCATACAGTCTTTATCTGCCATCATCTACCTTGTTACTATGGTCTTAATTTGTTTATCCAGACCTTACATACACATGGCATTGCTTTTTAAAACCAGTGGTTCCCAAACCTGGGCTGGAATGCCTTATTCAAAGTGGTAGCCTTACCAAAACTTCTGTACCTCCTGCATATGATCCCCTTTTGGATAATGCTTAAAGATGAGCACTGGTCTTGGAGCATTCTTAGACAATTTCTCTGGAGGGTTGGGTGACTTGTATTAGTCTTAGCAAATTGTATTTGATCCAGGAGCAAGGGAAGTTGTGGGCTCCAGATCCCCGCCTGTATAATGTGTCAGCGCTAATGCATTGGGTGCATGAACTCTATAGTAAAGCGCCAACATTTTTTCCAGAGGATGCATTGGGTGCATGAACTCTATAGTAAAGCGCCAACATTTGTTTCAGAAGATATTTCAGTGGTGTTGGCTGGGGATCTGGAACAGATGTAGTAGGGTAGTTTTTCAGAGTGAGGACACTTTACACAGTGGTGGGACAGTTGCAGTAGGTAGTTTTGGGGTAGCTTTTGGGGATGGGTAAATTAAAGGGTTGGTAGGGCATTGGGAAGGTAGATTTTGAGGGTGGTGCAGTGTAGAGTGGTGTAACAGTTGAGGGGTATTGATTGGGGGTGGAGGCAGTTGGGAGTATTTTGGGGGGGGATAAGGACAGTACATAGGGTGGTATGGCAGTTGCACAGGTAATTTTGGGAAGTGGGGCAATTTGCAGATGGCAAATGTTAGTTTTCGGGAGTGTGGCAGTTTACAGGGTGGATAAGTTAGTATCCTTAGCTATCCCTTATTCCCTGATATGCTTACTATGCTCTGTAAGTGATTACCATTTGGTACTTCCAGGACCAAAACTTGCTCAGCTTGAATTCACCTGTCATTTCTTCACTACCCATTCCTTATGGAATTCTCTCCGTATCTCTATCAGGACTGAGCCATCATACAAAAACTTTAAAGTTGCAATAAAAACCTGTCTCTTCAACCAAGTTTATACCACTCTCACCTGATAACCAACCTATTTACATGGTTGTCACCGATCTCCTACTACCCTACTCCCTCTTTTCTTTCCCTCTCCAAATTACCACCCCACCTTATCCTTAACCCTTGTTTAATTAGTTTGAGTGTTGTCTACCTTTCCTGTCAAACATTTGAGTTCCTTTCCTACATTGCTCATCCTATATAATAAAAAGCACCTCCAATGTTCTAAAGCTGAGAAAGTAAAGCCTTGAAGCATTTGTGCTCCTGCTGTATCCATCTCCTGAATTGACATAACATACTTCCGTGTACGTCACACACAGCACTGACCAACTGCACGCTACCAGCACGAGGCCCCGCCCCTGCTGCACTCGCCGCCACGCAGGCAGCAGCGAAGTAGAAGGTGGTAGGCAGGTTTCAGCGACATCACGGCTTTGTACAGCAGGAATACTGGGAATTGTGGGTTGTGAGCGCAGGGGTCGCTGGCGTCCCTGTGCAGTTCTTTATAACCTCACTGGTGCTACCTGCGCGGGAGCGGGATGCTTTCGGCGACCGCAGGTAAGGAATGAGGTCCCGACGGCAGCCTGTCAGTACTTCGGTCTTTCTAGGGAGTAGAGGCCAGGGTACCTACCATATGACTCGCGCGTGGAAATAGGGCCTTTGCAGTGCAATGCTTGCACACTTTTATGCTGCTATTAGCATCTGATGTCAGACTTCTCTTACAGTATAAAAGTTATGGGTGTAGTGGCCAGCCTTTGTAATTGCACGAGTGTTGTGTGTCTCAAAAGCTGTGGGGTGATCCTGTGTGTACGGGGATCCGAGGCTGCTCCAGTCGCACACACTTTCATTCTCACACACACACACACTCTCTCTCTCTCACAGCCACACTCGCACCCAGTTTCACTCTCTCTCTGTCACACACACACACTCGCACATTCACTCTCTCTCACACAGTCACTCTCACACACACTCTCTCAAACATACACACTCCAAGGAAAACCTTGCTAGCGCCCGTTTCATTTGTGTCAGAAACGGGCCTTTTTTTACTCGTTCTTTTATAGTAACATAGTAAATGACATCAGATAAAGACCTGTACGGTCCATCCAGTCTGCCCCACAAGATAAACTCATTTTACATGGTATGTGATACTTTATACGTATACCCGAGTTTGATTTGTCCTTGCCATTCTCAGGGCACAGACTGTAGAAGTCTGCCCAGCAATGTTCTTGTACTAAACGTGCTAAAGCTAACGTCGAAGCCCCTTAAAATTTACACTCAAACCCATCCTTATCTATTCAGTCACGATCAGGGCGTAGACCGTAGAAGTCTGCCCAGCACCGGTTTTGCTTCCCAATTACCGGTGTCACCACCCATGCTCCTCTAAGATTCCATGGATCCATTCCTTCTAAACAGGATTCCTTTGTGTTTATCCCATGCATGATTGAATTACATTACCGTTTTCATGTCCATCACCTCCCATGGGAGGGCATTCCATATATCCACCACCTGACATTACTCCTGAGTATTATTTTATGTACACCGCTCAGATCGGCCACTTGGTTTGAGCAGTATATTAAATGTTAATAATAAATAAATAGGAATACTTTGTTGGAAACAGGATGCTGGGCTTGATGGACCTTTGGTCTGTCCCAGTATGGCAATACTTATGTACTTACGAGGTGGGGCAGTTTACAGGGTGGTGGGGCAGTTGTGGGGGGGGGGGGGGTTTGGAGGATGGGATAGTTTGTTAGATTGTGGGGCAGTTGCAAGGGTCGTTCTTGAGGGTTGGGGCAATTTGTGGGGTGGAAGGGCAGTTGAAAGTAGTTATTGTAGTGGGGAAGTTTTACAGGGGATCATTTTAGGAGTTGGGGCTGTATGTGGGGTAGTGGTAGTAGTAGTAGTGGAGCAGTTGGAGATAGTGTTTGTGGATGAGGAGTTTGCAGGGTGGTAGGGCAGTTGTAATGGGTATTTTGTGAAGGTAGGGACACTTATGGGGTAGAGGGACAGTTGCCAAGAATAGTTTTTGCAGGTGGGGTAGTTTGTGGAGTGGTGGTACAGTTGCAAGGTGGTGAGTCAATTCTGGGGATGGTTGTTTTGGGGAGTAGGAGCATTAGTTGGTTGGCGGGGCAGTTGTGGGGTGTCGATTTAGGGTTGGGGCAGTTTTGGGGGGGTTGGGAGAGTAGAGAACGGATAGAGACAGTCTGAAAGGAGAAATTCTATAACTGCTATGTTTCATCATATGCAGGTTTCTAGACTACAGAAGCTGGAATTCTTCCATATAAATATTTTATCACATTTTTTGAGGAGGCTTATTTCTCTAGAACCCAATCTGGCCCATTTTTTAATTAATTGTGTCTTTTTTTCCCAGTTCATCTCATTCCATTTTCAGAGTTGTTTTGCTCCCAGAGAGTTTTTAACTCCTTTCGAACTTCTTTTGCATTGGAAAGAATAAAAAAACAAAACCTGAAACCTGAACATTTTCAGAAAAATCCCAAAACGAGCCAATTTATTTTTGGACAATGCACATCCCTAGTGCATTGGGCGCTGCAGTCAGAACTTTGCATCCCTGCTAGGAGTGCTACCCCAGCCCCGTTCCAGCTGCAAAAGGCTATTCTCATAAGGGATGCATAGTGATTACAGCCAGGGCAAGCCCTATGCATTGAGTGGTGTGGTGTTCTTTGCACACAGCCCTGCTCTGCACTGTGATCCTGGTGCTTGTAACTTCCTCCTGCAGAGTGCGTAGGCTCTGTCTTCTGTGTAATTCAGCTGTTTGAAGCATGTGACTCTCTGAAGCAGTACTTAGCACACACAGAGATCAAACAGCCCATTGAACTACATGGGTGTAACATATTGAAACACTCCCAGGTGGGCTAAACCGTCTCAACAACTTGCTTTATTTTCCAGCACAGCAACAACAGGAAATGATGTATTCCACCCAGGTATACCCTCCTTGAGAGATCTTAGAAACACATACACAGCTAGCATGACCTGTCAATCTCCCTCTCTTTAATTAGAACTACATAATGGGCTAGTCCTCCTTATGACTCAGCCAAAAACATGTTCTGGTAGGTAAGTGATCTGCGGCTGTTCAATGGCTGGCTGCAACCATGTATTAGAAAATGCAAAGCTTCTGTGTGACATGCGCTGTTGGGTGAAGTATTCTTTTGTAGTGTGTAAGTGTTTTATGGTATTTGTTTGGTAATAACCAAAGGTGACCCTACTTGGTAACACAATCCAGACCTTTCACCACAATTGGGGCTCAACTCAGTTGAATATACCTGGACATTCGTCTCCACTGACCCATCTTCCATCTTCACCAGAACAGGTGATAATGGGAGGTTGTTTGAACGCCACAAAAATAAGGAGTTTATTACTGCTGTTTCTACCAGCTACAATAATTTTTTATGCTGGTTTAGTGAGTTTCAATTTTACTTCATGATATATATCTACATATTGGAAGCTTTCAATAAATTAAAATGTCAAATTTTAAAAACTCCACACATAGGCAGTCATAAGCATTTGCTGTGGTTTTTATATAGTAATATCTTTATTGTCGTTATAAAAAAAACCATAAAGGCATATAGAGCAGCACTGAAATCCACAATACAGCATTGTAAATAACAAAGCAAGTTCTGGAGCACTGGCAAAAAATTTTGAATATAACCCTCCCCTCCCTTAAGAACATACAAATATAGTGGGTCATACCAATGGTCCATCTAGCCCAGTATCCTGTTTCCAACAATGGCCATGCCAGGTCACAAGTACCTGACAGAATCCCAAATAGTGCAAGATTCCATGCTACCAATCCCAGGGGAAGCAGTAGCTTCCCCATGTCTGTATCAATAGCAGACTATGGACTTTTCCTCCAGGAACTTGTCCAAACCTTTTTTAAACCCAGATATGCTAACTGCTGTTACTACATGCTCCAGCAAAGAATTCCACAGCTTAACTATCCATTGAGTGAAAAAAATATTTCCTCCTACTTGTTTTTAAAGTATATCCAAGTAACTTCCTTGAGTGTACCCCCTAGTCTTTGTACTTTTGGGGAACAAAGTACAAAGAAAAAAATGATTCACTTCTACTCATTCTAACCACTCAGGAATTTGTAGAACTCAATCATATCTCCCCTCATCCATCTCTTCACAGACTCCTCAAAAACTCCCCAACTCCCGTTACATCCCCCCTCCTAAAAGAATGAATGCAAAATAAAGGTTGAATAAAACAACATAAATCTCACAAGTTTGCTATTGTTTTCAATAGCATCTATGAATGTTTTAGGTCATTCAAAATGGTGGCACGCTCTGCCTACTGACTTCAGACTACAGAATAGGCTAGATAGGCTCATGCTGTCTCTTATTAAACTTCCTTGGTCCAGGCAGGATAAAACTCAAGTACAGCTAAACCAAAGAGGACAAGAGCAGTCCTCTAGCGTATGTCTTCACCACATATGGGTAAGCAGCAGAAGCTTGAAACCTTAATCCTAGAGGCCAGGCCTGGTGTTGATTTATCTTGACCACAAAGACTAGTGCACACTCAGCCTTATTTTCGAAAGTGATGGGCGCCCAGATTTTGACCTAAATCGGGAGATAGGCGCCCATCTCGCAAAGGTGCCCAAATCGGTATAATCGAAAGCCGATTTTGGGCGTCTTCAACTGCAATCTGTCACGGAAATGGGGCAAAGTTGATGGGGGCGTGTCGGAGGCATGGTGAAGGCAGGACTGGGGTGTTTTTATCGGCCGAGGAGAGATGGGCGCCTTTGGCTGATAATCGAAAAAAGAAAGGCGTTTTTAGCGCAAATTTGGGTAATTTTTTGGACCCTTTTTTTCACGAACAAGTCCCAAAAAAGTGTCCTAAATGACCACATGACCACTGGAGGGAATCGGGGATGATCACCCCTGACTCCCCCAGTGGTCACTAACCCCCTACCACCATAAAAAAAAACAACTTTAAGAACTTTTTTTCCCAGCCTGTATGCCAGCCTCAAATGCCATACCCAGCTCCATCACAGCAGTATGCAGGTCGCTGGAGCAGTTGTTAGTGGGTGCAGTGGACTTCACCCAGGTGGACCCAGGCCCATCCCCTCCCTACCTGTTACACTTGTGGTGGTAATTGGGAGCCCTCCAAACCGTCCCAAAACCCACTGTACCCACATGTAGGTGCCCCCCTTCAGCCATAAGGACTATGGTAATGATGTAGAGTTGTGGGCAGTGGGTTTTGGGGGGGGGGGGATTTGAGGGGCTCAGGACCCAAAGGAAGGGAGCTATGGACTTCAGAGGTAGTTAACTTTTTTTTTAATTGTTACAAGTGCCCCCTAGGGTGCCCGGTTGGTGTCCTGGCATGTGAGGGGGACCAGTGCACTATGAATCCTGGCCCCTCCCATGACCCAATGCCTTGGATTTGTTCTTTTGAGCTTGGCGCCTTCGGTTTCCATTATCGGTAAAAAACGAAACCACCCAGCTCAAATCCGCACAAATCCGATGCATTTGCCGGGCACAAACCGTATTATCGAAAAAAAAAAGATGGACGCCCATTTTTTTCAAAAATACGGTCTGGCCCACCCCTTCATGTACCCATTCTCAGACATAGACGCCCATGGAGATGGGCATTCGCGTTCGATTATGCCCCTCACTATGGCCCTGCCAGGAACAGTTATTATCCTAAACAATAGCTGAAAAGTTCACAGTCCAAAGTAAAATACCAACCACAAGTGGACAAAACAAATCCACACTTTTAACAGTGTGAATTTGTCCTTCCAGGAACAGGCCACAGCGAGATTATACTTGAATCCAAAAGACTGTTTTAATTCTTATTTCATCATGCCCGTGAAAAGAACAGGCTGTAACCTTTTTGTGAATATTAATAAGGTATTTTTGTGTGATATGGGAGTTGTTTGAACAAAGTTACTGGATATAACTCAAAGAAGCGAAGAGCGAAATGCAATTAGCAAAAACACAAGTGGAAGAAAAAATGGCTAAAGATGTTGAGAGGTGAGAAGACTTTTTTTCAGATATGCTGGAGAAAGGAAGAAGGATAGAAATGGAATTGTAATACTGAAAGCTGCCAACTGCTGCTATGTGGAGAGTGATGAAAAAAAAAGCAGACTTGCTAAACAAATATTTCTGTTCTATGTTCACAGAGGAAAATCCTGGAGAAGGATCACAGTTGGCTGCTAAAAGTATATATGGGAATGGAGTAGATATTATACTGTTCAGAGAAGAAAGTGTATATGAACAACTTGAAAAGCTGAAGGGAAAGGGAAAGGTGGGGATGGGATTTGATATATCGCATTTCTGTGGTTACAATTAAAGTGGTTTTGGGACCTGAATATGTATATCATAGAGAAAAGGAGGGAAAGAGGTGATATGACACAAGTTTAAATACTTGAAAGATATTAATATGCAAACAAACATTTTCCAGAGAAGGGTAATTGGTAGAACTTGAGGACATGAATTGAGGTTACAGGGTTTGGGGGGGGGGGGGGGGGTTGACTTAGAAGCAGTGCTTTTTTTGTAGAAAAAAAGGTGCCGGTACTCATTATGGGCGGGGTCACCACATATGGCTCCACCCCTATGATAGCCACACCCACATTAACCACACCCCCTATACCAGCCATGGCGCATATAAACAGACATCATTGAAAATATTATAGTACTATAGGAGAAAAAAATAACGTGATTTTTTTTCATGATAAATAATCTCTGTAAGCTCTTACAGCTCCAGTATACCCAGTGCAAAATAAGACAGCCAATGTAAATTCTCAAATTGGACATATTACAAACACTAAAATGAAAATAAAATGAATTTTTTCTACCTTTGTTGTCTGGTGATTGTTTTTCTTTCCATATTGGTCCCAGTCTGTGATTCTGCTTTCCTTTGTTTTCGCTTAACTCTTCTGTGCCATTTGTCATTTTTGTCTCCTTTTCTTTGCTTTCTTCAATATTTTCAGGCTCTCTCTCTGTCCAGATTTAATTCATTCTTACTATCCATTCTTTAATTTCCTTCATCTACCTGTGGCTTTTAATCTTTTCCTCACCCTTGTTCTCCCCATGCCCCTTCCTCTTATTCTCCAGTCTCTCTCTATTCCCCTTTTCCATCCAGCAGCTCTGCTTTCTCTCCCCATCCTTCCAGTGTCTCCCCTATTTCTTTCTGCATTCTTCCATCCAGCATCTTCCCTCTTTCTCTCCCCATCCTTCCGTTTTCCCTCTCTCTCTCCCCATCCTTCCATCTGTTTTTCCCCCTCTCTCCCCCTTCCTTCCATCTGTTTTTCCCCCTCTCTCTCCCCATCCTTCCATCTGTTTTCCCTCTCTCTCCCCATCCTTCCATCTGTTTTTCCCTCTCTCCCCAATCCTTCCATCTGTGTTTTCCCTCTTTCTCCCCATCCTTCCATCTGTTTTTCCCCCTCTCCCCATCCTTCCATCTGTTTCCCTCTCTCCCCAATCCTTCCCTCTGTTTTTCTTCCCTCTCTCCCCAATACTTCCATCTGTTTTTCACTCTCTCTCCCAATCCTTCCCTCTGTTGGTTTCCCTCTCTCTCCCCAATCCTTCCCTCTGTTGGTTTCCCTCTCTCCCCAATCCTTCCCTCTGTTGGTTTCCCTCTTTCTCTCTCTCCCCAATCCTTCCCTCTGTTGGTTTCCCTCTTTCCCTCTCTCCCCAATCCTTCCCTCTGTTGGTTTCCCTCTCTCCCCAATCCTTCCCTCTGTTGGTTTCACTCTTTCCCTCTCTCCCCAATTCTTCCCTCTGTTGGTTTCCCTCTTTCTCTCTCTCCCCAATCCTTCTCTCTGTTGGTTCCCTCTTTCCCTCTCTCCTCAATCCTTCCCTCTGTTGGTTTCCCTCTCTCCCCAATCCTTCCCTCTGTTGGTTTCCCTCTTTCCCTCTCTCCCCAATCCTTCCCTCTGTTGGTTTCCCTCTTTCCTCTCTCTCCCCAATCCTTCCCTCTGTTGGTTTCCCTCTTTCCCTCTCTCCCCAATCCTTCCCTCTGTTGGTTTCCCTCTTTCCCTCTCTCACCCAATCCTTCCCTCTGTTGGTTTTCCCCTCTTTCTCTCCCCAATCCTTCCCCCCCCCCCCCCCCGCGCGACACTCCGGGCGAGTCCTGCACTTAGTTTTATTTTTTAAGGCTCAGAACGTGCGAACGATGCAGCCAGCAGCGATTGAAAGAGGCTGTCTGGTCTGGCGTCTGCGTCGGAGCTTCCCTCACCCTCTGCGAGTCCCGCCTTCGTTGTTACAACTTCCTGTTTCGCTGGACTCGCAGAGGGTGAGGGAAGCTCCGACGCAGACGCCAGCCCAAACAGCCTCTTTCAATCGCTGCCGGCTGCATCGTTCGTGCGTTCTGAGTCTTAAAAAAAAAAACTAAGTGCAGGACTTGCCCGGAGTGTCGCGGGGGGCGGGGCGGGCAAAAAGGTGCCGGTACGCCGTACCGTTGCGTATCGGCACAAAAAAAGCACTGCTTAGAAGTAATATTAGGAAGTACTTTTTCACAGAGAGGGTAGTGGATGCCTGGAATGCCCTCCCAGGGGAAGTGGTAGAGACGAAAATGTTAACGGAATTCAATAATGCGTGGGATAAGCACAAAGGATTCCTAAATAGAGAATGAACTCAAAACAACTTAGCTATGCTTAGGGGACAATCCAGCAGTTGGGAAGTAAAGCTAGTGCAAGGCAGACTTCTATGGTTTGTGTCCCAATTATGGATAGACCTGATTGGGCTGGAGCGGGCTTCAACGACAACTCCAGTAGTTGAAAATTAAGCCAGTGCCGGGCAGACTTCTACAGCCTATGCCTTGAAAATGGCAAGGACAGCTACAAACTAAGTATGCATATGTTAGCCAGACTGAATGGACAATAGTCTTTATCAGTGTGTTTTTTTCTAGCCAAAAAGGTGCCGGTACTCAAATGCCAGGCCCCCCTTCAGGGGTAGGGTAATCACTGAGGGACCCACCCCACAATGGAATAAACTACCGAATGCTATAAAAACAATGTATGACTTGACAACCTTCCGGAAGTTATTGAAGACACACCTGTTCGAAGAGACTTACAATAAAAATCCTCCTTAATGACTTGATTCCATTCTACATCTAAACCAACTAATACTGATCCCTTCTAATTTGAATATGTTAATCACATCACTATTGGTCATTATATCTTACCTGTTTTATTTTGTGTTATGTAAATAATTCTACTGACCTATCTACCTAATTTCTTACACAGAAATATGTTAAATTAGACCATACCTCTTACTCTGTTTATGATTATACCTTTTGCAACATAGTGTAAGCCACATTGAGCCTGCAAATAGGTGGGGAAATGTGGGGTACAAATGCAGCAAATAAATAAATAAAATAGCCAGGCCCCCTGCAACCAGTCACCGAATCTATGACAAAGCAGAATTGATGTGTAGAGCCTGAGCTCTGTCATTAAAACTTGGGAACCATGGGTCAATTGAGCAATGGAAAAGGTGTCAGTACTCAGTACCCCCAAGTACCCCCTCAAAAAAGCCCTGGTCTTTATTTGCTGTCATCTACTCTGTGACTATGTTACCACTGCCTTTCTCCACTCATTGTTATCATCGATTTTGACTGGATGATCTTGTCCTCCTTTCAGGACTAGCCTTTCTCTGACCCTCCTATTGTAAATAGTAGGCCTATTTATCCTTAGCTGCTTCTAAATGATGGTGAATCAACTGTGATGGTGGAGTCTCAAGCAAACCAATCATAATAGGCAAAAGAGTCCTTTGTCTGAACATGATGATTTTAGCTGGAGATTCTCCTAGGCTTCGGATGGGTTATTTCTTCAATCCAGTAGACACAGGAATAGATTGACATGGGCCTCAGAAGCTTTCTGTAAAATTCACCTTGCTGTTTAGATGGTGTTTTCTACCTTTCTATTTAACTGAGGGTATCTGGCAGATGATGTCATATGTAAAAAAAAAAATCATAGTTGATCCATCAAATCCTCTGGAGTTGAATGAAGAGTTCTCACTAAACACCTCTTTCAAAATACCATTACACATAAAATGTCTTTTAAGGCAATATGTACATAGGTGGTCGGTGGCCCAACTGTTTGGGGAGGCTAAAGTGGGGTGGGGCTTACATCCATAATTATCTGGCAACACAGAAAAAAAAATAAGTAAAATAGTAATAAGTAATACCTTTTATTAAATTTAGATATTAGATATGTATCATATGTCAAAGAATAAAGTGGTTGCTCAAACTGTCTGAGAGCTTGATGGCTAAACAGTATAGTTGGAAGGAAAGTACATTTCTACACAATAGGGATCCAGAACTTTTGGATGACACAAAAGCACCAATGCTAAGGTATAATTTCCAGAGTGCAGAGATACCAAGGGTGTCCCATCCCAAATGTATAGGCGTAGACTGGGGGGGGCGAGGGGGGGCAATGCCCCCCCAAACGACACGAGGCGTCGCCGCGCCATTAGTTTAAAAAAAAAAAAACACGCAAGCACTCGCTCTTCTCCGTCCGCTTGGCTTCCCTGCCCTCTCTATCTGCGTCCCGCCTTCCTCTGACGTCATTTCCTTTCGGGCGGGACGCAGATAGAGAGGGCAGGGAAGCCAAGCGGACGGAGAGGAGCGTGTCCGTCTACCCCTCTCTCTTCCTCCCTCCCTCCGGCGCAGGCAGCAGTCTTCCAGTGTTCCTGGCAGCGGTAGCGTTGTACACGCTGCCTTTGGCTCTGCCCCGAAGCCTTCTCTTCAAGTTCCTGTTCCCGCATAGGTGGGAACAGGAACTTGAAGAGAAGGCTTCCGGGGCAGACCGAAGGCAGCGTGTACATCGCTACCGCTGCCAGGAACGCTGGAAAAGACTGTTGCCTGCACCGGAGGGAGGAAGGGAGGAAGAGAGGGGGTAAACGGAGTCACCATCTTGGACCTCGGGGGGGGGGGGGGGGAGGGACTGGGAGGGGTGAGAAGCAGAGGGAAGGAGCAGGAGATGGATGGGACTGGGAGGGGTGGGAAGCAGAGGGAAGGAGCAGGAGATGGATGGGACTGGGAGGGTGGGAAGCAGAGGGAAGGAGCAGGAGATGGATGGGACTGGGTGGGGTGGGAAGCAGAGGGAAGGAGCAGGAGATGGATGGGACTGGAGGGGTGGGAAGCAGAGGGAAGGAGCAGGAGATGGATGGGACTGGGAGGGGTGGGAAGCAGAGGGAAGGAGCAGGAGATGGATGGGACTGGGAGGGGTGGGAAGCAGAGGGAAGGAGCAGGAGATGGATGGGACTGGGTGGGGTGGGAAGCAGAGGGAAGGAGCAGGAGATGAATGGGACTGGGAGGGGTGGGAAGCAGAGGGAAGGAGCAGGAGATGGATGGGACTGGGTGGGGTGGGAAGCAGAGGAAGGAGCAGGAGATGGAGGGGACTGGGTGGGGTGGGAAGCAAGAGGGAAGGAGCAGGAGATGAATGGGACTGGGAGGGGTGGGAAGCAGAGGGAAGGAGCAGGAGATGGATGGGACTGGGAGGGGTGGGAAGCAGAGGGAAGGAGCAAGAGATGGATGGGACTGCGAGGGGTGGGGAGCAGAGGGAAGGAGCAAGAGATGGATGGGACTGCGAGGGGTGGGGAGCAGAGGGATGGACCAGGAGATGGATGGGATTGGGAGAGGTCAGGCACAGCAGAGGGAAGGAGCAGAAGATGGATGGGACGGAGGGATGGTGAGCAGAGGGAAGGAGCAAGAGATGGATGGGACTGGGAGGGTGGGGAGCAGAGGGAAGCCTACTGGAAAGAAGACACTGGGATCAAAGCGAATAGAAAAACTAAATGATCAGACAACAAAGGTAAATAAAAGTATTTTATTCATAATTTATTAATTGAAATGTGTCAGCTTTTTGAAATGTGCATCTGTGATATTTTGCCTGTAAATTTCATTCCTTCCTCCATATTAGCATATTCATTTGCATATGTATATATGC
Source organism: Microcaecilia unicolor (assembly GCF_901765095.1). Taxonomy (NCBI): domain Eukaryota; kingdom Metazoa; phylum Chordata; class Amphibia; order Gymnophiona; family Siphonopidae; genus Microcaecilia; species Microcaecilia unicolor. Next base: position 151,007,576 of record NC_044038.1, on the reverse strand, counting down.
AAATGATATGCTAATATGCTCCGCCCATTCTTTGCCCCCCCCAAATGAAACAGTCAAACTACGCCTATGCCCAAATGTGAAAAGTACCACCCCAATTAGTGAGATTCAAGGTTAGCAAGTGAAAGTTGAGCTACTACTGAGAATGCTATGAGCTAAATTAAGTCCAAATTCTAATATTAGGTATAATTTCCAGAGTGCAGAGATACCAAGGGTGTCCCATCCCAAATGTGAAAAGTACCACCCCAATTAGTGAGATTCAAGGTTAGCAAGTGAAAGTTGAGCTACTACTGAGAATGCAATGAGCTAAATTAAGTCCAAATTCTAATATTAGGCATACTGAAAAGTAATGCAAAACCTTAAAAAAGCAAATTGACTGTAACATAAGAATTGCCATACTGAGTTAACAGACCAACAGATTTAAATTTCAGAAACTGACACATTCCACTCACTAAGTTAAAACATTAATAAATATTTGAAACAAAAATGTATAATAAGGCGATATCTTTTTATTTAACTAATTTAATAAATTTTTTGACTAGCTTTTTGGAGTTTACTAACCTGAGGAAGGAGGTTTAGACCTATGAAAGCAAAAATGTATTTAGTCCAATAAAAAGTTGTCATCTTAGTTTACATTTTTTTTTGCTTTATTTTTATTTATTAACCTGTAAAGTGGACTAACATGGCTACTTCATTCTACATTAAAAATAATTTTACCTTTACATAGTAACATAGTAGATGACGGCAGAAAAAGACCTGCATGTTCCATCCAGTCTGCCCAACAAGATAAACTCATATGTGCTACTTTTTGTGTATACCCTACTTTGATTTGTACCTGTCCTCGTCAGGGCACAGACCGTATAAGTCTGCCCAGCACTATCCCCGCCTCCCAACCACCAGCCACGCCTCCCACCACCGGTTCTGGCACAGACCGTATAAGTCTGCCCAGCACTATCCCCGCCTCCCAACCACCAGTCCCGCCTCCCACCACCGGCTCTGGGCCAGACCGTATAAGTCTGCCCAGCACTATCCCCGCCTCCTAACCACCAGTCCCGCCTCCCACCACCGGCTCTGGCACAGACCATATATGTCTGCCTAGCACTATCCTCGCCTCCCAACTAATGCTTTTCTTGCTATCTGGCATCTAATTTTTCTAATTGTGCAGGTCGCAGTCTCTGGTTACTGCCTTTCTGTCTTTTAACTCTTTCCATATCGCCTGTCCATTTATCATTTTTCTCTCTTCGCATGTCTTCTTCACATCTTCTATTACATCTGTCTCCGACACTGATATTTTCTTTTTTGCTTTCTTCCATTTTTCTGCCTCTCTGACCACTCAGACTTATCCATGCTTCATTTTCCCTATTTTCCATCTTTTTCCTTCACCCAGGGTGTGTGTGTGTGTGTGTGTGTGTGTCTCAACTCCCCCTCAGCCATATCGGATCTGTTTCTCTGGCTCCCACCCCACCATCCAGGATCTTGTGTGTGTGTCTCTCTCTCCCTGCCTGCCATAATTTCCTCTCTGTTTCTCTCCCTCCATCTTTCTTCCCCCTTCTTGCCATGCAACATCTCTTCTCTCTTCCCCTGCCCCAGGCATCCAGGATCTCCTCTCTCTCCCATCTCACCACCTCACATACCATACAGATCTCTTCTCTGTCTCTCTCTCTCTCCCCCCATATAATGCACCTCTGTCTCTCCCCCACCTTCCAGCATTGCTCCTCCCTCTCTTTCTTCACTCTACACCTCAGCCTCTCTTCTTCCACTGCCTGTTTTTCTTTTCACTATCCAGCTTTCTTCCTCTGTCTCTTTCACACCCCCACCCCCAAGATCCAGCTTTTTGCTCCTCTGTTTCTTTTCTCCCCCTCATATCCAGCTTTGCTCATCTGCCTCTTCTCCCCCAAAACATCTAGCCTTGCTTCTCTGTCTGGCCCCTCCAAATATCCAACATTGTGCCTCTGCCTCTTCCCTCCCCCATCATCCTCTCTCTTTCCTCCCATTTCCTGCCTCCAGCATTATCTTCTCTCTCTCTTTTTTCTTCCCCTTAGCTGCAAAAAGAAAAAGAAGATGGAATTTCCCTTCCATGCTGCCTTGCTGCCAAACCCGCTGCCTCTCTGATTCAGTGGCCATCGGTAAACAAACACTGTGCACGGAACCAGAGAGCTCTGCGGCAGCGCTGACAGCTCTTCTGGTCCCACCCTCTATGATGCAACATCCTGTTCGGGCAGGAACCGGCAATCTGTCAGCGACGTGCGTAGCTCTATGGCCCCACACACAGTCTGTTTATTGACGGCCACTGAATCGGGGAGCAGTGAGTCTCAGGCAGAAAGGCAACGGGGAGGGGAAGCTCCAGTTAATATGTTATGTTGCCGCTAGAGTGGGAAGCGCTCCAAAAGAGGTTGCAATTGGGCTGGGGAGGCCAGGGCCGGTCTTAGGGTGAGGTGACCGAGGCGACCGCATAGGGCCTCGCACTCAAGGGGTCCCCGCACGGCGCGCCTGAAGTCGTCCCGCCCCGACTGCCCAAGCTCCAGTCCCTCTGCCCTCTGAATTTTAAGTTACCTCGTCGTGACGTCGGAGCAGCTGGCAGGTAGCAGCAGCCGTGAAAAGCATGTGAGTTGCTGGGCGGCGCTTCGGGGGATCCTTCCTTTCCCTTCCCTCGTTCAACTCTGGTCCCACCCTCGTTTTGAGGGTGGGACCAGAGCTGAGCGAGGGAAAGAAAGGCTCCCGAAGCGCCGCCCAGCAGCTCGCATGCTTTTGATGGCTGCTGCTACTACCTGCCAGCCGCTCCGACGTCGACGACGAGGTAACTTAAAATTCAGAGGAAGGGGGGGCCTTGGAGCTGGGTGGAAGCTGGTGGGGGGCCTTGGATCTGGTGGGTGGGAGGCCTTGGATCTGGTGGGTGGGAGGGAGCTGGGCCTTGGAGCTGGGTGGGAGCTGGGTGGGGGGCCTTGGAGCTGGTGGGTGGGAGGGAGGAAGAGAGAGAGAGAGACAGGCCTTGGAGCAGAGAGGGAGGGGGCCTTGGAGCTGGTGGGTAGGAGAGAGAGAGAGAGAGAGAGAGAGAGAGAGAGAGACCGGCCAGCCGGCCTTGGAGCTGGGAGAGAGGGGGGCCTAGGTGCTGGGAGAGAGCTGGGGAGCCCAGGGGATGGCCCGGGAGCTCGAAGGGAGGGGTGGCCACCCTGGAGCTCAGAGGGAGGGGTGGCCGGCCCTGGAGCTAGGGTGGGGGCGGGGCTTGGATGGGGCCCCATCAGATTGGTCTGCATAGGGCCCCGCACTTGCTAAGACCGGCCCTGGGGGAGGCTTAGCCTCCCCAAGCCTCTTATATGGGGCGCCTATGAATATGTAATGTCTTTGCACTTCTTGCTATATAAGTGATTTACTTTGAAATAATTGTTTAAGTAGTCCACTACTAGGAGGTACTCAAATTATTTGAATTGAAATATGTAAATTCCCACCTTTTGCCATGGCCTTGTAAGTGCTGGGTGAGAGTGTAGAGGTTCTCAGGTAATGTCCAACTGGATCTTGGCACATATATATCATTTCTGGACAAAGTTCTCGGTTTCATGATTCATGGATGGCCAGAAAAGTACTGTACCTCTCTAGCTTGTGAAATGCATCAGTTGATACCAATATGGCTCCTGTAAACTCTTTCAAACATGGCATGCTGCTCTGGATAGTAGGAGGGATGTGAGGTCAACTGGTTGATATGAACAGGTGGACATGACCTTAGGGAGGGATCTAGATCAGTCTTGAAGATGGCATGGTCATTGTTGGAGTTATGTGTAGGGAAGAGAGGATATGAGCTTGTAGTTTGCTGATGCTTCTGGCAGAGGTGATGGCCATGAGGAAGAATGTTTTCCAGGTGACAAACTTGATATTAATGATGCTGCCCTCTGCTCAAATGGTGGTAACATGAGTTAGTGGAGGATGACAATGAGGTCCCTGTTAGGAGGAGAGTGATGGAGAAGTGGGTAGAGGTTTTGAAGTTCCTTCATGAATCTAGTCACCAATTGATGGATGGGTATTTATTTATTTATTTATTGCATTTGTATCCCACATTTTCCCACCTATTTGCAGGCTCAATGTGGCTTACACGGAGTTGATTGTGGTAGGTGGAGATAGCATTCAAATGGACACTGATTGAGAAAGGTGGCGCAAGTACTGAAGGAGAGAGGAGACTGGACATGAGAAAGGGTTTATTTGTGTAGTAGCACATCAGATGTGGAACCTTTTCCACTTAAGAGTGTCCGACTTCCTGGTGGAAAGACATCTGGCTACTAGCAAGACATTGGTAACCTTTGTTGTAAGTTGTAAGTGGGCTGTTTTTTTTTTGCTTTGTTTTTGTGTAATGGTCACATATTTGCCAGCAAGTTGAGCAGGGAAGTTTGAATTATTTGGTATTTATTTACCCCACCATTTTTTGGATTGGACAGAAGAAAATCAGAAAATAGAAATATCAAGTAAAATCAAGAGGAAAACCTAGGAGACAGGGACAAAGTTTTACAATTAAGTGCCTCTTGTCTGCATTGCTGGACCAGACCACTTAATTTTGATTCTGCTGATGAGTAAGCAAGATTAAACAAATAAGTCTTAAGTAAGGAATTAAGAGGCAGATGCACTAAAGCTAAATGAGCCTTTAATGACTCTCCAACGAGGAAAATTTGATCCGTTGCATGCATCAAAGGGCTTTTACCGAGGAAGCCAGCAGCTAACGAAAACGGAATGGAGATGAGCAATTAGTGTGAAAACCCCATTGAAACGACATGCACTAACCTTTTCCGATTGCCTTTACGCAGGAAAAAGGCAGGAAATCTAACGAGAGGCCTGGACCTCTCGTTAGAACAGCTCTGTGCCAGGAAAAATCATTAAGTGAAAAAATAAACAAACTTTGAGCCAATCCCAGCGCATTAGCAGAGCTAAAAGCGCTGTGATTGGTCCAAAGGACGTCAGAAAACACATAAATAAATAAAAATAAAAAAAGGGTCGGGAGGGGGCAAGGGCGCTCATCAGGAGCGTCCTGTACGGACGGCCTTGCCCCCCCCCCGCTGCTCCCCACTTTCCGCCGCTCCCCCCACCCCGAAAAAGCAAAATTCAAGCAGCCCCTGCCCCCGCCCCCTCCCTTCCTCACTACTCTCTCACCTCAGCTCCGCCTCCCGATATCCTCCGTCCTGTGCCCCGCCCCCTTTTGGGGTCGTCGCCGCCATTCCCCTCCTCCATCGGGCCCCCCTCCCTCTTACCGGGCCCGTGCAGCGCCTCTCTCCTCTGTCCGAAGGCGCTGCACGGGCAAGAAGAAAGCTGATGCCTGCCTTCGCCCAGCTTCGATGGCGCGTCTTTCTCCTGCTGCGCCCGCCCCTGTCTGACGTCAGTAACCTACGTAGGTTACCGACGTCAGACAGGGGCGGGCCCAGCAGGAGAAAGATGCGCCATCGAAGCTGGGCGAAGGCAGGCATCAGCTTTCTTCTTGCCCGTGCAGCGCCTTCGGACAGAGGAGAGAGGCGCTGCACGGGCCCGGTAAGAGGGAGGGGGCCCGATGGAGGAGGGGAATGGCGGCGACGACCCCAAAAGGGGGCGGGGCACAGGACGGAGGATGTCGGGAGGCGGAGCTGAGGTGAGAGAATAGTGAGGAAGGGAGGGGGCGGGGGCAGGGGCTGCTTGAATTTTGCTTTTTCGGGGTGGGGGGAGCGGCGGAAAGTGGGGAGCAGCGGGGGGGGGGCAAGGCCGTCCGTACAGGACGCTCCTGATGAGCGCCCTTGCCCCCTCCCGACCCTTTTTTAAATTTTTGTTTTGATTTGGGAGCCATGTGCTTGTGATTTGACTGTGTTTTGACTGTTTGTGGCATGCGCAGAGCAGCTAACATAACGCTTGGCTGCTCTGCGCATGATTTGGGGGCCGATTAACGATGTGTATTGTGATTCTTTGATACATTGTACGTTTCAATACCGATCTCAGCATGTGTGACTTTTTTTTTTGGTGCATTTTTCGTTATTTTAAAATCGTTAGGGACTTTAACGATTTAGATTTTTTTTATGTTTGGTTGCTGCATCTGCCTCTAAGTCTAGGACTCTTTAGCACTCAAGTCACGAGATAAGGAGTTCCATAATACCAGAACAAGGAAGAAAAATGCAACATTACTGGAGGAATCCCATTCTACCCTAATCGGTGAATGAAGCAATAGGAGAAGTTAATTTGAGGAAAAAAGAGTGATGAAATGGTCTGTAAGGCATCAGCAGGGATGATAAATACAGTGGAACATCTCTGGTCTAAAGCCAGTCAGCACCAAGATTATCCTGCTAGTCAGTTCACAGTAAATGAATCACATCTGTATGTGGGAGTGGTTATGATTTCTTTTTTTTTTTTTCTTCGTATCCTTCAATCTAAATTGAAACCTGCATGTGCCACTGTGCAGAGATCATAATTTTTAATTCCAGACTGCCATCTTATGGCAAAAACAGAGAATGCCAGAGCCTCTGTCCATCTCCGATGAAGCAGAGAAGAGGCTCACACATTTGCCTTTGTTGGTGGTTATGTACACAGGAAGGGGACAAAAGAGAATGAAGAAGCTGATAAGGCAGAGGAAACCAAGGGTCCCTCTGAACAGGAAGAGCTCAAAACAGCAGAGACTCAAAGCCAAAGCTAGCGCCAAGAACTGCTGGACCCATTTCCTACATCCATAAATGATCTTTTCCAAGCTCACAATGAGCATCAGAATTATGGTAGAGTTAAAACAGTTCCTTTAGGCCTAAGGGGGTCTTTTACTAAGCCGTGGTAGTGATTTTAGCTCATGGTAGAAATCAGCTGGCGGTAAATGCTGAGATGCCCATAGAAATATAATGGGCATCTCGGCATGTACCGCCAGCTGATTTCTACCGCAGGCTGAAAACACTACTGCAGCTTACTAAAAGACCCCCAAATAGGGTTACCATACGTCTGGATTTACCCGGACATGTCCTCTTTTTGAGGACATGTCTGGGTGTCCGGACGGATTTGGCCAGCCTGCCCGTTTGTCTGGATTTCTGGGCGTGGGAGTCCTCTCCCCTACTCTACTCTACTATCCCTGGTGGTCTAGAGGTACCTCTTCGTCTTCGGGGCAGGAAAGAGCCCCCTCTTTCCTGCCCGGAGCGCTGCTGCCTGCTGCCCTGCATACTGTGAGTCCGGCTCTCGGTGTTTCAAAATGGCTGCCGAGAGTTGAAGCAGCCTCGCAAGACTTCAACTCTCTGCGGCCATTTTGAAACGCCGAGAGCCGGACTTACAGGATGCAGGGCAGCAGGCAGCAGCGCTCCGGGCAGGAAAGAGGGGGCTCTTTTTCCTGCCCCGAAGAGGTACCTCTAGATCACCAGGGATAGTAGAGTAAGAGGAGGGGAGGTGACGGGGGGGGGGGGGGGAGTGGAGATGACTGGGGAGGGAAGGTGATGGGGGGAGGAGGGGGTGACCGGGGGAGGGGAATATACATCAGGGGCAGGGCGAGGGTGTGAAAGGGGTGGGGCAGGGGACGTGAAAATGGCGGGGCAGGGGACGTGAAAGGGGCGGAGCAAGTGTCCTCTTTTTATGAGGACAAAAAATGGTAACCCTACCCCCAAAGAACATAAGCGTTGCCATACTGGGACAGGCCGAAGGTCAATCAAGGCCAGTATCCTGTTTCCAGCAGTGGCCAATCCAGGTCACAAGTACCTGGCAAGATCCCGGGACAGTAAAACAGATTTTATGCTGCTTATCCTAGAAATAAGCAGTGGATGTTCCCAAATCTATCTTAATAATGGCTTATGGACTTAATGGAAAACGGATATGCAGACAATATTCTCAGAACCACAATGGGTGGGAATATGGAACAATGCACGTAAGATTTCTGAATGCACAATACATTTAAGCACATGATATAGAATGTTATAGTCATCCTATTTAACTCCACCTCTGCTAGATTAAGTTTGAACAGACACTCCAGATATCTGTTGGAGTGATTGTGTATCTACTGGAACTTTTAAGCATATCTGCTGGAATCGTCCCAAAATACAATCCTTTGGAGAAAAACAATAAAGATTACACATAAAATAACAACATGCTAGTTCTGATGAACTATGTATTGATATTTTTAGGCTGTATCAGTGGTGAGCAATGGCATTCATAGTAAGGGATGCAGTAAATGGCATTCAGGCTTATTTTCGAAAGTGATCGCCGGCCATCTTCCGACATAAATCGGGAGATGGCCGGCGATCTCACAAAAGCGGCCAAATCGGTATAATCGAAACCGGCTTTTTTGACAGCATCACCGCTTTCCCGTCACCTCACCGGCGAAAGTTCAAGGGGGCGTGTTGGCGGCGAAGCGAAGGCGGGGCATGGGTGTGGCTACCAGATGACCGGCTTTTGCAGATAATGGAAAAAAAAGTGGCGTTCATCAGTATTTCGCCGGGTTTACTTGGTCCTTTTATTTTCACGACCAAGCCTCAAAAAGGTGCCTCAACTGACCAGATGACCACCGGAAGGAATCGGGGATGACCTCCCCGTACTCCCCCAGTGGTCACCAACCCCCTCCCACACTAAAACAATAAAACTAAAAACCTTTTTTGCCAGCCTGTATGCCAGCCTCAAATGCCGTACCCACCTCCATGACAGCAGAATGTGTTCTATCCTCTGACAGCCTTTCCCTGGTTGTGATGTGGCTCTCGGGTGAGTGTGACACCTTTTCTGTTAGGTGCACTGCAGAGTCACATCAGCAAGACATTGTGGTGGGTGTAGGGTAGTGGGCTCTACTCCCATGGTGCTTTTCCTCCTGCTAACTGGGTAAGAGTGTTCCAGTTTTGTTTCCGGTAGTCCATGAGGTAGTGGACATTTTTGTAAGCCAGTTTTAGATCCCTTTCATGTGTTACCCACGTTAGAGAACTTAGTTATTACCCTGAATGTTGCTGAAAGAGGGCATTGTACACCATTCTGCCAGCTCTGACCTACTGCTAATCTCAGTACCAGGGAGACTCTTTGCCAGTGGGGCACAACCTCTGATCTGCAGTTAACTGTGAGTAAATGTGCTTATTCAAATAAAGGACTTTTTCAAAGAGATTAGTCTTCAGGTCTCAACTGGTGTGCCAAGGTTATACAGCAGCAACAAGCCCTAGAGGCCTGCGTGTATGCAGGTCCCTGGAGCACTTTTAGTGGGTACCCCAGTGCACTTAAGGCAGGCGGACCAGGCCCATCCCCCCCCCCACCTGTAACACTTGTGCTGGTAAATGGGAGCCCTCCACAACCCACTGTACCCACATGTAGTTGCCCCCTTCACCCCTAAGAGCTACGGTAGTGGTGTACATTTGTGGGTAGTGGGTTTTGGGGGGGGGGGGCTCAGCACCCAAAGTAAGGGAGCTATGCATGTGGGAGCTTTTTCTGAAGTCCACCGCACTGACCCCTAGGGTGCCCAGTTGGTGTCCTGGCATGTGAGGGGGACCAGTGCATTACAAATGCTGGCTCCTCCCACTACCAAATGCCTTGGATTTCGCCGGGTTTGAGATGGCCGGCATTTTTTCCCATTATCGCTGAAAAACAAAACCGGCCATCTTAAACCCGGCGAACTCTGGCATTTGGCCGGGCTAAACCGTATTATCGAAAAAAAGATGGTCGGCCATCTTTTTTGATAATACGGTTCTGGCCAGCTGTTGCACCACCGCCAAAATAGATCGCCGGCGATCTATTTCGCTGGCGACGTTCGATTATGCCCCTCATTGTCACCTTCTCTTCTTTCATCATCGCCCCTCCTCTGCTGGTGAGTGAAACCCGTATCCCAAGTGAATCCCTCTTCACAGCTGAGAAAACCTAATAATGGGGTGAAGAGACCAGTCACCCAGGTGCATCCCTCACTCCAAGACTAAGGGGCCCTTTAACTAAACTGCATTAAATGTTAGCACATACTTGAAACAGGAACAAAATCCTACTGCAAAATGCATTAAAGCATTTTGTGATAGTTTGCCTCTTAGGCCCAGATGCATCAACCATATGTAAAAAAATCTAAAACGTTAAAGTCCTTAACGAATTTGAAAAAACGAAGCATGCACCAAAAAAACAAGTCGCACATGTTCGGTGTGGTATTGAAAAGTACAATGTGTCAAAGATTCGTAATCAGTGGTGTGCTGGTAAATGTTTAACAACAGGCTCTCTCTCCAGTCCACCTCTGCGCCCCCCCCCCCCTGTTCACCTCTGCGCCCCTCCCCGTCCACCTCTGTGCCCCTCGTCCACCTCTGCGCCCCCCCCTCCAAATTACAGAGTTGGTTATAGCCGGGGAGAGAGCCTGGGGGGGGGGGGGCAATCTAATTCATGTTTAATGTGGGATAAAATGCCATAAATAAGTAAATAAAAATAAACTTTTAATGTTGAGCACCTGATTCTCAAAGTGGACATATTCCAAACACTATAATGAAAATAAAACGATTTTTTCTACCTTTGTTGACTGGTGACTTTGTTTTTCTGATCATGCCGGCCCAGTATCCGATTCTGCTGCTATCTGTCCTCTTAACTCCGTTTCCAGGGCTTCCTTTCCATTTATTTCTTTACTTTCCGCCTTTCTTCTTCATTTCTTGCCCTACATCTGTAAGTAAAAGCTGGGTCCTCCGCAGACTTGACTGTCCAGTGGATCCAGCTTCAGCCTATTTTCTCCATCCATGTGCAGTTATTCTCCTCTCTTCCTTTTCCCTCTTCTCATCTCATTCCTCACTCTTCTCTCCCTTCCATCCATGTCCAGCATTTCTTCTCTCTCCCATCCCTCTCCTCCATCCATGTCCAGCAGCAACCCTCCTCTCCCCTGCTCTCCATGCACCCATGTCCAGCAACCCTTCTCTCCCCTCCATCCTCCCATGTGCAGCAACCCTCCTCTCCCCTCCATCCACCCATGTCCAGCAACCCTCCTCTCTCCTCCATCCACCCATGTCCAGCAACCCTCCTCTCTCCTCCATCCACCCATGTCCAGCAACCTTCCTCTCCCCTGCCCTGCATCCACCCATGCCCAGCAACCCTCCTCTCCCCTGCCCTCCATCCACCATGTCCAGCAACCCTCCTCTCCTCCCTGCCCTCCATGCTCCATCCACCCATGTCCAGCGACCCTCCTCTCCCCCCTCCACTGCATCCACCCATGTCCAGCAACCCTCCCCTCCCCTGCCCTCCATCCACCCATGTCCAGCAACCCTCATCTCCCCCCTGCCCTCCTCCCCTCCATCTGCCTTCTTCCAGCCCCCCCCTGCTGCCCCGGTCATCCATCATCCGTCTTCCTCTGCTCCCTGACAGACCTGGTTTCCTTCCTACGCCACTGCTTGCCTTTAAAAAATTTATTTTCCTTCGAGGCGCGCCAGCGTTGAAGCGAAGGCAACAGGCTTAGCTCGGTTTCAGCCTTCCGTTCCCTTCCCTCGCATCATGGCTCCACCCTCTTCTGACGTATTTCCTGTTTGCGCGAGGGTGGAGCCATGATGCAAGGGAAGGGAATGGAAGGCTGAAACCGAGCTAAGCCTGCTGCCTTCGCTTCAACGCCGGCGCGCCTCGAAGGAAAATAAAATTTTTAAAGGCAAGCAGCGGCGCAGGAAGGAAACCAGATCTGTCGGGGAGCAGAGGAAGACGGATGATGGACGACCGGGGCAGCGAGGGAGCAGAGGCGAGCTGGCTCGCACTGGCCAACAACCGGCTCGCAAGATGCCAGTAAATTTAACAAGCGGCTCTTGCGAGCCGGTGCGAGCCAGCTCCAGCACACCACTGTTCGTAATCCTCGTCGGTAATTGGCCCCTAAAGCATGCGCAGAGCAGCCAAGCGTTATGCTGGCTGCTCTGCGCATGCCACAAACGTCCAAAACAGCAACAAAAAAACCCCACAAACACGTGGCTCCCCGCTTCCCCCCTGCATCAATATAAAAATAAACATACATCAAAAAAGGATCTGGAGGGGGCAAAGGCGTTTGTCAGAAGCGTCCAGTATGGACAGCCTTGCCCCCCCCCCCGAGGTCGCCGCTGCTCCCCGCTTCCGCTCGTATAAAATAAAAAATTAAAACAAAACTAAAACGTTTAGCAGCCCTGGTCCCCTTCCCTTCCTGTCTCTCTCTGTACTCCTCCCATAGCTCCGCCTACCGGCATCCTCCATCCCCGTGCCCTGCCCCCCTGAGGTCGTCGCCGCCGCTCCCCCCCTCCACTGGACCCCCCCTCCGCCTTACCGGCCCGCGCAGCGCCTCTCACCTCTGTGTGAAGGCGCTGCACAGGATGGAACAGCTGATCGGCGATCACTGCTGCCTCCTCCGACGTCTCTCTGTTCTTCCTGGGCCCACCCTCCTCTGATGTAAGTTACCCACGTAGATAACTATTGTCAGAGGAGGGCGGGCCCAGGAAGAACAGAGAGATGTCGGAGGAGGCAGCAGTGATCGCCGATCAGCTGTTCCATCCCGTGCAGCGCCTTCATACAGAAGTGAGAGGCGCTGCGCGGGCCGGTAAGGTGGAGGGGGGGGTCCAGTGGAGTGGGGGAGCAGCGGCGACGACCTCAGGGGGGCGGGGAACGGGAGCGGAGGATGCCAGTAGGCGGAGCTATGGGAGAAGGAGTACAGAGAGAGGCAGGAAGGGAGGGGGACCGGGGCTGCTAAACTTTTTAGTTTTGTTTTAATTTTTTATTTTATACAAGGGGAAGCGGGGAGCAGCGGCGACCTCGGGGGGGGGGGGGGGGGCAAGGCCGTCCATACAGGACGCTTCTGACGAGCGCCTTTGCCCCTTCCCGATCCTTTTTCGATTTTGTGTTCATTTTTTATTTTATGCAGAGGGATGTGGGGAGCCACGTGTTTGTGTTTTTATCTCACTTTTGTTTTTAAGCATGCCAGCTTGGATTTTCATGGTGCAGGGGGAAGCGGGGAGATGACAGCTCAGGCCTTAACGACAGGTCTGAGCTGACGTTAAATTTCTCAATGAAAATGATTCGTTGCAATCGTTGGTATGGTTAGTACATTCCGAATTGTCCACATTTCAATGGTAGTTTCTCGTTTGCATTCCGTTTTCGTTAGCTGCTAGCGTCGTCGGAAAATGGCCTTTAATGCATGCTACGTTAAAAATTTTCCTCATTAGAGGGTTGTTAAAGGGTCGTTAAAGTTTTGTGCATTTGGGCCTTAGTGTGCTCTAATCGGGTGCTATTTATGTTTTCTAAATATTTTTTGGGAATGGGTATGGAAGTGTAATCCGCAAGGAGAGGTTCCTTGGTTCTTCTGTATTTGTCGTTTAGTGTTTGTGTGGCAGCATGGCTGGTGGACAGACTGGGAGCCCCACAGACACCGTCAGGGCACAGTGTAAATCAAAGGGAAACTTTATTGCTGAACAGATAAAGAAAATAAGTCTGTTTCTGTCACCAGGCTCAAGGCTTAACATGGTAACAATCATGTTAAAACGGTTTCTCCTCTCTTCAGCAGTCCCATCTTGTCAGGCTTTTATAGGACACTCATGTCTGAGCCTTCACAAATAAATGCACTTTTTACCTTTGCAGTCTTCTGTTGCTTCTTTTGTAACCCCTGGGTATTTACTCTATACCCTCGGGTGCAAACCGTGGAAATAAGGCCACTTCTTGCTTCCCTGGGTCTATTTTGATGCAGAGAGGAGTTTTGGATTTTTTTTTCCATGAATATCCAAGATTTTTTTTCTATTTGAAGTGCAAAGGGATTTAGACTTAATGTTTTTTCCAGCTATCTTGTAGAGATTCTGAGGTGCCCAGCCTTGGACTAAGAGGTAAAGATGAAGAAAAGGAGAGATACCCAAAAACACTGAAATTTGACTTATCTTGTGATTTGAGTGCCATATCCCAGTGCGCTTTTTCTATCAAAAAAGGTGCCGGTACCCAAATGCCAGCTCATCCTTCAAGGTTGGGGTAATCACCAAGGGGCCCACTCCACAATGGCCACAGAATCTATAAAAAGGCATAGGATCTACTATAGAAAGGCAGAATTGGTGTACAGAGTCTTGGCTCCTTCATTAATACTTGGGGACCATGGGTCAGAGGCATAGCCAGACACCCAATTTTGGGTGGGTCTGAGACCAAAGTGGGAGGGTATGAGAACCCCATCCCTGTCCGGCATCTCTCCCTCTCCTCCTCCTCCAGATGACTAGGTGTCTCTCAACTCTCGACTCTTGCTCCCCTACCCCTCTGTACCTTTTAAAGGCTTCATTTCTTTGACAGCAGCAAGAGCTGACTCATATCCACTACATGTGCAGGCCAGAGGTGTAGCCAGGTTCTGATCTCAGGGGGAGCAGACTTTTATAAAATAGGCGCTGGTTAGTGTCAGCTAGACAGCAGTGTCTGTGTTGTTGCTCTGGTTCTATGGCGGGCAATGATTAATACAGGCTTTCTCTGTTGCGTCTTGCCTACAAGGAAACAGTAAGTTACATCAGGAGGCAGGACGCAGAAGAGGTCCCTGGACTGGCCAGAGCAGGCAACCTGTCTTCTTAATTACAAAGTAAAAATATTAAAGAATAGCATACACATTCCTTCCACTGCTAGACACCTTGTTTAAATCAGATGTGCTTTTGTTTGTGTGGTGACTGGCAAGGGGGTACTCCAGGACTGCTCTAGAACACAAAACTTACCACACCATAATAGCCCTAACCCACCTATCAGAAGACAGTGCTATATATATTACACTGGACAGTGGAGCACCAA